>NC_138095.1:9034625-9657125 GCF_964212035.1 Myotis nattereri | reverse complement strand
GAAAGATACCACAGACAGAGTGAAAGGGAATAACCTAAGATGGATACTTGCCATGCATGCAATAAAGAATCATTTTCTGTTATATGAAACGCTCCTATAAATCAGTAAGAAAAAAAATCCAATAGAAACGAGCAATGAAAACTGGCAGCTTACAGAAAAAGGGGGAGGGGGGAAGTGGCCAGAAAACATGAAAAAGTGCTTAGTCTCACATAAAAATGCAAACTAGAATGGCACAGTTTTCCGTGAAGCAGAATGGACAAAGATGAAAACGTTTGGCAATGTATGTAGTATTGGTAAAAGTGAGAGAACGCAGGGACTTTCACAGTCAATTTGTGGAAGTTGAAACTGGTGTCTCCTTTTGTGTGCAGTTTGGCAAATTTGTCAAAGTAAAAAGAAAAAGTCTTGACAAAGCAATTTTTGTTTCTAAAAATTTAATTTATAAATATGCTTGTAAAAGTGTGGACAGGTGCTTGTAAAGGATGCGTTCTGCTGTGTTATTTGGTTAATCCTCACCTGAAGATATTTTTCTATTGCTTTTAAGAGAAAATGGAAGGGAGGGGGAGAGACACATTGATTGGTTGCCTTCAGCACATATCCCAACCAGGGCCAGGTTGGGGATCGAGCTAGCAGCCGAGGTACATGCCCTTGACTGGAATGGAACCCAGGACCCTTCAGGCTGACACTCTATCCACTGAGCCAAACCGGCTAGGGCCTGCTGTGTTATGTGTAATAATAAAAACCTAGCAATAATATGAGTATCCTGGAATAGGAATTAAATTATGGATGGTGTAGTCATACAATGGAATATTGTGTAGCTATTAAAAAGAATGTACTGCCAGGCTGATGTGGCTCAATGGTTGAGCATGGACCTATGAACCAGGAGGTCATAGTTTGATTCCTGGTCAGGGCAAATGCCTAGCTTGTGGGATCGATCCCCAGTAGGAGGCATGCAGAAGGCAGCTGATCAATGATTCTCATCATTGATGTTCTCTCTCTCTCTCTCTCTCTCTCTCTCTCTCTCTCTCTCTCTCTCTCTGTCTCCCTCTCTCCCTCTCCCTCTCTCCCTCTCTCCCTCTCTCCCTCTCTCCCCCTTCCTCCCTGGAAAAAAAAAAAAGAATGCACTGATATAGTAAGTGAAGAAGATAAGGAGGATTCTATGTGTGTGTGTTTCACACAGGTGGGCTTGGAGGCAGTAGTGTGTTTGCACACATAGATAAGTTTGTATGTTTATGCATGAGACGTTTCTTAAAGATCGAGAAGCTGCTAACTGTAGCTACTTCTGAAGAGTGCACCCGGGACTCTAAGAGAAGCATGGGCTTTTTCTTTGAATTTCATACCTATCTGTGCTATTATAACAAATGAATTAAAGCGATTTTAGAAAGTTTGTTTTTTTATTCTTCACAAGATCTGGAAGGATACAGACTCTATGAAAAATTAGAGAATCCTAAAATAGCTGGCTGAGATAAGGAAAGATGAAATGGGAGTGAAAGTCAGGATAACTAAATCAAAAGATCTTGATGGAGGCCATAAGCATTGCACTTGAGGCAGCCGTCACAGTGGTGAGGCAGAGGACAAACATGGGAAATTCTTTTAGAACTTTTAAAAAAAAATTTCTTTATTGGTTTCAGAGAGGAAGGGAGAAGGAGAGAGAGATAGAAACATCGATGAGAGAACCATTGATCAGCTGCCTCCTGCATGCCCCCCACTGGGGATCGAGCCCGCAACCCAGGCATGTGCCCTTTAGTCCACAGGCTGACGCTTTATCCACTGAGCCAAGCTGGCTAGGGCGAACCTTCTTCTTCTGTTTTTTTTTTTAATCCTCACTCAAGGATATTTTTCCCATTGATTTCTAGAGAGTGGAAGGGAGGAAGGAGAGAGAGAGAGAGAAACATTGATGTGAGACACATCGATTGGTTGCCTTCCACATGTGCACTGACTGGGGCTGGGGAACCTGCAACTGAGGTATGTGCCGTTGACCGGGAATCAAACCTGAGACCTCTCTGTCCACAGGCTGATGCTCTAACCACTGAGCACCCGGCCAGGGCAGAACCTATTTTGAAAAAGAAGGAAGAGTTGACAGTGGTGACAGTAAGGGACCAGCTCAGCAGATAGATCACGTGGCCCAGGCTGGATGACCAGTGATTAAAAATGAAGCAACCTCTGAGCCTGCAGTATCAAATGAAGACTTATAATGGAGTAAGCTGTTGGGAGAGAGCAGCAACACTTCACCTTCCATAGAGGGGAGATAAAGATTATTTTCCTTTTATCCTGGCCGGTGTGGGTCAGTTGGTTGCACATCATTCTGTGCACCAATAGGTTGCCGGTTAGATTCCCAGTCAGGGCACATGCCTGGGATGCAGGCTCGATCCCTGGTGAGGGGTGTGTAGGAGGCAGCCGATCCACGTTTCTCCCTCACATTGGTATTTCATTCTCTTCTTCTCCCCCTCTCTCTCAAATCAAAAACTTTTTTTTTTTTTTAAAAAAGGACCTAAGAACTATCATTTCCATTTTGCAGATGAGGAATCTGAGGTGAAAGAACTTGCCGAGGTCACAGAGCTAGTAAGTGGTAGCGCTCAGATGTGCACCTGCCTGTGTGATCTGCCGTAGTCCCGTGGCTGCAGGACACTCCGTGTCCTTACTGCATGGTTTACGGCAGATGTTCACCCTGCACTGTCTCCTTCTCTGTCGTAAAACACTGTGATTGGGCCGATATTGGTGAGCAGTCTCTCTCTCTCTTTTTAAAAAAAATATATTTTATTGATTTTTTACAGAGAGGAAGGGAGAGGGATAGAGAGTTAGAAACATCGATGGAGAGAGAAACATCGATCAGCTGCCTCCTGCACACTCCCTACTGGGGATGTGCCCGCAACCAAGGTACATGCCCCTGACCGGAATCGAACCTGGGACCTTGAGTCCGCAGGCTGATGCTCTATCTGCTGAGCCAAACCGGTTAGGGCTTGAGCAGTCTCTTAAAAGTTCACTCAACTGTCAGTATCAAGACTCTACCTTTAATATTGACTTATGTTCCTGGAAGCGTTGAATTAGCCTGTAAAGGTCCAAGATAATGGACTTTAGGAATGACTCTTCTTACCAATCTTTGTGACCTTTGGAGCCCATGAAGGAAATCTTGCTGGAAATGAGAGAGGAGTTTTTTGAGGTGAACTATTTGAGAGTAAGTGGCAAACTTGATGCCTTGTTACTCCAAAATTCTTCTGTGTGTATTTCCTAAAAACAAGGACACTCGCACACATAATCACACTCATCAAACTCAGGGAAATTTGCTTTAAACAGTGCTATCATCGCATTACTGTCCCCCTTTCAAATTGTCTCTGTAATATCCTTTATAGCAAAAGACAAAACAAACAACGAAACCCTTCTTTTTCCTTTATTTCCCTTCCCTCTGCTCCATGATACAGTCCAGAAAGAACCATGCCTTGCATTACTTGTGTGTTGTTATGGGCCTGCAATCTGGATAGTTCTTTGACTAGTACGTGCCGGTTAGTGGAATGTCACTCATTTCGGGTTTGTCTGTGTTCCTCATAATTAGATTAGGTCATGCGTTTTTAGCAGGAATATTACAGACATGACGCTGTGTTCTTCTCTGTGCGTGCTGTCAGGAGGCACATGATGTCATAACTGTTCATGTTAACTTTTACCAGTTGATTAAGATAGTATCTGCAGATTCTCTACTGTGAAGTTCTTTAGTATATTTTACTTATCAGTTAACACGTAATTAGTAAGCATTTTGTGGGGATTGCAGTAAATATTCTATCTCTCCTGAAATGTTCACCATTAGGGTTAACATCCATTGATGATTCTTGCCTGGATGGTTGGCCCTGGCTGGTGTGACTCAGTACTTACTTGTTCAGTTCCACTCCATGTGTTCAATCTCCTGACCAGGTGGACTGTCACTTTGGGCTTGACCCACTAAGTGACTGGGTTAATATTCAGGTCCCCTCCCCCACCTACTGGGCTAGCAGGATCCCAGGCCCTACCAAGGGGATGGCAAGGAGAGGCAGTGACCAAGGAGAAGAGGGGGAAGGGGCAGGGAAGGTTTGATTTGTATTTTTATTAGCCGATCTGCTCATAGGCATTTCAGCTGTGATGGTGTGGAATGTAGTGCTGACAGAATCCTGTTGTTCATTGTTCTCTCTTTCTCTCTCAAGATGGTTTCACCCAAATATCACTGGCGTGGAGGCCGAAAACCTACTGCTGACAAGAGGAGTTGATGGCAGTTTTTTGGCAAGGCCCAGTAAAAGTAACCCAGGAGACTTCACACTTTCCGTTAGGTAAGTGGGAAGAAAAGGAGAGATTCCCGAGAGTGGTTTCCAGGTAGAAAATGTTGAAACCACGAGTGGACACTTGCTGCCCTTGTGTAGAGTTTGAAGGTCTGCCTGCTGCCCTTGGTGAGGCCTGGCTCACCGATCAGACCTGACTCAAGCTCGGCCTCCTGAGAGTGAGGGGTTTGGGACTTCAACGGAAGGGGGTGATGGTGGGCATCCTCGAGACCACCGAGACTGAGCTGGAGCCGAGTATAACCACTTCCTGAGCCACCCTTGAAGCCACTCATCCTGAACCTGGATCCCTGCATTTTTCCTTCCCTTCCATTGATCTCTGGGAAAAATACTTTCAAAGAGTTTCATTTGTCTTTTTTTTCTTTCTTTTTTTAAAATATGTTTTATACAGAGAGGAAGGGAGAGGGGTAGAGAGTTAGAAACATCGATCAGATGCCTCCTGTACACCCCCTACTGGGAATGTGCCTGCAACCAAGGTACATGCCCTCGACCAGAATCGAACCTGGGACCCTTCAGTCCGCAGGCCGACGCTCTATCCACTGAGCCAAACCGGTTAGGGCCATTTGTCTTTTTCAAGAAATAAAATATCATTGAGGAAGTTGTGGTCCTGTGCGTTCCCCTGCCCAGTCCCATTCCCCTTCCTCTCTCCCCAGAGGAAACTACCATCGAGAGGTTGGCATATATCCTTCCTGGCCATGCCTTTATATTTGTACTGTGTATGAACAAGGTCAAGTTGGTGTGTGTGTGTGTGTTTAGAATTCATATCCATGGCTTTATAACATACGTATTATTCTGCAACTTTCTTAAACATTTTTTTTAAGTTCTATGCTGGTGCCTATAGATCTAATTATTAATTTTAATGGCCCTATAATCTTTGAATGGTGTGAACACATCATAGTTTACCCAGTCCCCTATTGTTGAACATTGGGCTGTTTTTAGTTTGTATAAAAATATATTTTTAATGATTTCAGAGAGGAAAAGAGAGGGAAAGAGAGAGATAGAAACATCATTGATGAGAGAGAATCATTGATTGGCTTCTTCCTGCACACCCCACAACCCAGGCACATGGTCTGACTGGGAATCAAACTGTGACCTCCTGGTTCATAAGTTGATGTTCAACCACTGAGCAATGCCAGCTGGGCCTGTATAAATATTTTTGTACAGCATGGCCAAAACCTGTTACCTGAGTCTTTGAGTAGGTATAGGACTGTGGTGGGCAAACTCAGTCAACAGAGCCAAATATCAACAGTACAATGATTGAAATTTCTTTTCAGAGCCAAATTTTTTAAACTTAAACTATATAGGTAGGTACATTGTTATGAACTTAATTAAGGTACTCCTAAGGCTTAGGAAGAGCCACACTCAAGGGGCCAAAGAGCCGCATGTGGCTCGCGAGCTGCAGTTTGCCGACCACGGGTATAGGAGAATTTGATAGACATTGACTTTCTCTCAAATACTAATTCTCTTTACTCAAGCTCATTCCGGGAGTTAGAACTGAACTGCTCTATGAATTTGATTTTATTATTATATTTTTAAATAAAGAAGTTAGTAAGATGTGTTCTTGAGGATTCATTTAGGATCACTTTGGGACTCGGGAAGTCCCTTTCGATGTAGTTTAGTTTTTTAAGGAGCCTCTGTCATTGGCCTTTACTTCCGTTTTATGATTTGGAATGGGTGGAATCCTTCATGAGTCCTCTGGGCTTGTCCCAGCACTGACATTGAACCTAAAGTGATATTTGACCCTGTAAGAGTTTGGATGGAGATCATATAATGATGATGATGATGATGATGGTTATAGAAAAAGTATTGGGGACTTGACATATTCCAGCCTGTTGAGCTAAACACTGTAGACACATCATTTTATTTACTTTTCCCACCAACCTCTGAATAAGTCCCACATTATCTTTATCTTATAGGTGAGGAAGCTGAGGCACAGGTTAAGTTAGTAGAGCCCTGTTCCACACAGCATCAATATATGACTTCATTTGCCCAATTCTTAGATACTGAAATAGATTCAGAATGACTCTACCACTACCATTTCTGATTACAAACCCATTAAGTAAAGTTTATGGTTTCTTTGGAGTCTTTTTGTTCTTGGAATATATCCCAGTAAGGGTGTACAATTAGAACAGTGTTCAAAGTTACAGGAATTAATTTTCTGTGTAGTTGAACTTCAAAGTTAGATTCATTTCATTTTTTATTCAGTTTTTTGTTATATGTATAGTTTTAAAAAATTTTTTTTTAGCCCTGGCTGGTTTGGCTCAGTGGATAGAGCTTCAGCCTGTGGACTGAAGGGTCCTGGGTTCAATTCCGGTCAATGGCACATGCCCAGGTTGTGGGCTCTGTCCCCAGTGTGAGGCGTACAGGAGGCAGCCGATCAATGATTCTCTCTCATCATTGATGTTTCTCTCTCTCCCTTCCTCTCTGAAACCAATAAAAATATATTAAAACAAATATATATTCGTTTGTATCTTGTTTTTTTCTCTAATAACATAATGTTTTTGAGATTTGTCTATGGTGTTGCATGTATTTGGTGGGTTTTTTAAATTGCTGTGCAGTATTCCATTATATGAGTATGCAGCTATTTGTTTATCCGTTTTGGTGGTAAATATTTGAGTTTTCAATTTTTTCTATTATAAATAAGGCTGCAGTGAATATTCTTATATAAGTCATTTGATAGCCATACAGTTTCATTTCTTTTGGGCAAGATACTTAGGATTGGATTTACTGGGTTACACGGTAGATGTATATTTGAATTTTGTGTCTCGATTAATGATGAAAAAAATTGTTGTCACTTAAAATATGCAATTGGATAGGTTAGACTTTCAAAGTAGAAGCTGTACAAGGGAAGAAACCAATAAACAGAACCCTTTGTGTTGAGATGATGGACTGTGTGGTTCTTTCATTCACTGGGTTTCTTACGGGGAATAGTTCCTTGGGTTTGTTTTAAAGTTTAGATGAAATCTAATGATGAATATGAGATCTGTTGTGATAGTGTAGTGTTTTATTTATTTCCCTCTTTTTCTGATGGACTATTTTAGAAGAAATGGAGCTGTCACCCACATCAAGATTCAGAACACTGGTGACTACTATGACCTGTACGGAGGGGAGAAGTTCGCCACTTTGGCTGAGTTGGTTCAGTATTACATGGAGCATCATGGGCAATTGAAAGAGAAGAATGGAGATGTTATTGAGCTCAAATATCCGCTGAACTGTGCAGATCCTACCTCTGAAAGGTCAGTGACATCTTAGTAACTGCAGTCTCTGTGTCTCTTCTGCACCAGAGATGTTATGTGAATGCATTATGGGGGTTTGGCTTGTACCTGTTTATCAAGCTGCAATCTGATTTTTAAAATTTCCAAAAAAATAATTTCCATTACAGTTGACATTCAATATTATATTAGTTCCAGGTATACAGTGTCATGGTTAGACATTTACATAACTTTTAAAGTAATCCCTTGATAAGTCCTGACACCATATATCATTATTACAATATTATTGACTATATTCCCTAAGCTGTATTTTACATCCCCATGTCTGTTTTGTACCTGCCAATTTGTATATCTTTTTTGTTTGTTTGTTTGTTTGTTAATCCTAACCTGAGGATATTTTCCATTGATATTTTTAGAGAATGGAAGGCAGAGGGAGAGACACAGAGAAACATCCATGTGAGAGAGACACATTGATTGGTTGCCTCCTGCATGTCCCACTCTCTGCCACCCGATCAGGCCCGGGGATCAAGCCTGCAGCCAAGATACATGTCCTTGACTGAAATCGGACCCGAGACCCGTCAGTCTGTGGGCGGATGCTCTATCCACTGAGCCTAACTGTCTAGGGCGAATTTGTACATCTTAATTAATCCCTTTTCCTTTTTCAGCCCAAGCTGCAGCCTTTAGTTTTATTAAAGTAAGAATAATAGGATCACATTATTCTCAGGATACCCTTTCCTTACAAAAGCTTCAGTCATTGTGACTTACGCTCATTCCAAGGGGCTCGGGCTGTTCCTGTATATTCTTAGTACGTGCAGTAATTTTAAGATTATTGAACTGATAATCTTTGAGTGTTATGAGAGGAAAACAAATGATAATGGCGACACCAAAGTCGCAGCCGTTCTTGGTAGTAGTTGCTGACCAGCCATTCAGCAATGCCACCAACAGATGTCAGTTTAAGCTCAGAAGTGGAAAAGCTGAGAACTCCGAGGGTCCGATTTTTCAGCAGCTCTTTTCCGTTGCACCCACAGATGTGTGAGAATGACCTTGCTTAGCGGGAATGTATTATTTCAGAGCTTTTCCCCCTCTCCCCCCACTGCTGTGTTGGAACTGGGCTGATGGAAACTGGGGCTTGACTTAATTTGTATTGATTTTATTGGTTTTCTACATTCCCATCTCCTCTGACTCAGTACAAATTCAGGGTCTCTTAATTAGGTTTGTGTATTTTGTATCTTCGACCTGTACCTCCATGTCAATGCTATTATATGCTGATAATTTGTTTCTCCAGCTGTGACTGTAGCTTCCAGAAAAAGGCTGCCCGCCAACCCTGTGCAGTTTATTTCTAAATTTTACTCTGTTCAGTTGAGGGTGGATGAAAAATAGCTCAAAGTATATTCCTTTAGTGATGAGCCATTAGCATCATCTGCCAGAATAGTACTTGTTTTCTTAGCAAGATCCTGAGGGGAAAAAGCTACCTAATAAACATGACTATGTTAAGGTTTTCTGTAGTATCTCAACGTCTGTCCTCGAATGGCCTATGTCAGGACTCTGGTGTGCTGGTTGCAAATGCAGATACAAGTGCATTGGTATCTCTGGTTGGGAGCAATGGGAATTCATTTTTAAGCACGACCCCTTAACTATTTGGGTCTTATATGCATTACAGTTTGAAATGATAACCCAGCATACAGGCCAAAGATGTTGCTAGCAAACTCAGAGGCTGTGCAAGTATAGGTTGTAAATATGGAGAAGTTTGAAATGCTTGAATAAATTTAAAATGAAGATGTTTTTTGCATACTGTTCATATACCAGAGCAAGGGCAAACATTTATTTTATTTTTTATCGAAAAATTTATTTTTCTTTATTTTTATACAATTCTTTTTCTTTTTCTATGGGCAAACATTTATATCATTCTCTGTCTCTACTATAACTTTCTATTATAATTTCTTTAAAAGGCTGTGATTAAGTAGTTGGGCCTTTTAATGCTGGGTATGGAGAACTGACAAAATATATTTTTAAAAGGTGGGAGATGTAAAAGAAAAAGGAAAGATTGAGGACATTTGTCAAATGGCTGGGGGCTCATTGAAGAAGTTTAATGGTTACATCTACACGATGGAATACTATGCTGCTGTAAAAAGGAAGGAACTCTTACCATTTGCAACGGCATGGATGGAACTGGAGAGCATTATGCTAAGTGAAATAAGCCAGTCAATGAAGGAAAAATACCACATGATCTCACTCATTCATGGATAATAGAGACCATTATAAACTTTGGAACAATAATAGATACAGAGGCAGAGCTGCCTCAAACAGATTGTCAAACTGCAGCGGGAAGGCCGGGGAGGGTTGGGGGGCAGGAGGGAGGGGGTAAGAGATCAATCAAAGGACTTGTATGCATGCATATAAGCATAACCAATGGACATAAGACACTGGGGGATAGGGGAGGCTAGGGGACTGTCAAGGGCGGGGGGGAAAAAGGGACACATATGTAATACCATTTGTAATACTTTAAGCAATAAAAAAAAATAAAAAAGAAAAAGAAAAAAGAAAATGAACTTTCAAAAAAAAAAGTTTAATGGTCATTCCTTTTTTAAAAAAAATATATTTTTATTGATTTCAGAGAGGCGAGAGAGAGAGAAAGAGAGAGAGAAACATCAATGATGAGAGAGAATCATTGATTGGCTGCCTCCCACACACTTCCCACCAGGGATGGAGCCTGCAACCCGGGCATGTGCCCTGACTGGGAATTGAACCATGACCTCCTGGTTCATAGGTCGATGCTCAATCACTGAGCCATGCTGGCCGGGCTAATGGTCATTCTTGACAGCTTTGTCATTCTTCCTGCCTGCTTGGGTTGTAAGTTCTGTCTTATGTGGTATCTATCGCTCCATCTCTTGGAAAAATGTTTGTGTTTTTAAATTATGTTTAGGAGAGCTGACTATATATGGTAGTTTTGTGAAAGAGTATTGTGATTTCATGGCAGAACTCAATTTATTTTCATTTTAAAATATTTAGGTGGTTTCATGGACACCTCTCCGGGAAAGAAGCAGAGAAGTTATTAACTGAGAAAGGAAAACATGGCAGCTTTCTGGTACGAGAGAGCCAGAGCCACCCTGGAGATTTTGTTCTCTCGGTCCGAACTGGTGATGACAAGGGAGAGAGCAATGATGGCAAGTCCAAAGTGACCCACGTCATGATCCGCTGTCAGGTAAAGCCTCAGTTGAACTTGGATCTGTTTGCCAATTCTCATCTTTGGTGATTTTCCACTTGGAGAAGACAGATACCATTACTTCCAAAATCAGATTTTCTTGCTCAGTCAAGGGCTTCTACACTTTTAGCAATTATAATTTTTTAATTTCAAACTTTACTAAATCATTTATTTCCAGTCTCTGGCAGTTTAAGTCATGCCTCCACCAGCCTTGGAGTTTGTTGTGCTTCAGAGGGGAATAGTTATTTACCTTCTATTCAGCAGCCTATTGTATACATAAAGAATACTATTTTAAAAAAAAGAAAAAAAAAGAATACTATTTTTAATTTTTTAACACTATGTAGTTAGCCCAGCCAGTGTGGTTCAGTGGTTGAGTATTGGTCCCCAGTAACGGGGCGCGCAGGGGGCAGCCGATCAGTGATTCTCTCTCATCATTGATGTTTCTATCTCTCTTTTCCTCTCTCTGAAATCAATGAAAACATAAAAAAAAGCCACTATTTAGTTAACTTACGAAGGAGAAACTTTCTTGTGGCCTACATGATGTTGGATACTTACTTATTGCTTCTCACACCTCACAGTAGACTCTTGGTCAGTCATTCCATTTTCACCCTTCTTGTTGCATCCTTTTCTTGCTGTTATCCAGTTGTCTGATCTTTCCATTTCTGGGGGTGGTGGGGAGTTCCTCTTTGGACTTCAGTTGGGAAACCAGTAATTTAACATAGAGGTAATAAACATTTTTTTGTGTTGCAAGGAACTGAAATATGATGTTGGCGGAGGAGAGCGGTTCGACTCTTTGACTGATCTCGTGGAGCATTATAAGAAGAATCCCATGGTAGAAACATTGGGCACAGTTCTACAGCTCAAGCAGGTGAGCGTGTTAGAAAGCTAAAGTGCCATCTCCTTGCAAAGCTGAAAAATCCTAATGTAGGATATTCCAACTATACAGAAGTAGAATAGTATCCCGACCCTCTGTGTGCCCATCACCCAGCTTCAGTTATGATCATCGCATCAAATTCTACTTCATTTTTTACTCCAATTATGGCCCCTCTTCCTGTGGTATTTGGGAAGGAATCCCGGATACAGCATTTCCGTGACTATCTCCATAGGTACCTCCAAAAGGCCTTTCACTGTAGGTGCATAGTCATTTTGGAGTTATTGCTATTTCAAAGTTTACTCACCACTTTGTGGCAAATTATTTTACCTCTCTAATATTTTGGTCTATTATAACAAAAAGCAGATTGAATTTATACCAGCAGAGTAAAGTGTCTGTGGAGATTGGAGAAACATTTATTTCCCAACAGAACAGAAAAGAAAGTGAAACTGTATTTGAAAATGCTTGAGAATTACAATGTCCTGTGAACTTCCTGTCCTTGCCTTCATGAATACCAAAACAGACATCTCTGTTATGTTTTGTTTTTTGGCATTAACACTTTTTTTCTGTAATACTTTCTTCCTTTCACACCAACGGCTGAATTTGATTAGCCCCTTAACACAACTCGTATCAATGCTGCTGAAATAGAGAGCCGGGTTCGAGAACTAAGCAAATTAGCCGAGACCACAGATAAAGTCAAACAAGGCTTTTGGGAAGAATTTGAGGTAAGTTATTAAAAAAAATATATTTGTAACATGAGTGAATAAGTCCTATTTTTAATAGATGAGAAGTTGGCCTTGTGTTTGCAATTGGATCTGAAAGACATGAATCTATGTCCTAATTCGGCTGTTGATTGACATGGAACGAGTGGCTGAGGGGCTTCTTTGAAACAGAAGGGTATTGTCTTCTGCGGGGGGAGTTGGCAGTTATATGAAACGGATGGGCCAGTAGCTCTGTTTGGCTCCTTTGGTTTGCTGGCAGAAATCCAGACAAACAAAAGGATCTGACTCCTTTGGAAGGTTTTCAGCATTGGCTGGGGTCTTCAGAAAGAATCTGTAGTCTCAGTGCAGTGACCGAGTAAGAGAAATGCCTCCTGTCCGCTTTAATTTGGGTTGACATTTATAATGCTGGGAAGTGAAGTGAGCTGACTTCTTTCCTTAAATCAACTCGGGTAGGAGAGTGTTCCCCAATGGGAATGCGCAGCGTTCCTGTTGTTCTCTGGTGTGTCACTTACCAGTTCACGTTGTCATCTCAGCCTCGCTCTTCTCAACCACTTGACAGAACACTTCTCAGAATCAAGGATTGTGCTATATTCACCTTCATAGTTGTCCTTAGCATGTGTCACACTGCAGCACACAGCAGACACTCCATATAGTCCATTGTTCCATACTTTTGTAGGACTTTTAGAATTTACAGATATTTGTGGAATGAATGAATGAATGGCCAAATAAAGCCATTTTAGTCAGTGTGTACGATCAACTTGTTGAGATATTTCTGTTTTACAGACGAGGAGCCTGAGGCTCAGGGAGGTTAACTAACTTGTCTTTCCACAAATATTGATGGAATCGAGGCAGTGAGGGCGGGTACAGAATTGAACACTCACAGTTCTTGTTCAACATTGTGAACAGAGACTTGAATTCAAGTTTATTCTTTTCTACCGGGCATTGGGTTAGTCACTGAGGATACCATGGCAAACAAGATTGTCAGGGCTTCCGTCTTTAAGGAGCTGAGAGAGGGAAGACAGTGATGAAAAGCATCACTGGAGAAGTGATGATGAACTTAATAAGTCAGAATTGTAGAATATCAAGCTCGCGCTTTTTATCATTCTATTCTGCCAACCTCCATAATAAAAGACAGCATTTCAACATTCATCTAATTACATTTACTCCATTTCATTTAGTGTCTCTAAAGCCTCATGAGATAAGACGGATAACTGCAAAAATTTTAGAAACCTTACATCAAAATTTGAATGAGAAAGAATTTTTCAAAAGTGTTTATTATGTAAAATCTCAAATATATACAAAAGCAGAGAGAATAGTGTGTCACAGCATTATACTAATCGCCTAGCATTAGCAATTGCCAATCTTTTTTTTTCTTAAAGATTTTTAAACATTGATTTTTAGAGAGAGAAGAGAGAAAGAGAGAGAGAGAAACAAACATGTATGTGAGAGAGAAACATCAATGTGAGAGAGAAACATCTATGCCCCCTACCAGGGATCGAGTGTGTGCCCTGACCTAGAATAGAACCAGCAATCTTTGGGTGCATAGAATGGTGCTCAACCAACTGAGCAATACCAGCCAGGGAAATTGCTAATCTTTTTTAACAACACCATTCACTCCCCCAGCCCTGGTTATTGCAAATCCCAGATGCCATTTCATCTTTACCTTTCATTTTAAAAATTATAACCAGAATATCATCACATCCAAAACTATTAATAGTAATTCCTTAATATTAATACCTATCAGCTACTATTTACATTTTCTTGATTCACACACACACATAGTTTGTTTGAATTGGGAAGTGCTTTTTCTCCCACTTGATTATGAAAAATTTTTGAATGTATATAAAATAGATTTGTATAGCCTCACTGGAGTGCTCAGTTGGTTGAGCATTTTCCCATACACTGAAAGGTTGCTGGTTCAATTCCTGTTGGGACACAAACCTGGGTTTTGGGCTTGGTCCCTGGTTGGGGTGCGTGTGTGTGGGAGCAGCTGATAGATGTTCCTCTCTCACATCGATGTTTCTCTCTCTCTCTCAAATCAATAGAAACATTTAGCCCGGTCAGCGTGGCTCAGTGAGCATCAACTGTGAACCAGGAGGTCACGGTTTGAGTTCCGATCAGGGCACATGCCCGGTTGTGGGCTCGATCCCCAGGGTGGGGCGTGCAGGAGGCAGCCGATCAATGATTCTCTTTCTTCATTGATGTTTGTTTCTCTCTGTCCCTCTCTGAAATCAATAAAAATATATTAAAAAACCCCAAAACCAAACAAACATACAAACACAATACACACACATTTAAACCCACACGACACTTTTTAAGTGGAGTTCCCCCCCCCCCCCCCCTCACCCCCGCGCTTTAAAGCTTGTTTCGTTAGCAATTTGATTTGTTTTTAAAGCCCAGCCTTCTTTGGGTTATGCAAACCCTTCTCTGTCATGGTCCGAAGCTGATTTCAGTTTGCACAGGCATTACAGTCATTTCACTGCCAGCCAGACAGATGTCCTGATTCCACCAGCAGCTCAGCTGACCGCGTCTCTCCAGGAGGAGCTCGCGCCTGTCTCCAAGCCCGCAGTCCAGTTTGATTTCTTTAAAAGTGATCGCATCCTGCTCAGGGGAGCTATAATTTCTCCTTTGAGATGGTTAGGTTTTATGGAAACAGGACTTTAAGTGCACCCCAAAGCTGTGTCTAGAATAAGCATTCTTTCTGGTGATCCCTAGTGGAAAATCTTCCCCTTGTGACTAATGAGTGCCACAGTGAACAACAATCCCAGCCAGGCTGCAGCCTCGGGCTTAAAATACTCCAGGGTGGCGGGCATGAGCTGTACCCAGGATTTTCCATCTAGACCAGGCTCCCAGTAGCTCATGGAAGGGCTGCTGCCTTCCTGTGGGCAGAGCGTTGCAGCGGTTAGAGGTTTTATTCCAAAAGCTTCAGTCTGGAGAAACGCCTTTATTTCCTTTGGTCTCTCTCTCTCTCTCTCTTTCTCTCTTTCTCTCTCTCAGCCCCTCCAGTGTCATGTTTTTCTCTTTAGAATTGTTTTTATTTACTGGCTCTCCTTGGCATCTTTGCAGAGATTTAAGAACCAAAGGTGCTTTCACATTTTCACTTCACTTTTTCCCTTTGCCTTTAAAGGACCTTCTACTTTCTGCCTCTGCCATTGTCTTGTCTTCCTCATCGAGTGGACTTGTGCTGTGCCCTCCATTTCTTCTTAGCTCCTTCCCTCTTTACTTATGTATTTTTTTGTTAATTCTCACCCAAGGATATTTCCCATTGATTTTTAGAGAGAGTGGAAGGGAGGGGGAGAGACAGAAACATCGATGTAAGAGAAACACGTTGATTAGTTGCCTCCCACACAAGCCCCAACCAAGGCTGGGGATTGAACCTGCAATGGAGGCATGTGCCCTTGACATGAATTGAACCTGGGCCCCTTCAGTCTGCGGGCCAACGCTCTATCCACTGAGCGAAACCGGCCAGGGCTGTAGGGGTTTCTTTTTGGTCATTGCATTGACTGGGGGAGCCACTACTGGCGTTTTGGGGGCCACGGGTGGGGAGCAGTTCACTGGCCCTAAATGTGGGGGACAGTTCTGCACAGTGAGTTCTTGTCGCATCCACAGGCAGTCGTGCTGCTGGGATCTCCCACATGTACAACTTGGATTAGGGTCTTGATTTTCTCTTGATGCCTTTAAAGGTTTTATAGTTTGATGCAATCCATTGTCTCCAGATCTGACTCATGCAATCAGGTGACTGGAACTGGCCTCAGGCCCTTTTGAGGGTTCATCTTTGGTGCAAACCCCTGAGCTGTATTGCTGGGGAAACAGGGTGTCTGGAGCTTGTGTCTCAGCTTTACAGGGGCCTTTTTTGCTCCTCTCCCAGCCTTATCTTTGATGGAGACACAGTCCTTCTCAGCTTTTGGTGCCCCAGGGGCTGCTGGAGAGAAGGAGGTTGTGGAAGATAAACCAGGAAAGGAATGTAACCTCCTGGGGGCAGGGCTTGCTGGGCCTTCTTCTGCCTCTCCCAGCCCTCAGCCTGGTGCTGGGGAGGAAGCACCCTCAGCAGGGGTTGCTGATGATCTCATGGCTGTTGGAGCCTCAGAGCAGAGCTTGGGAACTCACAACTTCTGAGTTCTTTTTGTTGTCAGCCTGGCTGTAGATGGATGACAGCCTTTCTCTGTGGGAAATGAAATGTGTTCAGGCAAGGACACAGATGAGAATGGGCTGATGGGCACTGAGGAATGAGCTGGGCGGGTGTGTGTGTGTGTGTGTGTGTGTGTGTGTGACACATTGCTAGTCCTTATTAATTGCAGACAGCTGCCAGGTAGCACCTGACTGTGCTTGGGACAGGGGTTCTGCCTGTCCTTTCCTTCTTTTTTTTTTAAATCCTCACCCATTGATTTATTTTATTTAAAGGTATTTTTATTGATTTCAGAGAGGAAGGGAGAAGGAAAGAGAGAGCGAAACATCAATGATGAGAGAGAATCATTGACTGGCTGCCTCCTGCACACCTCCACTGGGGATCGAGCCCACAACCTGGGAATGGGCCTGACTGGAATCGAACCCAGGACCCTTCAGTCTGCAGGCTGACGCTCTATACACTGAGCCAAGCCGTCCAGGGCTCCATTGATTTTTAGAGTGGAAGAGAGAGGGAAAGACAGAGAGAAATATCGATGTGAGAGAAACACATCAATTGGTTGCCTTCTGCACAAGCCCCGTCCAGGGCCCAGGCTGGGGGGGGGGAGCCTGCAACTGAGGTATGTGGCCTTGACTGGAATCGAACCCTGGACTGTTCGGGTCCTCAGACCGACACTCTATCCACTGAGCCAAACCAGCTAGGGATGTGCTTTAAAAAAAAAATTATTGATTTTTAGAGAGAGAGGAAGGGTGGGAGAGAGAGATAGAAACATGGATGAGATAGAAACATCATCCATCGGCTGCCTCCTGCACACCCCCTACTAGAGATTGAGCCTGCAACCCGGACATGTGCCCAGATCGGGAATTGAACCTTGACTTCTTGGTTCATGGGTTGATGTTCAACCACTGAGCCACACTGACTGGGCTTATGTGCTTCCTTGTATGCCAGGCCCGTTTCTGTACTTCACAAAGTAATCTCATGTCACTCTTCCATCAGCTCTGTGGGGTAGGGAATTAGGATTATCCTCACTTTGCACTGGAGGAACCTGAGATACAGACAGGCTAGTAACTTGGTGAAGTAAAAGCTGAGGTTAGAGGCAGGCCTCCACGAGCTCAGAAGAGAAGGCCTTGTGAGTTGTTCTGAAAAGCTTGGACTTGACCTTGAAGGCAGAGGGGGAGAGGGAAGGTGATTAAACAGAGAGGGCCTGGATGAAACGCACCTTTTGTAGAGACTGCTCTGGCCATGCGCCCTCCGCCAGTGACATGTCACGTGAAGTTTGTTTCCTAAGTGTCAAATTCGTTTAGCTTTTGTTGGAGGTGTTTTTCTTCGTTGATTTTTAAGCAATTGAGTTAGTTCTAGTATTTGGTCTTTTTGGACTTCACCTTAATGTTCAAAAATCAAGATTGAACCTCCTTCCTAATAACACGGCAAATACTGCTCAGTAAGACTGGCTCACTGTTCAGAGTAAATGCTGGCTTGAAGACGGCAGATGGCTTTAATTAATCTGCACTCATTTAAGATTTTTGAGTAGACGTTTCGTTGTCACAGTTCTGCTCACATTGTATTTTACTTCTGCCCAGGTTCCAGCTAGCTAAACACTTTTGTTATTTGCCCGGTGTCACGGCTGAATATTGCATTTTGAAAATGAGAGTTAAATAGCAATTTAAACTCCTGACTTTCATACCTGTCTGTGAAATTCAGACAAATGAGATGGAAATAACAGGGCTGCTGTGTTATAAAATATTGACTCTGGCACTTTTGTAGAAATCTTTAAGGAGTAACCATTTTGGCATTTATTTATATTATGTATATATAAAGTATATATATATTTATAAAAGTATATATACATAACACATATACAATGTATGTCTATACATAATATATATAAATTATATATATTTTTCCTCTTCTTTTTAGTCTGCCTTTCACTTTCTTGATTTGCCCTTTCACTTTCGTGATTTCCTGTTACAGATTAGGTTTGTTTGAAACTAACGGTTCCCCGAAGAGGCACTTTTTGTCATTTTGAGAATGAAACCTACTCCTTGAAAATGCTTCAGCCTGGCTCATCCACCCTCCTGTCTGTCCTGCAGCTGCGCCTACTTTCCACTTCCCCACATCCCTTCCTCCTCCTCCTCCTCCTCCTCCTCCTCCTCCTCCTCCTCCACCTCCTTCTCCTCCTCCTCCTCCTCCTTTTTTTCTTCTTTTTTTAAATATATTTTTATTGATTTCAGAGAGGAAGGGAGAGGGAGAGAGAGATAGAAACATCAGTGATGAAAGAGAATCATTGATTGGCTGCCTCCTGCACACTCCTTACTGGAGATTGGGCCTGCAACCCAGGCATGTGCCCTTGAGCAGAATCGAACCCAGCACCCTTCAGTCCTCAGGCCAACACTCTATCCACTGAGCAAAACCGGCTAGGGCACATTCCCTCTTCTGATGGGGCCAGTTCCAGTCCCGCTGTGGCTGCCTGTGTTAGTCCCTTTCTTTCCCGTGGTCTCCACCTCCCTTCCCTGTAGAGGTGCCCTTCCTGACCACTTGCCTCAGGACCCCGAGTTTTCTTCTTCACTCTCTGGCTCGGAAGGCCATGAGGGGATGGATGTCTGTGTAGAGGCAGGCTGGCTGCCTGTGGCTCTAACAAAGGAGGTCTTCAGAGCCTTGCTCACAAAGCTCACATGCCTGCGGCCCAGTCCCCAACCACTTTGGTTCTCTGGTATTTAAATGTGACAACTGACATCTGTAAGGGTTGCTCTGAATTAAACAGTGGTAAAAGGAGGCGGGCCAGCAGCTCCTCGAGAACATGGGGCACATCTGTTATTTGTATCCTGTACACCAGTACCCACTGGCTTTCATTCTTTTTAAAAAATTAAATTTATTCGGGTAGCACTGGCTACTAACATGAATTTCAGGCCTACAGCTTTATAATATGGCATCTGTATGCTCTGCTGTGTGCTCATCACCCAAGTCTAATCTTCTGTCAGCATGTACTTGGTTCACTTTTCCATCTTTATTCTCAGTAATTGTTATTTTAAAAGGCTTATCTTTTATAAATACTTATTCATTGTAGAAAATGTAAGAAAAGAAAGGTGAGAAAATAGAGAAGGAGAAGGAGGAGTAGGAAAAAGGGCCTTCATAATCCCACTAATCTGACACAGAACCCCATTGCTTTTTGGTGTAATCCTTCTGCCATATCTTACATATGAGTGCAAAACATATGGCTTCCGTCATACACAGTTTTGCAAGGTGGAGCTTCTTTTCACTTAACACTTACTCTGATTCTTTTTCCAAGGCATGAAGTAGTCTCCAAGAACATCTTTTAAATGGCTGCAGAAGGTTCTTTTGTATGAATGAACAATAGTGTTATTTAGGCAGCTGTTTCCATTGGCCATTTATGTTGTTTCTGGTGTTTTTGCCACTGTTGGTACAGTGTTAACATGAGCATTCTTAGAGTTATTGCTCAGGACTGTGAACATTTCCTGGAATAAATTCCTTAAAGCAGAAACCAAGCCAAGTTGTTGTTTTTTTTAAAGCTTTTGACGCATAATAATATTTACTTTTGCTTCTCTCTAGACACTACAGCAACAGGAGTGCAAACTTCTCTATAGCCGAAAAGAGGGCCAGAGGCAAGAAAATAAAAACAAAAACAGATATAAAAACATCCTGCCCTGTAAGTATCAGTATTCTGCTCAGTCATCGTCACTCTTGCAGATTTTGATTTGCAGCAGATCCAAGGCCTTAGCCTCTTTTCATTGTGAGCCGTTTCCAAAATAAACCACTGGGACAGGGACTGCTGGCCTCATTCACGGAGTTCCTGCGTGCTGATTACTGAGGGAAACTGCCAGGCGGAGGCTTTGAGTGTGGTTGTTTTCTTCTGTTGATTAATCTGTTTGCCTAAGAGCGATGATCTCCCAGTGTCAGGCCACACCAGGAGCCCTTTGGGGTCCCGGGCTTGTGTCCTTGCTCTGTGGTACCTGGCTCCTGGGGCACACCTTCTTTCTGAGGCTCTGTTCCTTCACCTGGGGACAGACAAGCTCCTTCGAGGGCTCTTCGCTCTGCTCCCTGATGCCATTAGCTCCTGAGACTGGAGATTCGGGTGCATACCTGCACTTGGCTCAGGAGGCGCAGCTCATTAAACCCAGATGCTGTCAGGTGGAGCCCATAGGGAACCATGGGAAAAAGAGGCCCAGAAGGATGGAGGCCTTGGACGAGGGTCCCAGAAATGGCACTTCCAGTGATAAATCCTATATGTCCATAGTATATTATCAAAACCAGGAAAATGGCATTATGACTACTCTCTTAAAGAAAGGCAAAGTGTGGTGCTCAGATTATTGTTATGCTAATTTAGGATTTAATTTTTTAATGTGGTTTTATCATTAAATGAACACAACTTGGACTATGTTGAGGATGAACGGATTTGAACAGGTTTGTCCTGAAGAGGTCTGAGTACTTTGGTGACTGTGGTCTTTTTCTTCCAGTCGATCATACCAGGGTTGTTCTACATGACGGTGACCCCAACGAGCCTGTGTCCGATTACATCAATGCAAATATTATCATGGTAAACTTAGCTCTTCACAGCGCCTTCTGACCATACATATTTTTTATTTTAAATCCTTTCTTCTGTCCTAAGAGCAACTTTCAAATGTTGGACGGATTTTCTTCTTAAATTTCTAGCCTGAATTTGAAACCAAGTGCAACAATTCAAAGCCCAAAAAGAGTTATATTGCCACACAAGGCTGTCTGCAAAATACGGTGAATGACTTTTGGCGCATGGTGTTTCAAGAGAACTCCCGAGTGATTGTCATGACAACGAAAGAAGTGGAGAGAGGAAAGGTATATGAAATACTTTTCTGATAAAATATTTTAAAATGATTGCTCACGTCAGGTTGACCATGTTAAGAATTGAATAAACAAGTTAAGCTGAAGCTAACCGACCCTCTGGAAAAAAGGACGTTGAGGAAGTTTGATGATGATGTGCCTTGGTATAGTTTTCTTTAGGTTTCTTCTGCTTGGGGTTCATTGAGCTTCTTGGAAATGTGGATTTACATGTGTGGTGTTTTTTTCCAACACCACAGTGTGTAATCTGTTAGCCCTATTCAGTGTGTATTTTTCATTCAGATATTGTCCATTTCACCTCTAGAAGTTTTATTAAGGTCTTTTTAATATCTTCTTTTTTAAAAAATAATATTTTAATTGATTTTCTACAGAGAGGAAGGGAGAGAGATAGAGAGTTAGAAACATCGATGAGAGAGAAACATCGATCAGCTGCCTCCTGCACACCTCCCACTGGGGATGTGCCTGCAACCAAGGTACATGCCCTTGACTGGAATCGAACCCGGGACCTTTCAGTCCGCGGGCTGACGCTCTATCCACTGAGCCAAACTGGCTAGGGCAAATATCTTCTTTTATACATGTGCATCATCCCCTATACCTTTGAACACATAGAATACATTTATAATAACTTTTAATGTTCTTATTACTAATCCTATTACACGTTATTTCATTTTTCTGGTTTTTCAGTTGTTTAAGGTGGGAGGGCAAATCCAGCTGTTACTCCGGTGTATCCAGAAACAGTGGTTGAAAAGGGAGTGTAAGAGGGGCCTGCCTGGTGCTTTCAGGTGATTAGAGTACTAGTAAACCAACAGTGACTTCCCTGGTCACATAAACTTACTGTTCATGACTTTTAAGCATTTAGAAAGTAATTTGAATGACCTGAACAATACATTCAATTAAATATTCAAGCACAGTTATTAGTAAAGTTGCCTTTATCACCATCCCTTGTCCATCCACTTTAGTCCCCTCCTCCAACATAAACCCTGTTTGATGTGCATTATTCTACACTCTTCTTGGCGTTTACATATGTATAGGTATTAAAGGCATTGCTATCGGCATTACATACCTATATTTACATATTTATGCCTTTACCTACATATATGTACCTATAGAAGTATATAGTACTATTTTCTGAAAAATACTATATGAAAAAGTGCTTTCATACTGTAACTTTATTGCGCATCTTGGGTATTTCTCCCACTAAATACATGTTCTAACTTCTGTCTCATAGTAATTGCATGACATTTCATGGTGTATATTTATCATAATTTATTTGTTTTTTTTTTGTTTTTTTAATATATTTTATTGATATTTTACAGAGAGGAAGGGAGAGAGATAGAGAGTTAGAAACATCGATGAGAGAGAAACATCGATCAGCTGCCTCCTGCACATCTCCCACTGGGGATATGCCCGCAACCCAGGTACATGCCCTTGACCGGAATCGAACCTGGGACCTTTCAGTCCACAGGCCGACGCTTTATCCACTGAGCCAAACCGGTTTCGGCTATCATAATTTATTTAACCATCGTGTGCTGGGCATGTAAGTGTTCAGTTTTTCTAAATAGTGCTGAAGTGAACAGTCTTTTTTTTTTTTAAATATATTTTATTGATTTTTTACAGAGAGGAAGGGAGAGAGATAGAGAGTTAGAAACATCGATGAGAGTGAAACATCGATCAGCTGCCCCCTGCACATCCCCCACTGGGGATGTGCCTGCAACCCAGGCACGTGCCCTTGACCGGAATCGAACCCGGGACCCTTCAGTCCGTAGGCCGACGCTCTATCCACTGAGCCAAACCGGTTTCGGCAACAGTCTTATTCTTGCTTCTGTGTCTATGTGGCAAGTGTTTCTCTAGGGTAGATGTCGGGAATTGCTAGGTCATAGGGTGTGCATGTTGAAAATTTATGTAGGTTCTGCCCAACTGCCTTCCAGAGTGGTTTCCCAGTGTGCACTCTCCCCAGCTGCGCATGCCCAGCAGCCATCTCCCCACACTCCTCATGACACTTCAGGTGTTCAGAAATTGTAACATCCACCCTCACAGAGAAGCAGACAGATCTCATTGAGTGATAGCTGTGTGTTAGCCAAAGCCAGTCTGTCCACGCAGCTTTCTTAGTTTGGAAAAGTTCTGTGTTTGTGTTTGTGTTCTAGGCAAAGTGTGTTTTTAGACATACTTGATTTGGCTTCTATAAAAGCTGCATGGAATGTAGCAGTCATACCTGTAAGTTAAACATAAGACAGATGGGCGATTTTGGATTTTAGCCCTCTTACTGTAATTTTCTTGTAGTTGTGAAGGGCAGTGTGATTGGATAAGATTTTCATTGTTGTACTAGTGGTTGATACGCGTCTGAAGATCTTTGAGGCCTGATCTGGTCTTTGTGAAACAAAGGTATCCTGCAGTAACATTAGCTGTTCTTGAATTAATGGACGAGTTAAGGCATCTTCATAGTTTCCGCTTCAGGTGAGTGTCACCTGCCCTCAGTATGGAAAGGAAAGCTGTACCCCCTTGAGCCCCTTTTCTGTGTGTTGCCCGATAAGAGTTATAGGAGGCCACCTGTTTCTCAGAGGACTTGAGGGTGTAAAGACAGGATGCTCGTATCCCTTCAGAAGGATCATTATTGTCTCTTTCAGATGAGCTGCCAGAGGCTCCTATAGCAGACACTGGGCCCGATCACTGCCTCCTCCTCACTTCTTCATCCCAGCCCGCGCCTGCCTTCCTATTCTTCCCCTTCACTTCGTGGGTGGAGAGGGTGACATGAGGGCTTTTATTCTCTCCACAGGCCTCCTGACACCCTGCTGTCTCAGCATCATCCCTGCTCCCTGAACAGAATAAAAGCCAGACTGGATTCCTTTGGATCCCTGGGCTTGAATTTCAAAACTAAAGTATTAGCCCTCACAGTTTAGAGATTTTGTGTCAAGGTGTACATCAGAGTTTGGAAAAGTGGGAAGTGGGCTGTAGTACTTCACAGCTATTTAAAGTGAGCCAAAATGTTTTTAGAGTTACAATTTAATTTTGTGTTCTCTTGAGCGACAGCAGTCCTCAAATTGATTAGCCAGTAACAGCCTTGAGTACAATTAATATTAAAGGTGTTCATTTGGGGAAAATGGTATTAAATCTGTCACAGGGTATTTAGATCTATAAAACACTGGAGGGAAAGCCGAATTCAAAATAATAATAAATCAATGACCCCAAGCTGTGCCAAGCAAAAAAGTGGCACCATCCATTAAATTTGTTGAATGTTCCTCCTACCATGTTTTTCTTTTCTGTAATTGACCATTGACTGTGGGGGGCTAGTCTGCAGCTGCTCTGATACGTCCATTTTTATAACTGGGAATTTCTCCATTTTCCTAAAATACAAGGAAATTGTCTTTTGCTGATATCTGTGTCCGGTTGTGGAAAGGAAGTAGCATCGGTGACCCCGCCCAGAAAAAAGACCCCAAAACACAACATCATTATTTACTCAGGGCACATATATATACAGACTCCTCTCTCATGGAGCGGAGTGTCTTCCTCTTTGGCAGCAAGAATGGTTTCTTGGTGCTATATTTTCCCATCTGCCTGCTCTGAAGCCAGCAGCTCTTGCAGGCTTGGCATTCCCAGACACCCAGTTAAGCGAAGGTGACGTGTGCAGTAGGTAGCAAATGGGTCTGGATATAGAAAAAGCAGCTGGTTCAAAACCCCGGCGGCTGCCTTGCTGTGCTGGAGGTATTCACACTTGGGTTAGATAAGGCGCAGAGCCCTCCTACACAGGGGTGGAAATGAACTAGACGGTCTGGCTTGTTGGGCAGCTCATCCACCTCCACAGTCCTTGCTTGCCTCCCCTGCGGAGTGGCTGGCAGATCTCTAGAATTCAAATCTCAGTGGTTGCTAGACAGCACCCTCAACCTGGCATTTCCTCTCTTTGCATCTTTGAGTCTTTTTTTTTTTTTAATATATTTTTATTGGTTTCAGAGAGGGAGAGAGAGATAGAAACATTAATGATAAGAGAGAATCATTGATCGGCTGCCTCCTGCACGCCTCACATTAGGGATTGAGCCCACAAACCCAGGCATATGACCTGACTGGGAATGGAACCGTGACCTTCTGGTTCATAGGTTGATGTTCAACCGCTAAGCTGCCCCGGCTGGGCACATCTTTGATTCTTTAGAATTAAATAAACAAGCATAGACTATCCTTTGACCTGAGTGTTGGATGGGACAACTCTGCACACATGGCCTTTTCTTCCCCCTCCTCCCTGGTTCTCCAGGTCCCTGCTTTCTAATTGGAACTCTTCTCTCCTTTTCTTTGGAAATCCAACAGTTCAATGATGGAAAGGCCATTCTCCAGATTAGTGGTTGTTAAGCAACACTTGGACATTTGCTTTCTGCTGGCTCACAGATACTAACTGTCTTTTTATATCTGTTCCCTTCCAGAGTAAATGTGTCAAATACTGGCCTGATGAGTTTGCTTTGAAAGAATATGGGGTCATGCGTGTTAGGAACGTCAAAGAAAGCGCCGCTCATGACTATACGTTAAGAGAACTTAAACTGTCAAAGGTTGGACAAGTAAGTATATTGTCGTATTTTAGAGACTTTGGGAATTGTTTATGATATGCAACCCAGGGTCATGCAGTTACAATCATTCATCCATTCATTCACTCATTGGTTCAGCAGCTATTTGTTGAATGCCTTCTATGTGCCAGGTACTCTCGAGGCACTGCTGGTACATTGCAGACAAGACCTACAGCCTTTGCTCTTCCAGAGCCTAGAGATAGAAGTTTAAAATTTAAATGAGCAACTAAGTTTTCTGATTGTGCCGACTGCGAAGGCACAGGGTGGCATGCTCTAGAGTGAGTGGGTACTTGAGATGGAGTACACAGGGAGGGTTTCTCTGAGGGAGTGTCACTTGAGCTGAGACCTGAAGGTGGAGGAGTCTGGAATCTAGAGTTCAGAGAAGAGGGTCCCAAGCACAGGGAGCAGCAAGTGCAAAGGTCCTGAGGCCTATTTAGTGATAACATTTCACGGCATCAGATTTTAACTGTCCCTGGACTGACTAACGTTAGATGGCATGGTTAGGTTTGGATTTATTTAATTGGACGGTTAGAGAGGGGCTTTCTTATTCAAGGCCTTTGGGGATACAAAGCTTAATGAAACAGTCTTTGTCTTTAAGGAATTGTGATCACATAGCAGCAAGAAACCACATATACAAGTAGCCGTACTCTAGAGCAGACACAGGCCATCCCACACATCTGAAGTGCCATGGTGTTGCCAAGGCTGGGCTTCCTTCCAGCTAGGGCACCAGGGAGACAGTCTCAGAAGAGGTTGGGCCCTTAAGGATGGGGATTCCCTGCGAGATGAATTCCCAGACAGAGGTGCCATTGTGAGCCACGGCATTGAAGTGCAAACTGCAGGAAAGTGGGGTTTAGGGGGAACGAAGGCACTTGGGAATCTAGGGGATAAACTTGTGTTGAGACAGGTTGGGACCAAGTCGGGGCCGAGTCTTAGCACTATGTTGAGAAGTGTGAACTTTATTTATTAGTTGTCATAGGACCTGTGATTGTTCTCAGCCGAGTGAACACGTGCAGAATGGAGTGCCAGGAAGGTGTCTGGTAGCGGGGCAGTGGGAGAGGGGTTGGATGAGTGATCCCGATGGTCGGGAGGCCTGTTCGGAGCCTCTGCAATGGTCTGGGTCTAATGGCCTTCTCTCTACATCTCCCAGAGACGCCAGCAGTTGTTTTGCTTGTTATTCCCTTCTTAGTGCTTCCTATGGAAATGCAC
Organism: Myotis nattereri; assembly: GCF_964212035.1. Classification (NCBI taxonomy): domain Eukaryota; kingdom Metazoa; phylum Chordata; class Mammalia; order Chiroptera; family Vespertilionidae; genus Myotis; species Myotis nattereri. Next base: position 9,630,120 of record NC_138095.1, on the reverse strand, counting down.
ATTTTGTTAAAATGCCAGAGCAGCCGAAGCCGGTTTGGCTCAGTGGATAGAGTGTCAGCCTGCAGACTGGAGGGTCCCAGGTTCGATTCCGGTCAAGGGCATGTACCTGGGTTGCGGGCACATCCCCAGTGGGGGATGTGCAGGAGGCAGCTGATCGATGTTTCTCTCTCTCATCGATGTTTCTAACTCTCTATCTCTCTCCCTTCCTCTCTGTAAAAAAATCAATAAAATATATTTAAAAAATAAATAAATAAAATAAAATGCCAGAGCAAACTCTGTAAGAAAAGCCATGGATGTGAAAAATTCCCAGGCATGAAGTCTGCAGGGCGAAGGGGTAGTTTGGCTATTATTGGAGGAGGAGGAAGAATTAGAGACATCTTAGGGTTTTGAGCCCGAGTGGACAGTGGGCTATGGCAAGAAATCCAGTAAATTTCTGGGCAGTGCTGAGTGCCCCAATGAGGTGGAGAACGTGAATATTTATGACACCAATCACCTGGTTGTGTGACTTTCCTCCATGGACACTCTACCCTGTTTCTCCCATACAAATAGAGGAAGTGGGTGGTTGTGTCTGTCCAGTCTGGGGGCCTTTGCCTGGGGTCACAGTGCATGGAGAGGGTGTGTGATGGAGAGTGATTGTCAGGATAGTGTGTGGAATCTGAGCAGGGGCTCAGTGAAGCGCCTGGAGGTGGGCCTAAAGTGGGTTGGAAACCTCAGAGATTGTGGTCCAGGATGGATGCTGGGACTTCTGATGTCAGTGGGCGTGCAGTTCTGATGGTGGCCGAGAGGAGCTGGGAAACGGCAGCTGTCGAGCAGAAATGCAAGGGAGGTTTAGAAGACATTGGACAAGGATTCCAAATGGGGTTTTCTTCAATTTTAGTGATAAACCATCCATCTTGTATCAGAGATTTTTGAGCAGCAGGTATGGGAAGGGTTGGTGTTTGGGTTTCTGTGTCGCACCCTCTGATACAGGTGGTGACACAGGACCCATCATTTCTCCAGAATTGCTGGTCACCTATTATCTGCTTTTTATATAACACGTTACATATTTTCTAACGTGCTGTCACATCATTTCATTTAAGCCTCCTAACTGCCTGGGAAGGAGAAGTTGGGGCAGGGACCTGAGGGGCCTTTATCAAGGAGAAGGAGCATGGATGAGTAGGGAGCTGGTCTCTCTCATTCCCCAACTGTCCTTCCTGCAACTGCGTCGCCCCTTGATTTTTAGCTAACCAGTAACATCCAGAAAAATCTTTTTCGTGATGTCAGCAAATTAAATGCACATAATTCAAGAAAAGATCCTAATTGTGGTTCAGATTCTGGTTGTGGACACTGGTCTAGTTACTCTGTCCTTGTTTTTAAATCCCCTTTTAAAATGTCACTTAGCTTGGATTGTCTCCAGATCCAGAAGGAGATGTAACGATGAATAGTGCTGCTCAGTGACTTCACCCGGGTGGACCCCGCACGTGATGCTTTTGCGTGTTTTGCAGTCTTGGGACCATGGTTGACCTTAATTAGTGATCACTGTCCTCAGAGGAGCCCACATGCTGAGTCTCCTCCCATCTGCAGAGCAGTGGCTGTGTGTTTAGTTGCTCCTGTTTAATCCTCACAGTGGTGTGAGAGAGGGATTATTGTTCCTATTTGCAAAGGAAGAAATTGAGGCCTAGAGCTGTCCAGTCACTACAGTGTGTGTGCATGCTGGGATTTTGGCCTAAATCCAGCCATCTGATTGCAAAGCCTGACTTCTTATCTATTTTGTACTTGACAGAAGAAATGCAAATATTATGATATTATCATAAAAATGTGTGGTTGGGGGAGGGGAGAAGGGTTAGGTACAAAAGAACAAAGAGGAACGAGTGACTTGAGGAAGGAGAGCCCCAGGGCCCCACGACCTCAGTGGCCTCCTGGGTTGAGCTGCTCTTGGACAAGGCTGATCAGGGAGGAATGCTCGCTGCTGTTGATTTAGGTTGGCGTTTCCTCAAGGACAGATTGCCGCGCTAGACATCTGGGTTCTGTGACCAAGGCCAAGAGTTGACTCCGGGGTTGCTCAGCCCGATCCAAGAGGAGGAGCAATCTGGAAAACTGACGAGGACCTTCAAATGGAGTGGGAGGGGCTTCGTGCTGACCGGCGCGACTGGCTCACATGGGATCTGAGAAGGATCAAAATCAGGCAATGCCGCAATCCCTTGATTTATTTAATTCTTTTCTGGTTTTTCTTGGCTCTACTCCAGGGGAATACGGAGAGAACGGTCTGGCAATACCACTTTCGGACCTGGCCTGACCACGGCGTGCCCAGTGACCCCGGGGGTGTGCTGGACTTCCTGGAGGAGGTGCACCACAAGCAGGAGAGCATCATGGATGCGGGGCCAGTGGTGGTGCACTGCAGGTGACCAGCCCTCCCACCCTCGTCCACAGCCTGTCTCGGCTCCTAACTCCCAGGGCTTTTTTAACCTACCTACACCCAGCTGTCTAACCGTGGGAAAAATTTAATCTCTTTTTGAGGCATGGATAAACTGCATTAAGGAACACTTTGACCCCAAAGTCTATTTCTTGTAGATCCTACAGGACTGCTGGGTACTGGGAATGGTGGTACAGGGGTGGGGAACACAGTCTTTATTCTCAAGGAGCTCCTAGTCTGGTAATGTTTGCTTGGTTTTCTTTTTTAATAGGGTAATTTAGGGTTCATTTCTTTTCTTTTTTTTTTTTAATTAAATCTTTATTGTTCAGATTATTACATTTGTTCCTCTTTTTTCCCCCCATAACTCCCCTCCTCCCAGTTCCCGCCCCACCCTCCGCCCTCACTCCCCACCCACTGTCCTCATCCATAGGTGCACGATTTTTGTCCAGTCTCTTCCAGCATCTCCCACACCCCTTTCCCCCACAAGAATAGTCAGTCCATTCCCTTTCTATGTCCCTGATTCTATTATAATCACCAGTTCATTCTGTTCATCGGATTATTTATTCACTTGATTCTTAGATTCACTTGTTGATAGATGCATATTTGTTGTTCATAATTTGTATCTTTACCTTTTTCTTCCTCTTCCTCTTCATATAATCCTGGTTTGGTGGTGATGAACTCCTTTAGCTTTTCCTTATCTGTGAAGCTCTTTATCTGACCTTCAATTCTGAATGATAGCTTTGCTGGATAAAGTAATCTTGGTTGTAGGTTCTTGGCATTCATCACTTTGAATATTTCTTGCCACTCCCTTCTGGCCTGCAAAGTTTCTGTTGAGAAATCAGCTGACAGTCGTATGGGTATTCCCTTGTAGGTAACTGAGTTTCTTTCTCTTGCTGCTTTTAAGATTCTCTCTTTGTTTTTTGCTCTTGGCATTTTAATTATGATGTGTCTTGGTGTGGTCCTCTTTGGATTCTTTTTGTTTGGGGTTCTCCGCGCTTCTTGGACCTGTAAGTCCATTTCTTTCACCAGGTGAGGGAAGTTTTCTGTCATTATTTCTTCAAATAGGTTTTCAATATCTTGCTCTCTCTCATCTTCTGGCACCCCTATAATTCTGATGTTGGTACGCTTGAAGCTGTCCCAGAGGCTCCTTACACTATCCTCGCATTTTTGGATTCTTTTTTCATTTTGCTTTTCCGGTTGGGTGTTTTTTGCTTCCTCGCATTTCAAATCATTGACTTGATTCTTGCGCTCCTCTGTTCTGCTGTCGGGAGTCTGTATAATATTCTTTATTTCAGTCAGTGTATGCTTAATTTCTAGTTGGTTCCCCAATATAACATCGAGGGTCTCATTAGTTTTCTTGTAGATCTCATTAAGTTTATCGGCGGCTTCTAAACAGTTCTTGAGAGACCTTAAAAGTGTGGTTCTGAACTCTATATCTTCCATTGACAATTTTGTCCTGTTTCTTTGTCTCCGCATTTTGTTATGCTTCCTTGGTGCACCCCCTAGTGGTCTTTGTTCGTGGTCTTATAGTTAAATCTTGATTGTTGTAGCTAGGGTTCATTTCTTTGTGATTCTATTTTACCAAGAAATGACATATATCCCCCCCCCCCCCCCAACAATATACTTTTTTGCTTCAAAAGGTTAGGACCGTTGCTCACCCAGGCTTCTGGAAGCCAGTTCTATGGCCTCTGCCCCAGAGTTTGCAGGCTTCTGGTGCCTAAGTTCGGGCTTCATGGTTATTCTGGGGAAAGCTTGGTTTCCTAAATCTCATTCATGTGTTGGGCAAGTAGATGTGTGTGAAACTTTACTCAATTTTTTAAAAGCTCTGGGGCTAATGTTTTTCACACACAACTCACATTTGATCCTCACAACAACCCTATAAGGTATGTACTGTTATCCCCATTTCACAGATGAGGAAACTGAGGATCAGGGACGTTAAGAGATTTTGCCTAGGCACATTGTGCTGGAGAAGCTGGGCTCCGAGTGCAGGTTGGACTCACTCCAAAGCCCTGTGCTCTTAGCAAATATATTTCCCCATATAAATAGACAATCTTATAAATACTCCCAAGAGCAGATATTGGTTTTGTTCATATTAATAGCATGGTTTTGAGTAGAAAACTTCCGTGAATGACTTCATTGTCATTGCTTCTTGTCCTCTGCCCACAGCGCTGGAATTGGCCGGACAGGGACGTTCATTGTGATTGATATCCTTATTGACATCATCAGAGAGAAAGGTAGGTCAACTGGAGGGCAAGAGGCTACAGTTCCTGTTTTTAGTTTATGGACAGAAAGTGCTAGTGAAAATAGCCTGGGGAAGAAAATTTGAATGTTAAAAATTTTCACAAATCTGGGCCGAAGACTCCAGCTTTCAATACATTTGCCAGAGAACAGAAGTGACGCTGTTTGAGCATTTGGCGTAAAATGCAGCCCAGGATCTGCGGACCCCAGTGTGATCTTTTGTTGAATATGCAGTGGTGGTCTCTACCCAGCCACCTACTCACTCTTCGCTGACGGGGTGGAGTTGGAAAGTGGGGGAACCCTACCCCTGACACGTTATCATGTAATCGTCCGGGATCATTGGTATTGATCAGAGGCCAGTGCTGTAGCCCTTGGAACGTGCTTGGTCAGAACATTAAAGACTAAATGTGCTTTATGTCTGAGCCTGCTAAACGTGGGGCATTAACCTCTTGATCCTGGCTCTGCACCTTCTCCTGATGCTTCGTGTGCTTGCTTTGTAGGTGTCGACTGTGACATTGATGTTCCCAAAACGATTCAGATGGTGCGATCTCAGAGGTCAGGGATGGTCCAGACAGAAGCACAGTACCGTTTCATCTATATGGCCGTCCAGCATTATATCGAAACACTACAACGCAGGATTGAAGAAGAACAGGTACCGAGCCTGGACAGCCTGGCACTCGGACTTTCATTTTCTTTTCTGGGCAGCTGGCAAATGCTCTCCTTTTTTAAAAAATATATTTTTTATTGATTTCAGAGAGGAATGGAGAGAGGGAGAGAGATAGAAACATCAGTGATGAGAGAGAATCATTGATCGGCTGCCTCCTGCACGCCCCCTACTGGGGATTGAGCCCGCAACCCAGGCATGTGCCCTTGACTGGAATTGAACCTGGGACCTTTCAGTCCACAGGCTGATGCTCTATCCACTGAGCCAAACCAGCTAGGGCAAATGCTCTCCTTTTGATCAGGACAGGCTCTGATAGGAGACATTTAAAAAAAAAAGTGTTTGTTGATTTTAGGGAGGAGAGAGAAACATTGATCAGCTGCCTCCTGCACACCCCCTACATGCCCAGGAATTGAACCGGTGACCTTTTGGTGCATGGGACGATGCTTCACCAACTGAGCCACACCGGCCAGGGCAGAAGACTGTCTTTATTTGGGAATGGGAAACGATTCCCCCAACGAGGAAGGGCTTCTCTGAAAACTATTCCCTACTTCATGGCTCTGATTTTTCAGTCTGGAGGAGCTTGGGGAGGGGCCGCATGCTACCCTCCTGGCCTGGCAGCTTGGGGAAGTGCCACATAGGAAGGGTACGGTTTTCCCCAGCTCACATGGCATGCTTAGAACTTAAAGTCTCGATGTTTCCAGCCTGTTCCAGTTTAATTCAGACCATATTTATCCTGATTCCATCTCTTAAATGAATGCTTCACTCTTGATAGCATACGGTGGTTTGAACCACTAATTTGGTCGAGTTGGAATCGGTGAAATTTCAGTTTTAATAAGCATGCATAATGAAGAAGAATGTGGCGCTGGAGCCTTTCCATTTGAAGCTATTCATAACAGACACAAAGCTGAGTTAATTAGGAATGAGCTGAGACGAGGGAAATGAGGAGACTGCTCTTTTGGGGAGCTGTGCTTGTCTCCCTCCCCTCCCCCACCCCAGCCCCGTTGCTATGCTCAAAATAGGAACTAAGCTCTTTTCAAAATGGGACCTGCCACCTTTACTGAACAGTTTCTAGCCTGGCAGCACAAAGAATGCTCAGCCAGAGGCAACTAATTAGTTTGGTCAGTTCTCAGTTCACACCGGAAGACTCACTAGATTGTTTCATTGTAGAAAAACATCTTCAGAGACAGTGTATGTATAGAAGCGTAGGGTCAAATCATTAACAAGCTACTGGTTTTGAACTTCCGTGCTTTCAATCTGACTGTGTTATTGTAAGTGCTATGAAATATGTAGATTGTTACTATAGGCTATTGTATATTTATCTTCCAGTTACACTTAATTTGGGTCAGGAAGGGTTAAAGCATAAAGTGGCTCAAAGTGAAGGATTCCCAATAAACACAGAGAAAGTGCATCACTGTGGGTACAAAGTGGAAACTTTGGAAATGTCATAAAGCACATAATGTACTCTTGGTGGGAAAAACTTGGAAAAGCTCTCAATATTTCATTCAGAGGTTTTGGTTTTTATCCTTGTTTTGGAGAATTTAGGGACTTCCCTTCCCAGCTTTTTAAAAAAAATTATATTTTTATTGATTTCAGAGAGGAAGGGAGAGGAAGAGAGAGAGAGAGAAACATCAATGATAAGAGAGAATCATTGATCTGCTGCCTCCTGCACACTCCACACTGGGGATCAAGCCTGCAACCCGGGCATGTGCCTGACCAGGAATTGAACCATGACCTCCTGGTTCATAGGTTGACACTCAGTCACTGAGCCACACCGGTCGGGCTTGAGTTTTTATAAGTGGTTCTTCTCACATTCTGCCATTTTGAAGTAGAGTTCTTTGTTAACTTCCATTCACAGTTAAATTTTTAAACAGCATGCATGATTCCCTCCACTCAGTGTTTCTCTCTCTCTCTCTCTCTCTCTCTCTCTCTCTCTCTCTCTCTGTCTGTGAAATGCCTTTTTTCTTCCCTTAAAAAAGTCATATCCTTATACATGCAATCTTCACCTTTCAGAAAAGCAAGAGGAAAGGTCACGAGTATACAAATATTAAATATTCCCTCACGGACCAGGCAGCTGGAGATCAGAGCCCCCTCCCGCCTTGCACCCCAACTCCATCCTGTGCGGAGTAAGTAGTAATGAAGGAAACTCTTTTCACTTGAACATAATTCTATAGACAAGCTTAAAAACTACAAGTCTTGACTGGCTTCAGCTGTTGGGTCTGGGCTGGGCTCTTGGAGGCTCGGTTCTGCCCTTGGGGACTGGCTTTGGCTATTGGGGTCTAGGTTGGGTTGTAGGGGCTAGTCTCAGCTCTTCAGCCCTTTGGGACTTCGATTTGGCTTAGTTCTCGGCTGGCCTATTCAGGGTAGACTAGGCTCTTTGGAGCTAGGTTCCGCCCTCTGGGACTGTCTTTAGCTATTTGTGACTGGGTTGGGGTCTTAGGGGCTCGGCTGGCTCTTCAGAACTAATGTCAGCCATTTTGGGACTAGATTGGGCTCCTAGGCCTTGGCTGATCTATTCCGGACTAGGTCCATTAAAATCAAATTGAGCCGGCCATGGGGAAGCCCCGGTCTGCCTTAGAGGAAAGGACCCTTCAGTGAGCACACGTGGCCTGGGAGCCCGAGGTTGAAAGGGCTGCTGACTTTCCAGGAGGAGGTGCCTGTGGAAGTCACTCTGACACACTGAGGCTGGCTCCCTGGGATCTGCTGGGAGAGGAGGTATCACTTAGGGGCGAGGCTGGGCTCTTCTGGTCCAGGCTGGGCTCTTGGGGCTAGGCTCTACAAAAAAAAACCCTAAAAATTAAAAAATACCAACCACCTACACGTCTTTGTAGCACACATCTTTCATTGAATTGTTGGCCAGCCGATTTGTGAGTATATCAGTGGCTGCCTGAATTTGAATTTACCTGAACTGAAGTCTGATTGCACACAAGTAGGATTACATGGGGTTGTGAGTATATCGAGTTGTGGTTTTTTTAGAAGAACCTCATTCTTCTTTTGATGGCATGGGATTTGTTGCAGAGGTGGACAGCACCCCCTTTGGTTTATTAAGAGTGTTTACTAAGTAAAAGTAAGTTAATTCACTACTAATGTGTCAACACAGTCCATAGTCAACAGAAATCTGCTTGGTGTTTAAACCAGGGGCCAGCAAACTACAGCCCCCAGGCCAAATCCTGGCTGTGGCCTGTTTGAGTACAGTTCTCGAATGGGTTTTAAAGGGTTATTAACACACACATGCACATGCACCAAGAATAATATATGACAGAGACTGCTTTTGGCTTGCAGAGACTAAATTATTTACCCTGGTTCTTTATAGAAAAACTTTGCCAACTCCATGTTTAAACAAACACGATAGGAAAACAGGTTAAATTGATTATGTGAATGGCAGTTGTAATTATTATTTTCTATATATTCTAGCCATTCTCTGGTATAACATTTGCTTTTTCCCATTTAAGGGTTTTATTTCTATACGCTTCTGATGTGGATTTTTAAACCCCTGCTGACTTTAATACTCTTCTATAAACATTTAAAATGGCATAGAAGAGGCTTGTATTTATATTTGCTTTCTATTTAATGTTGAAATGAAATTACATAGCAAAAATATGCTCTCCACCATGCTGTCTCTTCGCTCTATCTGCTTTTTTCTTTCCTACGGACTGACAGGGAAAGTTGGTATTTTAAATCGCCATCTGTAATAATTTGCAGTGGAACCAGCAGGTCTGGACTGAGTCCTTGCCAGGGAGCTTTCCCCCATGTTGGCCCAACAGAATCAGCTCTGACGACTCCCTTGTCACCAAGGCCTGCCTGTGACATAAACAGTTTCTCTCTCTCTGTTCTCGTCATTCCCTCGTAGGGCACACACCCAGGACATCCCGACCCTCTCCTTGTTTTGTCTCCACACCCCTGGTTGGCACCCACAGCTGCTTGATTCCTTGCTCTCTGGGACTGTTCTGCTCTCCCCTCCCTGCTCAGCAGAGTCGGGGCTCTGATGCATTGGCCTCCATCCCAAGGCCCTAACCACCCTCTCACCTCCCACTGAGCTTCATGTTCAATGTTCCCCTTTCTGTAACCAGATTCTGGCCTGACTGCTCTTACACTTTCCCATCTTGGCACTCTTGCCCATTCAGATCCTTCTGGTTGAAGTGAGAACCCTTCCTTCCTTTCTCTCTCTCTCTCTCTCTCTCTCTCTCTCTCTCTCTCTCTCTCTCTCTCTCTCTCTCTCTCTCTCTCTCTCTCTCTCTCTCTCTTTCTCTCTCTCTGGTGCATGAATTTGTGCACATTGAAAGGAAATTAATTAGAAGAAATATTTTAATATCGCTATTTGCGTTTTCTCTATAGTAGAAGTGTCAACCAAATTCACGATCGACAATGACAGATCGAAACACATGCATGCGATTGGCCCCAGCGAGAGCTTTATATGTACAGTGGCGCCTTGACTTACGAGTTTAATTCGTTCCGAGACCGAGCTCGTTAAGGAGTTCGTTAACTCAAATTACTCTATCAACTCAATGCAAAAAAAATCGGCTGAGAGACAGCTGGTATCTCAAAAAACTCGTTAGTCGGGACACTCATAAGTCAAGGCCCCACTGTATCTTGCATGTGCGAGTCAACTTAGCCTTTATATGTATAGAATAAACTTGCTTAGTTAGACCTGCTTTCTGATGTAGCTAAACTTTTTCCATCCCAGTGAAGCACCCCAACTTCTCTTTCTGGTAATTGTCAGCAACCCAGCAGTAAATATCAACACAAAGCAGATTATTATTATAGGTCACACAGGAAGAACAAAGGGTAAAATATTTAACTGCAGCAGTGTTTGACTATATTCTGCACAGTGAGAAAATCTGAAGTCATTTTCAAGGTCCACCATTTCTTCTTTTCAGTCGGATCAAGTTTCTAAGCTTTGTAAATCTCCATTTTCCGGCTAATGAAAAGAAAATAGGAATCCATGAGTCTCCTACCTACCTACTCCAGGACTTCTGTGAGGCTCAAATGAGATGAGGCACGGGGAAAATGCTTCTCTGACACTTGTTACAGTGTGAAATGTTTCCACCTGGCTATAAAGCAGGCCATGTTCCTGGCCTGAAGAAACTGCAAGGAGGCTAGTTGCTAGGGAGAGGAAGCTGGGTGTTGCTACGTGATGTCATTACCTGGATGGACACTTACATATTAGCCTTTTATATGTATAGATTTATTTGTAATCCTCACCTGAGGGTATTTTTCCATTGATTTTTAGGGAGAGTGAAAGAGAGAGGCAAAGACAGAGAGAAACATAAATGGGAGAGAAACATATCGATTGGTTGCCTCCTGCATGAGCCCCAACCAGGGGCCAGGCTGGGAAGGAGCCTGCAACTGAGGTACATGCCCTTGACCGGGATCAAATCCGGGACCCTTTGGTTGAACAGGCCGATGCTCTATCCACTGAGCCAAACCGGCTAGGGCGAGAACCATTCCTTCCTATGTGTACATGCCCTGCCCTCCTTCAAGGTCTAACTCAGAGTCCTCATTACACAGGCCTCCCTTGCTCTGCCCGCCTGGAAAACAATTCACTTTCCTCCAAGCCCCTGACAGCAGAGGGGCTTGAGGCTCGTATTTCACTTTAATTTCACAGTTGCTTTGCTGTATATTTATGTCCTTTATCATGTTCTAGAATGCCGGTTCCAGGGGCGGGAACTATATCCTCACTGTAGCTGGTCCCCAAAGATATACTGTGTGCCTTACCAATGTCATGTAAGCTTAAACCACATGGTCTGCATTTCTGTTAACGTCTCTTTTCTTTTGAGGATGAGAGAAGATAATGCTCGAGTCTATGAGAACGTGGGTCTGATGCAGCAGCAGAAGAGCTTCAGATGAGAAAACCCGCTGAAACTTCAGCACAGAAATAGGTAGGAAATGGCAGTGCTGTTGGTTCATTATTTTTGCCTTCCTGCCTTTAAAAAAAAATTTTTTTTATTGATTTCAGAGAGGAAGGGAGAGGGGGATTGAGTCTGCAACCCGGGCAGGTGCTCTGACCAGGAATTGAACTGTGGCCTTTTGGTTCATAGATGGATCCTCAACCATTGAGCCACACCGGCTGGGCATCCCTGAACTTCTTTTTTCCAAGCTGGATTTATTTTAGCATTAAGCATTAAAAGCAAATGCAGAATTAATTCTGAGAAGGGCAAGGTTAGCATTTATTGTAGATAAATAGTTGATATTGGTGATGGGCAATGGTTGATATGGTTAGTCCAAGCTGTGCAGGGGATGATCTGTAGGATCTGGGAAGCATGGGACACAGCACAGGATGGTTGGAGTCAGGCTGTCTCAGTTCTCATCCCAGGAGGCCTCTGACAGGCTGTGTGACACAGGGCACCGGACAGCCAGAGCCTCCGACTGGCTCCACTGCACGTCCCTTCAGCTCTGTTGCTGGAAATTCATCTCCCTTGTCCATCTCCACCCTGTCAATCACCTTTTCAGACAGTGACCCATGTGTGCTGTATGTTTTCATGATAAGTTAGAAGCTCAGTTTTAGTATTTCATGTGGAAATGCTCATTTCAATGAGCAGTAGATTTACAAAGCTTTAAATCTTCTGTTAAGTGGTTAATGCCTTGCTGGACTTTTAGATGCATGCTCCTTCAGAATTCTCATTTATTTCTTCTCAGAGGTGGGCTTCACCCTCTCCATGAAAAGATCAAGAACAGATGCAAGAAAGTTTCTGTGAAGAATGAACTTGAACCTCGAAGGCTTGCGTTGTGGTCGACTCCCTTTTGATGAACAGAATCTGAAACCATTTAAAGACCACTCTGCTCTAACTCAACACCACCCGATTTCCAATTGCTCATTTCCTCAGATAAGCAATCATCTCTACAGTGTAGACAGTGTTATATTTTATAGAGTTTTATTTTAAATTGAGGAAGCAGTTAAATTGTGCTCTGTACTTTGCAGATGGTGGTGATTCGAATCCTAGTTATTGGCATTTTTCTTTCTTTTTATAAGCCTAACAAATTTAATTTTCCCCCCTCTTTGGGGGGGATAATGGGGCACTTGTTAGAGGAAAAAGTGGGGAAATTAAATGACAACATCCTGTAGAAATGAGAACAGTTTTTATTTATCATCATTTTTCCAGTAATGGGTAATTCATTTTGATGGCCTCTTTTTTGGGGGGCTAAATGACAATTAGGCCAGTGCCCCAGACTTTCAGAGCTTGACACTCTTCCTTTGTATTGCCTTTAAGAAATCATGGGGAAAATCCTGGGAATTTAGGATCAAGGTGTGCTTTTTCTTAGCAGATAACCAATGACCATTCAGCCTACTGTGGTGGGGAAATGTTTGCCATATATATATGTGTGTGTGTGTGTGTGTGTGTGTGTGTGTGTTGTTTTTTCATTTGAGTATTGTCTTGTATTTTGAAAAAAATGCATCTGTGGATAACCAGTGTTTTGGTTTTCAATTGTTGCTGACAAACCACCCAAAACATAGTGGCTTAAAATGTCTCTTTGTTGCTGTCTATTCTTCAGTCTGATGGGGCTCAGCATCTTGCTGGTGTCGCTTGCTGGTGTCGCTTGCTGGTCGGCAGGTTGGCTGAGACGCTGGGTGGCTGGGCCCCTCTCTGTCACGCGGTCCTCGGCTCTCATTCTCCACGTGTCTCTCCATGTGGCCTCGACAGCAGGGTCGCTGGGCCCCTTCCGTGGCAGCTCAGAGCTCCCGAGAGTGTAAGGCAGTAGTGGCCAGGCCTTCTTACGACTTAACCACGGAACTGTCCAGCATCACTTCTACTGTCCTGCTGATTAGAGCAAGTCACAGGCCCGACCCAGATTCAGGAAGAGGGGACTCCACCAGGACCTGAAGTGGAGGTGCAGTTGGTTGGGGTCCCCAGTGTAACTGTCGGAACCAGTACCGAGGAACAAAACTATTGTTGGTAGAAGTAGGAGCTGCTAGTGAGTGGCCTTGGGAAGCTGCAGTGGCATGTGTGAGCTGGAAGAGAGGGCCTTCCAGAAGCTTCCTGCACCAGTTCTGCGAGCCCTAAGCATCTTTTCTGAATCATCACTTCTGGTCTTGTAAGGACGGATGTGTCTAGGGGGCAGAGCATTTGAAAGCACCATCCCATCACCGCGGCCGCTGCAGAGGGAGGTGAGTAGGAGCTCTCTTCCTGCTACTGGTATCATTCAGGCCTCCATGCATGCGTGCAGTCAGGCTGCCGGGAGCAGGAGCATCCTAACAGGCTGCGTGGCAGATTGAATCAGCAGTAGGATTTGCTAACGTGCCACCTGAAGTGCCTTCTCTCAAAAACATCCCTCTTTGCCCCATGCGTTGAGTCGTTGTTCGGTGACTGTGTCTCAGTGACAGCCTCACTGGTTGGCTCTGAAGAACAGAAAATGCTGCTGCAGCATTGCCATGAGGCATGGTTTCCTCTCTGGAACCCTCCTAACTTCTGCTCCTGAGAGGAAGGACTTGACCAGCCCTGGTTGTAGTTCCCTCCTGAGGTCTTGGCCTCCCTTGAAACCTTGAGATCCTTTGGGCTGAGTGATGGCTGCCATTTTCACAGGCAAAATGTGTAGTGTTCCTCCTATATTCTCCCTTCCCTGATCCATCGACCTTAGAATTGCTTCAGAACACAAGTGTGGCCTGAAAGTGATCACCTTACGAGGAATGTAAATGACTACTGTCTCCTTGTCAAGCCTGCAGAGAGATTCAAGTTCAGATTGCGATAAGGGCCTTGAGTCCTGTTCTTTTTATCGCATTGTCTCATTGAATGGTTCTCCTTTTTTGCCTCGATTTTATGGAAATGTTTTGACTTTGTTTATTGCCATTTTAATTCTGTATGTCTAGGTTTCTCTCTCTTCTTCTCATTACAGCAGTCCCTTTAGCATTCTTGTAATGCTGGGTTGGTGGGGATGTATTTCTTTAGCCTTTTTTTTTGTCCGAGAAGCTCTTTATTTGACTGTCTATTTTTTTAAAATTTAAATTCTTTATTGTTTAAAGTATTACATATGTCTCCATTTTCCCCCATTGACCTGTCCCTGGCCGCTCCCACTCCCCAGCACATGCCCTCACCCCCCTACTGTCTGTGTCCATTGGTTATGCTTATATGCATGCATACAAGTCCTTTGGTTGATGTCTTACCCTTCCCCCTCCCACCTTCCTCTGCCTTCCTTCTGAGGATGGATGGTCTGTTTGATGCTACTTTGTCTGTGGATCTATTTTTGTTCATCTGTTTATGTTGTTCATTATATTCCATAAATGAGTGAGATCACATGATATTTATCTTTCTCCAACTGGCTTACTTCGCTTAGCATAATGCTCACCAGGTCCATCCATGCTGTTGCGAATGGTAAGAGTGCTTTCTTTTTTGCAGTTGTGTAGTATTCCATCGTGTAGATGTACCACAGTTTTTTAATCCACTCATCTGCTGATGGGCACTTAGGCGGTTTCTAAATCTTAGCTATGTAAATTGTGCTGCTATCAACATAGGGGTGCATATATTCTTTCTAATTGGTGTTTCTGATTTCTTCTCTAGAAGTGGGATTACTAGGTCAAATGGGAGTTCCATTTTTAATTTTTTGAGGAAACTCCATACTGTTTTCCAGAGTGGCTGCACCAGTCTGCATTCCCACCAGCAGTGCACAAGGGATCCTTTTTCTCCACATCCTTGCCAGCATTTGTCATTTGTTGATTTGTTGATGATAGTCATTCTGACAGGTGTGAGATGGTACCTCAATGTCATTTCAATTTGCATCTCTCAGATGATTAGTGACTTTCAGCATGTTTTCATATGTTTCTTGGCCTTTTGTATGTCCACTTTCGAAAAGTGTCTATTTAGATCCTGTGCCCATTTTTTGATTGGGTTGTTTATCTTCCTTTTGTTAAGTTGTATGAGTTCCCTATAAATTTTGGAGATTAAACCCTTATCGGATATAACATTGGCAAATATGTTCTCTCATGTAGTGGGCTCTCTTTTTGTTTTGTTGTGACCGCCTATGTTGAATGATAGCCTTGCTGGATATAGTAATCTTGGTTTCAGATCTTTGCTTTCCATTACCTTGAGTACTTCATGCCATTTCCTTCTAGCCCATAGAGTTTCTGATGAGAAATCAGGTGTCAGCCTTATGGGAACTCCTTTGTAGATAATAGTTTGCTTTTCTCTTGCTGCTTTTAAGATTCTCTCTTTGTCTTTAATTTTTGGCATATTAATTATGATGTGTCTGGGTGTAGACCTATTTGGGTTCTTCTGGCTTGGGGTTCTTTGTGCCTCCTGTACTTGTGTGACTTTTTCTTTTGCCAGGTTAGGGAAGTTCTTTGCCATTATTTCTTCAAACACGTTCTCTATGCCTATTTCCCTTTCTGCCTCTTCTGGCACACCTGCTATTCAAATGTTGTTTTGTTTCATGTTGTCCCATAGCTCCCTTAAGTTATCATCCTGTTTTTTAATTGTTTTTTCTTTTGGTTCTCTGATTGAGTGATTTTTTTCAACCCTGTCTTCTAATTCACTGATTTGGTCCTCAGCTTCCCCTAATCTGCTGTGTATTCCTTCCAATATGTTTTGTATTTGTGCTATATCATTCTTTATTTTACAGTGTTCTTTTTTCATAGTTACTATATCTTTTCTCATGCTATTGAGCACTTTTACCATCATTATTCTGAAGTCTGTTTCAGATAAGTTTTTTTTAATCTCCATTTCATTTATATCTTCTTCTGGAAAATTCTCTTGTTCTTTCATTTGTGGGTTGTTTCTTTGTTTCCTCATTTTGGCTGCCTGTTTGGGTTTGTGACTAGGTATTAGGTAGATCTGCTACACCTCTCAATCTTTAGTGCAGGACAGTGTCAAATGCTGTTTCTGACGAATTAGATCAAGCAAAGACTCAAAGCCTCCAGAGACTGCCTCTGGCTACAGACTGATAGGATTCCTCTTGATCTGCCCTCAGGCAATTGTACACAGAGCAAGAGTTTTTTTTCAACAGGGTGGGGTAATTGTTGCTGCCTGGAGGCTAATTGTTATTCTCAGTCTTGTTAGGGACAAGGTGTTTTCCAATAGGGTGGGTCAACTGTCTTCCCCTCAGGCAATTCGGCCTGTATAGCAATTGTCTGTGTGAGAAAGATGACCTTTGTAGCATGAGGGAATGGTTCAGCACAGGAAACTGAGGTGTCTGCTTTCTGAGCTCTAACCCCAGAGCCCTGGATCCTGGCTTCTGCTCACCCAGCTCCAGTCCACTCTGCTGTTCCGAGCACAAGATACAGGGAATGTTATTTGTTGGCCCTTTAAGAGGGTGCCTGAATTTCCAACCATCTCTCCCTGGCAGACAGCTACCCCACTGCTTTCACAGCCATATATTATGTGGGTACCCTTCTCAGTTCTGGTGCTCTCTGCTGGGGGGCCTACCTTGGGAATTAGATCCCAGAGTTCTCAGTGGCAACCCCCCACAGCTGAGATATCTCCGGAACTTCAGCTGCTGTCTGTGGGGGCCCAGCCAGCCCTTTCGCACCTCTGCCCCTCTTCCCAGCCTCTATGCAGTCTCCACTCTTGGTCCTTGGTTATCAGGGTTCTCTCCAGCTGGTCTTCCATTGATTAGTCAGTAAGTTCTTCTGTATTTTAGTTGTAATTCCAGTTTGGCCCTGGGAGCGTGTCCGTGAAGCATCCACTTACTCCACCGCTATTTTTTAATCTCCATGTTTTTGACTCTGGACTTTGGGGGCGAAGTCTCTCACCAGCATACAAGGGTCTGACTGTATAAACGTATCCGCTCCATTAAGCCTCTGCCTGTAGCTTCCGATCGGTGGTTTTTGCCCTTGGAACGGAAACACCGGATCTTGGCTCGCTCTCTTCTGATATAGGACATTGATTTCATTTAGATTTCCCTCCACCATGTCAGTAAACTATCATGTTAGGTCAACTTTTGCCAGACAAGATATGACAGTCCCGAGGTGCTAAGTTTTATTGTGTTTGATAAAAGGGGATTATTTCAGGTTCTCAGATTTCTTTCTGTGGGATGGAATCAGGCAAGTGAAGTTGTGGGGAGTTCGGAGTGCAGGTTAAAAATAAAATAGTGGAAATGGAAGTTCCAAAGAGGTGGTTTCTAGGATGTCAAAGGGCCCAGGGCCACAGCAGTCAGTAATATTTGAATCAGGTTACCCGGAAGATAGGTGTGAGAGAGACATGGATGCGGTCAGCTTCGGGGTCGCAGGTAGACATAAAAGTTGCACAATATCCCATAGCTGGTTGAGTATTTTAAAATTATAAGCATAGGATTTTATATTTGGGATGAAGAAATTATCTGGTATGTGCTACTTGGGTTTTTTTTTTAAATGCCAAATTTCAGTCTTAATAACTTTTATAAAAAATAAAAACCTAAAGACACCTCATATCTACTGTGTGACCCTCCTGAAAATGATGTTCATCTATTCTATGGGAATCAGTGGCTTTTCAAACGTGGTTGAGTGGAGTTGAGAAAATAGATGGATGACTTTCTTGGCGTTTTGCATTCTTTAAGGAGCCCAGTTGCGTTGGAAAAGCCAAGAAAATCATCAAGATTATTTTTAGGGGTGATTGTACTGGGGATTGTAAGAATAAGATAAGGTCTTGGGTTATTTCTAGTTTAGGGGAATGTGGAAAAGTATTCACTTGTGAAGTGCTTTGTTGTAGTTGATTAATCAATAAGGGGAACGTAGACTGTAGACATAAGTGCAAACCCAGTGCAACTTTCTGTATGTTGTTGGGGGAATAAAGTTTTGGGGGAATAAAGTTTTACAGAGCAAGCACATCACCTCCCTGATTTCACAATGCCCGTATTAGCCCTTAATTTTGTTGAAGTCTTTTTCCCTCTTCCTCTTGAAAAATAAGTTCCAAAATATAGTGTATGGAATCTTCCATCATTAAAACGTTCGCTCTTTTTTCGCTACGAGCAGTTCACACATGGCAAAGCTATTAAACAGTTGGTTTTAGTGTGATGTATAACTTTGCTGTATATCAAACTAATTTTTACAAGTTTTCATCCCAAACCTCAAATCATGTAATTAATAATTTGCCTGTCTTATTTATGACCTAATTGTGATTCTTTTATTAATAAAAGCTAATGGAAAAGGATCCTTTATTAAGCTGATGACTAGACCTACATTTAATTTTCCTGCAGTATATGAAGTATTGTACCAGAGTATTAAAAGATATGTAATATTTTATTGATAAATCTATCCTTTAAAAGGAATACGTTTTAGGATGTCATCATTCTGATGTGAATCATGTAAATGTTGATAATATGCACTGTTTATTATACATTTAGTGTTTCCAGAGATTCACTTAATTGCCTTTTTGCCCACGTATTATGCAGTCTATTTGCAATTGTTTTTAAAAAGTGACATTAAAAGAATAGTTTATGTAGAGAAATATTAGTGGGTATTAATTGTCCCCCCACCTATATTTATGGGAGTTAGTTCAACTGCTTTGCTAGCTGCAAAGCTGAATTACCAGAGTACAAGTGTATTTGTAAACTGTATGGGAACTAAAAATTAGGAATAAAACCATTTTCTTATATGATGGTACTTGTCATTTACTTCATCAGACGTGTCCAAGAAGCACTGGGATTACAGGCCACTTAGCCCCTTACACCAGCAAAATGCTGACAGTCAGCAGCTCTTACCTAGAAGATAAGTTGGAATGTGGAATGATTGCCAGGTCCTCGAGATTTTATTAAGTGCCTACTCTATGTATAGCTTTGGGATACAGAAGGGGAATTGTTGTTTTTTTTTTTTTAAAAAGTATTTGTATTGATTTCAGAGAGGAAGGAAGAGGGAGAGAGACACACATCAATGATGAGAATCATTGATAGGCTGCCTCTTGCACGTCCCCTACTGGGGATTGAGCCCACAAACCAGGTATCTGCCCTTATGGGGAATCGAACCATGACCTCCTGGTTCTTAGGTCAGTGCTCAACCACTGAGCCACGCTGGCTGGGCAAGGGGGAGTTCTTTTTGGAATCAATAAAAATATATTAATAAAATAGGATTCTTTAAAAAAAAACCAACAAAACTATTTTTTGACTACGTAACACATTTGCTTTGAACAAAATGTAACAGGTTCAAAACAGCACACAGAAATTTCTCCTCCGTGCGGTGGACTGTGTTTCTTGTTCTACCCCAAGGACCACCAGCGACTTTGAACTCTGAACTGTTCTGTGTCCCTGTAAAAGGGCTGGTTCCAAGGGCTTTGCATTTGTTACTCAAGAGGTAATGTTGAACTGTCCCCAGTGAGGCTGAACCAGTTATACTTCTATCGGCCTGTCTCCCCCACACCTTTATCACATTGTCATGTTGCCGCACTTGCACCTTTGTTGCTCTGATAGGTGAAAAATGATAGTTCAATGTAATTAAATGTGTATTTTTCTTAAAAGTGAGGCTGAGCATCCTTTCAATTGCTTTGTACATGCCTTTCTGTGAACTCTGTCGCTTGACATATTTTTTTCTATTAAATTCTGGATCTGTCTTGTTTTGAGTTTAGGAATGAAGATATTTCATTCTTTGCGGCTGATGGACATGACTGGAATTACTGAGTCACCATCATCAATTTCTATAAAATGCTCCTCATTGGGTGCCTGTGGGTGCACCAGTGTGGGAGTTGTGGCGTAGGCCTTGCTGGGATTGTAATTCTCAGCGGGGAGGAGAACAGGCTGGGAAAGGGGCTGCAGCCACCATGTGAGACCAGCTGTAATTATACCAGCTAGTGAGTTGAGAATTACTTCAGATGTTTTTTCAGATTCAAAAGTGCCAAACAGTATGCATGCATGCATCCATTCAACCACTTTTTAATGAGCGCAATGACTCAGGCATTGGGCAGGGTGTTGTAGGGAATACAAAATAAATCTCTCTTAATCCTTGACTTAAAGGACTTTATGGCCCATTTAGAGAAAGGAGACACACAGGCTGAATACAAGATTGGATAAAACTGCTATGCAATGAGGCCTGGATCAAGGCAAAGAGTATGAGGAAATGATAACGCACCACATGCTAAATGACAGTTACACGCAAACATCATTGGAAGGTTTATTCAGATTATTTCTAAACCTGCAAAGGTGGTACTGTTTTTTGTTTTTTTTTTAATGTATATTTTTATTGTTTTCAGAGAGAGCAAGGGAGAGGGAGAGAGAGAGAAACATCAGTTGGTTGCCTCCTGCACACCCCTCACTGGGGATCAAGCCCGGAACCTTGACTGGGAAATAAATCGGCAACCTCATGGTGTATGGGTTGATGCTCAACCAATGAGCCACACCGGCTGGGCTCCCTTGTCTGTTTTGCTCATTGCCGGGGACCTGCATCTGTAACAAATACATTTAACAAATTAATACAAACTTGCTATTTTACAGTTCTGGAGGTCAGAAATCAACTGAGTTTTACTGAGCTAAAGCCAAGGACTTTGCAGGGGTTCATTCCTTTTCTGGCTCTAGAAGCGTCTCACATTCTTTGCCCCCTGGCCCCTTCCTTTCTCCATCATCAAAGCCTGCAAAGGCTGGTCAAGTCTGACACTGACATTCCTCTGACACTGAACTCTGACATTCCCACCTCCCACTTTCATGAATAAGGACCCTGATGATTTTATTGGGTCCACCCAGTTAATCCAGAATCCTCTCCATCTCAAGGTCTTTTTTTTTTTTTTTTTTTTTTAAATCTTTATTGCTGAAAGTGTTACATATGTCCCCTTTCCCCCAGCTCCTCCCCACCAACTCCCTCAAGATCCTTAATCACATCTGCAAAGTCCTCTTTGCCACGTAAAGTACCATATTAACAGGTTGCAGGAATTGGGATGTAGACATCTGGGGGGTGTGGAATTCTCCACACACAGCACACTTGGGCCTCCAGGATGGAGGGCAGCATTCCTGGGAGGAGAAGTTCCCAGCAGAGAGTTGCTGCAAGAGAAGGGCTCTGCAGGGAAGGAAGAAATATCCTGACATTCCCGCCCTCTGATCTCTGGCTGTCTCCCATTGGTCCAACCCATCTGTCTGCCTGTCACAGGGCCAAGGTGTCCAGGTGCTACAGCCCATAGCACAGAGAATGGATCTGGGGTAGGGGCAGGGGGCAAATAAAGAATAAAAAGCCCTTGTGCAGACAACAGGGGGTGAGGGTGAGGGCAGGACTGGGGGGATGAGAGGACAATGGGGGGATAAAGACACATTTGTAATACCTTAATTAAAAAAAAAAGCCTTTGTCCCGTGCCATTGCTCAATGGTTGAGCATCGACCTATCAACCAGGAGGTCACAGTTTGATTCCTCGTCAAGATACACACCCAGGTTGCAGGCTCAGGCAGCCAATCAGTGATTCTCATCGATGTTTCTATCCCGCTCCTTTCTTCTTTGAAATCAATAAAAATATATTATTAAAAAAGAAAGACTAACAGGCCCACTACAGCCTCACCGCTCAAGGCTGTCAATGGGCCAGCACCATCGTCACCAGGACCATTGGACATGCAGTCTCAGGCCCCCCTGAGCCCCAAGGCAGTGGTCGGCAAACTCATTAGTCCACAGAGCCAAATATCAACAGTACAACGATTGAAATTTCTTTTGAGAGCCAAATTTTTTAAACTTAAACTATATAGGTAGGTACATTGTTATTAACTTAATTAGGGTACTCCTAAGCTGGCCTTTGCTAAAAACGTCATCAATCTGATTGAAGTACGTTCGCTGAGGCCGACCCCTTCCAACTCTCCCATCCACACTCGTCTTGTATACTTGTTTCATCTATCTTTTGTCACCCGCGCGCGATTTGCGGACGCAACTACCACTAACCACTGCACATGAGACTGCTGACTGACTGGCTCACTCAACTCGTGCATGAATCACGTTCGCCATCCCCGCGTTGCGTATCCCGCGGCCCGCCTGTGCCTGTCTCCCGTCGCCACCCCCCACTTCTTCTAACGCCACTTCTTCAAAATAGACTCGCCCAGGCTGAAAACCGACTTCTGCACATGGGCCACGAAGTTTCAATCGCACTGTACGTGCGCGCCCGCACGTGGTATTTTGTGGGAGAGCCACACTCAGAGCCGCATGTGGCTCGCGAGCCGCCGTTTGCCGACCACTGCCCCAAGGTATCAGAATTTGCATTTTTTGCAAGATCATCAGGCACATTTGCAGTTGGAGACCGGCTGCACTGGAGGACTTCCATCCATGTGGAGACAAAGGTTGTTGGCAATTATACCCAAACTGAATTAGTGTGCGTCTGCAGACACAGATTTGAGACTCACTTGGCATCTTAGGAGCAGCCCCAAAGAGTAAGAAAAACCCAAAGACTGGATCTTAGAGAACAAGGGGACTGTCTTGAAAACAGATTCAGATATTCTTAGACATCACACCTACCCAAACCGAGTTTGTGAAATCCCAAGCATATGTTCGATCCATCTAACGAATGAAAAAGAAGGGAGAAAAAAATGAAAGGCAGATGCTAAAATTAGCGTCTGTTCAGGAGGTGACAGATGTCTGGGTCTTGATAGATTTCTAGACTTGCAAAAAAATTTTTTTCATCTTTATTCATGCATGTCTGATGGGTGCTTTGGCTATTACCATTATTCCCCCCCACCCCCCCCACATACTAAAATTAATTTTCTTCTTTCTAAAGGGTTGATTCCAAGTGTTACTTTGTGTGAAGGCTTTAGAAAATGTTCAATAAGGGTGTCAGTTATGGACAAAAACTCCTCCGTTCCAGCCACACAAACGATGCTCCAGCTGTGCTTTACTGTGAATTGATGCTTTGTGTTGAATTCCTTTTCCACATTTGAAAATGGACTGAAATCCTTGCTTAGGACCATGTAACTTCTATCTTTAAATTTAAGAATAAACCAGCGGGCTTCTGCTAAGGGTAAGTGAAAAGAATACATTTTGGTTCAGGTTGCTAAATATGTTTGAATTTTATAGGCTCACGGCCGACATGGAGCTTTCTGGTGTGGGCGTGTTGATTCCGTGGGGAAATCGGGGCTTTGGAACCCACAGGCCTGGGTTTGTTTTCTGGTTTTGCCACTGACTAGCTGTGTGACCTTGGGCAAGTCAGGGAAGGCCTTTGACCCTCAGATTCTTTACTTTTTTAGGAAAATAGAGGCAGTGGCACCTGCCTTGTGGTGAAGGTTTGTTGAGAAGTTCAGTGGCAGTGGATGCCCTGGCACGTAGTAGTTGCTCAATAAATCTCTATAGTCTTCCTTGAGGGCTTGGGAATGTCTTTGACATAGCCTGTTCCTATGTTATATGAATTTGCCAGTTAATGGCATGTAGAAGGGAAGACATAAGTAAAATTCAGAGCTTTCATTAGCGTTCACAGTCCTTCTTAGAGGTGGAGCAAAAATCATTTAGCTTGGCCAGTGTGGCTCAGTGGTTGAGCATCAACCTATGAACCAGGAGGTCACAGTTCGATTCCCGGTCAGGACACATGCCTGGGTTTCAGGCTCCATCCCCAGTGAGGGGCGTGCAGGAGGCAGCTACTTAATGATTCTCCCTCATCATTGATGTTTCTCTCTCTTCCTTTTTCTTCCTCTCTGAAATCAATAAAAATATTAAAAAATAATAATAATTTACTTTCTTTTGCAATTAGTGTTGGAAATCCTCAACAAGCCTTCCTCTCTGGCATGTACAGTACCATGAAAACCAAATAATATATACAATGTTTGGAGAAAACAATGATTCGTACTAATACTATATAAAGGAAAGCATGGGAATGATAGCTCCCACTTTCCAGATAGCTTTTCCTTTGATGTGAGGAAGGGAGGAGGATGGATGAGGCCAGAGCAGGGCCAGAGGTGTCCCGATGCCTTAAAAAAATGCTTATTTGAGCTAAGTTTCCCCATGTCAATAATTTGTATACCTTGTTATATAAGATAACATACTTACATTATAAGATTATATGTCCCATATATTTCTATGGATTTTTATAGCACTTTATAACATGTTTCTATTAGGCGATGATATGTTCCATCTATTCTCTTAAAAATTTGAAATATTTAGGAGAAGACATTAAAAAGACGAACTAGGAAAATAAATGTGACAATCTCCTTGTAAATAGACAGCACGTTGCTGAAGTCAGCTTGCAAAAAGCCAATGTTCGTTACCACTGACGGAGTGATGACTAGAGGCAGGCACCGCGCCAGGTGCTTGGCGTGGATTCTCTTATTACATCCACACAACCAGCAGACCAGGTATTATGATCTTCATTTTACAGACGAGTAAATCGAGGCAGCTAGCCAACACACATCGATTGAGCGCTTATAACGTGCCAGGCACCATACTGTTACACCTGCACAGTTTTATTTCATCTTCCAGCGATTCTGGGAATTACACGGAAAACACAACTTTAAACCAGGGGTTGGCAAACATTTTCTGAATTGGGCCAGATAGTAAAAATGTTACATTTTGTAGGCCCTGCAATCTTTGTCGTGATGGCTCAACTCTCAACTCAGCCAGAGATGATTCACAAATGAAATAGAGGGGCAGTGTGCCAGTGAAACTTTATTGATGGGCCCCGATGTTTAAATTACATTTAAGTTTCACGTGTCACAAGGTATCACTTTCTTTTGGATTTTCCCCCACCATTTAAAAATACAATTTTTTTTTCTTAGCTCGCGAGTTATAAAAAAGCCGGCAGCCTGGCTGGTGTGCTCAGTGGTTGAGTGTTGACCTATGAACCAGGAGGTCACAGTTTGATTCCTGATCAGGGCACATGCCCAGGTTGTAGGATCAATCCCCAGTAGGAGGCGTGCAGGAGGCAGCCGATCAATGGTTCTTTCTCATCATTGATGTTTCTGTCTCTCCCTCTCCTTTCCTCTCTGAAATCATTAAAAATATATTTAAAAAAAAAAAAAAAAAAGGGCAGGCAGAGGGCTGGATCTGGCCCGTGGGCTATGGTTTGCCAAGCCTGGCTTTTGACCATCAGTTCTTAGGGCAGGAACATTGTAGACTTTGCTCTGCATTGTACACTCAGCTTCTGGGACACCACGGGGTGCACGTCTGGTGGATGAATGGATGAGTGACGATAAGCTGATATCCCAGAAGTCCTGTGAGGGTGATGTTTTCTCTTCACTTCAGGCCACAACCCTGGACATAATTAGGTGAGCATTTTTTAGGGGGCATTATATACACCATATAACGCTGTTGGGATTACAGGCGTAGACCGGGGCTGTCCCAGGCAAACCGGGATGCATGGTTATTGCAGTGCTTCCCACCAGGGAGATGACTCTTCACCATAGTGACAGCAGGACATTGGCGTGTGTGTGCGCGCGTGTGTGTGTGTATGTGTGTGTGTATGTGTGTTTGCACAGGCACGTGTGTGAGTGTTGAACAATACTGATTTCCCCCCACAACTTTTAATTTGAAAGATTTCAAGCCTGCAAAAAACTTGTAAGAATATTGGAAGGACACTGGACTATACTTGTCACCCGGACCAGCTGTTTTTGACATTGTATCACAATTATTCTATGTATTTGTGTATCTATGTATCTTCCTACCTATGTATCTATGTATCTATCAATCATTTTCCTAAGAATCAGGTGCAGCCTGGCCAGTGTGGCTGGGTGGTTGAGCGTTGACTTATGAACCAGGAGGTCACAGTTCGATTCTCGGTCAGGGCGCGTGCCCCAGTTGTTGGGCTCCATTCCCAGTGTGGGGGGTGCAGGAGGCAGCCGATCAGTGATTCTCTGTCATCATTGATGTTTCTATCTCTCTCCCCCTCCTCCTTCCTCTCTGAAATCAATAAAAGAAACACATTAAAAAAAAAAAAAAGAATCAGGTGCAGATAGCATGACACGCCCCTTGAACACTGCAGTGTGCAAATCCTAAGAACAGAGACATCTGTCTTCAGAACCACAATACAGTGTTCACATTCAGGAAAGTTAACATTGTCTATCATACAATCAATATTTTATTTTTAAAAAAATATATTTTATTGATTTTTTACAGAGAGGAAGGGAGAGGGATAGAGAGTTAGAAACATCAATGAGAGAGAAACATCGATCAGCTGCCTCCTGCACACCCCCTACTGGGGTTGTGCCCGCAACCAAGGTACATGCCCTTGACTGGAATCGAACCTGGGACCCTTCAGTCTGCAGGCTGACACTCTATCCACTGAGCCAAACTGGCTAGGGCACAATCAATATTTTAATTTCCCCAATTGTCCCCCCATTTTTTTTTTTTTTGAGCTGGCATGCTTGTTTGTTTGTTTGTTTGGAACCAGAACTCGATGGACAGTGACGTGAGGCACCCAGCAGTCCTTTGAATTCAGTCTCCTGGAAGCCAGACCAGCTCCCTGGCCTCTGTCTGTCTTCATGGTGTTGCTATTTGAAAAACACAGGCCGTTGGTTTTGTACAAAGCATCCATTCGGATTTGTTCGGTTGCTTTTTGTGATGAGATTTAGGTTAAACATTTTTGGCAAAAATATTATATGGTTGATGTGTCGTCGGTGGGTCGTCCCCTCAGAAGTGCAAGGTGTCGCCTGTCCCATTATGGATGATGTGAACCTTGACCACGTGGTTAAGAAAAATGCCACTCAGAACAAGAAATCATTGAAGAGTGTAAACAGGGAAAGACAAGCAGGTGCACGGGGTCCTGTCTGGCAGACACAGTTTGCTTGGCTTCCAGGTTCTTACAGGCATGCAGGTGACTGAATTCATCCGGCGAAATAGCTCGCTGCTCCTCGCTCCGTGGCCATCAGTATGCGAAGCCGCGTTCTCGCTCAGCGGCTGGAGATTTATTGATTGTGTCAGTGTCCATGATGGGGTGCAGCAAATCTTGCCTTGGCATTGCATTAGTTTTCACATCGTGTAGCCACAAAGATAGAGGACGTGGTCCGCCTCCCTGCTCCTATGGTCTTTCCAAGGGCAGCAGTTGGGACACGTGCCACTGTGGTCCAGGCCCCCGTTATCCTCATCCAATGACAACATCCTCATCCCCTAATGGTCCCTCCAACCTCTGCTCTGCTTGCCTTCTTACCGCAGTCCGTTCTCCATGAAACAGCCTCTGGGAATTTTTCAAAATTCAGATCAGATTATCAACCCTTTTTTTTTTCTTGAAACTTTGCCTATTGTCCTTAGAATGAATATCTAAATACTTCCCCTGGCCTACCCTGGGTAGCCTGGCCGTGACCTTTCTCTCAGACTTCGTTTTCTTCCCCTCTGTGGTCTCTGAACCCCAGCTGCAATGGGCTTGCTTTCTGTTTCACCAAAACGCCCCTGCCTCAGGGCCTTTGCATACGCTGTACTGTTCTTCCACCTAAGACAGCCCTCTCTTGTTCCCCCACTGAGGTAACTACCTGTATCGCATGCTCACTCGAGAATGGTCTCATTTCAGGATCCAGAGGCTCCAACAAAGTTACTCGGGACCCACCCTTTGACGCGGCGTTGGCTTTATGTAGGCTGCTTCCCTCCTCATCGTGGCAGGGTGGCTGCCAATAGTGCCAGCTGTTACATCCCCCCTCCCCCGGCCACTCCTAGGAAAAGAGAGTAAGTTTTTCCTAATAGTTCTTTTTTTTAAAAAATATTTTATTGATTTTTAGAGAGGAAAGGAGAGGGGGAGAGAGAAACATCCATGATGAGAGAGAATCATTGATGGGCTGCCTCCTGCACTCCCCCCACTGGGGATCAAGCCCTCAACCCAGGCATGTGCCCTTGGCCGGAATCGAATCCGGGACCGCTCAGTCTGCAGGCTGACACTCTATCCATTGAGCCAAACCAGCTAGGGCCCTAATAGTTCTTATAAAAAATATGAGATTGGCTTTAATTAGGTCCCCACAGGTCACATGCCCATTCCTGAGCCAGTCCTTCTGAATACGAGGCCTACCCCTTAGAAGGGGGTGTGTGTTGGCCTTTGCCAAGCCTCATGGACTGAGGGTGGGAAAGGGTTCCCCAAAGAACACAGTGTCCTGTTACCAGAAGAAGGGGAGTGGGTGCTGCACAGCCAAGTGAAAGGTGCCCATCACGGACTCTTGTAAGGACTTAAGGAGATAAAAAGCAAAAAGAAACAATGAAGTCAGAGTCAGCAATACCTGACATGCTAACCGGGATGTGTGCGGTGAAGGCCTCAAGTCTGCAGTGTGGGTTCCTGTGAGGATGATCGACCTAAAACCAAGACTTTTGTGGGGAAGGGCTGGGTGGGAGGGAGGAGCAGCTGGTTTGATCCTTAGAGCTCGTGTGTGTGTGTGTGTGTGTGTGTGTGTGTGTGTGTGTGTTACATGTGATGGGTACTTAGATGCCATTAGTTACTCTCTCTCTTCCTTCCTTTCTTTCTTTGAGAGAGAGAGAGAGAGAGAGAGAGAGAGAGAGAGAAGGGGGGAGAGAGAGAGATAATAAGAAACATCAATTTGTTTTTCTACGTATTTATGTGTTTCATTGGTTGATTCTTGTATGTGCCCTGACCAGGAATCAAACCTGCAACCTGGGTATATCAGGACGACACTCTAACCAACTGAGCTACCCGGCCAGGGTTAGATGCCATTAGTTTCAATTCCCTATTTTTTTTTTTTTTTAAGGTGAGGAACCCAGACTCTGAAAGAGGAGAAATGATTGGCCCACCCTCCCACAGTGACAAACCCTATGTCCTGGCACCACTCCCCGCAGCCTGGCATTATTTTTCATTTTACTGTATCTGCAACTTTTCCTTTACCTCGAGCAAAACACATTTACATTCATTTTGAAAACCAAAGGAGAGTATGGCTGGCATTTTTAGTGGCAACAGCAATTGAGTTTCCCGGGGCTAACTGCAGCCCTGATTGAAAACCGCCAGCGGTCACCACCCCGGGGAGGGCTGCTAAAGCCTCCACTCTCAGGATTGTCTTTTTCCAAAATGCAATTTGGAGAAGGAGAAAATATCTGCGGCTCCTGCCAATCATTTTGTGTCACGGTCACGGGTGCCCCTCCGGTACTGATGGAATTGTGTCAAAGCAGTCCTTCGCGCTCCAGGCCTTCCCATGGCAGATGCCTCGCGATAAGCACCCATTTAACGGAGCTGGACTGAGGCTCTCCCGCGGTGAGAGTGGCCTCTGTATCGATTTGCTAGTGCCTTAGGGGACCTCTGTTTCTCTTTAATGGAGGGGGCTGACCAGAGTGGGATACAGCGTCTGGTATCCAGGATTATTATTTCATTTTTTGTTTATTGATTTTAGAGACAGAGAGAAAGCGAGCGAGAAACATCCATTTGTTGTTGCACTTATCTATGCATTCATTGGTTGGTTCTTGTATGTGCCCTGAGTGGGGATCGAACCTGCAACCTTGGTGTCTTAGAAAAACTGAGCTACTCGGCCAGGGCCTAGTTTTTCATTTATTAAAGCAACATTATTGCTTCTACAGTGCTTACTAATTTTGAGCACTTTTCTAAATGTTTTATTTTATGTGAATAATTTTTTTTATATTTTTATTGATTTTAGAGAGGAAGGGAGAGGGAGAGAGAGATAGAAACATCAATGATGAGAGAGAATTATTGATCAGCTGCCTCCTGCATGCCCCCTACTGGGGATCAAGCCTGTCACCTGGACATGTGCCCTTGACCGGAATCGAACCCGGGACCCTTCAGTCCGCAGGCTAACGCTCTATCCACTGAGCCAAACCAGCCAGGACTGTATAAATAACTTTTAATTATCTTATGATACTACTATTTCCACTTTATAGAGAAAATTAAATCAGAGAGGTTAAAGCACTTGTCTAAGGTCACACAGCTAATAGGTGCCAGAGGTGGGATTTGAACCCAGGAAGTCTGCCTCCAGAGCCCGTGCCCTTCAGCTTTCCACTTTGCTGATGCATGATATGTTTCCTTTTAAAATGTATGTAAGAAAAAAAGGGGGGGGGGAGGACTGAGTAAGAATCAACTTAAAGAAAAACATTCAATAAAGAATAAAGCGTGCATGACAGGGCTATGGCAAAATGGTTTTGAATAACTAAAACTTGGGAGATACTAGGCCGCCTAGAAGTCTAGAATTCCGTACGAGGGGAAAATGCCTGCATTAGGCACGGGAAGAAGCCAGGTGGGGGCTCCCGAGTCTGTTCGGAGCCACAGTGCCGGTAGCTAACAACATGGCTCGTCCAGAATGAGAAATGTCGTCCGCCCATAGCCACGGAGCCCGTGACTTCCTTTAAGGGCGCCCGGTCCCTTAGACCCGACCTTGCTGGAGGTTGAGGTTCAGTGTCCTTCACTGAGGTGCCGCTGCCTCCCGAGGCGCCGCCGTTTATCGTTCAGCAGGTGGTTTAATGCGCTGTCTGTGGAATGAGTGTGGGGTGTGCTGGCTGACCTTCGGCCAAAGTAATTAATGGGCTTTTCCCACGTCCCCTGTGGTGGCAGAGACGGAATGGACTGTCTGCATAGAGCAGCGGAGACAGCTGTGGGCAGCTCATCTTGCCACTCACCCTCTCTGATGCCATCCCATCTCCCTCCGCTTTGCAAACAACCCCTAACTCTAATCCTTACCCTAACCCCTACACTAACCTTAGCCTTTACTCAAACCCAAATCCATATCCTGACCCTAACCCTTCCCCAGCCCTCACTGTTACCCTAACCATACCCTTACCCTAACACACATACTCTCTTAATTTTCAACCTAACCTTAACCCTAATCCTTACCTGACTCCGCTATTTCTCTCCTTTATTTACTTTATCCCCCCAGCTTTTTTGAGGTGTAATTGACAAACAAAAATTATATGTCTTTGAGGTGTGCACCATGATGATTTGATATGCGTACACTGTGACATGACCACAGTCAACACACCCCTCCCCCCCACATAGCTGCCGTTTTTATCCACCCTTTTTTTTTAGTTATTCGCTTATTTTTTTTCACCCATATTTACTGAGCACCTACTATAACAGTGAGGGTTCCAGAAGGAAAGAGAAGGCACGTTTTGACTGGGTCATTAAGGAGACATTAGTAAAAAGACTTTATAAGGATATGGATGTGGTCAGTGTAACTAAGGGGTATGCTGAGGCACTGAGGCGCTAGCGCAGGGAGCAGTTAACATCTCTGGGGCCCTGGGAGGGAATGGAGTTGGGGTCCCAGTCCCAGGTGAGCCTGTGGAGGAGGGGCCAGTGATAGGAGTTCCTGCTAGGTGGGCCTGGTGGCTATCAGAGCAGGGAGGGGTCGGGAAGATAGCAGCAGACTTCTTCCTCCCCCAGCCCTCCTGGCTCCTCCTCACTCTTAAGTCTCCACCTTCCATCCCCGATTCCAACCCTCCCCTCCAATGACTCAGGGCAAACCGTGCCTTAAGATCCACCGAGTCACAGAAAAAGCTGCCCCTTCCGCTCCAGCCTACGCCCTCAAAGATATCAAATAAAACCAAGAAATCACCCAGGCCTCCACACTTGATTCTCTGTCTTTTGTAAATATTTCTATCTCAGCCCCTAAAAGTGATCTCACTGATGGATGAATAACAATCTAGAGAGAGGACTGAAGAAACTGACATCATTCCATTGAGATCCTTTATTATGCAAAGTTTTATTCAAATTATGCAAATATCATCCTCTCAACTAGTTGAACTTGCTCCAGCTATGGGTAGAGCACTGGTTGTGGGATGGTGGGAGAAAGATTATCGGGACGCTAAGAAATGCAACTAGAAGCAGCGGTTCTCGACCTGTGGGTCACGACCTCTTTGGCGGTCGAACGACCCTTTCACAGACTATTCTGCATATCAGATATTTACATGACGATTCATAACAGTAGCAACATGACAGTTATGAAGTAGCAACGAAAATAACTTTATGGTTGGGTCACAACATGAGGAACTGTATTTAAAGGGCCAGAAGGTTGAGAACCACTGAACTAGAGGGTCCCAAAATCTGAGAAAAAAAGTTCATTTTCAGGATAAATAAAGAAAGGACAGAAGGTTTGGTACAACAGAGCCCAACATCCATTATTACTACTGTGGATGTCGATACCACTAACAAGAACCCTACTCGTTTGTCAGAGTGTTTTCTTCTTTTTTTTCCCCCAAGGAAATTGGGTGGTGGTCTTGGCCTTCTGAAAGCCTTTTAGCAGTTTTTCATTCCCATTCGCAGACCCAACCACAGCCTCAGTCTAGGCCCCAGGGAGTCCTGAGCTAAAACTGCGATGCATTAGTTTAGGAACAGATGGCCAGGTCTTTGTCATGTCCCTTGGTGGGTCTTGAGCTGTGAGCTGATCCAGAAAGGGGAAAAGGGGAATATGGCTTCCCCGCTGAGGGTCCCTGAAGGGGTTAACAGCTGGGGCCACCTACTGTCAGCACCTCCAGCAGCTGGGGCAACAAGTCCTCCCTTAAAGGGGCCCTGGGTGGCCCAGGGAACTGAGGTTGATGAACTTATAAAACATGCCCAACATTTCACAGACAAAAAGTAGCAGAGGCAGGATTTGAACCCAGGTCTGTCTGATGCCAACATTTCTTCCTCCCTCCCACCCCCCCCTTTTTTCTTTTTACCACTAGTCTACATCCTATATAATACAAGGGTAATATGCAAATTGACCCTAACCACGGAATGACCAGAATGACCGCTCGACCACTCACTATGAGGGACACTGATCACCTCTCGGTCCCTTTTCCCAGCTAGCAGGCTCCAATTGCCCAATGGCGAATGGGGAACCAGGGTTCAGTGGTGGCGGGGGGCGGGTCCGGCTGCAGGCAGCTGGGGAAGATGGCCCTGATCACAGGCCAGGCCTAGGGACCGTACCCGTGCACGAATTTCGTGTGCCAGGCCGCTAGTTGTTTAATAAAAAGCAAAATCAAAGAAGTTTATAACTACTTGGATAGAAGGAATAAAAGAGAAAAGAATCAACCACTTATCAATCTGAGGTTTGAGAGCCTAGGGGCCTGGGTATATGATGTCATCCCGACAAATGGGAAAGTTGGCATGTGGAGCCACAGGAGGGAGGAGAGATGGCAGGTTCAGGTCTGGCCAGGCTGCTTGTGGCAGAGAGTGCTAGGATGCAAATTTGCATTCGGGGAGAGATGACAAAAACCACCATTTTTTGAACTCTCTGAGATGGCCAAGGGCCAGGACAGATAGCCCAGCGTTTGTGGGGAGTATTGCATGATGGGAAATGCCATTAACACTTGGAAAAGATGCCATGCAGCCAGGGAGATGAAAGAACATTGCACTTTCTTCCAGGGGCTGTGAGGGACGCGGGCTTGTCCCCAGAGAGAGGTAGCAATTGAAGACAGTTTCACAGTTGATGACAAAACAGAACAAGCACATAGCGAGGGAGCCAGAGGCCTGAATTCCAGCCCCAGCGTCATGTTGACAAACATGCTGTGTGTCCTTGAACAAGCCACTCACCCTCTCTGAGCCTCGATGAGAGTGAGTAATGGTCAGTAAAGCGAGTTCTGCCTTCCAGAAGCCAGGAGGCATAACATAGAGCAAAATCAGATAGATTTGTTTCTTAACCATGTCCAAGATTATACTGTTTGTCAGCCACACTTTGCCCACTAAACCCTTAGGAAGAGCACTATTTCCACAAAGAAAAATGTTCCTTCTTTATCGGCTTCCAAGACCAAGTCTTCTCCGTCTACCCACTGTTCTCCCTCTTTTGCAGGGGCTTTAAGTAAACGAAAGACTTCACTTTCCTCACTTGGCTCTGAGTTGGGAAGAGCAGCAGGTAATCCAGATGTTCAAAATAGGAGATTTCAAGATTTAAATATACAGGCAACTAATTAAACAAAGATTTTAAATCCCACTCACAAGCCAGCTTTGGCCCCAGGCGGCTTGGAACTGTTTTAAACAGAGAGGTCAGAAACAGCAGGTCTGCGTGACGTGAAATGACAGGGAATGTTTGCTGATTGGCTTAATGACCGTATGCTGATTTCCAGTTTGATTATGGCAGAAGTGGACAAGCTGGTGGTTGGCAATCAAATGGAATTACGTCTGATTTCTTCCACCAACATTTTAAGGTTTTCTGCCTTCCTTTTCCTGTGTTGAATTTTACCACATTTTTTTTGGCGAAGTGATCCAAAGGTCACCCACCCTTTATGCTGGGGACGAACATTCCTCTGAATTAGCTCCTATTCCTCCCGGGGGCTCTCACGGCAGCAGGAAGAGAGACCCTGCCAGCCCTGTCCCGGCTCTGTCTGTGACCTTCCCCCTGTGCTCGGCTGCTGGGAGCCTCTGCGGTCTCATTAATGTTGGAAAAGCACTTTGGGTCTCGAGCTGAAAGGGACCAGGAAAGGCAGGGCGTAATTGTTTTGTTTTTCTCACATCTTCAGTGTAGAAAGGCCATCAGAGGCGGCCAGAGCCTTCCCCATCGAGGATGAGAGGCTGCAGTTAATGGAGGGACGAGGGGTCTGGCAGAGGCCAAGAGAGGAGGGCGCTGGAGAGAAAGACACGCATTCTCCTGGTCCCTGCTGGTCAGTCCTCTCCTGGGCCTGCGAACCATCATGTTCCGGTGACATCAGCCTTTTAGGGTCCACTCTGATCAGGCCTATTTATGTACCTTTTCCTATCAGAACATGGCTCTGGGACACCCCCCTCCCCGCCCCCGGGTACTCAGGTGTTGGCGTGTCTAAGGGACATGTCTGTGTCTCCCTCCGGCTGGGAGTTCCCGCCTAAGTAGACTGTCTCCTGGCATTTCTTGAGAAAACGGGTAACAGGTCCTGGTTTTGGGTTATAATAAGACAGTGACTCATGTAAAATAAAAGTTAGCAACTGCTCTGCACACCAGGTTTAATACCGAGGGGTAATTTAAACCCAAGGAAAAGGCAGAGATATTAATAAACAGTTGAGGGGAAGTGTGAAGAGAGCATATGAGAATCTTCGGTTAAAAAGCTTACTGTAGTTGGCATCTAAAATAAGACCCTGCTCAGCATTCTGTTCTGCTCATTTGCAAAAAAAGAGATGTATTGTTTTAAAAATAATTAAGTCTAATTTTGCATGTTTGGGAGACGGCTCTCCACTGGCTTAAGAATCTATTTCTTTGCAATGCTCTGAATACATCTTAATGCCCATCGCTAAACGGTTGGCTGCTTTATGCACTTTCACATGCTCACCGAGGCAAAGCTGGTATCCCTAGAAACGTGATGCCTGGGGTCCTTGGGAATTATATTTGGAGTCCTCTGTGGACCCTAGAATTCTTGTCATTTAGAGCAACCATTGAGTCCAGTTTTCTTCAATTTAGATGTAAGGATACAGAGGCCCAGAGAGGTGAAGCAACATGTCTAAGGACACACAGCAAGCCAGTGGCAGAACTGGGATTAGAATTCAGGCCTCGCCCTAACCGGTTTGGCTCAGTGGATAGAGCGTCAGCCTGCAGACTGAAAGGTCCCAGGTTCGATTCCGGTCAAGGGCATGTACCTTGGTTGCGGGCACATCCCCAGTGGGAGGTGTGCAGGAGGCAGCTGATCAATGTTTCTCTCTCATCGATGTTTCTAACTCTCTATCCTTCACCCTTCCCCTCTGTAAAAAATCAATAAAATATATTAAAAAAAGAATTCAGGCCTCTTCCAGCTTCAGCAGTTGTATTTTCGACCAAATTTGCGTGCCCCACATTTCAGTCACACTTTTAACATATCCACATCCCACCTGCGCTATTGTTTACTTCATGTTTTCCCCCTAAACCAATTCACTTTTAAAACAAAGATGTTTCTTTCAAAGGAAAACAGAAGTGTAAATGGAAAATCTAATTACTCACCAAAATAGGAGGTAAAACAAAAATTAATACAAGGCAAACAAAGCAAGGTAGTTAAACTCTCGGAAGGCACCTGTAGCTGATAAGACAGGGACTCGTACAGAACAAAAGGCAGCATTTCCTCTTCTCCCAGTCGGAATCGGAACGGAAAAGGGATGGATTTCTCTTGAGGTGAATGTGCCCATCGAAGACCATCTCAAGAACCACCACAGGCCTCACTTTAGACGAATCTGGACCGTGAGAGCTTCCCTCTCTTTCCTTCTTTCCCTCCCTCCTTGGCCCTGGCGAGGCCCTGTCGTAGATGCTGTTTGGGGGAAGTGCAGTGTGAGATAGGGCTTCCAGGAACCTTCTTTAAAAGATGGCTGTTGGGCCCTTGCTTTTTCTTCTTCATCTCTTTCACTTTCAACGAGGTGGCCATGAGAATGGAGTCTACGGATCCTGGAGCCACAAGATAGAAGGAGTCCAATCCCCTAAGCCTCTTGTGTTTTGTTTGTTTGTTTGTTTTAAAGAAATAAGCTTCCATCTTGTTAAAGTTCCTGTTATGTTGGCACTTGGCTGTTCATAGCCCAAGTTCATTCCAATACAAAGGGAGACCAAGTGAGCTCTGGATTAGAAATGAGCAAAACCAGCTCATATTTCATGTGAATCTGGGGATGAAACAGAAATAGTCCCTGCTTTGCAATCCCCAGCAACCAGTGTAAGCTTCCCATAAGGGTCACCCCTTGGGAATCCTCAGTTCTGCTCAGAGCTCCGTGTTTCTGTCCCAAGCGGTGCTGGGGGCTGGTGTCTGCCTGCATTTACCTCAGGTGTTACCCTGTGGAGGCGGCGATCGATGCAGGTATAAATGGGACCGAGAGGTGTGAGAGCGTGGTGTGCTGGAGCGATAGCAGTCCCTGATAACTGCTAAATAGCATCACAACGGGAGCAGGTCTGTCCTCAAACCACCTCACCTTCTGCCTCTGAGCCACACCAGGCACGTTTCCGGGAAAGCAAACCGCCCCATTCTTCTCTTCCCCTCATAACATCCTCAGCAGCTGCACAGTTGTTATGTATTTTAAATAAAGCATTTAAAACCGCTCAGAATTTAGCAACAATCACCATGGATACTCATCACTGAAATCCTTTGTTACCATGGCAACATTCCGCCCTTCATCCCCCACCTGCTACCCCCATCGTGCCTGTTTACCCTAAGACTGACATATTGCTTATGGTGAATGATAGGAAAAAAATTGGAGAGGAACTTGCAAGGGCATAGAAGCATGAAATATCTCGCCAGAAAATAGGTATTTTTCCATTATTGTAATGAGTATGTTTCACTCTCCTATTTTTATCAAAGATAGATGACTATTATTACAAGGGGGAAGAGGAAGATCAGTGATGGATTAAAGCTCAAACCGTCCCTTTTGTCATCTCCTGGAGATGATTTTTAGCAGGCGTTCTTGCTGCATTGAAAGCATGGTCAATAGCAATCCAGGAGTATTGAACCGTTGGTGCCATTTGACCCACTTCCTGCAGCTCTCACAAACACTCCAAGAAACCCTTTAAAAGGAAGAAACGCTGTGCAAAGGCATTCCGCCTGAGCAGCCTGCATGGAATGGCAAGAAACGGGAAAGACGCCTGTGCCTGGTGTAGTTCCGCGAAGCAATCATAGTGACACGGAGCGATCTTTTGTCGCATTTACCAATGACAAGTAGGACATGGCTGTACATTTACTGTTCAGAGAAATAATGGTAAGCAAACCGAACAAAATACACCTGATCCCAGTGATTGTAGGCGTGGGTCTGAAAATGTTTGCATGCTCCGGAAGCAAGATTGGAGAGAATCTGGGGATGCTGAACTCCTTCTGGGTCAATTACCTTTTTAAGAATCTGAGAACACTTTAGGCCAGTGGTTCTCCACCTTCCTGATGCCGCGACCCTTTCATACAGTTCCTCATGTTGGGGTGACCCCCAACCATAAAATTATTTTCGTTGCTACTTCATAACTGTAATTTTGCTACTGTTATGAATCGTCATGTAAATATCTGATATGCAGGATGTATTTTCATTGTTACAAATTGAACATAATTAAAGCATAGTGATGAATCACAAAAACAATATGTAATTATATATGTGTTTTCTGATGGTCTTAGGCGACCCCTGTGAAAGGGTCGTTCGACTCCCAAAGGGGTTGCGACCCACAGGTTGAGAACCGCTGCCTTAGACCATCTCCCCAGAAAAATTTTGCACATACTTCTAGAAGATTCCTTGGCCAAGGGCCACCCCTCCCTACAAAGGTCCAGCAACTTGAGGTTTAAAGCATAATGTTCATTTAGTTCAATCTTTAATATATATATATATATATTTTTGATTTCAGTATTTTTATTGATTTCAGAGAGGGAAGGAGAGGGAGAAAGTGATAGAAATATTAACAAAGAGAGAATCATCAATTGGCCACCTCCCGAATGCCCTCCACCAGGGACCAAGCCCACAGCTGGGGCACGTGCCCTGACCAGGAATCAAAATCAAAAGTGACCTCCTGGTTTATAGGTCAACACCCAACCACTGAGCCACGCTGGCCAGGCCATTTAGTTCAATCTTGATCATTACGTTACTTAATTCCATTAAAAAACCAAAACCCAAAAACACGTTCAGAAATTTTGCATATAGGACCTGTTGGCTGCCTGTCCCTCCCACTAGAATGTAAGCTCCATGAGGGCAAGGGGTTTTGTTTACTGCCTATCTCTAGTACCCAGAACAGTGTCTGTTCGAATAGTAGCTACTCAGTGTTTCCCAAATGAGGGAATTCTGTAACAGCATGTCCACCTGCAAAGGGTTATTATTAGAATTATGGCTTCGTACGAGAAGTCTCCATGGCATCGCGTGTTGCTCACACCATTTACTCACCCCGACAGTCAATACTCTACTGTGTAAATATCCCACGATTTATTCATCCAGTCCTCCATTGGCGGGCATTTGGGTTGTTTCCAGTGTATTTGTTTTGTTTTGATCTTTTACGATGACGACGA
Organism: Myotis nattereri; assembly: GCF_964212035.1. Classification (NCBI taxonomy): domain Eukaryota; kingdom Metazoa; phylum Chordata; class Mammalia; order Chiroptera; family Vespertilionidae; genus Myotis; species Myotis nattereri. The sequence goes on along the minus strand of NC_138095.1, from coordinate 9,591,276 downwards.
GTGCCGCCTGGAACATTCTCGCACATGTCTTCCAGTGAACAGATGGACTCGTTTCTCTTTGGAATGTGCCTAGGAATGGAATTGCTGGATTCGAGAGTATTGCTGGATCTGTTTCGTTCTGATAGATAGTGCCAGTTTTCCACCGTGGCCGTACCGATTTGCACTCCTGCTCAGACAATTCTGCATGTCTCCCCAACTCTATGGCGACCGCACCATTCCGTGGCCCCATATTTCCTGTAAGGCCACTTTGGCTATAATCACCCCATTTCTGACCCCCCCCCCCCCGTGAGGTTTCTTTCTTGGCTGTGGCCTATTTCATCTCTGCCCGTATGATTTAGCTTTTTGAGAGGGCTCCTCTCTTTCCACCAGTTGCCTCAAAAACATTGAATGCTAGTGTTTGCTGAATACATCGTGACTGACTCAAATCTCCTGGAACAAATCCCAAACATTGGTGCTCCCGTTTTTATTTTGGGGCCATGTGTTGAGAGAAAAAGTCGGAGCCATTCAAAACATGAACTAGAAGCACATTGCAAGAAACTATTACAAACAACAAACAAATACAGTAAAGTTGCAGGATACAAAATCAATGTACAAAAATCCACTGCTTTCCTGTACTAGTATACGAACAATGACATTTCAGAAAAAGAAATAAAAAAACCAATAATACAAAAAGCAATTCCCTTTGCAACTGCAACCAAAAAAATAAAAGACCTAGGAATGAACTTAACAAAGGATGTGAGGAACTTATATACTGAAAGCTACAAAGCATTAGTAAAAGAGAGTGAGAAAAATACCAACAACCCATAACGAAATATTCTGGGTTCATGTATTGGAAGAATCAACATAGTTAAAATGGCCACATCACCCAAGGCAATATACAAATTTAATACAATCCCCATCAAAACCCCAATGCCACTTTTAAAAGAAAAAGAACAAAAAGTCATCAGACTTGTATGGAACCACAAAAGACCCCGATTAGCCAAAGCAATCCTGAGAAAAAAAAGAATGAAGCTGGAGGTATCACACTACCTGACTTCAAACTATGCTACGGAGCCACCATAATCCAAACAGCATGGTATTGGCAGAAAAACAGACACACAGGCCAATGGAACAGAAATGAGAGGCCAGAAGTAAAACTACATGTATACGGGCAAATCATTTTTGACAAAGGAGCCAAAAAACACACAGTGGAGAAAAGAAAGACTTCAATAAATGGTGCTGGGAAAATTGGAAAGCCACAAGCAAAGGAATGAAACTAGATTACAGTTTATACCCACGTATGAAAATTAATTCAAAATGAATCAAAGGCCTAAATGTAAGACCCGAAACAACAAATTACATAGAAGAAAACATAGATGCTAAACTTATGGACCTTGGTCTAGAGAACATTTTATGAATTTGACCCCAATGGCAAGGGAAGTAAAGGCAAAAGTAAATGAACGGGACTATACCAAACTAAAAAGCTTCTGCACAGCAAAAGGCACTGACAACAAAACAAAAGGACGACCAACCAAACGGGTTAAGATGTTGGCAAAATTTATAAAGAACTCATACAACTCAACACCAAACAAACCACCCAACTGAAAAATGGACAGAAAACCTGGACAGACACTTCTCCCAAGAAGACATACAAATGGCCAAAAGAAGTATGAAACAATGCTCAACTTCATTAACTATCGGGGATATGCAAATCAAAACCACGATGAGATCCACCTCACACCTGTTAGAATGTTTCAGATGCATCCTTTGTCCTGGGTCCCAGCAGGCTTCGATCGTGTCTTCAAAGACCATCAAAGTGGAAGGAGGAACACGGGACCGTACTGAGTGCCTCGCTGGGCCACGCCCTGGGCAAGGTGCACAAGCGCTCGTTGAATAGAATCAACTTCCGCAACAATACCAACATTCTCTTTCTCCAGTCCCCTCTCGGGGAATAGCATCTTCACCCACCTGCTCCATAAAGCCAGACTCTTAAGACTTATCCTTGGCAGCTCTCTCTCCCTCATCCCCACAGCTGATGGATCCCCAACACTGCGGTTCCTACTCCCAAATATATGTCAAAGCTTCCCACCTCTCCCCACCCTCACTGCCACCATCCCGGTCCAAACCTCAGCCATTTCCTGCCTGGACCACGGCCAGGAGGCTCCGAGCTGGACTTGTGCTTCTATTCCTGTCGTCTACCATCTATTCTGCACCCAAAGACCAGCATGAGCTTTGACATCACTCGGCTGAAAATCCTTCAGTGACTCCCCTGTAGCAGATGTCTGGGTGCCCCGCTCATCCCCCCCACCCCCCATTTCTGGGCTCCCTGACAGCTTCCAACAGTCATGCCTAAGACAGCCTGAGGGCTTTACCCGGCTAGTTACAGGGCAGGCCACAGTGCCAGGAGTTAGCATCCCTTGAGTTTGTTTCCACCAGTGACTGGTGATGGTTGTTGGGTTAATACCCCAGATCCCTCACCCCTTGGTTGTGGGTTGCATTGAGTAGGGATTTGGGTCTTACTGCCCAAAGATAATCTGCTTAATGATACACTCTATCCCTGCTTCTTCTTTTTTTTTTTTTTGCCTTTCCCCCTCCTCTACCAGCGCTTCCCGAGGTCACCTCCACCCCAATTATTTGCACTGACATCTTTAAAAATATATATTTTTTTATTGATTTTAGAGAAGAAGGGAGAGGGAGAGATAGAAACATCAACGATGAGAGCGAATCATTGATCTGCTGCCTCCTGCATGCCCCACACTGGGGATCGAGCCCACAACTCAAGCAGGTGCCCTGACTGGGAATCGAACTGTGACCTCCTGGTTCATAGGTGGACGCTCAACCACTGAGCCACACTGGCTGGGCTGCACTGACCCCTTTGTCTCAGGGTGTCAGGTCATCAGGAGGATGTGCCCACTCTGTATTCCACCTCCTGCCCTTAGTACAGCGGTTCTCAACCTGTGGGTCACGTCCTCTTTGGGGGTCGAACGACCCTTTCACAGGGGTCGCCTAAGACCATCAGAAAACTCATATATAATTACATTTTGTTTTTGTGAATCATCACGATGCTTTAATTATGTTCAGTTTGTAACAATGAAAATACATCCTGCATATCAGATATTTACATGACGATTCATAACAGTAGCAACATGACAGTTATGAAGTAGCAACGAAAATGATTTTATGGTTGGGGGTCACCACACCATGAGGAGCTGTGTTAGAGGGTCTTGGCATTAGGAAGGTGGAGAACCACTGCCTTAGAATGTCCATTGTGCCCTCCACCCTACAGCCGAGTCGTTTTCAAGGCCACAGCCTTAAACGAGCAATGTGTTGTTGAGACCATCTGGATGGTACACATGACTGAACCCGCCTCCGTCCCCTCCACAGCCCGGAGGACGGTACAGCACACACACAGGAAGCCCACACTCAGTTCACCCAGCCAGCTTAAATGAGAGTGGACAGAGGCCGTCCTTACTGAGCTCTCAACTGTCTCTAAAGAGACACGCCACCTTCTAAAATGGCTCTGAACACCATTATCGCTTGGCGAGGAGGCACCTGTGCCAGGATCCAAACACTGGTGTGTTCGTACCTGAGGAGCCTGCTAACGTGTCCTCTTTACTCAATCACATGAGGACATAAGTGAGCGATATAACCCCCCCACCGGCCCAGAGGACCTAATAAATCAGTGGTTCGGATCATAGGGCTCTTGGTGAAAAAATAAAAAATTGTTCCTCATTTTGAGAATCATGATCTTACTGTGTGTTTGCGCTTATCTGTGCCCATATTGTGGCTGTGGCATCTGCCTCTCATGCAGCCAGACAGCGCCAAACCAGTCACCTCCGCGCTCCTAAAACCCCCTGCTGACCGCTGAGGGCGCACAGAGGGAGGGAGAGCCTGGAGGGGTGGAGTGTTGGGGGGTCATGGAGAGGACATGACCGCGGGGGGCCCCTCCAATCAGAGGCTCCTCGCCCTCCCCTGGCCTTGGAATGCCCTATTCTGCCCACCGTCCCACAGCCCGAGCCATTTGCAAGGACGCAGCGTGGCTGAGAGCCACGCGGGCTGGAGACCGTCTGGACAGGTAAGTACGCACGTGACTGAACCCGGCCGACGCCGCGGTAGAAGCTTTTCAGGCTCTGGCTGCCCGGTGCCGAGACCAGGCTCGGTTCTCAGTGCCCTTGCTTGTTCCAGCCGCTGCGCACCGGTCCGGAGGGGCCTGCTGCCCTTGCCCTCCGAGTATGGGTTCCCCCCTCGCCTCAAGGAGACCCAAATCTGGACTCCCCCACTGCAGGTAAGAGGTGCCCCACATCCTCATCCGGTCTACCAGGCAGGTATAATCGGGTCGCTGGCTGCTGGCTCCGTCAGGGTCCCAGCTCCTCAGACACGCGGGGATTCTGTGGCCTCGGGGCCTTTTGACCTGCTTTCTGCCCTGGTTTCATTGATGGGCCATTCGCCCAGAAGAGCCTTCTCTCACTCCTCAGTCTCCGCTCAGCACCCTCACTGCCCCCTCTGCCAGCTCCCTGCTCCTTCCCTTCCCAGCCCCTATCGGGCGGGCGTTGGTAGGGAGAGCTTTGCTTATTTGTTCAATGCCCACATTCCTTCTCAAATCGTCAGCCTCTCTGAGGATAATGCTGTCGCATTCACTGCTGTTCGCCCAGAGCCAGGTTCAGAGGCACACAGTAACTATTGAATGAATGAATGAAGTGTTATTCTTCTCAGTTCACGGATGAGGAAGCTGAGTTCACAGGGGCCGAATCATTTGCTCAAGGCCACACATTGGAAACGGAAAAGGTCTGGACTCGAACTCAGCACCGTCTCTTCAGTAGAAGTCCGGGAGCGGAACTGCTGAGTCATATGTTAAGTGCATCTTTAACTTTATAAGGGGCTTTTTCCAAAGTTATTGTCTCATTTTGCATTCCCACCAGCAAGGTATGAGAGTTCTAGTTGCTCTATACCAGTGATGGCGAACCTTTTGAGCTCAGCGTGTCAGCATTTTGAAAAGCCCTAACTTAACTCTGGTGCCGTGTCACATATAGAAATTTTTTGATCTTTGCCACCATAGTAAAACAAAGACTTATATTTTTGATATTTATATATTTAAATGCCATTTAACAAAGAAAAATCAACCAAAAAAATGAGTTCGCGTGTCACCTCTGACACGCGTGTCATAGGTTCGCCATCACTGCTCTATACCCTCGCCAACACTTGATGCTTCCAGCCTCATTAATTTTGACCATTCTAGTGGGAGTGTTGTGATATCTCAGTGTGGTTTTAATTTGCATTTCCCTAATGATCTGAATATCTTTTCTTGGGCTTATTGGCCTTTACACAGCCTTTTTAGTGGAATATCTTTTTTAAAAAAGCACATCTCATTTGCTGGGAAGATAAATGGCATAATCATGCAACAGGATGGAAGCAAAGTGTGAGATGGGAGAGAAGAAAGCAGACAATTTCGGGGGTGGAAGGAGCTAGGGGAATTGTGAAATTTAAAAATTAGAAGTTGAAGGAGGGAAAAGTGCGGATTATTACGGTAGGAAGTCTTGTCCACTGCTGTTTCTCCATTACTGACCCTGTCTGCCGCATAGGAAATACCCCCTTAATGTTTGTTGATTAAGTAATAGCAGCCTTACAATATTTTATTATTTATCCAATGACTTCTCTCCCTCCCTCCCTCCCTCCCTCCCACCTTTCTTTCCTTCAATATTAGAGGGTATATCCTGCACCCATGGAACAGGCATGAGTAGGGTGGCCAAATAGGCAGAGGTAGGTGCTAAGGACTGAATGTCTGTGTCCTCTCCCCAGTTCATAGATGGAAACCCGCACCCCCATGTGATGGTATTTGGAGGGGGCCTTGGGGAGGTGACTTGCTTAGATTAGGCCATGAAACCGGGGTCCTCGTATGACATTCGTGTTGTTGAGAGAAGAGGCGGAGACGTGAGGTGTGTCTGTGTGCGAGCACACCAAGGCAAGGCCGCGTGAGGACGTAGCCGGGGGAGGGCCCTCATCAGGGACTGGACCGCGCTGGCGCTCTGGCCTCAGGCTTCCAGCCTCCAGAACCGTGAGAAATACATTTCGTGGCTTAAGCTGCCGGGGTGGTGGCGTTCTCTTGGAGCAGCAGAACCGACTGAGATGGCGGGGAAGGGTGAAGAATTCAGGTGGCAGGGACGCTTCCTCCGAGGAACTCACAGGCCCGTTCACCTCCTCGGACTGAGATTACACTCTCAAAGAGGCCTGTAACACCGATTGTTCATCGCTCTAAATGGGTCCAGAAAATGCGATATGGCTCAGTGGATAGCCCACAGACGGAAGGGTCCCGGGTTTGATTCCGGTCAAGGGCATGTACTTTGGTTGCGGGCTTGATCTCCAATATGGAGTGTGCAGGAGGCAGCTGATCGATGTTTCTCTCTCTTTGATGTTTCTAACTCTCTATCCCTCTCCCTTCCTCTCTGTAAAATAATATATATGAAAATGTGATATGTATCCAAACAATGGAATATTATTCAGTCATAATAAGGACTGAGGTACTGACACATGCTACAACATGAATGGGAACATGATGCTGAATAAAAGAAGCCAGACACATGATTCCGGTTATAGGAAATGTTCAGAATAGATAATCCCAGAGACAGAAAATGGACCAGTGGTTGCCAGGGGCTGGGAGGAGAAGAGGGGATGGGGAGTCGTGGTGATGGTTGCACAATGACTATACTAAATGTCACCAAATTGAACACTTTAAACTGATTAATTTTATGCTATGTGAATTTTACCCTAATAAAGTGCTTGTAAACAGAAAAATGATTCCTTATGGGGATTATTCTAGTTAATGGCAGAAACCTTGGCAGCTGGTGCCCAGTTCCATGCCTCATGTGGAGGTGCCACAGTTGCCCACCCAGTTTCCCGGGGCGCCATTCCCATGGTATTTATTCTTTGTGAGTGGCGCCCCCTAGAGTTGGAAACGTGGCAGGTCAGCCTGCCTGTCAGAAGCCAGCCTCATTTGTTGGACCGGCAGTGTCTGCTCAAGCCTGTGGCTTTCTTCTCTCTCCGAATGGCTCGGGAACACGGAGCTGGCCTAATGATCCTCACTCCAATTAGAAAAGCTGTTCAGAGGCAGGAGCACAGGTGCCTGCAAGTGGCGGGTGAGAGTCCCCAGACAGCCCCCACGGTGGCTCCCGCCCAGCACTGTCGCGCAGGTTCAAGGGGCAGAGTGAGGAGGGCTTTAATTGCATTGAGCCAGGGACGCTGGCTTCCCAATTACTGGGCATTGGAAGTTATTGGATGTGGGAAAACCCTCTGCCCTGCTGAACTGCCCCCACACTGCAGCGGGAACAGAGAGCACAGGCTCAGCGCCAAGACAGACCCGGTGCCGGAGAGGCCTCTGTCCCGTTTGGTGTGAGCGATTTCCTCCTGGGCACAGCTGGGCCTGGACGGCACTTAAAAATAATCCCCCACATCCGAGCGTCATTTACATGCAATAATGCTAAAAATAAGCAAGTTTATGGAGGGGCGATTTACGAGCAACAATGCACTCGTTTTACGTGCTCAGTTTGATGAATTTTGACAGATGTATGCACCTGTGTAACCACCACTCCAGTAAAGATACCGATCAATTCTATCACCCCAGAAACTTTTCTCATACCCCTTTGCCATTTATCACCAGCCCCCTCAGCCCCAGGCAGCCACTGGCTGCCCTGCTTTCTATCCCTACAGCTCCCCAGAATTCCATATAAATGGAATCATACATGACATTTCCTCTCTGGCTTTTTCAAAAAGCTCAGCATAATGTGTTTTTTTAAAAATATATTTTTACTGATTTCAGAGAGGAAGGGAGAAGGGGAGAGAGAGAAACATCAATGATGAGGGAGAATCAGGGATCGGCTGCCTCCTGCATGCCCACTGCTTGGGATTGGGCCCGCAACCCAGGCATGTGCCCTTGACTGGAATCCAACCTGGGACCTTTTAGTCCACAGGTCGACGCTCTATCCACTGAGCCAAACCAGCTAGGGCTCAGCATAACATTTTTTATATTCATCCATATTGTTGTGTGTGTCAGTAGCTGATTCCCTTTTCATTGCTAATAGTATTTCATTATATGGATATGCCATGGCTTGCTTCTCTCTGCACATGTTGATGGACATTTGGGTCACTTCCACTTGGGGCGCGTATGAATGAAGCTGCTGTGTGCTAGTCTTTGTGTGGGCATACGTCTTCATTCCTCTTAGATCAATGACTAGGAGAGGAATTGCTGGGTCCTATGATAACTGTATGTTGAGCTTAATAAGAAATTGCTAAACTCTTTTCCAAATTCTTTGTACCATTTTGCATTCCCACCGGCAGTTCCGTTTGCTCCTTATCTTCACAAACCCTTGAGGACCAAAGGGGTCCAGGGGCCCTTGTCAGTAATAATTAGCTTTAGCCATTTTGGGAGGTGTGTAGTGGTATCTCCTTAGGTTTAATCTCATTTCCTTAATGATTGATGCTGTTGAACACCTTTTCACGTGCATATTGGCCATTTCTATAGTTCCTTTTGGGAACTTTCTGTTCAAATATTTTGCCTGCATTTTATTCGGATATTTGCTTATTATTGAATTACTAGAGGCTCGGTGCATGAATCTGTGCACCAGTGGGGTACCTCAGCCTGGCCTGCTCCCTCTCACAATCCAGGATCTCTTGGGGGATGTCAGGCCTGCAGGGCCTGCGAGGATCGGGCTGAAACTGGCAGTCCGACATTCCCCAAGGGATGGAGCAGTGTGCGAAGCCGCAGGTGGCTGGGGAGGAGCATCTGCCCCCTGGTGGTCAGTGCATGTCATAGCGACTGGTTGAGCAGTCGAGCGGCTGTAACGGTTGCTTAAGCTTTATATATATAGATAAGATGATATATTTATTCCAAAGGCAAAGGATGAAGTTATTCAAGATCTTCAGTGTGGTGGGAGGGGTTCCTAACCTCCCTTTCTCTCTGGGGTCTGGCCAGGATAACAGAAATGGGGGGGGGGCTTTGGTGAAGTGACTATGGTAGAGAAAGAGACAGAGATGACTTTAGCACAAAACCTCAAACTTTAGAACTCATGAGAATCACTTGGAGAGCCACAGGCTCGCTGGGAGCCCCACCCCAGAGCGTCTGCCTTAGCAGGTCTGGGTGGGGTCTGAGAACCTGCATTTCCAACAAGCTCCCAGGTGATGTTGGTGTCAGCTGCTGGTCTGTGGACCACACTTGGAGTAACACCTTTGGACCTCTTACTCCTCCCCTCTTCTTCAATTTGTAGTCTCTGAAGCCCCTCCCTCTTCCTCTGCCCACCCTGCAGAGTAATTGGATGCAATGGGATGATCGACAACACACATTGTCCAACCTGGAGAGGACCAAAGGGGTCCAGGGGTCCAAGAAACTAAGGAAGAGGGAAAAACATCAAGGAGGACCTCTGAGGGGTAGACACACTGGTTGCCCGGAAAGTTGAGAACATAAGTCATAAATGGCTGCATTTGGCCTGGATATGTGTCTCTTTTTTGTGTGTATGGAGGGGAGTGGGGGTTGTCTCCACTGAGCTTTAAATTTAGTTGCCAACACCTATCCATTGACAGCAAAGTAGGATCATTTTTATGGCTAATGGTTGCAACCAAACCCTTCGAAAACTTTCATGTGAAAAGTACAATCGTGCTCATTAAAAAAACACACAACTGTTAGTGACTTTGGTGGTTGTCTTTAAGACCTATAAACACATTTGGGGACAATGAAGCCTGGAGACACACCCAGGCCCTGTTAGCGTGCGAGTGTGTACGATAGTGTGGATGGGCACGAGCACGCATTTCCTCTTAGGTGGGTGTTTGTTCAGCCCAAAAGGCTGCACAACCCTAATTGGAAACCTAACAGTAAAGACACTTTGGTTTTGCGAGCAGCTGGCAAGAGGGAATTTACAAACTACAAAGAGTAAAATATAAATAAAGAGGCTAAAAAAAGAGAGAGAGGAACGGAAAGGAAAGAACACCTACAGTGCCAGTAACTAGGGCTGGATGAAATAAGAAACATTTTCGATTTTAGTTAAAGCGTTAGGATTTTTCAAAGTGCTTACACGAGAAAAATAAGGAGGCGGAGGGAGTGTGGGAGAGGGTACTGCCAACGCAGGTGAAGCTAAAATTTAAATTCTTGTTAAGCCATCTCAACAAATTGGCCAAGTGCTATTAATAGAAACGGTCCTTTTCGGGAAGACAGCTTGGTGTAAACCACCTTTCCCCTTTTCTGCTCTTCCTTACCCTGCTAAGGCACTTGGGGCATAAAGACTGGGTTCAAGTTTCAGTCTTGCTCTTTCTTAGCTGTGTGACCTTGGCCAATTTACTAGACTTTTCTGAGCCTCAGTTTCCTGATCTGTAAAATGGGGATAAGGACAGCAATTTCTTGAGGAAACTGGAGAAAACTCAGCATTGGGTCTTAGGCCACAGTGGCCTCCAGGGGCCCACAGATCTTATAAATGAGGGCAGTGAGACTCATGGAAACTGACCAATCAGAGGAAACACCTGTTTAACGAGCCCCCCCCCCCTCCCCCAACTAACCCCCTGTGAGCTCCTGCCTCCAGGGAAGCGGACTCTGTGTGGTCCCAACTTGCTATTTTTCAAAGAGTTACTGAGAATCCCCACATTTCTGTGATCTCTGGGTTCTTAAGTGTTGGCAATTAACTCACATTTTTCTAAAACACCGACTAAACCGGACAGAACAGAGTCTGCAGGCTACCCCTGGCCACAATCCTCTGGTGACATTACTCACCCTGAAGAGGAGGAAAAGGAGATGATTGCCGCCCTGTCTGCCCCATTTCAGCTCTGGGGAGGGTGTCATGCTGAACGCAGGCAGACAATATAATAATAAATAATAGCGAACCTTATTGAGCGCCTGCTATGTGCCAGACGCTGCTCTGAGCACGTCACACAAGACAATTCATTTCCTACTTCCAACAACGACTGTATTTCATTTGGGTCACAAAGGGGTGCAATAAATACCCCTAAAAGCCCACTTCAGGTACTTTCAGCCCCAATTACAAACCTTGCATGTTGGAGCTGGCAGTTTCTCTAGAGACGGAGGTTGACTCCCCAGCCCCTCTGGGCCCCCCATGCTCCCCACCCCGTGGTTCTCCGTTAAGGACCTTGGGAGACGGAAAAGTGTTGCTGGCGGAGGGACAGCAGGTGCGCAGCGCCCGGGGGGCACCCTGTGTTTGCGCATCAGCAGTGAACGCACGCGTGGGGGAGGGAGGAACGTGGGAATGGGTTCTGCCCGGGAGAAACGCAAGTGCAGAGACAACTTTTCTCGTGGCCGCGGAGGTGGGGGAGGAGGGAGACGGGGCGGCGCGGCTCATCAGCCCCGAATGAGCCTCCCCTGCGCCCGCATCTCAGGGCGGAGCGCGCGCACGTGTGTGCGTGTGTGTATGTGTGTGTGTGCGGTGGGGGTTGGCGAGCGAGGGTCACGCGCAGGTGGTTTGGCTGCGCTGGTGGCGGCGCCGCTGGCGGCGGCGGAGGAGGGACGGCGGGCCCACCGTCGCTGCGGTCGGAAGGTAGGCAGGGCCGGGCTGCGGGGAAGGGTCCGGCCGCCGCCCTGTCTCCCCGCCCTGGGTAGGGAGTTGTGGGGGGGTGTCTGGGACGGGGAGGCGGGCACCGGACGCGTCCCGGGAACGGGGCTGCTGGAGCCCGAGGATGCGCTAGGACTGGGGGTGGGGCGACGACCGAATAGGACCGTGGCGGCGGCGAGAAGGCGCAGGACGCGCGGGGTCCGACCCGGGTTTCGGGGGGCGGGTTCCTGCGAGGGTGTGCGCGTCGGCGCGCGGAAAACAGGTGGTCGCCGGGTGCGAGCGGTCCCTGGGGCGCAGCGGCCTGGGTCCGCAGCGGTGTCCCTCTTCCCCCGAGGGGAGCCGCAGGGTGTTGGGTGTGCGCCTTCTGGGGGTGGCCCCAGGGGTTGCCTGGAGCCAGCTGTCCCCACCTCAGGTTAGGCCCTGGACAAGGAGTAGGAAGAGGGGAGACTCCGAAAGTGCTGGAATCTGGACACTTAGAGACTTCAGTGGCCATCTGCTTGGGTGCATCAGACTTTTACCTCCATCCCTACCCCCCCGCCAGGGCATTTTATCTTCCCGGGTTTGTAGTCTCCATAACTAGTCAGAGGGGTCTCCCTGGCCGCACCCACTGACAGTATCCTGTTATTTCACCACCTAAACCAGGGGTTGCATTACAAGGACCAACAGATGGATAATGATCCCAGCCCCAACCGAGTCCCAGCTGTAGGCAAGGCACTGTCTAAAGCACTTTGCTTTAGATTCTTTATTGAATTATTCCAACACGCCCCTCTCCAGGTTGCTACTTGTAGTCACTCCCATTTCACAGATAGGGACACTGAGGCACAGCAAGGTAAAAGTCACTTGCCTCAAATCATGGAGAGAAAGTGCCAAGTCAGGATGGGAACCTCGGTCGGGTGGGTCCAGGTCCGAGCCCTTAACCACTGTGCGGTGCTGAGCAGATGGACCGTGGGGCCCCCTGGCAGCCACTGGGAAGATCACCATTGCCAGGCAGGATTGTGGAGTCAGATCAACAATTTCTCGGGAAGCCAGAGATTGGGACGTTTATGTAAAATCACCGTTAGGTTTTGGCAATTAATTTAAACTTAAGAGCACCTTTTATAATGAAAAGTTTCAAACATACACAAACAGGGAAACTAGTTTTAATAACAATTTTGAATAATGTTGTATGAACCAAGTAAAATATGTTCCACAGCCAGTTCTGTCCTAAACCTCTGGCTGTTCACTGCCCTGGTCTAAGCCCTGGCCATTTAAAGTGTGGCTCTGGCCCAGCCGGCCTGGCTCAGTGGTTGAGTGTCGACCTATGAACCAGGAGGTCACGGTTTGATTCCTGGTCAGGGCATGTGTCCGGTGGGTGGTGCAGGAGGGAGCTGATCAATGATTCTCTCTCATCATTGATGTTCCTATCTCTCTCCCTCTCCCTTCCTCTCTGAAATCTATTTAAAAAAATATATTTTAAAGTGTGATTCTGGTTCAGCACTATTGGCATCACTAGAAATGCTGCCTCAGACCTACGGAATTGGACCCTGGATTTTAATGAGCACTCCAGCCGGTCCATATCCATATTGAAGTTGGAGAAGCAATGTTCTGGGCCTTTTTGTCTGGACAAGTTTTATCAGCCTGCCTTCTGAGAGGTTTTCCTGCCTCCAGGTCCACACTCTTCTCTGGGTTGATTGTACTCAGGGCTCTTGTGTCAATACCCTAAGGCTCTGCTCTCCCCCCAGATAATTTATGGAGGGAAGGATTTTCTTTAGGATGGCTCGGCTGCAGGACACAGTAAAACTGACAGGACTAGTGTTACCCTGTTTAGGGTCCCGAGTTGTGTTCTTTCTTGTAAAACTTACAGGTTTGTTTGTTTGTTTATTTATTTTTCCCTTGGGGTTGTTTCGAAGAGGAAAGAAGTTAATATAAGTAAGAGCATTTGTCTATATTTTCATTAGCCAGGACTCTTTCAGTGAAAAGAGATAACTTCAACCAACTTAGGCAAAACAAACAAACCATCGAAAAGGGACTTTGTAGCTTGATGGCTCAGAAAAGATGAATGGGGAGGACTTCTGGCATGGTTGGATCCAGGGCCTCAAACAGTGTAATTGCAAGTTGATCTCTCTCTCAGGCGGCAGTGGGGGCTTTGGGGGCTGGCTCACTTGGACGAAAAAGCTTGAGATTGGGAGCATTTGGTGCTTAGCAAAAAAAAAAAAAAAAAAAAAAAAAAAAAAGCGGGGTGGGGGGAGGGGTGGAGGATAAATGCTTGGCAGGAGAGATAAGATGACCCATACATAGTTGGAAACCATGTTTATCATCACCTTTTCTGTACTGTCTGACTTTCCATACTAAACTTCACGGTCCTTGGGAGATGTGCTCTGTCCTCCTCATCGCTGCATCCCCGCCCGGCAGACGTCCTGCCTTCACACAATGATGCTCAGAAAGCCCTGAATCCAATGCAATTGACTCACGTAGAGAGTCAGTCTCTGAGACACCAGCCTCCAGCAGCAAACCTCACCCCGTGTGAGTTCCAGCGTTCTCAAGCTCGCAGTACAAAGAGCATCTGACGTTGGATGCCTTTGTTTCTCTCACCACCACCCCTCAATTCAAAGTCATTTGCCCCTTTGCAGGTGCCAAACAGCTAGGAAAATGGGCCCAGCATGAGACATTTTCCAACTGCGTGGCATTTTATTATGCAAAGCTAACGGGGCTTCCTGTGTGACCCCGGCCATCCTGGCTGTCTGTGATTGTTACCTCAGAGCCACGGAGGGACACAGAAGCTTTCAAAAGTATGTGCCAATCAAAGGGAGCTGTGCATCCCTTATTTTGTTAGGGGCCAAGATTCTTTGGAGAAACAGGACTCTGGTTGCCAGCAGCTAACAATGAGTCTTAAAAAAGAGCAAAAACAAACAGAACAAAAACCCCCACAGAAAACAAACAAACCATCGCCCATATCCAAAAACAAAACTAAAAAATCCTAACATCAGACAAACAAAAAACAACCACACCAAACCAAAACAACTAAAATGAGAATGCAGAGAAATCTGGAAAGATCTACAGAAGTCCTTTGGAGGTAGGATGCCTGGAACTGAATCTCTATACTTTTGGTCGAACCTGAATTGGAGAGAGAGTAAAGAGAATAAACATAGTCTGAGAGGAACTAAAAACTATGTCTCCTATGAATCCCATCATTTGGGATCTTGACAGGTTCAATGAGTGCTTATTTTTAAAAAAAGTAAACCTAGCAGCCACTCACATTTTAGTCTGAACTAGCCACTTTTTGACAGCTAGGAGCTGCAAACTCAACTGCTTATAGCATCCAGGCATGAAATATCAACAACCAGGCTGAACCAGGAAAATAGAAGAGTGGTGGGGATATGATGAGTTGGAGAACACATGTTCCCTCTACATGGAGCAATTGCCCTCCCTGACACCTTCTCACTGACATTTTCCCTAATTTTCTTTCCATTTGGCAAACTTCTTTCCCTCCCTTTCATTTTTCTTCTTATATTAAAAAGATTCTGGTGATTACTTTCATTTTTTTATGATTTAATTGTATTGAAATACTATAAGCACATAGTTTAAAAGTCAGATTATAATATATTTACTTATTATTTAAATTTTTTTTTAAAAGATCCTCACCCGAGGATATTTTTCCACTGATTTTTAGAGAGAGTGGAAGAGAGAGGGAAAGACTGAGAGAAACACTTTGATTGGTTGCCCCCGGCACAAGCCCTGACCAGGGCCTGGGCCGGGAGGAGCCTGCAACCATGGCATGTGCCCTTCACCGGAATCGAACCAAAGACCCTTTGGTGTGCAGGCCGATCCACTGAGCCAAACTGGCTAGGGAAGATTATAACATATTTATAACAAAATATTAGTTTTCTGCTTCTTTCCTAGTCCATCCCTAGAGATGATTTTCAACTCCCGTAGCTGTTTCTTAAGGCATTTTCCCATCATTGACTGGCTGCCTCCTGCATACCCGCTACTAGGGATCGAGCCTGCAACCTGGGCATGCACCCTTGACTGGAATTGAACCCAGGACCCCTCAATCTGTAGGCCAACCCAATATCCACTGAGCCAAACCAGCTAGGGCTCCCATCTTTATATTTCTAATCCTGATTCTGACATATTTTTAGTTATGCCATTCACTCACTAATTAATTAGTTAATTAAACACATAAAAAATCGCCTACTATGGGCCAGGGTACTATGAATAGAGTGATGAGCAAAAACAGAGTAGTTTCTCTCCTTTATGAAATTCTTCACTAGCAGAGTTTTTGTGGCAAGGAAAAGCATTCAGGTAGAGGGAACAGCACATGCAAAGCCCCTTGGGAAAGGGAGCATTGTGAATTTTAGAATAATTTCCCTGGCCCCCTTGGAGCGACAGTCTTTAATTAAATGAACCTTCATAGTAGAGGCTTGGAAGAGAGGCACTGTGGTTGAGCTGATTGATGGGTTTAAACGTGTCTCCCTGACCCACAAAACACTTAGCTCCTCTGAGCCGCAGTTGTTTTGCCTTAACAAGGGCCGTTTCTAAAATGCAGAAGTTTTGTGGTGACCATGGACTGCCATCTTATAAAGTTCTGTCCAATGCCTGCCATAAACGGTCAAAAAGATGCTTGTTGATATTATAACCACTGTCATTTTTTCTTCATTGAGTAATATCAGCTGATAGAGTAAATCCAGGCCAAATCCGGAGGTTGTGAAGGCCCGTCTGTGAAGTCTGGGGGACGAACAAAGCTCTTCTTTGCGCCGATGACCACATCTGATGTCCTGAGATCACAGTGGGGAGAGAGCGCGTGGCTTGTGAAGGCGCTCTGAGCTGGCCTTTCCCGGCCTGCAGCCATCAGCTTTATCATACGCGTGCGTCAGAGCTGTGCGAAATCCCCCTCACGCCCTGTGAGGGCTGTGGTCCGGAGGCAGAGAGCGGATGCTTCTGGGACTGGTTTGCCTAGAACGCACCGCTGGGCCCTGCCCCCACGGCCGAGGCTCGGAATCCTGCTTGTTCTGACCTTGCTCTGGCCTTGGTGGACCCTGAACCCAGGTGATAGACGGTTTATGGCTTGTTAGGGTGATGATGATGATGATGGTGACCTGATGTGAGCATTAAAGTTGGAGGAAGACCAGCATCTCTCTCTCCCTCCCTCCCTCCCTCCTCCTCTCTATTTTTTTTAAAAAAATATATTTTATTGATTTTTTACAGAGAGGAAGGGAGAGGGATAGAGAGTTAGAAACATCGATGAGAGAGAAACATTGATTAGCTGTCTCCTGCACATCTCCCACTGGGGATGTGCCCAAAACCAAGGTACATGCCCTTGACCGGAATCGAACCTGGGACCCTTCAGTCCGCAGGCCGACGCTCTATCCACTGAGCCTAACCAGTTTCGGCCTCTCTATTTTTTTTTTAAAATACATTTTTATTGATTTAGAAAGGGAAAGGGAGAGAGAGATAGAAACCTTGATGAGGAGAGAGAATCATTGATCAGCTGCCTCCTGCACGCCCCACACTGGGGGTTGAGCACTGGGGCTCGAGCCTGCAGCCTGGGCATATGCACTGACTGGGAATCAAACTGTGACCTCCTGGTTCATAGGTCGCCGCTCAACCACTGGGCCACACTGTCGGGCTCTCTGTCTGTCTCTTTGTCGTCCTATCTGTCTTTGCCTCTGTCTGCCTCCCAGTCTCCATTTTCATCTCTTTGTCTCTGTCTCTCCCTGTATGTTCGTGTCTCTGTTCCCCTCTGCTTATCTCTCCATTTCTCTGTGGACTTAACATTAAGTTCTCTTTCTCTCTCTGTCTCTTTCTGTCTCCCCTGCCCACTCCTCAAGTTTTCCCATCTCCCACCCAAACCCTTCTTGAACTTTCTGTGATTTCATGAAAATAGTCCCCTCCAGAAAAGGCATTTTAAACCAAGGATTTAGCTAACATGATTTCCATATTTTGTGTAAGCATTAGGTGACTTGTATGTTGCTATCCTTAGTTTAGTTGAGATAGTCTCTTAAAAAATATCTTTACTGATTTCAGAGTGAAAGGGAGAGGGAGAGAGAGATAGAAATATCAATGGTGAAAAGAATCATAGATCAGCATGCCCCCTACTGGGAACTGAGCCCGCAAACTGGGCATATGCCCTTGACAGGAATCGAACCTGGTCCCCTTGAGTCCACAAGCCGACGCTCTATCCACTGAGCCAAACTGGCTAAGGCGAGATAGCATTTTTATTAGCAGATTTGTGCAGCTTGGTTTGCAAGAAGTGAGATGTGACTAAATTATTAAATTCCTACACTGTCAGAGCGCTAATGGATTGGGAAAGGAAATTACAGAAGCATGTTCTCCCACAGGAACTCCACTGGCATTCAGAATTAACTTTTCTTAATTCCACATCCACTGCATTGCACATCGGCTTTGAGAGGAACATTGAAATCCAAGTGCTGGGTGAGTGCCCTGATAGGCAAAAAGAGTGGTAATTAAATTAGGAGGCAAAAGTTGTTCTTTGGTTTCTTCCTGCAC
Source organism: Myotis nattereri (assembly GCF_964212035.1). Lineage (NCBI taxonomy): Eukaryota > Metazoa > Chordata > Mammalia > Chiroptera > Vespertilionidae > Myotis > Myotis nattereri. Next base: position 9,573,274 of record NC_138095.1, on the reverse strand, counting down.
GTTTTCTCACCTTGGGGAATACTAGGGAGAGGAAATGGTTTGCAGAGTCTTGACAAAATTAGGATGATCAGCCTTTATGGAAATGAGCAGGTCAAGGTCGCAGATAACTCAAAATGGTTTGTCTTGTGGGCGTGCGGGGGGCATAGGTAGGTGGGAAAGTTTTAAGGTTTTCCTCCCTCGTTCCCTCCCTCCCTCCTTTCCCTTTTGGTTTAGTTTCCCTCCCCTCTATATTAATGCCTGGATCAGTAACCTGTTGCGCTTGAACCTGAACTAACATTCAAGACACTTGAGTTCAATCCCAGTTTTGCTGCTCACCAGCTGTGTGACCTTGGGAAAGGTATGCAGCCTCTCTGGTCTTTAGTTTTCTCTTCTGTTGAGTGGGAACTTTTAGGCTCGATGACCACTAACATTTTTTCCAGGTCTAAAATTCTTTGACGTACACGGAAACAAATGTTTAAATTTTTTTTTTTTAAAAAAAAGACTATGTTTTTATTGGTTTGAGCGAGAGAGAGGAAGGGAGAGGGAGAGAGGGAGAGAGGGAGAGAGAGAGAGAGAGAGAGAGAGAGAGAGAGAGAGAGAGAGAGAGACCTGGATCTTCTGCAGAAGAGCCCAAAACCCAGGCAGGTGCCCTGACCCTAACCGGTAATTGAACCGGTGACCTCTTGGTGCATGGGACAATGCTCAACCAACTTAGCCACGCTGGCCAGGGCCAAATGTTTAATTTTTTAATATGTATTTCTCTCCGCTTGTTATGAAGAGGCCAAACTCATTAAATGACTTGAAAAATAAGAAAGCTATCCATAATCCTGCCAACCCAAAGAGTTAGATAGATATTTTGGTACATTTCCTTTCTCTTTTTTTGATATATAGTTTCAATATGCAGGCTGTTTGTATTGTGCATAACACTTAAAATATTTTCAGTTATTGTTTATGTTGAATATTATTCTGTATTAGTTTCAGATGTACAGCATACTAGTTAGACAGTCATGTATGTTACACAGTGACGCTCCCCCAGCCCCCCGGTTTTTCCAGTACTCACCTGTCAGCATATGTAGATATTACAGTATTATTGACTATGTTCCCTATGCTGTGATTTACGTCTCTGTGACCGTTCTGTGACTGCCAATTTTTACTTCTTAATTTCTTCACCTTTTTCACCCAGTCCCCCAACCTCCCTCCCCTCTGGCAACCATTAGTCTGTTCTCTGTGTCTGTGAGTCTGTTTCTATTTTGTTTTTTTATTTTGTTCTTTAGATCGACATACAAGTGAAATCATATGGTATTTGTCTTTCTCTGGCTGACTTATTCACTTAACATAATACCCTCTAGGTCCATCCATATTGTTGCAAAAGGTAAGATTTAATTATTTTTTCATGGCTGAATAGTATTCCATTGTGTATATGTACCACAGCTTTTTTATCCACTTGCCTGTTGTTGGGCACTTGAGTTGCTTCCATATCTTTTTATAAAAATATATATTTTATTGATTTCAGATCTCCACAGGCCACCCCAAGGGACCCCACCCATGCACGAATTCATGCACCAGGCCTCTACTGTAAATAATGCTGCAGTGAACATGGGGGTGCATATATTCTTTCAAATTAGTGTTTTGGGTTCCTTTAGATATATTCCCAGAAGTGGAATCACTGGGTCATAAGGCAATTCCATTTTTAATTTTTTGAGGAACCTCCTTACTGTTTTCCATAGTGGCTGTACCAATCTGCATTCCCACCAACAGTACATGAGGAGTCCCTTATCTTCATATCCTCACCAACACTTCTTGTTTGTTGATTATTGATGATAGCCATACTGACAGGTGTGAGGTGATACCTCATTGTGGCTTTGATTTGCAGCTCTCTGATGATTAGTGATGTTGAGCATCTTTTTATGTCACTTGTCCATCTGTGTGTCCTCTTTGGATGAATGTCTATTCAGGTCCTTTGCCCATTTAAAAAAAATATTTTATTGATTTTTTACAGAGAGGAAGGGAGAGGGATAGAGAGCTAGAAACATCGATGAGAGAGAAACATCAATGAGCTGCCTCCTGCACAACCCCCACCGGGGATGTGCCCGCAACCAAGGTACATGCCCTTGACCGGAATCGAACCTGGGACCCTTCAGTCCGCAGGCTGATGCTCTATCCACTGAGCCAAACCGGCCAGGGCCTTTTGCCCATTTTTTAATTGGGTTCTGGTGGTGAGTTGTGCATAACACTTTGTGTCCTGCAGTTTCTCCTGAGCATGTCTCTGTCCTTCCTGCCTTCCTGAGTCACATTTTATAATATTTCATCGAGCAGCTGGATAAGCAACCACTCCCTGGTTGGCAGGCATGTTGGCTGTTGCCAGCTTTTCTCTTTTATGGCTACTTTAAAAATATATATACACATACCGATTTCAGAGAGGAAGGGAGAGGGAGAGAGAGAGAGAGAAACATCAATGGTGAGAGAGAATCATTGATCAGCCCCCTCCTACATGCTCCCTACTAGGGATTGAGTCCACAACCCGGACACGTGCTCTGACTGGGAATCGAACCATGTCCTCCTGGGTCACAAGTTGGCACTCAACCACTGAGTCACGCCAGCTGGCCTTTTATGGCTACTTTTGGTGGTGGTGGTGATGGGGGCTCAGATTTGCTTAAGGCTCCAGCCTGCATTGTTCTAATGCTTACACAGAGGAACTGGGGCCCGGCTTCCCCGCGAGCCCCCTCCACGGCAGGCCCGCTGGATAAATCTGGGCAGTAAATATATCCTGTTCAACCTAAAGGTTGTTTTTAATACTTTTATTTAATTCCCACATTAAAAACATCTAAGTGATCTCACATATAAATTTGCAACTTCTCTTGGAAATTTAAAAATAATGCCAAGTAGCAATACTTAAGTGGTGTTGACAAGTCTCATTTGCCCCCATCCCATGAGACTACCCCTTTCATTTTGTGGCCCCTGTGGGCATTGAATTTGAGACCTCTGGTGAGTTTTGTTGTATTTGAGCTGAACCTTGCTACTGGGTAGGCACAGGCTGAGACAGGCTGGACTTTTTAACTCTCAGAACAGGACCCAGGATAGAAATCTGGGCATTGGGCCATGTCAGGCCGCGCCTGCAGGTGCTGTGGGAATTGTGTGGCTGAATGTCTGTGCTCTGCATTGTTTTTGGTGATTTGCGTGTAGAGATAAAAATCATTGCTTGGCTGCTGCCAAGCTGCTGGGATGGGTTACTTGGCAAACCTCCTTCCTGGTTTTGAGAACTCAGCTCGACGATGGACCATTATTTATTTCTTCTTGCCTGTGGTTTTATGTGTGTATCTGCCACATTCTGAAGTCTTAATTCAGGAGCCTTAGCCAGGCTGTCCTCCGTCGGACCCACCCTGGCATATACTGAAGTTGTAGTTCCATCCTACTTGTATGTGCCTCCACTGTCCTATAGTAAGTGTTCAATAAACAGAGATGTCTTTGTAGCAGAGATAATAATGCTCAGCAAGTGGCCCAGGTGCTCTGCTGTATTTCCAGCCCCCCCCCTATAATTAAATGGGGCCATGTGACTGGTTCTGGCCAATGAGCTGTGAGTAGAAGGGTGTGTGTTACCTCTAGGCCTAAGCATAGGAAAGTGGGTGTGGGTTCTCTCTGTGTGCTTTTTTCTTTTTTCTACCCTGTGGAGTGTGAAGGCCTCATGTTGAAAATGTGGACTTGCAGTATCATTTTAACCCAGATTTCTGACTTACCTGGACCCACAGCAGACGCTTTGTGAGGGAGAAGTAAACGTTTGTTGCATTAAGCCACTGAGATTTTGGCATGTTTGTTACTGCAGCATAACATAGCCTAAGCTGACTGGTACATTCACTATTAGAATTGATGAATAGGGACTCCACATCCATGGGTACGAAAGCTTTTGAGATATAGCCAGTGCTCAATCAATATTACAGAATGGATAAGAACCAGTTTGGCTCGGTGGATAGAGCATCAGCCTGCAGACTGAAGGGTCCCAGGTTCGATTCTGGTCAAGGGCATGTACCTTGGTTTCGGGCACATCCCCAGTAGGAGGTGTGCAGGAGGCAGTTGATCGATGTTTCTCACTCATTGATGTTTCTAACTCTCTATCCCTCTCCCTTCCTCTTTGTAAAAAATCAATAAAATATATTTTTAAAAAATAAAACAAATCTGGCTTGTGTTTTTAGGTGATATATACCCAACTCTTTTTTCCTCCTAGGATGGCATATTAGATTGGAAGGACACCTTCCTGGGGGAAGCCAAGGGGAGCTAACATTTATTGAGTGCTGTCCATGTTATTTATTATCCACCTTTAAAGATGTGGAACATGAGCTCGTGGGAGAGTAGGCAGTTTGCCCACGGTCATAGAAATATTTAATACCTGGTTCTGCCAGAATGCCTCCTTTCCATCTTTTCAATTGTCTTTAGGTCCTTTTTTTTTAAATTTTAGAGAGAGAGAGAGAGAGAGAGAGAGGAAGGGGGAGAGAGAAACATTGATTTGTTGTTCCACTCATTCATGCATTCATTGGTTGACTCTTGTATGGGCTCTGACCAGGGATCAAACCTGCAACCTTGGCATATCGGGATGACGCTCTAACAACTGAGCTACTTAGCCAGGTCTTTAGGTCTTTTTAAAAATATATATATATTTTTATTGATTTTCAGAGTGGAAGGGAGAGGGAGAGAGAGAGAGAAACATCAATGATGAGAGAGAATCATTGATCGGCTGCCTCCTGCACGCCCCACACTGGGGATCAAACCTGCAACCTGAGCATGTGCCCTTGATCGGAATCGAACCCAGGACTCTTCTGTCCACAGGCTGATGCTCTATGCATTGAGCCAGACCATCTAGGGCAGGACTTTAGGTCTTAACTTTAACGCCTCCTCCTCAAGGAAGCCTTCCCTGATCTCCAGGCCAGATTACTTCTCACTGATATGTGTTCTCCTAACTCCTGGTACTTCCCCTTAGACTTTCAAGGGCTCTGAGGGTAGGTCCTGCATCTCTCTTCCTCACACACTCAGTGCTGCCTCTCCAGCACCTAGCAAGTGCTCAAAATATGTTTGTTGAATGAATAAAAGGGAGTCAGCAAACCTGGATTTTGTCCATTTTTGTTGTTGTTTTGCCACCAGTCGACTGTGTCATCTTGGACAAGTAACTTAACCTCCGACTCCCAGTGTTTCCGATTTGTGCAAGGACAGTGCTGGATTGGATTAGTTTCTTTTGGCTACTGGGTTCCATAATTATTTCATTCACAAGTTACCCTCTGTTTCTAGGCAGCGTGTGGTAGAGAGGGTTGCTTAGATAGGCTTGTGTGCAGACTCAAGTAATCTCCAGTGATAAGAGACATTCTCCTTTTCCTGGTGTGTGAGAGGGGGGCACTTTACAAATGGGAGCTTCTGTCACCTTTACAAAGGGAATTTATACGCTGCCTTTTTAGGCAGAATGGGGTGGGGGGGGGGTGGGTGGGTCATGTTGGCTGTTTTTTAGTTGCCTGCAGCTCAAAATAACGCTTCTACCCAACTGGCCTCCCTGGCCGCATTTTTTGACTCCTGTCAGAGTTCCCGTTCTGATTTGCATATACGTTTGTGACAAGGGCATAGGTTTGTGTCAAGGGCATAGGTTTGTGTCAGACTTGGGCTCAGACTCTAGCTTTACCATTTATCAGCTGCCGGTCCTTGGGCAACACACTCCTTTGACTCTTGATTTTCTCATCTGTAAAATGGGGATGAAAGCCGTGCCTGCGTCATAGGACTGTTCTGTGGCTCAGATACGACAGTACATTCAAAGAGCTTAGCTCAGTGGGTGGCAGACCGACAGCATCAAAGGCATCTTACATGGCTCGACACCCCGCCCTCGTGCAGGTGCCACTTCCCTGCACCCCGAGACTCCAGCTTGCTGTGTGACTTGGAGAAGTTGCGTGGCCTCTCGGCTACGTTCCCTTTGTACAATGAATGGGTTTGATGGCACAATTTCTGAAGTTCCTTCCGGCGCTAACAATTCATCACCCTCAGATTGCCCATACAGCACACCCGTAGCCATTTATTTAAATAATCTATTCATTATACCCTGCTTGCCTTTGCGTGCTGTATTAATTTTAGATAATAGTGGCACAGAATTAATGGAAGCCAGAGAAATTCTGCAGGACTTTTGTTAACGTGGGAGGCTGAGCAATACGCTGATGTACATAATTACCCTTTTTTTCCTTTGCAGTCTAAGAGGGCATACTCAAAAGCCAGCAGTGATGTCTTCCCCCTCCTGTTGGCTCGAAAATCCGGCGAAGGCAGTTTTATGTTAAATTGAAGATGCACGAAATAGCATCGCTGAAGCAGGGAGAAGCACTCAGTTGTCAAAAAGTGCTTTTTAATCACCTGCCTGAATTTGAGTGTCTGAAGGCTGTGCGGCAAGTTCCGCTGCCCACCCCTAGGAAATGCGGCTCTTGTCCTCCCCATGGAGTAGATGAATAAAGGGCTCCCTGCGTGTGCTTCTTGGTGAAATGCGCAGCGCCAGTGAGCTCTATTCTTCTCGGCTTCTCTCTCTCTCCAACTCCTCCTCTTCCCCAGAAGCCTCGCTATGATTCCGGCCTCGCCTTTTATGTCTTAAACGCACTGTTCTTGGCTCAGCGTGCAGTTCGTTTTACGGCTAACAAAGGCAGTGTGCCTCGAAGGCCTTCTCCTGCTCTACAACCTTCATGGCTCCCTGTTGTCTCTGGCATGGAGGACAGGCTCCTCAGCTCAGAATCCGGTCTTACCTTTCCTAGGAAGCCAAAGCGGTGGACCTGCTTCTCCCACACCTGCTTGGAGACTTTAACATGTGCCTCTATCGGTTCCTTCGTTCTGTTCCCTCCGTCTCCCCTGCCTTTCTCTCCCTCCCCGAGGTTTCTGCCTGTCAGCATCAAACTCAAACTTCCAGGACCCAGAGCCAAAGGATTTCTCTTTCATGTGAAATTCAGTCAGGGATGCAGTTTACCACCCAGGGATACAGAGATGACTATGCTATGCATCATTTCATTTCCTCCCCAAAACAACACAGTGAAACCGATAGCTTTATCCCCATTTTAAAGACATTAAATAGAAAGATCAGAGAGGGGAAGTGACTGTGCCAAGATCACACAGTACATGCCAGAACCCCAGATTCAAGCCTAGATCTGTCTGATTGCAAAGCTTGTGAGCTCAGCCTCTTGACTGGATACCGGATTCCTGAAATTAAACGTCCCCGCGGTTCAGAGGTGCTCGATAAACTCTTGCTCAGTGAATGCACAGTTAGAGAATTAACTTTCCTGCGAGCAGGCTGACTCCCGGGGACCCGTTCAGGCAGATCCCGGCCACTCTTCTTCTTTTCTTTACTTTTTAGTCTGTGAATCAGTTTTGTCCGTTAGTTGCATTTATATGTCTTTTCATTTTTATGTGAGAGAGCTGGTTCATAAAACCCCCCGTTTTGTGAGTGTAGACAAATGAATGTAGTCACGTGCCGCCGTGAGATACAGCCAGCCCAGCATCCTTCTCCTCCCCCAGGAACAGTGAACGGATCTGCCCCAGGAGAGAGGGTCCCGCCAGGCTTCTGAGAATGTGTTAACCTTGCCGAGGTCCTTACCCACCCAGTCCCGTGGAGAGAAATCATCGGCATTGTTTCTTACTCTAAGGTTTAGTTCTGGCAACTGGAAATGCTCTTATGTAACTGGCATTGTCCTAGCCTGGAAGGAGGGGGAAAAAAGGAAAAGGAAAAGGAATTGTCCTCTCAATGAAATTAGCAGCCCGCAGGAGGGTGACTGTGCGCCCTACTCCTTCATTTGCATGGATGTGCAAATGGCCAGTGGCTGAGGCGTTTATTTATCAGATGTAGGTGCATCCGCCAGGGTCTGAGCTGACGCTACACATTTCCTCCTGCTCTGCAGCGTGGCGTTCTTGGAACTCTAACAAAATCCGCATTGGAAAGACTCGGGTGGAGAAATAGAGTGGAAACAGAATAACCTCCTGCCAACCCACGCTCTGCTTTAAATACGGAACAATGTCTATTGAATAATTCAGCCCCGCCTGTCAAAATATTTTTTTCGGGGGTGGGCTATTCATTTGGAAACGCTCCAGGGGCCCCTTTTAATTACAGCCTTTAGTGCGTTTCCAGGGCTGAGCCAGTTCCGCCTGCCTCTGTCTGGTTTCATCTTCCACGACACACATCTGGCTTTCGAAGGAGCCTGTTGGCGGGACTGGGGCTCAGTGGGCTGTTACCTCGGTTCTCAGAACACACACCCCTTTCACGGGGCGGGGAATTGGGGTGGGCTGCTCATCGTGTTTGCCTCTAGGAAGTTGCTAGCATTTCACGTTTGTTCTGTTAAACGTTTCACCTGTGATTGGGGCTCTCTTGTCTGTTTGTGGGGGGGAGGGGGGTGTTACCGGTGGAGTGTCTGGGCCCTTGGGGGTCACAGGAGGAGGGAGTTTGACTTTGTAACCTCTGAGATCTTCAGGGTGATGCCCACGGAGAGCACCCAGGATATAAATGAAGTTATTTAAGAAGGGTTGTACCTTTTCAATAATAATGATAATAATAATAATAATAATAAATTGTTACCTAATGAGCTCCAACTCTGTGCTGGGTCTGTGTTAAGCCCTTTCTTTCATTTAACCTGCACAACAGCCCTGTGAGGTGGGTCTAATTATGCCCACTTTACAGATAGGAAACCTGAGTCTCAGAGAGGGCAAAGTGCATGCCCAAGGTCAGAGTGCCAGCAGAGGTCATTGTGGAGACTGAAGCCCAGCACTGCCTGACTCCAAAGCTCGAAGTTTTCCTCTTTCTGCTGCATGAATGCTCCAGAGCCATGCGTGGGGGTGCTCACCTGCCGTGGCCTCCAGGCTGAGTTCGTCCAGGGCCTGGCTTTAGGAGCATCCTCCGTGCACTGGTTGGGGAGCCCGGGCACGCCGCTCCCTGGGAGTGAGGGGTCAGGGTGCTCTTGCTGGCCTGGTGTTTCAGGGTCCTAATCCCTGGAACCCATGAACGGACCTCATATGGCAAAAGGAACTTGGCAGATGTGGGGAAGTGAAGGCTCTGGAGATGGGGAGATTGATGACCCTGGACTGGCTGGTGGTCCTGCTGTGACCATGAGGGTCCTTAGGGGAGGAGGCAGGAGGGTTGGGGTAAGAGCATCCTGTTTTCATCCGTTTGGGCCTCTGCAACAAGATACCCCAGCCTGGGTGGCTTAGAAACAACAGAACTGTCTTTCTCACAGCTCTGGAGGCTGGACGTCCAAGATCGAGGGGACAGCAGATTCCGTGAGGACCTGCTTTCTGGTTGTGTTTCTGTGCTTTTTGCTGTTTTTTTGTTATTTTCTGGGAGCTTTGAGGAGGGGCTGGCAGGCCCTGGCACAGCTGGAGACCTGCCTTGTGGGATGAGCTGGCCTCCCGCCCCCAGCCATCTGGTAAACCCGGGCACCGCGTCCCCAAGGCCTCCAGCGCTCACTCCCCAGACCCGGTACCAGCCCTTTCTCTCAGCCTCCTGCCACTCAGCCGGGCTCCCTGCTTTGCCCACTGGAGGAGTCATCTCCATGGCAACTGTGTCAGGCGCACTGGGCTAACAGCGGCCAGAGGGAGTAAAGGAGGGAAGGGTGTCCATGCCAGCCAGCCCCTCTCAGGGACCCACACAAGCCGGGATGCTGTGTCTCTAGCAGAGATCTTGGCTGCGGAGTGTGGCAGATCCTGGAGCAGTTGGGGAGTGGCTAGGCTTGTCTTTCAGTGACTTCTTTTCACACCTTGCTCCCTTCTTGTGTCGTGTCCTCCACTCCCAACCCCGTTCGAAGATCCTGGGGCCTCTATAGAACCATCAGTTACCTGTGAAATGGGGTTTTTGCAAACACACAGAGAACTGTGATGCCCTTAAGCAGGATACGTGGGAACTGGCGACTACTCAGTGGGCTCACTGTATATTCTCTGTTATTTGAGACGGGGAGCTAAGGCCTGGCTCCTGGCCCCAGGACCCTCCCAGGCATCAAGCCTGTTCCCCCTTTCTCTGGGACCACCTCCCTCCCTGGGCTTCTTCCTCTTTCTTTCCCACAATCAAAACTTGCCTGCCTGTTGCCTCCCGACACCAGGCCCCTGCTAAACAACTGGTTGTTTATGATTCTGAATGTTCAAGGGTGAGTTGCAGGCTTTTCAAGAGATTTTTGCATCTTAGAAGGGCAGGCCCAGCAATGATCAGGTCTTCATTCCAAGGCGAGATCTTGGGAGGGTGAATGTTGCCAGGAACCAGGCAGTGAGAGGATTTAGCAACAACAAAAAGATGGTGTCACTGAAGTTCAGAGAAGTTAAGCCATTTGTTCGGGGCCACACAGCTGGTAAGCAAAGCTAGGATTTGAACCTGGGTCTACTTTCCTTTCTCTCTCAGTCCTTTAGTCATTCACCCAGAGTCATGCACACGGGAGACAACCTGTCAGGTGCCCTAAACCCAAAGGTCAAATGCTCATCCACGGCTCCGGTCCCTCACAGCTCAGCTGAGAGAACAGACTGTACCAAACCCATCCTGTCCTCTCAGGTGGATCTGAAAGGCATTTGTAATGCAGATCTGAGCCTGGGCAAGGACCCAGCTCCCCACCGTCACCTGTGGCTGAGCCATTTCCTAAAAATACAAGAGGACATTTTCCCCTCTCGAGTCCTGCAGCCTGAAGCCCCCTCTTCGTCCTGTTTGAAGAGCATCTCTTCTCCATCTGTGTCCCCTGCTTTCTTCATGGAGTTTGGGGGTGTCAGGAAGAGAAGAGCAGAGACTCTGGGGTCAGAGTTAGCGGATGAGCATTCCTGATGGTCCCTGCGTGTAATTAAGACTTGCAAATCCGCGCTGCCACTACCGCCGAGGTGTTGGCGGAGGTGTAATTAATCTCTGGCACCTTGGAGTGGCCCAGCATCCCCAAATGGCCACTCTTGTCACTTAGCCAGTCTCAGTAGGATGAGCGTGGGTAAAGGCTGGTGGGATTCAGGGCTGCTTGTGGGCCTCGCTGAACTCATTCATTCGTTCATTCATCTCATCCACTCACTCTCCATTCATTCATTTCCCAGGTATTCACTACGTTCTTTGTATCAGAGACAAAGTGCACAGCCTCTGCCCTCAGGGCTCTGAAAATAGCAGAAGGAACAGACTCCGAGGCAGAGTCCTTATGTCAGTCCCGGAGGCTTCCTGGAAGAGGCGGCACTTGAGTTGTCTTCTTCACCTTTTCAGGATGACAAAATGGGTCTCGCTCATTGCCACAAACTCAGACGAGGCAGAAGCATGTCAGAGCAGCACACGACAGCCGTCTTGTTCCTTGCTCTGAATCCCGCCTCCAGAGGCCGCCGCCGTTACGGTGCGGCATTTATCCTTTCGAGGTCTTTCTATGTTTGTGTATGTGTGTAATCCGATGTCAGCCTCCCAGCCTCTGGGTGGTTTGTAGTTTCCCCCAGGCCAACCGCAGACTCTCCCACATCTTTGAGTTCTTGCAAAATAATCCATGCGCGTGCATCAAAAGCCCTACTGAGCCATGTGGACCTTGCTGGAACCTTCTTAGAGAAGGCAGAGAAAGGGTTTCCAGGAGGAAAGCAGAAGAGATGAGTGACACTGAGGGGTGTTTAGGGCTTGTGCTGACAGGCCCTCTTAGGCTAAAGGAAAGGGGTTTATTTGGGGCTTCTGGGCCGGGGGAGGCAAGTTCTGGGAAGGTGACCAGGAAACGGCCTGCTCCGCCCACATCAAAGGACTGGGGGGAGTGTGGGAAGGGGAAGGCTTGCCCACCGGTTTCAGAAGAAATGGACATACTGCTGTGCTAGGGAAAGGGGCCTGGCCATAGGAACATGGGGGCAGGAGAGGGGCTGAGCGTGACCATGGCCTCGGGTAGAGAGAAAGCGTTGCTGATGATTCTGAGCTTGGAGACAAGGTATTTCTTGAAGCTCAGAATTTGTGAATATCTCGAGGCCTGGAGTGGGGCCTCAGGTTCAAATCTCGGCTCAGCTGGTGGCCCTCGCTCGTCATTTGGGATCTCTGCTCTCTCCTCCCTGTAGAATCACATGGACTGTGCGTCTCTGCTTTCTTTCTTCTTCTTTTTTTAATGTTTTTTTTTTTAAATTGATTTTTAAAGAGAGGTGGAAAGGAGGAGGATAGAGAGATGGACAGATGGAGAAACATCATTGATCAGCTGCCTCCTGCACACACTCCACTGGGGATTGAGCCCGCAACTCAGGCATGCGCTCTGACCGGGAATCGAACCGGTGACCTCTTGGTTCCTGGTTGACACTCAGCCGCTGAGCCACACCGGCTGGCCGGCGTGTCTCTGCTTTCTGACTCTCCGTCTGGGAGACAGCACTCCGGTTCTGAGTCAAAACAGGAAGTGAGCGCTATCGACCCAGAGGACACGGTTCCGGGGTGGCAGTGACGTTCACGTTTAATGCCAGTTTAGGAAAGAAAATGGGTCACCGGTTTGAGTGACTGACATCCACGTCAATCACTGTTGTCTTTGTGATTCATATGAGGAAGAGATGAGCTCCCCAGGGTGTGCCTCCCTGGTATGGGAGACGCTTTCCGAGGGGGCGCGAGATGATGGGAGGCCCAGCATTGCATAACCTCATGAATCACACAGAGAAGAGTGTGTCCTCTTTTCAAATCCTGTCCACCCTTCAGATGAGGTCATGGAGAAAGCCTCTGTGGGGTGCTCCTGGGCCCCTAACACTTGTTCTGATTTCTCTCCAACGCTCTGCTCAGACATAGATTTACTTTTTTTAAAAAAATATATATTTTTTATTGTTTTTTTTACAGAGAGGAAGGGAGAGGGATAGGGAGTTAGAAACATCGATGAGAGAGAAACATCGACCAGCTGCCTCCTGCACACCCCCTACTGGGGATGTGCCCGAAACCCAGGTACATGCCCTTGACCGGAATCAAACCTGGGACCCTTGAGTCCGCAGGCCGACGCTCTATCCACTGAGCCAAACCGGTTAGGCAGCGGTTCTCAACCTGTGGGTTGCGACCCCTTTGGGGGTCGAATGACCCTTTTACAGAGGTCGCCTAAAACCATCGGAAAACACATATTGAATATATAATTACATATTGTTTTTGTGATTCATCACTATGCTTTAATTATGTTCAATGTGTAACAATGAAAATACATCCTGCATATCAGATATTTACATGACGATTCATAACAGTAGCAACATTACAGTGATGAAGTAGCAACGAAAGTAATTTTATGGTTGGGGGTCACCACAACATGAGGAACTGTATTAAAGGGTCGCGGCATTAGGAAGGTTGAGAACCACTGGGTTAGGGCTATATTTACTTTTTTTATGGGCACTGTCTCATGCAAAAGTAGAAAGAATAGTGTGAGCCTCAAGGACCCGGCTTCAGCAACGGTCAGCTCATGCCCAATGCTGTTTCATCTATACCCCTCCCACTTCCTCCCTCCTGTATTATCTTGGGACAGAGTCTAGATATCATGGGTATTTTTTTTGAATGTTTCATAAATCAACTCTCCCCACCATTCCTATAGCCAGGCTCCCTTCCATGTCACATTAGCATTTTTGTTTTCTTCTCTAGTCAGCCACCCCTTGTCGCCATATCACACAACCCGTGATCAACAGCAAGAGCTGGGATGAGGCGAGGGGTCTACCTGGTCCTCTCTCGTGCTTTGGCTTCTTGGCATCTCGTAATATAGATAGTAAGGACCTGCCAGTTGGCACCATGACACTCCCTGGATGGATCTAGTTGGTGTTGGCTTCTTGGCACCAAGTTGCTACTTCAGCCCAAGCACGTCTTATCCCAGTGGCCAGATCCACACACGCTAATTAGATAACCATCCGCGTTAAATGAATCCCGCATAACAAACAAGATGAAGGCTCTCATCTCTGATCATTCCCTAAAGACTGTTGGCCAGGATGTGTTCCACGGGGCACTACTGTTTATGGGGATCTTGTGTAACTGATAAACCCCCCAGGATTTTGTAGTCAAAGAAGCCTGGACAATAGTGGGTTACACACGGTGTCACTGCAGGCCTTCTGAGAGCCCGTGGAACATGAATGGTGCCCTGAAGCTCCAGGGAGGGGCTGGCAAATCCAGAACCGCCCCCGCCTCGTTTCCACACCCAGGACTCTGATCTCTAATACCTGTCTTGGGCAAAGGTCTCCGGAAATGCTTCCTTCATCATCTAGTCAAGTGTCCCGAGATACAGAAGGCAGAAAGAACGTTGCCCCACTGCCCTGTATGGAGGCGGGGAGGCTTAAGATGTTAGAGGACGGAACGAGGAGGAGAATATGGCTGAGGTCGGCAGCCTTTTCCGTTGAATGTGGGTGCCCAGGACAAGTCCCCTTGATTAGTGCCACCCTCCCTAACCACCGGAATGTCATTAGTTGGGGGAGACAGGATGATAAGTGATCACAGCCGTTAGGGAATGAGACAGATCGAGGTCAGAACTGTCCCCCGCTCTTACTTGATAGCCGTGTGTCCTTAGGCAGTTGCCTCCACCTCTCTGAGCCTCTGCTGAGAAACTGACCCTACCCCCAAGCTTCCTGTGGACGTGATTGATTGGGGAGGTGCTAGAAGAGTGCAGGAGTGATACCAGGAAAGGGCAGTGGCCAGTGTGGGGCAGCATTGAGCTGCCTCCAGAGTGGTGCAGGGAGTGGCCAAGGAGAAGGCTACGTCCCAGGTGGGGGTGAGGCTGACGCCTTGGCACTTCTTGCTCTGCTTGCACGGCAAGCGAGGCCGTGGTGGTTCTGTAAAAAGCCCCACAAAGATGCAGATGTTGGCAGCTGGAAATGGCTGGAGGACACTGAAGGGCGAAGGCCCGAATATCAGCTCCAGCCCCATAGCCTGATCAGCACACATTGCATCACCGCCTGAGTTAGGGGAGGGTGGGACCCAAAACCGCTCAGCAAGGCGCCTGGAAGCAGTGATAACATCTATCAGTTGTTAATGTGCCGTGCACACGATTGAGTCCTCACAACAGCTCTGATGGCCACTGGCAATGGTCTCCATTTTACCAACAAGGAAATGAAAGCCCAGAGAGGTTTAGCAACTCATCAGGGGTCACCCAGCTGGGGGAGAGTGAAGCCAGGGTTCAAAATTGGGCTGGCTGACCTTAACCACTGCACTACACAGCCACATTACACATTACCTAGATCCGTGGTCGGCAAACCGCGGCTCGTGAGCCACATGCGGCTCTTTGGCCCCTTGAGTGTGGCTCTTTCACAAAACACCACGTGCGGGCGCGCACGTACAGTGCGATCGAAACTTTGTGGCCCATGTGCAGAAGTCGGTTTTCAGCCTGGGCGAGTCTATTTTGAAGAAGTGGCGTTAGTAGAAGTGGGGGTACATTCGCTGAGGTCAACCCCCCAGATTGAGGACGTGTTTAGCAAAGGCCAGCTTAGGAGTACCCTAATTAAGTTAATAACAATGTACCTACCTATATAGTTTAAGTTTAAAAAATTTGGCTCTCAAAAGAAATTTCCATCGTTGTACTGTTGATATTTGGCTCTGTTGACTAATGAGTTTGCCGACCACTGGGTAAGATGCTCATTAGTTGTCCCTCCCCTCCTCTCTCTTCTCCTCCCTCTCTCCCTCCTTCTGACTTCTTAGAACAGTTTCCCTGGCACACTCAGTGTCCAATAAATATTTTTTTTGAATTGAGTAGCACCCCAGTCTGGAGCAGTAGATGCTTAGCTCACTAAATTTTGATTGAATCCGCTGCCAGAAAATCAGAGTGCATGCAAGTTCTGCGGAGACAGCGAGTTTTGGCCACGGAATTGAATACCGTTTGCAAATCTCAATAACTTCCTGAAATTCTCTGAGAGGCGTGGAGCGGAAGAGCGTGAAGAATGATGAACATGAGAAGTGGGAATCCTTTAGTTCCCGATGTTTCCTCCTCCTCCACACTCTAGATTTTCTCCTTTTCTTTGTTGGTTCCTTCTTCTCTCCTCTGAAGCATCCTCCCCGCTCCTCCTCCCCCTCTCCAGCATAGATGATGGGAAAAAATAAACGCAGTGTAAATGCAGTCATTCTTAACGGGATATTTGTGTGTCCGGGGCATGGCAAGTGGCTGGGTCACACGGAACAGGCAAGCATTAAGAAGCTTGTGAAGAGCCGAAACCGGTTTGGCTCAGTGGATAGAGCGTCGGCCTGCGGACTGAAAGGTCCCAGGTTTGATTCCGGTCAGGGGCATGTACCTGGGTTGCGGGCACATCCCCAGTGGGGAGTGTGCAGGAGGCAGCTGGTCGATGTTTCTCTCTCATCGATGTTTCTAACTCTCTATCTCTCTCCTTTCCTCTCTGTAAAAACTCAATAAAATATATTTAAAAAAAAAAAAAAAGAAGCTTGTGAAGAAAGAGGGCTGGGGACGGTTACATTAGGGCACGTTTTCGTTTTCTGTGTGTTTAGAATTGTCCGACTATAAATCTACTAATGAGACATGATAAATGTCTGGTTGCAGCCACGGGCTAGCATTTGCATCGGAGAAAGCACATTTTGAAAAGGTCACCATTTAATTTTTGCCTCGTGCAGCCAGCCCGCGTCTTGGTTCTATTGAATTCAAAGCCATGCAGTAAAGTCACTGCTTGTTTGTGTACTTTGCTCTGGTGAGCATATCTCAGGGTTGCCTGGAACAGCGTGCCGTAAGTGCCCTGGGTCAGAGAGGGGTGTGGAATGTGGAGGTTAGGCTTTTAACCTCAGAGAAATGCTAGAAATGGTGGAGATCTGTGACTGTATTTTTAGGAGAGAGACAAGCGGACTCTTGTAACGGCTTCAGATGTGGTAAAAGTACAGCTGCCTTCGTTCATTTAACGCAGAGAAACTCAGAATCGTGACCTGGGGAGGGCCTAACCTTGATGATATCATTTGAGTGCCTGGATCCAGCTGTACCTGAAGCTGTACCTGGTGATTACATTTACCTGAAATAAAAATTCTTATTTTCTAAAATGCTTGTAAAGTTGGGCTGTGTCCACATATAAAGGGTTCTGACTGATATGTCAAGCATGAAGAAACTGTGAGTGGGAGAAATAAAGCTTGTGCGGTCTAGAGTTTGAAAGGATAGTTTACTACGTCAAACCACAAGACGTTATTAATTTTAATGTGACCCTTGATTCTTTTGGCCACACAGCAAAGGGTCCTATTGTCCAACATCAGTATGCACGAGTTTCTGCCCGTTTGAAGTGAGTGCACTTGGTGTCATTAAACGTCTACTGGTTTCTCTGGTTTTGTCAAATGCTGTTCTTATCTCTGTGGTTTTCCTAGGTTCTCTGGGTATAGATCATCCAGGCACTTTATAGCTGTGCTCCGTTTTATTGCTATGAAGCCTTGTTGTTCTCCGAAAGGTGTGCTGCAGTCGCTCAAGCAAAGCTCTTGAACTGGGTTTTCAGATGATCCCAACCAGAAAATAAAAAGTAAAAAGAGTCTGCAAGCAGCGCCTGAACCAAATCGGAACCTCGCGTTTGGAGAGGCAGCTGTGGGGTGTTTCGGAGTGGAGCGAGCTCTCCTCTGCAGACCTTCCCACCCCAGCTGGGGCTCGAGTGGCTGTCCTTGGGGGTCAGTCACACCTGGTTTGGATTTGATAGTGTGGCTCTTAGGCGTCTTCACAGAATTGTTCAAAGATTGCAATTGCTTCCGGTAGATCCGATTCGTAAGTTCGTGGCTGCAACAGCTGCTCTCTGAATCAATGTGTAAATATGAATGGGGTTTTGAGTGCCGGGGGATGGAAGCAGACAGCTTGTGGGGAGTCAAGGGAGGCAGTTTCATAGGAGAATGGGGAAATGCAGGGCTCCCACCCCAGGTTCAAATCCCCGCTCTGCCACTAGTTGGGGGTCCCTGGGCAATTATCATCTTGTCTCTGAGTTTCAGTTTGCTCTCTGTAAAAAGACGTGAATAACAGAACCTGCCTCTCGGGTTGCTGCGAGGATTAAATTTGATAAGGAGCCCTAACCGGTTTGGCTCAGTGGGTAGAGCGTCAGCCTGTGGACTGAAGGGTCCCGGGTTCGATTCTGGTCAAGGGCATGTACCTTGGTTGCAGGCACATCCCCAGTAGGAGATGTGCAGGAGGCAGCTGATCGATGTTTCTTTCTCATTGATGTTCCTAACTATCCCTCTTCCTTTCTCTCTGTAAAAAAATCAATAAAAAATATTTTTTAAAAATTTGATAACGAATGTGCAGTCCTGAGCCGAGGGGCAAAGTTATGGCACTATGTGCTGTGGGTACAAAGTAAATGCTCAGTAAAAGGCAGGTGTTTGTATCAATCAGGATTTGCTTTTATTATGAGGAAAAACATCCTAATTCAATTGGTTTGAACATAAAGGAAGATTTATTATCCCCAGGAGCAGTGGCTCCAGGATTAATGCAGTACCTCGATAACCTCACCGCAGATCAATGTCCGCACGTCCCTCTCTGCTCTCCGAATGTCAGCGGCGCTAATGATCGCATGGTGGCTCTCCCAGCTTTAGGTATCATTTCCGATGCAGTTTCACGTCCAGTCTGGGGCGAATTGTTATTTTCTTTTGTGTGTCTCTTTAAGAGCAGAAAAGCCTTTCTCCGAAGACCCCCGCAGGTTTCTCCTCACCTCTCGCTGGCTGGAACATGCCTGCGTCAAAGGGAATGGACCCCGATGCTGACCCTGGGAGGGGTCACCCTTGCCCAAGAACTTTGTGGTAGATTGCATTTTCCAAGTATCGGACGATTCTCCCGTCTCCCATCCTCTTCTTGTAATGTGAGTCTGAGGCTTTTTCCATGGAGCAGCAGTGCCTGTGGTCCTTCCCCTCGAACCCGGGCATGCTTCTGACTGTGGTGGAGCGAACCCCTGTCACTTCTGAGGGGAGGCAACAAAGGCCCACTGTAGGCTCCTCCCTGTTTTCTTGGAAGGCCTGCTCTTGGAACCCAGCCGCCATGCTGGGAGGAAGCTCAGCTAGCCCATGGGAGTCCCATGTGGAGAGGAACCGGGACTCCGAGCCCACAGCCAGCCCCATCTTGCTGCCATGTGAGTGAACCATCTTCAAAGTGGACCCCCCAGCTCCTGGCCAGGCTGCCCCACTGTGTGGAGTGAGGATGAGCCATCCTCACTGAGCTCTGCCCAAGGGGCAGATTTCTGAGTAAAGTAAATGATAGTTGTCATGTTAAAACACTAAATGTTGGAGTGGTTTGTTATCCACCAAAAGATAACCATAACGAGGGAGGGAGAGGGAGAGGGAGGGGGAGGGGAAGGGGAAGGGGGAGGGGGAGGTGAGCAGACCATGGGAATAACTGGAGCTTTGATGGTAAGGAGGAAAGAACGTTGGGAAGGCAACCAATCATGTTTGTTACGCAGTTAAAGAGGATGATGGTGATTGCAACAAGGGACTAGATTTAGTAAGTTCTATTTCTAGTGCTAGTGGATAGAGTCTCTTCCTGGTCCCACAGACCAGGGCCTACAACAGGAGTCCTCTGCCTGCTGTGTTGTTGAGAGCGGACGACAGGGGGGACCCGGGTTCAGGCAGGGAGACCGTTTAGGAGACAGTGGCTATGATCCTGGCGAGAGAAGATGAGAGCGCATTTGAGGGTGTGCGCTGTGGCGCGATGAGAAGCGTTTGGATTCTGGATGTGTGTCGGGGGCAGAGCCAATAGAATTTGCTGATGGATCATGCGACTTGTTTGTCAGAAGGATGCTCTAAAGAAAACACATGTTTTGCTGCACCTGCAGGAATGGCTGCTAAATGTTTGATTTATTGAGGCAGATCCATTCGTTGATAGATGATGGTTGCTGTTGGTCTGGCGCCCAGGTGGGGAGATTAATTGACCTTCACCTCTGGTGCTTCTTGGTCTATCTACTTGGGTCTGAAGGAGGCAGAAGACGAGGCTGATAATGGTAACAGCTAATATTGCTTGAGAACTTAACTTGATGCCAGGCCTTGTTCTTAGCACCCATATCTGATATGGGAGATAGATATTCTTTGTTATATATTTAGGAAAAAAATCAGAAGTAATTACAAACTTACAGAGAAGTTGGGAGTACCTTACCGACTTTTTTTCCTGCTGAATCGTTGGACAGTAAGTTGTCCCACTTAGCTTTTTGGTGCCTCAGTTTCCTCTAGTATAATAAGGTCAGGAGCTTGGGGTTTTAATCAGAGAAACCTAAGTTGAAATCTTGGGTACCATTGCCCTGGCCGGTTTGGCTCAGTGGATAGAGCATCAGCCTGCGGACTGAAGGGTCGCAGGTTCGATTATGGCCAAGGGCACATGCCCAGGTTGTGGGCTTAATCCCCAGTAGGGGGCGTGCAGGAGGCAGCTGATCAGCGATTCTCTCTCATCATTGATGTTTCTCTCTCTCTCTCTCCCTCTCCCTTCCTCTCTGAAATCAATAAAGAAATATATATATTAACTAAAAAAAACAATCTTGGGTACCACTGACCTGATGGTGGCCTTTGGGAAGACAGAGCAACTCTCTCAGGAGCGATAGGTGTAGAGCCGCAGCAGAGAACCTGGTTCATGGTGAAGATGCACCTGGATCCTTGCTGAGGTTTCAGAAAACAGTGTGTTTCACTCAAAAGAGGGAAATAGTAGAGACACAATCTGATCTTGGCACCCGGAAGGGATCTTCATGGAAATGAAGCGTTGTCTTCCCATTTTACAGATGAGTCAACTGAGTCCTGGAAAGAGTCAGAAGCTCTTGACCGGAAGCAGGTGTGGCACTGCAAGTTTTGTCTCGGGTTCAGTCTTCAGAATGTTCTGTTAAAAGTGGGTGGGCTACCTTCTGTGAGCAATTCAGGAAGAGTTACTCTCGAAGCACTTTTGGTTAAAACAAAAACACTTTGCTTTCATAGCAGCTTTGAACAAACCCCACTCTTCATCCCCTCTCCCTCCCAACAAGCAACCCAGTGCTTCTGGGGCAGCAGTGACCTCACCTGCCATTGTACCTGAACCTTAGGAGGTGTTTGCACATCAAAGCAGGGACCATCCTCTTCTCTCTCCACAACGGGGACAAAATTGCTTTCTTCTGATTGAGACATAATTGCATCAGGATCCCAGCAGGGAGAAGAGAGGATGAAATGCTGAAAGTCCTTCTGGCCCTAGCTGGTTTTGCTCAGTGGATAGAGCATCAAACTGCGGACTGAAGGGTCCCAGGTTTGATTTCGGTCAAGGGCACATGCCTGGGTTGTGGGCTTGATCCCCAGTAGGGGACGTGCAGGGGCAGCCAATCCATGATTGCCTTTCATCATGGATGTTTCTATCTCTCTCTTCCTCTCTGAAATCAAT
This sequence comes from Myotis nattereri, assembly GCF_964212035.1. Taxonomy (NCBI): domain Eukaryota; kingdom Metazoa; phylum Chordata; class Mammalia; order Chiroptera; family Vespertilionidae; genus Myotis; species Myotis nattereri. The sequence goes on along the minus strand of NC_138095.1, from coordinate 9,552,095 downwards.
AAAGATTTATTTTTTTTAAAAAAAGCAAGTCCTTTTGTACCTTGACAAAGTTCCTTGCTCTGCTCTCATTCAGTGGGGTAGCTCTCCTTTCTTTGGGTTTCCATTAACCTTTTTTTTTTCCTGGTCAACTGTGCACAGAGTGCTTATGTGTGACTTTGTAAAGGTCTTTATTTATTGTGGAGGAGCATTTCCCTGGCATGTCTCCCATTCAACTCATTCCAGATTAACCTTTTCCCAATTAAATCAAACTCTAAAGGAATGCAGTGCTGGACAAAGGACTTCCAGTATTCCATTCTCTGTGTGTGTATGCACGTGTCCATCCATCCACCATCCATCCATCCATCCATCCATCCATCCATCCATCCACTCATTCATCCTGTGAAGAAGGCATTGTTATTTCCATCTTATACATAAGGAACCTAAAGCTCAGAGAGGTTGTGATGTGCCTCAGGTTACACAGCCAGTAACAAAAAGTGCTGGGTTTTGCTATTAGCAAGGGAGGGATCGGCAAACATTTCCAGAAGGTTGACTGATGGCCTGGGGCCAGATCAAAGGCCGATCCCATGGTAGGAGTGGGACGGGGAAAGAAGTGTGTGGGGCATGTACTGAGAAGCTAAAGCCAGCAGTTCCTGAAGGGAATAATTCTTGGCCTGAGTCTTGAAGACTGGATATGGAGAGGTCAAACTATTCCAGGCAGAGGGAACAGCATGTGCAAAGACAGGGAATATAAAGGAAATGCTGGGAGTCCAGGTGGCTTAACCATATAGGCATAAGGTACATTTGGAGAAACTATGAGGAAATGAGGTTTGAGGTAAGAAAGGTCAGAGGTCAGACCAAGAAGGATGAAGGAAGGATAGAGTAAACCATGGCAAGAAGTTCAGATTATGTGTTGAGGGCAGTGGGGATCTTTTTGGGGGATTTAAGCAAAAGTTGGCTAATCATATTCTCTCTCCAGAAAATGGCCTTTGGTTGGTAGGATAAAGAATGGGCCAGACTGGGAAGCCAGTAAGGAATATTTGTAGTTTCCCAGGCAGGTGGAAGTGGACGTGGGGCGTGCGAACATGTCTCCTGGATGCAATAGTTGGAAAACCCACCTTTATATAGCTTCTCAGAGGGCTGGCGGGGTCCTGCAGGGAGTGGGTGCTGCCGGATTGCCTCCCTGAGGGTTTGGGTTGGAGTGCATTGTTCTTGTCTTTATCACAAGGAAGGAAATCTGATTGCTAAGCTTGGGCCACATGTCTGTCCTTAAAAACTCATTTTGTTCAGAAGGAAACCTACAGGAGAGAAGGGCCACTTTCAGTTTTGATTGATGGCAGCAGGACAGGTGGACGGACCCCTGTCTCAGTAGGAGATGAGTTTTGTGATCTGTACCACATCCCCTTTGTGAGTGATTTCAGCACCACGGGGACGGACAGCTACCTGTCCCTTTATCTTATCTGTGCGTTTCTGCCTTAGATCTCTTACCCATGGCACTGAAGGCCGCTTAGCCCATGCACAGGCTGGGAGGGCTGGGGAGTTAACACTCCCGGGAGTAACCTTTAATCAGTAGGAGACAAGAGCCGGCGGATAAATACCCCGGAACGTCCTTCGAAGGGGGCATTGCGAGGCATTCTACATGGTTCTTTGAACCTCATGTGTTAAAAGGCCCACATTTTCCCACTGCCTCATAGGACAAATCACTTCTCCTCCTGGCGCCTCAGCTTCCTCAGCTGTGAAATGGGGACAATGCTTGTCTCTATCTCAGGGGTTGAATATGATGAAGATTAAGTGAGTGTATATAGAAAAAAAGAGCTTGAAACAGTGCCTGCCTGGCATAAGGCTGGATAGTCTATAAGGATCAGTTATTACTATTTGTTTGCATTTGAATGTTTGCTTGATTTTGGCTATTCCTCGTCTTTCTTCAGATTTCTTTTATTCTCTGAGTTGATGCTCTATAAACAAAAACTTCATTGCATAAGAGATTTACTATTTATAGGAACCCCGTTGTGAATTCCCTTGAAAAAGAGGAGGCATCATCTTGTAATGCAAATGATCGCTCTTAATTGTCCTTATAAACCCCGATTTCAGAACCATTAGGTTCCCTGAAAGCGAGGGCAAGCCCTCCCAGGCCTCATGTGGCCCTTGTAGGGGGCACAGTAACTGCCAGGGCACAGAGCTGCTTCCCAGTCAGGGGAATCTAAGTGGATTTGGAGTCAAAAGCATCAGGTTCAGGACTAACAGACCCCCCCTTCCCCTCCTCACTCGAGCAGGGACATGTCAGACGACTGGGGTTTCTTTCATTTACCTGAGCTGGGAGTCAGGTTCTGCAGCTTCAGCCCCGGCTGCAGCCACAATGTAGGTCACTGACGGGAAATTATCACGCTGCCGTTTCAGATGGAAATGGAACGTAATAGCTTATATCTTTTTTCTCTGCTGTGTGGTGCCAGGGGTGTTTTAATGGTGCAGGGAAAGTGGGGGAGGGCGTGCCTGAAAGCCTTGCTTTTTCGAGTTCTGTTTCATCCATTAGATTGGTGACCACATTCTGAATTCTCTCCCCTGGCCCGTCTCTACAGCTTTTATTGCCACCCATTCGCCCTGCCTTTGGAAGCAGCCTGTGCCTCCCAGCTCAGCACCTCCAGCTGCTCTGAGCCTCACCAGAACACTCTTATGTTTCATTGCTCCAGTGCAGCCGGCCAGTGGAGGGTGTGAAGATCCAACTGCTGTATCCACACAGTAGGCTCTGAAAGGCACATTGCGAAGGGGAGGGGGGGGGGAATCAATATTTTTATTGATTTTAGAGAGGAAGGGAGAGGGAAATGTGTGAGAAATGCTCACCTGTCTGAATTCAGATAACGGACTTGGAGACAGAAGTGTGGCGAAAACTGAGACTTTTCATATATTCTCGAGAGCGGGTGTCCGTCCCGATGTACAGGCGCACACGGAGCAGCGAGACCAGCCCGTTCACCCAGTCCCGCCTCCGGTTCCTCATTGGCTCAGTGCTGTGGGGTCACCTGCTTCCTCACGGGCCGCCGAGGTCTTACTGTCTCCCATTGGGCCGTTTTAGAAACTTGGGCCGAGGCCTTTGGTCTCCACCTCCCCTTGTCTAGTTGAGGCAGGTGCCTTGGGGGTTTCCACCATGATGCTGACTCCTGTCCCCAGTTCTTTGTTCTTATACCTGCTTCCCTCCTTCCTACATTCTGTTTGCTCTGGGGAAATTCAGTCACTGTGTTTTTTTTTATTATTATTAAAAGTAGACTAAGCTGGAGATGGACCACAGAGGCCTATTTCCCTCAGATAGAAACATAAATAATGAGAGAAACATTGATTGGCTGCCTCCTGCACGCCCCCTACTGGGGATCGAGCCCACAACCCCGGCATGTGCTCTGACCGGGAGTCGAACCGTGACCTCCTGGTTCATAGGTTGACGCTCAACCACTGATCCACTGTGGCTGGGATCCTTTTTTTTTTTTTAGCGCTAATTCCCACCCCCAGCACATCTTCTTTGCCTGAAGCAAAGGTCCTGAGAATCTGCGTACACCACATTTCTGGAGCCCACATCTTTGTGGAGCATCATTGTCATAGGTTCAGATGGGCTTTCTCTTCATTTATGGTTCACCTCCGGTCACCAGGGACTTAGCGTTAATCCATTCTCCACACCTTAACGGGCGCCATCATTTGGAAATGCTGCTCCCAGTCTGTCTCCCTAAAATAAAGCCTCTCGGTGCCTTCCAAGGCTCTGAAGATGAAGACCGAATCCTCTCCATGGGGCCTCTGTGGTCTCCTCCCAGGCCCCTCGCTCCGTCTCTGCCCCGTCTCATGGGCTTTCCCCAAGTTCCTTGAAAGGGGAGTGCCTCACTCCCTCTGTCACGGGGCCTTTGCTGCTTCTGTGCTTTATTCTTCCTTCCTGGGTGATCTCACGCAGCCCAGGTTTTAATTACTATTGATGTCCTGGCGACGTCCAGATCTGACTCTCTAGCTCCACCCTCTACCCTGCAATGCAGAGTTGTAGAAATACCTAGGAATTGTGCATAAATCTACACCTTCACTTGGATGTCGATAGGAAGCTCAGATAATATGTCAAAGATAACTTTTGACTCCCTCTCCCACCCTGAGCCCTGCCTTCTCCACAGCTTCATCTCTGCAGATGGTGCCTTTACCTCTTTGCTCAAGCGTCACCTGTGATTTCCTTGCACATCAGTCAGAGTCCCAGCCAGAAACAGGGCCTATTCAAATCATGGTAATTTCAGGAGTTATTTATAAAGGGGCCATCCAGAAAGATGTGAACAAAGGGAACTCCAGGGAGAGTGCAGGACCCGGGGCCGGAAGCAGAAGAGCTGTTACCATTCTGGGCTGAGATGGATGGAGAGAGAGAGGGGGTACTGGAACGCAGAAGGAGAGACCTGTGTGGAGCAGGCCACCTTGGAGGGTCACTGAGGCCAGGGTTTATAGCCATCCTGAGGCAACTTTGCAAGGAAGAGAGGGGGATAAATACTTAGTCTAAATACTTAGTCTCCTGTCTCATCTGATTTCTTGTTCCTTATTGGAATAGTGATTGGCCTGAGTAGGAACTAAAAAAAATGTGTTCAATGAATGATGGCAAGTCCTCCCCTCCCCCCTTGACCTTGTTAAGCCCTGCATGTTCTTCTGATTTCAGCTCCAATGTCCCTTCCTCCAGGAAGCCTTCCCTGACTCACCCAGACTAGATCATCACCCCATTATACACTTCCATGGCTTCTTTCATGGCCCCATCACGTGTTGTAATTATGTATTTGTGTGATTATTTAGTTAGTATCTCTGCTCGTGGACCAAGCTGTGGTGACACTGGTCATATTTGTCTCATTCATTCCCTGCACCCACACCAAAAAAAAAATGTTTGTGGGATGAATAAATAATAAGTGGACTTTCTCTAAGACTGGTCCTCTCTAACAGGTAGATAATTTTCTGTAAAGATCTCTTAGGGTGCTTTGGAAAAGCACCAAAGATGCTTTTGGAAAAGCCAGCCACCCCCAAATCTGACTGCTCTGAGTTTCCCTCTGGTTCACCCTTTCAGCGTACATGCACTCGGGCAGAGAATGAATTAGTGTTGCCGCATCCTCAGCGCTGCCCTGGTTTCACCTCTTCAGTCTTCCTCTAGCTTTAATTCTCTTGGGCCCAGAGCAGAATACCAACACAGATTTATATGCAGAAATTTGTCTTCCCAGCCGCTCCCCGAGCAATGAAAAATAAACAAGACTCTTTCTTCTCTCTCTTTCAAATCTCCTACTCCATCTAAATCCACTAAAGACAGCCATACATCACTGATAAGCAGTCTTGCTGAGGACGGTGGTGCAGGTTGCTGGCTGCTCGAGGGTGAGAGCTGAGTGGGGGTTGAAGGCCAGCTCAGACTCTGCTTACCGCCTGGCTGCAGTTAGCAAATGGGCTCCTTTGCTTAATTTGCACAAAGGACTCCATGAACGGGCAGTGGCCCTGAAAAGAACAGTGAAGAACAGAGCTGGCTTTGGTGCGACAGCGATGAGATCACACTTGTTCTGCACACTCATCGTTGAATAAGTCACACCACCTGGTAGATTGTCAGAAATCGGTGCCCTTTGAAGGGTCCTCCAGCGCTGTCCGGTGTTTCCCAGAGCAGGCCAGGAGATAGCCACCGGGGCTTTCTTTGGAGTGGGCTGCTGACCACCGTGGAATGGCCAGTCCTGGGACACAGCTGTCCATGCCAGCAATTGCCGTGGTGTACCTTGCACCTTTCTCTTGCACTTTGGAGGGTTCCCTCAAATGCCTGGTGATCTTTGGTTGCCTCCCTACACTGAGAGAGAGAGAGAGAGAGAGAGAGAGAGAGAGAGAGAGAGAGAGAGAGAGAGAGAAAGGGAGAGAGGGTTAGTTTAGGATCTGAATGTGGTCTGTTGGTAGATTTTTGTTTTGGGTATTGGAGTGGGGAGTCAATTGCCCCCAAATGCTGAGCATAGAGGCTTTTCTCAGAGGCTACTGTTCCCATGTAACCACCTGAAGAATGAAGAAGGTGATAGAAGCCTGGTGCTAGGATTGTTGTGAGAATTATACGGGGTACTGGAGACTGTTAGAAAGCTTATCAAAGTACCCGGCACTTAGTTAGTGCCCAATAAATACTTGGCTCTGATAATTATGCTCCACAAAATTCTAAGTTCCTGTTTGGGTTATCTATCGCTGTGTAATAACCCACCCCAAAGGTTAAGCGACCTAAAATCACGACCATTTCGTTAGGCTCGCAGTTTTTAAGGGTCAGGAATTCAGACAGGACACAGTGGGGGTTGCTGGTCCCTATTTCATGGCGCTTGGGGGCTCCGCTGGGCAGATTCTGACAACTGGGGTTGCCCTGAATGGCTGAGGGCTGGAGTCCTCTGGAGATTCTGGAAAAATCCCTGACGTATCTGGTGTCTGGGCTGGGCTGACTCAGAGCTGGATGGGATGCCTTAGCTGTTGATCTCATCGCCTCCAGGTGGTCTCTCCATGTGAAGGCTTGGGCTTCCTCACAGCATGGAAGCCACAGGGTAGGAGAACCTCTTACATCGCAGCTCCGGGCCCCGAGAGGGAGTGTCCCAGTGAACACGGGGAAAGCTGGGTGGCCTTTTGTGTCCTATGCGTGGAGGCCACAGAGCATCACAGGCCATTACTCAAAGCAGCCACAAGCCCACCAAAATCCAACAGAGGGGAACACGACACCCTCCTCCCCCACTGGGAGGCACGTTGAAGAACTGCAGCCATGCTTTCAAGTCGCGCCAGCTCCCGCGTGTAGTCCATCTCGCCATCCCCTCCTGGCACAGCCACTGAACGGAAATTCACAAGTGGAGAAGCTGACTCAGAGAGAGATGATCCGTTTATTCAGGGCCTCCAGGTAGTCTTTTTATACTTTTCCCATTCTCTACCATCCCCTGCAAACAATGTCTTTGTCCTCACGCAGCCTGAAGCACAGATACACTTTTGAAATACGAATGAAGCGATGTCCCCGAATTTGCTCTGTTTGACTCAGATGAGAAGTTGCAAACTAAGATATCCAGCTGGCAGGTAACCTAAATGAGTACAGCCATCCAGGTAGAAGAAGATAAACGACCATTGAAGCTTGGTCATGGGATCGGCAGACAATAGGGAGGGGTGGCGACTGTGGTGAACAGGAGAGCCCAAGGCCTGTTAGCTCCAAGCTGAGCTTGCCCAGTGGCTCTGTGAGCCCAGGACCCCCATTGCCCCAGATTTTTCAAGAGAATCCGGGAGTCTGGATTGTGGAGTGAAATCTCCCAATTTGTAAATATCAATAGCAAATTCCAATTTGAAGCACTAAGCAGGCTACCTCTGCCTGCATTAGAGGCAAAATAGAACAAACGTGGTGGCCAAATTCAACCACCTTCACTGGTTGGTAAGCCCTGATTTGGGGTTTTGGCTTTTTCTAGGGAAATTTGATATTTGACCATTTCCAATGGCAAGATGGAAGCCTGCATTAACTTCGGTCAGACAATTGTCAGCTTCATTTTTTTTTTTTTTTTTTACTACCATTTGAAATCGGACGAAGATGAGACAATGAAGTGGTGCTTTGAATGTAAGCACAGATGATACAGTAACAGGGAAGCACATTGACTGACTGGGGTTTTATCCTGGCCCTTTCAAAGGCACTTTGGGACTCGAAGAAGGTAGGTGGCGGGTGGGGGGTGGTGGGGGGAGAGGAGGTGAGGGAGAGAATTGATCACTTGTGTTGCTGAAAATAAACATCTACACATAACGGAGCTGAAAAAGCAAATACAGTGGGACCTTGACTTACGAGTGTCCCGACTAACGAGTTTTTTGAGATACCACCTGTCTCTCCGCCGATTTTTTGTATTGAGTTGATAGAGTAATTTGAGTTAACAAGCTCCTTAACGAGCTCCTTAACGAGCTCAGTCTCAGAATGAATTAAACTCGTAAGTCAAGGCCCCACTGTAAGGTAATAAAACGTGAAGCTCGGAGGTCAGGTTCTGTTAGGATAGGTGATGTTCTGTGGCTATTGTACCATGGGGAGACCTGGATCTTAACGCAGGTGTGCCATGCATGTTGCACAAGAGGAGACACATGCTTTTCTGAAACATGAGGCGGGAACATTTTCCTATAGAATATTTTAGTTTTCGCCCCGAAAATCTGAGGAGCACAGGGGTCATCCCATCTAATTGTATAAACCGTCATTCTTTTTATTTGTCGGCCACTCAGGTAACGGATGTTAGTTGGAGCAGAGTTGCAAATGTGGCTCAGCATCCAAGGGGAATCTAAACCATCCGTCCCCGTACCTCCAAGAGATGGCCGTTTTTGCAAAACTGGTTTGGAAGACACCCTTCACAGTCTTGCCCATGTACGTCAGGGGCCAGTGCGAGCTTTGGGAGGCTCTCGATGGTACCAGGTTATAGGGCCCGGGATGCCAGGATCCAGCTTTGGTTCAGCCAGGGTCCCCGACAGAGATAAATGCAAGGGGGACAGTAGAGGAGCAGAAATGAGGTGCCATTTTATTATTAGCCGCGTGTGCGCTGAAACCTCGGCCCTCTTCTCTCTGGTAGGCTGGGCTGGATCCAGGGCTTTTAGGGCATCTTCGTCCTTCTTCAAGCCCAGTATGAATCCCGGACTCTTCGGCTTGTCTGACCACATGGGGCAAGTGGCTGGAGAGACGGGGATCCGTGATGTAGGAGAATCACATCAGAGGAGCCCACCCCTGACAGCTCCCCCGCCCACTGGTAAACACGTTCCGGCCCATGTCCTGGAGTCGAGCCCAAGTAGATCAGCCTTCCTCGTGGGCTCTCCGCCCCCCCACCTGTCATAGAACCCCATCTTCCCCACTTACGAAGTGACCTTTGTTCCAGTGACAATAGGAAAAGGTGGGGTCAGGTGCTGTGCCATGCACTGTCCATTCGTCCCACAGACGTTTACTGAGCCAGGACCCGTGCTCACGGCTGGTCGTCTGTCCTGCCCTGTAGTCAGCGCCTGGGGGGGTGGGGGTGAGGTAGGGTGGCCAACTCGCTCTGGTTTTCCTGGGACGTCCCCGGTTTCAGCACTGAACATTCCACGTCCCTGTCACCCCATCATCCCCGGACAGACCAACCATCGGCCGTCCTCGGGTGGAATGTTTGGCCGAGATAACGTGAAGAGGACAGGGAGGGGTGGTTCTAACTCACAGAAGAGACGGCAGTGGGTGGCTCCCGCGCCCCCTGAAGTCCCCAGGTGGCCATTACATCCCCGAGTCCCCAGCACCTGGCCTCTGCTATTCCCTTTGGGCCTCATCATGTTCGGCCCCAAAAAGCTAGAAGCAAAATTTTCCCCAGTGTGCATGGTCCCCAATTACTGATAACAAATGAGAGGATTTTGCCCGGAGCTTATCATCCAGAAGAGAAATAAAAAGGATCTAGGTACATTCAGCAGAAAGGTATGTAAATCAGTCATTAGGAATTATACACTGTGTCTCCACAGTGGGCTGTCTGGTAATTAAAAAAAAAAATTCTTTAAAAACCGCTTCCTTTCCTTTTTCGCTGACCTGTATTTTTCTTTTCCATGCTTCCTTTTTGATTTTTTTTAACCTCCTTCCTTCCCTTCCATGTTCCCTTCTTCCTTTTCTTCCTTTTATTTGAGAACATGAATCTCTTACTGTAACATAGCCTGTGGCACATATAGGTGCTCAATAAATACATGTTGCATGAACAGTAGATGAACCACTCCTATAGGCTGGAAAATGAAATTGCGGACCTTGGAATACTCGCTCAAGTTCAAACAGATGGCAGCACTACCCTTCCTTAGATTAAGGACAGTGATTGGGAGAAATCAGATTGGTTTCAGGGTGGGCCAGACACTTGGACCACGGACCCCAGACCACGTTTCTCTCCTGGTGAGGCCTGGAAACACTGGGCGGGGTCTGATCACCCTGGGTGCTTGTTAAAATCGCTCTGTTCTTGGGTTCAAGGCTGGACCTATGGAATCAGAACCTGTCAGGGCCAGGAATTTGCATTTCTGATAAGCTCCCGGAGTGTTTTTTTATGTGCATTCCATTTAAAAAACCCCACTTGCCCTATATATGCATAGTTTGTTTGCTTTGATCATTTGTGCTTCAGTCTTGGGCCTCCCTCCTGGTTTCTATTAACAGCTCTTCCCTCCCCTCACCGCCCCCCATCTCTTTAAAGTCTTGAGGAAAAAGAAAAAGAAAAGCAGAAGCCCATCTCTTTGGGGACCACTCTCAGTTGAAAAGAACCGAGAAATGGTGAAATGATAGCAATGCAATGTGGTTTTCTCATTAGCCCTTTGTTCTTGGAGTGAATCCCACTACTTGACATAAAGAGATTTTTTTCTTTTTGGTATGAGGTAATGAAAAATCTACTCAAGCACCTTAGAAACGAGTGGCCGGTTTTATACTCCCCTAAAGCCTTCCTCCTGGTTTTAACAGCCAAGAATTTTCCTCAGTGGACTTTGGGTTGTTGAGAAATGACGAATGCCTGTTATTTAAGCTGCTCCGATGGGTGGGCTCTGCTCATCACGCAACCCAGAAAATGGATGGCTGGGCCACACGCCGCGTCCGTCCACTTTCCCCGCACGATCTCTGTTCCCATTCCCTGTACATCGTAGCCCGGAGACTAATTTTAGTTCTGTCCCTTGAAAACTGTAGTTAATTGGAGTTCAAGAATGCACACGTCCATACAAATCACCCCAGGCCACCGTCGTCGACTCTTGATTCTTAACCGAGTTTTATTGGAAAGGCTGATTTCAGATGAATTGATGTATCTGTATCCTGTGATGAACATATGAAACCACCCCTTGTCAGTTAAAAATGGTCGAATCTCATCAATTTCTTAGGGTTCAAAGCACATAACGTATCCAGATGTCTGTTTGAAAGTTATTCTTTTCTTTAAAAAAAATATTTTTATTGATTTCAGAGAGGAAGGGAGGGGGGAGAGATAGAATCATCAGTGATGAGAGGGAATCATTGATAGGCTGCCTCCTGTGCTACACTGGGGATTGAACTGTGAGCTCTTGGTTCATAGGTCAGTGCTCAACCACTGAGCCACACTGGCTGGGCTATTACATTATTCTTTACACCTTTTTGTGTAAATATTTTATACATTGCAAAGAATAACTTTAGTCTGGCTCAGTGGTTGAGCATCAACCTATGAACTAGGAGGTCACGGTTCCATTCCCAGTCAGGGCACATACCTGGGTTGCGGGCTCAATCCCCAGTAGAGGGCATGCAGGAGGCAGCCCATCAGTGATTCTCTCTCATCATTGATGTTTCTATCTCTCTCTGACTCTCCCTTCCTCTCTGAAATCAATAAAAATATAAATTAAAAAAGTAATGTAATGGACACCTATGCCCTCACCACCCGGTTTAAGAAATAACACTCCACCAGCACTATTAAAGTCTGCTCCCCAATCACCTTCCTCTTGCGCCCATCAGAGGTAACCACCATCCTGAATTTAGTGCTTCTAATTCCCATACCTGTGTGTGTGTGTGTGTGTGTGTGTGTATGTATGTATGTATGTATGTGTGTATATATATTTTAAATTTTTAAATCTTCACCTGAGGATATTTTTATTGATTTTAGAGAGAGGAAGGGGGAGAGAGAGAGACAGAGAAAAAGAGAGCGAGAAAGAGATCAATCAGTTGTCTCCCATTCGTGCCTCGACAGGGGATCGAACCTGCAACCTTTTTGCTGTATGGGATGATGCTTCAGCCAACTAAGCCACCGGGCCGGGCACGTGTTTATACTTTTATCTCTCGCGCATGTGTCCCCAAACAAGACGTATTGTGTTGTTTTGCACGGCGCCTTATCTACATGATAACGAAGGGCACGCGTCCTCCTGCAGCGTCACGTGGAGGTCCACTCGGGTTGCTCTGGGTAGCTCCAGTTGGAGGTTATTTTCCAGAAGCAGGTGGCGGGAAAGGTTTGCAGTGAAATCGCCAGTGCATGGAAAAGGAAATGCATTTCATTTGTAGTCTTTCCCCCAGCCAGCCACCCATACATGTTTCAGCCGATATTTTTGGAAAATCTTTGTATTGAGCAAGATTCCATAAAATTTGCAGGGGAAAGAAAAGCACCCTCACAGTACGGTAAACAATGGAGCCAACCCACCACGGTAGGAACCAGGCTTTTGCAAGAGGAAGAGAATTCCCGGGAACAGAGTCAGACGAGTCCCGCCAGCTAGCAGTGCCTCGCCGGTGGTAGATGCTCAATAAATATTCGCCGCGTGAACAAGGGAAGGGGGACAGGCACCCAGGTGGGAAGAGCTCAGGCGGTGGCGGAGGGTGGCTCTGAGGTACAATCGGTGTTGCCCTTCGTTCCGAAGCAAATGGTGTTCACGGGTGGGGTAGGCGGTGTGGGTGAGGAGCCAGAGGAGAACTGCCTTAGAGACGTAGGACTTCTGTGTTCAGTGCTGAGCTCCGGGTTCAACTCGTGGCATTGATTAGGTGACCGTGGGCACGTGGCCTAACCGCCCTGTGAGCCTCAGTTTCCTCATCTGTAAAATGGGATCATGAGAGCGTCTCACAGGGTTAGTATGCGGAAGAAGGGGAGCTGGCATGCGAAGGATTCGGGACAGGTTCTGGCTGTCTACACAGGTGACGGGGAGGGGACGTTCTCTCATTTTCATCGGGCTAATGCAGCTCTGGTGCTGAGAGGAGCTGTGGTAGCCGCTGCTCCAGAATTTCATGTCAACAGCAGCCTTGACCTCTGGGGAGCTTGAGTGAGCGCCTCTCTGGTGCCCTTGGAGTTGGGGATGTTTGGGCATCCTCTTTGCTGAGTCTGACCTCTTCCCTGTTTTCCTTCCTTTCTGCATTAGTGTCCCCTCATGTGTCCCCTGCATTCTGCCCTGAAGCAGCTTCCCCTCTCCCCCCTCTAACTCATTGTATTAAAGACCCTCTGAAGGAAAGAAATGTCAGAATTACTGTCCCCACAATGTATTCCAGGCTCAGGCTGTTTTCTGAATCTCTTTGCAGTAGCAGAGAAACAGAAGTTTAAGATTGACAGCTATCTCCCTGAGGGGTAGGGAGGTGTGTGTGTGTCTTTGGAGATTTCTGGAGGAATTGATTAGATCCTGCAAAATTCAATGTCAGACTCAAAGATTTCATGTGAGCTAATCAAGCCAGGCATTTCAATATAATGATGAATGGCATGGGGCCAACATGTCTTAGGATATCAGACTGTGGCAGGCAGGTTATACTCCTACTAATTGGTGGCTATATAATATCTTTGTTCTATAAATATTAGTGGTAACACTGAATTAAAAGAATAGAATTGTCCTCCCCTTTCTGATGAAGATCTATGATACTCAAGATGCAGTAAACTCTAGTTTTGTATCCGTTAGCTATTGCTGTGTAACAAACAACCTCAACATCACAGCAGCATACAACAAACATGTAGTTTTAAAAAATATATATATATATATATTTATTGATTTCAGAGAGGAAGGGAGAGGGAGAAAAGAGATAGAAACATCAATGATGAGAGAGAATCATTGACTGGCTGCCTCCTGCATGCCCCCCACTGGGGATCAAGCCTGCAACCCGGGCATGTGCCCTGACTGGGAATCCAACTGTGACCTGCTGGTAAATAGGTTGATGCTCAAGCACTGAGCTATGCCAGCTGCGCCAAACTGTAGTTTTTGCTCACAAGCAAGTAGGCCGGCTGGAGGGGCCCTGTTCCACGTGTCTCTTACTCTTCTCCTGGGACTAGCAGGCCAGCCAAGGCGTGGTCTTTTCTTGGTAATGGTAGAATTTGAAGAGGGCAAGGCCACTGTGCTGCACATTCCAAGCCTACGTTTGTGTCATATCTGCCTGTATCACATTAGCCCAGGGGTCCTCAAACCTTTTAAACAAGGGGCCAGCTCACTGTCCCTCAGACATTCCACACACGCGCACTGCGGGCCCGGGACAAGTCGGCTGCTAAGCAGGACAGGCAGCGGCGGCAGAAACACCCGCGGGCCGGATAGATGTTTTCGGCGGGCCGCATGTGGCCCGCGGGCTGCAGTTTGAGGACCCCTGCTAGCCAAATCAAGTCACATGGCTAAGCCCAGAGTCAAGGGGCAGGGATGCACACTCTGTCTTTGGTGGGAAGAATCACATAGAACAGGGCATGGATCCTGGCAAGGGTGAAGCGCTGGGACAAGAGTTTAATCTATAGCAGAGCCGGTGTGATGGAGTCAGACAGACCTGGATTTGAACCCCTGCTCCGCCCCTGCCTATTACGACTTGAGCACATGACTTAGCCCCTTTGAGCTTTGGTTTCTCCTCCATCTGACGAAGGGGTATAATAATGGTACCCGTCCCCATCTTGGATGTGTTGTGAGGAATACACAAAACGATACACACAAGCCACTGAGAGCTGTTGGCGTGTGGCGAGGGCTCAGGAAGTTCTGGCGGAAAACAAAAGCTCTCGGTGGTAGAATATACTCCTCCAGGGTGTGTTGCCATGAACAAGACATCTTGACACGAGCCACCGTGAAAATGACTGCTTTGCTGCTCCTCCTGGAACTTCAGGGACCTGAAGGAGCCTATGAATCTCCAAATATGTCTCACTTGGCTCACAGTAGATGATGGCACCAGATCTGACCCTCGAAATGGGAAGAGTGTGAAGCCTTCAATTGATCAGCAGGAAAGCAAACAGCAGCAGCTGCTAAGGATAGCAATATTTCCTGGACACAAGCAGATGGGAGGCCAGATTGTGGCTATCCTCGGCTCTGAGGAATCTATTAGAAAACATTTTTAAAAAGAGGGAAGCCCGGCCGGTGTAGCTCAGTGGTTGAGTTTTGGCCTATGAACCAGGAGGTAACGGTTCAATTCCTGGTCAGGGCACCTGCCCGGGTGGCGGGCTCGATCCCCAGGAGGAGGTGTGCAAGAGGCAGCCAATCAATGATTCTCTCTCATCATTGATGTTTCCATGTCTCAATCCCTCTCCCTTCCTCTCTCTAAAAATCAATAAAAATATATTTTAAAAAATAAAAGAAGGAAACATTAATGTATTTGTTCAGGTTAAATATTTAAGATTAGCTGGGCTAGCAATTATAAGCCAAATCATATTCTATTAGAAAAGAAATGAAAGTAGCCTGCTGTGCTTAAATAGCTTTTGCAGTAAAAATGAATAACATGATCAGTAATGAATTTTTTTTTCCTAGTGGTGGTCTACCTTATTTAGCTATTTCAACTCATTTGCAAGAGCTGCTAGCCTCAGGAATGCACACTTACGGGCCCCGCCGTGGCAGTGGTAATTGCATCCCAAGTTGCATATGACTCAATGAAATGAAGGCGAGAAGGCAGCAGGGAAGTGGTCCTTTTAATATACTTTTTTTAATCCTAGAGTTTATGTCTCCAATTTTCATGCATTTCCAAGTTCCATTAATGAAGGCACTCTTATGAAATAGAACTGAAATGGATGTTTAAAAATAGCGTATCTGCTTTTCTCCGAAGTCTTTCAAGACCAAATCTTTCTGCACCTGTGATGATCTGATCAGTGGACCTTATAAAAGTGCCACGGAAGAGGTCAGAGAAATCGCCTCCCTCCCTTCCTCCCCCTCATTAACAGTAGAGAAACGTGAGGAGCCAAAAAGCCATCCTCACGCAGGAGTGAAGAATCCCGGCTGTGAACAGGCTGTGTAGGCAAGTGGCTTAATAAAGTTGGGAAGACGACCACGGGCATCTGTGCCTTGTGAGGAATGCTCTGGAACACTACACTGGTTGTCTAAGCACCGTGTCTGTTCTCTGCTTCTTGATCAGTGTGGGACCCCTGTATTGTTTGGGCACCAGTACACCCAGCTGAATATTGCTCGTTATTGAGGATGGGGGAATAAGGAAGGGTTTTTCACTTTGGGGGAAGGGAAATTCTAAGTTCTATAGTTCATTTCACCTTATGGGGGGTGTGTGTGTGTGAATGAGGTGTGTGTGTGTGTTGCGGGGGGGTGGGGGGGGAGAGGAATGAGAGAGAGACAGGGAGAGAGAGGGAGAGATTGCAAGGAGAGAAGAAAGTCAAGAAATACGGGTGTAGGTTCCCATCACTGCCTTTTGGAAGATTCCACCCCTGGTGGGTTGGGCAGTCCAGGTCAGACGGCGGCAGCCATTCCAGCCATCCCCAACACGTGCTAAACACATTCCGGTCAAGTACAACATCCACGCCCTGGTGGGCAGCATTGAGCTCCAGTGAGTGTCCGGCTCTGTTCCTATTGAAGCGAGAGGAAGTGCCTGTTTTCTACCAGCTGGATCCCCTGTGGACGTGGGGTGGCGACTTCTTCCCGAACGGAGAATCAGGAAGGTTTCTCATGTCCTTGCTCCCACCTCAGCTCAGGTGCAGAGGTTCCGACAGCGCCCCGTTTCCCCAGGCCCCTTCCCTCCCTTCTAATTGAGCCGCCTCGGAGGGCAGTGCCAGGTCAGACCTGTTCGGGGACATTGCTCCTGTGACGGCTGTCCGACGGCGTCTCCTAAAGCAATGACATTTAATTACGAAGAGAGGCTTTCTCTCGGTCCCGACCACGGCACAGGTTTCAATCAAAGGCACGCAGTCCTTGTACTATTTCCTCTCCCTTTCTCTTGCCCAGTGAGATGGTGAAACAAAAACTACAACAAAAAAACACCCACAAAGAAGCCCCACCGTTTGTGCGTTTACTTGACTGTTTTGACAGGCTTCCAATGGGCTGTGAAGTCGCGGGCTCATTTCTCAAGTTCGGGTTCCATCAGATAAACACATTTTGATTAAATCGCCGTTTAACCTCATTATCAGCTCAGCAGTGACTCCTTTCAACATGACCTTCCGTGTCTCCTGGTTGCCGATCTTGGTTTGTGTTCGACCGAGGCTCCTAAGGGTGGCCCCGGGGGAGGTGGGCATGGTGGGGAGCGGGGAGACCCCTCTTAAGGTGGGACACATGTACATTTAGGCTAAAAGAAACTATACAGTGAGTTGTGAATAGATGTGATGCCAAGAGATGATACGCTGACATGGTGGTTAAGGGCCAGGACTCTGGGTCAGACCTGCCTGGGTTGGAGTCTTGAGTTCATTACTTACTTAGCCTCACTTTCCTCATCTGTAAAATGGGCGTAATAATAGTGTCTACCTCACAGGATGGCTGTGAGGGTGACTAAGGGAAGCTGGACTGTGTGGGGAGTGTCTGGGTGGCCTAGGCAGGCCACTACTCTCCGTTTCAGTCCCAGGCAGGCATGACTGGTTGTCTGAGCCTTAGCATCCTTCTCCAGGCAGCTTCCACCAGTAGATAGCTGTGTGCACACAATACGAAACTTCTGCTTCATCCCTAGGCATTTCCTTTAAGTGTTAAGTTCTGGTGGCGGGGGAGGGGGAAGGTGCACTAGACCATGGGGTCAATGATATGAACACGTTTCCCTGGACCTCGGGTGAATTTGCTATTGCCCCCTCCTCCCACTGCCCCCCAAAACTCCCCCAGAATGTTAGTCCAGGTCATCAGGAAGCCACCACCACAAGCTCCCTTTGGGGAGTCCAAATGCCTGAATAAAGTAGGGCCCAAATCCACATCCCCCCTGTCTCGGATCAGAGCTACTCAGAGTGTGGTCCGCATGCCGGTGCTGGTCCTTGAACCAACCGGTCTGTGACCACCAAGTGGGTGGCTTAAAACAATAGACATGTCCTGGAGGCCAGGAGTCCAAAATCAAGGTGTTGGCAGGGCCGTGCTCCCTCTGAGACTCTGGTGAGCTTCCGTCCTTGCCTCTTTCAGCTTCCGGTGGCTCCCGCATTCCTTGGCTTGTAGACGCATCACTCCAGCTCTGCCTCAGTCGTCACACAACCTTCGCCCCTGCGTGTCTCTCTGCGGGTTGTCTCCCCTTTTTGGGTAGATATCCCAAAAGTGTATTTTTCTTTCTCCTTTCGGTTTTACCCACATGTAAATGACACGCAGCACGGCATGCATTCCAGGTGTGCAGCACGGTCACTTGGGGTACAGATATTGTGAAATGATCCCCATAATGGGCTTCATGAACGTCCATCCTGCAGTTTGCCTTGGTCTCTGAGGTGCACGGGGTGCTGCAGCCTCACTCTGTGTTCTTGGGTTTTCTCAGGGGTGTCTTGTCCATGAATGGTTGTTAGCTGTTCTTCTGGTGCGGGGAGCGAAGTTGGAAACGATCTACATTGCCCTCTTGCTGGCATCGCTCTCTCTGCTCGTCTTATAAGGACACCAGCTATTGGACTTTTAGAGGACAGCCAAGGGCCACTCTAATCAATATGACCTCGTCTTAACTAATTGCATCGGCAAAGACTCTATTCCCAAGGAAGGTCACATCCAGAAGTTCCAGAGGGACAGGCATCAGGGCACACTCTTCGACCCGGTCCAGGGTGCACTTTCCAGAACACATTTGGAGTAGCACTGTCTGAGCTGGTTCCATCCCCTGTCCTGCCCCCTGCGTGGGTGTGGAGGTGGCATGAAGAGTCTCCCTGGGCCCAGCCAGTGTGACTCAGGGGTTGAGCATCAACTCATGAACCAGGAGGTCATGGTTCCATTCCCCGTCAGGGCACATGCCTGGGTTGCGGGCTCGCTCCCCAGCGTGAGGCATGCAGGAGGCAGCCAATCCATGTTTCTCTCTCATTGATGTTCCTATCTCTCTCTCTCTCCCTCTCCCTTCCTCTCTCTCTCAAATGAATAAAAACTATTTTTTAAAGAGCTCCCCCACCCCCGGGAAGATGAGTGGAGACATCCTTTGGGGAGCAGGGGCCTCCCCAGCTGGCCCCATGCTGAAGAAATGAAACGTTTCCCATCACAGCAGAGCTGATGCTCGCCTCGGACATGTCATAATCCTACTGGTGGCTGGCGCCTCCCTGCCGCGCACAACAGGTCTGCAGGCCTGTGAGTGGGCTTTCTTTCTCTCCTAGCGGATCATTTTCTAAGGAAAGCAAAGTAGGAGCACAGCGTGAGGTAAACGCCCTCGTTAAGGAGAGGAAGACAGAATAAACAGAATTCCTTCGGGGAGCAGCTCCTAACTGTTAGTGAACGTGAATAAGTCTGCTTGACAGCAGAGGGGTCTCCAGGAGGAGGCCCAGGACAGCTCTGCAGACGCGACGGAGGAACTCATTCTTCGCCGCGGCCCTGGCTCCTCCTGGGAGCACCAGCCTGCAGGCACGATGAGCTCGCTGTGAGCAGGTTACGTAAGGCTGTGGAGGGGGCGGGAGCGATGAGGTCTATTTTTTTGAGCACCTGCCGTGAACCATTTGGAATCCACCTCGCAAGGAGGGTATGTCATCACCTCTTTTCCAGAGGAGGGAACTGAGGCCCAGAGAGGTGAAATTATTTGTTTCCGGCCGCACAGGGAGCCGGCGCCCGAGCTGGGGTTGGAGCGCATGTCTCCGACGACTCCTTTGGGTCCACAGGGGGCGCTGCCTGGAATCTGGAAGGGTCATCTGAGCTGCCTCGGTTTCCACGGGAGACTAAGATGCTCCCCTGAGAAACAACGTCTGCTGCTCTGTTCTTCCATGAAAGAAGCTGTGATTGGCTGAGCTATATCAGACCTGGGGGCAAATTCCAGCTAAGCCACGGACTAGCTGTCCTGGCCCTGGTCCTGCATTTCCCAACTTCCTTGTGTGTGTGTAGGGGAGAGGGGGTGTGGGGGGAGGGGGAGTAGAGGGGAGATGTTCCCTTTGGGTCCTGATAATGGGAGGTGCTGGAGTGACATTAGAAGGCGGGAGGAGGAGAGAAATCAGGGCATTTGTCCCCTTTCTCTCTGCCCCTGGCAATTTTGCCAACTCCCTCAAGGTTCCAGCTTCCACCAGGTGACCTTCGCCACAGGGTTCAGGAAACCCCACCTACTCCCTCCATCCTTCCCTCCCTCCAGCCTTTCTGCTATTGCGAATCTCCGGTGGCCTCACCACCCCTACCCACTCCTCACCCATGTCACCCGTTCCCTGCACTGAATTCTCTCTGTTGTCAATACTGATATGGTGTCTAACATCTCGACTGAGACACCAGCGAAGTGACTTCACTTCTCTGAGCCTTGGTTTCCCTATCTGCAAAATGGGGCTAATAATCGTACAGTGGGGCCTTGACTTACGAGTTTAATTCGTTCCGAGACCGAGCTCGTTAAGGAGCTCGTTAACTCAAATGACTCTGTCAAGTCAATGCAAAAAATTGGCCGAGAGACAGCTGGTGTCTCAAAAAACTCATTAGTCGGGACACTCGTAAGTCAAGGCCCCACTGTACTCACCACCTAACGCATTTGTGAGGATTAAATGAGATCATTCTCGTTAAGCCTTTGGCTCAGTTTCTGGCATCTGCTAAGAATGATCTCCCCAGCCCAGAGACCCTGGGCCGAGTTTCTCTCAGAAATTTAAGCAGCACAAGCAACTCTATAGTTAGTCGCTCTGTAGAGCCTGATTTTGCTTTGCTTTTCTGAAAAGCATTGTCTCTGGGTCTGCATATTCACGAGCACCACCAGGAAAACACCTCCCTGTCCCCATCTATCAGCTTCTGCCCCTCTCGCCTCCACCTCTCGCCCGCATCTCTCCTCACCACCGTGCACAGCCACGTGGACGCAGAGAAAATGCTGACCTTGCAGAAGCTCTTGGGGCCCCTGAAAGCTTGTGTGTTCTCATGAAACACAAGCTCGTCGCATAAATCGGTCTGTCCTAGAAGCTCCGGTCTCTGATATCAAGTGTCATCCTATCAGGCTGTCGGCTAATTTTAGCCTTCCCCCTGACAGGCTCCCAGACATGCAATTAACACCCCAGGTCGCCGAGATCCAGGCGCCTCTCCATTTTGCATGATGATCGTGAGACCTTGACCATTAGCAGTGCTCAGGTTCAAAGTCCGAAAGTGCCACTGCACGTGGATGTCCCCCCCTCCTCCACAATTCTGGGGCCGCCAGTTGTCCCTTTAAAATCAAAATCAAAATGGTCCACACCCCTATCCCAGGTCTGGGGGAAGCCTGTGGCCTTCTTGGGGGAGAGCTAAGGGTTCTCGGAGGACATTTGTACTCTCTTTCACTTCTGTTTGGAATTCATGTCACATCTTGCCTCCTGAAGCTGTTGTCTTCTGTTTGTCTGGCTCAGAGCACAGTCCCTCTCCTCTGCGCCTCGAAGCATGACCAACACAGGCCAGGTGTGCATAGCAGACCTTCACTGAAGGTTTGGGGATGGCTGAGCTGGACCACGGCTTAAGACAGAACAGGAAACAGATTAAAATGGAACGTTCGATACTGCACGTCTCCCAGCCATGCCCACTCGAAGGACTTCCTCCTCAGTGGTCTTTCTTTCCTGGGCTCCCACCTGGTGCCACGTTGCTAGGGCTCCTGGCTCCCTGATCTCCCTCTTCTCGTCTCTCATTTTGGTTTGCTGCTCAACCTCCAGATTCCACATTCATGCTACTTTTGCATCGAGGGTCGAAAACATTTCCCCCTCCGCTGGGATTTCTCACGGGCACACAACCAGCTTTGTTTAGAAGGCCGTTTTGATGGGTGTTTGTGGGGGGAGAGGGTGAGTTTTCTGCCCGTATGTCCTGGGACTCACCCCAAAGCTTTGAAGAGGGTGGAGAAGGACAGAGATGGCAGGAGGGGAAGAGAGCCTCAGGAAGCTGGAGGGAGGCGTGGGGCAAGAGTTGAAGGCCCAAGGGAGAGCCCAGTAACGGGACTGGTGACGTCTCCAGTGGCCACCTATTGTCCATGTTGCTGGGACGTACACCTCTTCTCCGCCCCCCTGTGGAACGTTCAGTGACAGATGACGTTGTTAGGAAATTCTGGCTCCGAGTAGATGCTTTCGAGGATGTAAAGAAGTGATGAGGCTGCGGCTGCTATAAATAACCCTCGTGCATCTGGGGGAGCACCTGTGGCATCAGGTGTGAGGGCGCTGAGAGGACCATGAGGGAATCAGCGTGGGAGGTGCAGACGTGGAGGCACAGGAATGTTCTGGAATGCGCGGACGTCTAGGGATGAGCCTTTGTACTTCCTCGGGAGGTGGGATTAATGGCAGCCTGTGACAGTCAGGATTATTCAAGGAGCTGTTTTCATACAGTTATTTCCAAACTGTGAGCAGGGGTGGGAAAACCAATAAGAAATGGTGCTATATCCTGGGGCTGTTACCAGTGGGGTTCATTTTCCTGCAGGTCTGAAGGAGACAGTCCGGTTCTTTGCTGGGTGAAGACTGCTCCTGACATCACAGCTCCCCCTCTCCCTCCCTCTCTTCCTCCCTCCCTCCCTCTCTCCCTCCCTCTCTCCCTCCCTCCCTTCCTTCCTATTCCTTCCTTCCTTCTCTCCTTCCTCCCTTTCCCTTCATTCTTCTCTTCTCCTCTGTCCCTTCCTCCCTGTTTTCTCTCACCCTCCCTCTCTCCCTTTCTTTAACAAATCAGTGCTCTTGAAACACCTACTATGTGCTCACCCTGGACTAAGACAGACACATTTGCCCCCATGCTCTCCTTTGTGACACATCCATTAAACATTTACAAGTAAACAAACATGTGGTCACAGAATGCTGCCACCGAATGTCAGAGAAGGAAAGCACCCCTCTCATTTTATGAAGGAAGAAGCCGAGGCACAGCCCCCACAGCCTCCCAGAGTCAGGGAGGGTCTCCCTTCTTCCCCCATTGCTCAGCCCCAGCCCTGGGTGGTGAATTACAAACCTCAGGCTGGTCCTGCCCCAGCCCACTCTGCATTGCTCTCAGGCTAATTAACGATGCCCTTCTTATATAAGAGAAATCCCTGGGAGCTGTAGGAGATCAAATGTTTACTTTCTCAACAGACCAAAGTAAGTGAAATGTGGACACCTGTCTCCTTGTGAAAGTAAGGCCGCGAGGACTCGGATCAGGGGGAGGTGGCTCTGCAGTGCCCGTCCCCCTGCCCCTGTCAGGTCTGTCCTCTCTCTCCGTTTCTCCGCTTCTGTCCCTGACAGTTTCTCTGCTTTGCTCTGCCTCCATCTCGCTGTTTCTGCCAGTTTCTGTCTTTTTCGGTCTCTTTAGATGTCTCTCTCTCTCTGGGTCATCTCTCGCCGGCTCCCTGTCCTCCCGCCATGGGCGCCAGCCAGACCCAGTTACTTGAAGTCCCCCCACCCCCCCAAAGTGCCACCTTCTCCCGCCCTCACAGCTGTCGCACGTGTTCCCTTTTCCGGGAGCACTGATACCTGTCCCCTCCTCCCCAACTCCTGCCTCCCTTATTCACCCTCCAGGTCTGCGTTTAAACGTCACCTGTACTTTGAGGAGCCTAAGTCCCACAAGGACGGGTTTTTGAGTCAACCCTGCTGCATCCCTTGAAACTTACTTTTAAAATGGATTCCACATGATTCTTTTTTAAAATACATTTTTAAAAGTTGATTTCAGTGACGAAGGGAGAAGGAGAGATAGAAACATCAATGATGAGAGAGTATCATGGATTGGCTGCCTCCTGCATGCCCCCTACTGGGGTTTGAGCCCGCAACCCGGGCATGTGCCCTGACCAGGAATCAAACCATGAACTCCTGGTTCATAGGTCAACGCTCAACCACTGAGCCACACTGGCCAAGCTTTCTCAAAACTTTTAAAGGGATTTATATGACAACTAGAGGCCCGGTGCATGAAATTCGTGCATGGGTAGGGTCCCTAGGCCTGGCCTGTGATCAGGGCTGATCTTCCCTGGCTGCCCACAGCCAGCCCTACCCCCTGCCACCGCCCTCGGTGTGTTAGGCAACTGGCGGGGTGATTAGGGCCCTGCTGGCATCCTCCTTGGCCTGGTGCTGCCTGCATCTGTCACCACACACCCCAGGTTCCCTGTTCCCCGTTCCCCATCGGGCAATCGGAGCCTGCCGGCTGGCAGGAGGGATAGAGAGGTTGGTCAGCAGGCCCCGATCAGACGATTGGGGTCTGCGAGCTGGGGGCAGCTCCTGCGTTGAGCGTCTGCCCCCTGGTGGTCATTGTGCATCATAGCGACCGGTCCTTCTGCCATCTGCTTGATTTGCATATTATGCTTTTATATATATATATATATATATATATATATATATATATATATATGGCTATATATGGATATAGATAGATAGATAGATAGATGACAAATCAGTTACTGATTAATTGCATCTAGATCAGTGCCTGGTGCATGGCAAGTGCTGAGTAAATACTGGTTGAATGAGTAATTGAATACATAGAAAGCCCTCCCTGGTCCCCCAAATCTGGGTCTATCCCCTACAGCATCCGGTACTCCTGCCATCATAATCTTTATCTTTATTGTAATTGCATAGTGTATTGGTCAGGCGGCTGTAAGAGGATCTCACCAGTAACTCAGAGGTGACTAGACTCGGCCAATGCCTGGCCCTCACAGTTCTCCGTGGACCCATTCAGCTGCGTCCACAGTGGGCCTGCCATCTTCAAGATGTGGCAGCAGGGAGTAAGGGTCACAGAGACACAGAGGCACTAGATGATTCTAATGTGTGGAAAGATTTAGGAATTGTCACCATTGATCCCAAACAAATTAATGCCTGAATGAGTGAATGAGCAGATTTGCCCTCAGGTGTTGGTGATCGATACCGGTGGTTACAAATTGATATCTAGGGAGATGGCATGCTTTGTTTGGCTTCTCTGGGACTTAATTTTTATTTTACTTGCCAAGATTTAAAAGCTGGAAGATATCATGTAACTTTTTCTGCCCATAATACTTGGACTTTTGGGGCCTTTCTCAGAAAATTTCTATGGTCTGAAAACACTGGGATCCTTGAGATAGACATGTGCTCTCATGTTTGCCACAGTCCCCACCACTCCCTTACGCTCACCTCTCACCGCCCTCACACAATTGGTGCTATCTGGAGCTTAGAGGCATTTACCTCTGATTCTCTTGGTCTAAGTAACCTGTGTGATATCGCAGAAAGTCCAGTTTACCCCAGAGTCAGTCTCCTTTGAGAGCCATAACGAGAGACAGAGATAGAGATAGAGAGAGATAGAGAGAGAGAGACTGAGATTGAGATTCTCAAGGGCATTCCAGGCTACATATTTCTCTTACCTGTCTCTTCAATCCATTTGATTCAACAGCCGCCAGTCCTACCCCCTGGGAACAGAAAAAATTGTTGCCTATTTCATCAGTGCTCTGGGGTGTGGGCCGAGGGCTTAGTGAGACAAGGACTGAGCCGGAGTCAGGAAGCCTGGGTGCTTTCCTGGCTTTGCACTATCTCGCTTTGTAATCTTCGACTGGGGCCCTTGGGCCCCTGCTCTGTGACAGGGAAGCACTGGGACTCATTACCTTTCCCTTCCTTTCCTGCTCTCAGACCCAGGGAGTCTGGCTCCATTGCAAGAGTCCAGAGGTTTTTCCCTTTGCAAAGGGCTGTTTCTGAGCCAGAGACCTGCTTCGCGTATGGCTCACCCCTGAGATGAAGCTGCTCACACATCTTTTCCTGATAGAAAGCAACCATTTGCCAACTTTGCTCCCGGCCATGCAAAGCTATGCGGCAGTTAATTAAGCCAGCAAATAAACGATCATCAAACACATCCCATTAACAGGCACGAAAAGGGAGATTGCGTCTCTCAGGCACAAACGTAAAAATGAATGTCTGCCATCTTTTGAGGAAGGCCTTTTAGTTATTTATTTTTTAAATCTCTCATCCGGGCCAGTAGTTGGTTCATAACAAACGCAGCCGGAAAGAGGTATATTCAAAACCCCGGTCTACCATGGACTGACTGAGTCAGGTTTTGGCGTTCTCCCTCTTTTCCCTGAAGGAATCCGGCCAAGGAGTCCAGATGTCTCTGTCTGCAGGACAGCCTCGCGATGGGTGCTTAATAATGCATTCTTGTCTGGTCACCGTTGAGGCCGCTGTGCATGAGAAGTAGTTCCGGAAGGAAGGGGCCTCCCCTCTCCTTCGTGCTGAAGGTGAGAGGTAGCCCGGAGGTGGATGCGTTTCTCTCCGAGCCTCTGCGGGGGCCTGTCATCAGCCTGCTCACCGTGCGTTTTTATCTTTGTGGAATGTGCCAGAACCGGACAAAAACAGAACTGTCAGAGTGGACGTTGTAGCGGCATCCCTGTCTCAGCTGGGGCCCCTTAGATGCGGACCTCAAGTCAGGGATTCAAGTGGAAGGGGTTTATTTGGGGGTGACACAGGGCGGGGAGCGGGGAGGTGCGAGAAGGGAGTGAGAAGAGGGTGAGCCTCCCAGCCGGGCATTACTGCGGAGCTTAATCCCATGGGAGAATTCGGGGAAACGGTAGACCAGCGGTTCTCAACCTGTGGGTCACGACCCCTTTGGGGGTCGAACGACCCTTTCACAGGGGTCGCCTAAATACATCCTGCATATCAGATATTTACATTATGATTCATAACAGTAGCAAAATTTTACAGTTATGAAGTAGCAACGAAAATAATTTTAAAGTTGGGGCTCACCACAACATGAGGAACTGTATTAAAGGGTCGTGGCATTAGGAAGGTTGAGAACCACTGCTGTAGAATGTGAACCACCCAAGGGCTGAAGGAGTTGGGGTATTTCTACATCTACTGTATCATCATCATCATTATTATCATCATCGATTGAAGGTTGCTCCCCAGGGATTATCCACTGGGTTAATTTTCTGATACTTCGCCCTGCCTTGAGCAAGGGTAGAGGTAGAGGGGGCATGTAGGGTGCACTACAATGATGAGGCCCAAGGAGAGATGATGGGTGGAGGGCACAAGGCTGTATGTGCTCAGTATCCAACCTTCCATCTTTATTTATTGATAAGAGAGAGAGAGAGAGAGAGAGAGAGAGAGAAAGAAAGAGAGAGATCAATTTGTTGTCCATGTTTTCATTGGTTGCTTCCTGTATGTGCCCTGACCAGAGATGGAACCTGCAACCTTGGCATAGAGGGGTGACGCTCTAACCAACGGAGCTACCTGCCCAGAGCCCCACCCTTCCTTCTCTTGATATGTGTCCTGACTTTCATTCCACCCAGTCTCTATTTAGCCTTTGGAGGAGGCTCTCGCTACCCGCTCTCGGATCTAGGAATGGGAATATGCAGCGTAGGCCTCATACTATCGTCATAAGCCTACCCCTGGAGAGAGGTGTTGGTTCAGAAGAACACTCGGGGTCACTTGGGCTGCTGAGAGTCTGGGGGAGGCTGGGAAGGATTTCCCACTCTCCTGAGAGGACTTCCAAAGGCATCCTTCTCTCCCCCCGTCTGGACTTAGGGTTAGGGTTAGGGTTAGGGTTAGGGGAAGAAAGCACGCAGCTTTGGGAGTTGTCAGGGACCATCTCGAGACCATGAAGGAGGGGCACGTGAAGATGAAGCCAGCACCGCAGGAGACAGGGAGAAGAAACAGACTTGAACCCCGGTCTCGTCATGTTGCTGTTGAATCCAGCTGTCCTTGACACTTAGCCCTTCTTAGGACTTCTGGTTATTTGAGCCCATGAATCACTTTATTATTGAAGTCAGTGAGGTTCTTTTGTTGTTGTTGTTGTTTGCAACTGCATACTCCCTACATGATTCAAATGAACATACTCAGTTTGGGGCAAAGGGGGAATAAGTGAGAATGTGGGCTTTCTCCTGTGCCGGTGGTTGGATGATGAGCTGATACGACTGTTCTGGAAGCCGAGTTAACAGCAGGCAGCACAGTGCGATGACTGTGAGCTGGCCTTTTGGAGGCAGGCAGACCTGGGTTTTATTCACGGTGCCGCCAGTCTTTAGCTGTGTGACATCGAGAGTGTCTATACCTCTCTGAGCCTCAGGTGTCCTCTCGACAGAATGAGGGGTAATACAAACACCAGCCTCGGGGGATTGTTCAGAAGGTAAAGGAAGGGGAGGCTTGGGAGGAACTCCGTGTTCAGTGATGGCCAACGATAACGATCACTCCTGCTAGGGAGAGAATACGTGGTCACGTGTTCTCCGATGGTGCAAACTCCCTGACGCAGCAATAGTGGACTAGGAATTGAGCCTCAGTAGATAATCAGATAAGGGCCTGAAATGTGCACATGAGAAATTCCTTTGCACCGGCATTTAAATGGGGGCAAAACAGGGAAACAACGTACATGCCCAATGGTAAGGCCTCCTGTATAGCCATTAAGGCGAAGCGATGTGATGTATTGGGTCATTGAAATGATGGTGCATGTTGTAGTGTGATATTCTTTACACATTAAATGGGATGAAGTCGGATTTTTCAGCGGCACACCGAGACTGGTGCTGCTTTGGAAAGTAAAAAGATGCATGCATCTTTTTTTTTTAAATTTTGTTTTATTGCTTAAAGTATTACGAAGAGTATTACATATGTCTCCTTTTTGTTAATTCCCCCTTGACCTTCGCCCGGCCTCCCCCACCCCCCAGTGTCATGTGTCTATTGGTTATGCTTATATGCAAGGATGCATGCACCTTAACATTAAGGTTTGCTCTCTTTGGGGGAGAGTGTGGGATTATGGTTCATTTTCAGTGCCTATTTTCCATGTTGCTTAGGTGTTTAGTTACACAATGAGCACAGATGACTTTTATAATCAGAAAACACATTTTAACAAAATTTATTTTATTTATTTGACCTTGTCATCGTAAATCATTTCAGGAGCCATTATCATTGTGCAAACAATATAATCACCATTTCTAGGGTTGTTTTTTTTTTAAATCCTCACCTGAGGGTATGCTTTTATTGATTTGAGAGAGAGGAACATTGATCAGTTGCCTCCCGTACTGGCCCTGACCAGGGATCGAACCCACAACCTGTTTGGTGTATGGAATGAGCTCCAACCGACTGAGCCACCCTGCAGGCTCTAGGGATTTTTGTTTTTAATGTTTCATTTCTCCCGCTTGTTTATTTATGTCGGTGTGTCTAGAAAGGAAAAATGATTATTTTGTGTGTTTTATTTAATTTCCATTCTTTTTTTAGTTTTTAAAGTTTATTCTCATCCCCCACCTCCTCCCTTTGGCAGCCATAGCTTGATTTCTGTGTCTATGGGTAAATTTTTTCTATTGTAAAAATACAAATGAGGTTCAGTTCTCTCGACCTGTAAGATTGTCTCATGCCCCTCGTTTTCCTGCATACAGAGTGGCTTTCACTCTTCCCCACGGAAGATGAAGGCCCCAGAAAGGGTTTCCTTTAACCTTAACTTGTTCCTCGTTACCAAAGTAACATGTGCCCCTCATAAAAAAAAATCAATTATAAAAATATATTACTCAGTCCCTGCACCTTCCCCTCTCCACTACGTCACTCCCAAATTCAAAATGTGTGTATTTTTAGCTTTTCTATGCACATACTTACCTACTGTGTTTACTTCCTATGAACGTATACGCTAACATATACCTCTCGTATTTCTTCTATTCCAAACCGCCAACACTGGTAAGCTACTCTTTTGACTTAACAGACTCTTAGCAAAGAAGGCAGGTCTTCATTTCAAAATAATTGGAAGGTATTTGGCTCTTAAAAATCAAAGAACTAGGATGCATAGATATATTGCTTTTTCTTTATTGATAATTTATGTACAAAAATGCACAGGTTACTGCAGTTTGATGAGTTTTTATATATACTGTTTTCATGTTTTTTTTTATTAAAATAACAACAACATAGGACCATACTTTATACACTTTCCTGCAAGTCACTTTTTTCATTTAGCAATATGTCTTGGGTATCTTCGCCCATCTAATAGCCGCCTCGCACTCCATCATTGTAACCGTATGATCATTTATTCCCCCAAACTCCTTCTGATGGACATCTGGGTCGTGTCCAATTCCTTTGCTGTTGCAAACAGTGCAGCGAATCTCCTTGTGCATCTATCTTGGTGTCCTTGTGGGAGAACTGTTCACAGGTGGATTGTTATTGATGTCCAAGCACGATCGATTCAGAGTGCTTCGCGGAGGCTGCTCAGGAGATGGGATCTCTGTTCTCAGAGGGCACAGCGAGGCCGACATCCGCCTGCTCCTGCTCCTGCTCCCCCCCTTACGGTCCTGACCAGGGACCTCGCCTCCACACCACCCCCTCCCAAAGGCGAGGGGTTCTGGGCAGAGCCCACCTGGCACCCTTCCTCATAGGCCGGTTTTGTACCCAGTGAAACCGTATCCACTCCGTCGGGCACCTTGGGGGTTTGCATTTATCAGAGGGATGCCAGCTCTGCTCTGGGCTCTTGGGCTCTGGGATACAGTCGGGAATTGATGGCGATGGCCCCCACGCTGAGGCTGACGTTCTAGTGGAGGAGGTAACAACCAAGGAAACAAATGAGTAATGCAGAAAAGCAGGTTAGCCACTTCTCAACGCCTCACCTGGTCACAGCCACGGTGGTGGGGACATGCTTAGGTGCCCTGCCGTACAAACAGCCCTCCCAGCTGCCACGGCGAGTGGGGAAATGTCTCTTTGGAAGAGCATCGCATATTCCTCTGTCTCATGCAGTCTGCAGAGAAGCATGTTCCTCTCTCTCCATAGACCCAGGAAGGTTCTGGGATTAGTGATCCCACAGAAGGAAATCCCACATTTCATGGAGGTAGCAAAGATTAGTGAAAAGAGCCCGTGATGAGGGATAGATGATTCTGGATTTTTTTTTGCGGTGTGTGTGTGGGGGGAATGTAATCATAAGGGTACTTATACCAGGGGAGCAGGAGGGTGAAAGTGAGTAGGAGATGAGACAGTGGGAGCAGAGGCTGTGTGGGGCCATGAGCCAAGGAATGTGGGCAGCTTCTAGAAGCTGGAAAGGGAAAGGAGGTGATTACCCTGGAATCTCCAGAAAACTCTGACCACCCATTTGGACATCTGACCTTCAGGCCTGTGAGATAATAAACCCGCATTGTCTTAAGTCACTAAGTTTGTGGCAACTTGTTACAGCTGCACCAGGAAACGAACCCACCAGGCTGGCGAGTTACTGCTGTGTGACTCCAGACAAGCGGCTAACATCTCTGAGTCTCAGTCTGTTATCTGTGAAGTGAGCATCATGACGCCTCTTCTCTGGGTATTTTTTTGAACAATTAGAGATAAAGCATTAAATAATGTTTTATCTCTAATTGTTATTATTATGCTCCAGGCACTAAGGTGGAGCATTAAATATTATGCTCCACCTTAGTGCCTGGAGCATAATAATAACCTTATTTGAACACCTTATAAGATCACACACCATAAGCCAATGACAAAAAAGAAAGAAAGAAAGAAAGAAAGAAAGAAAGAAAGAAAGGAAGAAATAGAGATTCCGAGTCAATAACAACAACAAAAAATAAGGGCATAAATTCAATTCAGGAAGAAGATCACTCATGTAAGCAATATGAATTTAAGAGATTCCCCCAGTTGAGCTTCATTGATTTTTAGAGAGAGGAAGGGAGAGAGAGAGAGAGAGAGATTGGTTACCTCCCAAATGAGCCCCAGCTGAGGATCAAACCTACACCCAACCAACTGAGCCACCGATTGCCTATTTATTTGCTAGTATATTACCTATATCAGGGAAGAGAGAGAGATCTCATTTGTTTAAAAAACCTACATAGACTATCATTGCTTGGATATACCCTAATTCATTTAACTAGTCTTCTATTCAAAGGCATCTGGATTGATCTTAATATTTTACTCTTACAATTCTGTGGTGAATAACCTTGCACATAGATCATTTTGCACAAGTCCAAACACCTCTATAGGATACATTTCCAGAAGAATTGCTGTGTCAAAGCACATCTGCCGCATTTATAATTTTGATAGATGTTGTCAAATTATGCACCGTAGGAGGCCTGCCACCAGCAGGGCTTGAGAATACCTTTCCCCACAGCCTCGCCAACAAAGCCTGTTATCAGCCTTTTGGATTTTTGCCAGTCTGCCGGGGGAAATGGCATCTCAGTGTTGCTTTAATTTGCATTTCTCTTTTTGGAGCGAGATCTGAGCATCTTTGCAAACGCTTAAGAGTCATTTACGTTTTCTTTCCTACCACCTGTCTATTCATTACCCTTGAACCATATTTCCATTAGGTTGTCTTTTATTGATTCCCTCATGCACCTTTGCTGAATAAACAAATGAATGACATGAAATGAATGTAAATGCGGGGCTCTGAATACCCTGGTTCAACATCCCAAATAAAACCCCACAGAAGCAAGAATGGACTGGGCCTGGCTGTGGCTGTTCACTGTGCTCTTTGATCAAAAGCCCAGGACCTCACATTTCAGTACCAGCCCCGGTGGACAGCTCTCCAAGAGGCAGCGGTACTGAGGCCCAGGGGAGCAGCCTTCTGCAGCCAAGAGCTGCGAGTGTCCGGAGGCCCGCCTTGGTCCTGCGTGGATGCTCAGTGGGGCTGGAGCAGGGCGGGGTCGTGTGCTCCCCAGGGCTCAGGAGACCTCATTCCTTCTCTGAGATGGGTGGTCGGGAGCGGACCTCTGTACTTGCGACACGAGATGAGCAGGTGGCAGGTTGACATCCGAGTGTGACTGTTAAGGAGGTGAAGCTTGGCTCCCACCGGGATGGAAGGTGTACGAGCCTCACCTGGTGGACCTTCCATGAACCACACACCTGCCTTGCTTTCAGCCAGAGTGGGCTTAGCACCAGTTCTCACGATCTCAGAGACAATGGTTGTTTCTACCTGTCCTGCCGTTGACTTAGCATCTTGTGCCCGGGTGTGTGTCTTACTCGATCGCGCTCTGAATTCTCCGGCAGGATCACAGCCACGCCTTCCCTCCAGTGCCCACTGTGTCCCTCCGCTGCTCTCCAGCACAGCAGCCCTGCAAGCCCCTGGAGACCTCCCTCCCATGACCGGTAAGTCATCCATCAGCCCCGGGAGCCAGTGGAGAGCAGCATCTATTTAAAGAAGCACACGTTTCCAGTGCTGAGTCACTTTGGGCTGGACCAGCTGGCCCGTGTCCGGGCAGCGTGGACGCCCACGGCGCAGCGGCCACTGCAGCCTGGCTCAGACGTTGGCAGCCACCCCAAAGACGCACTGAGCTGAGGCGCCCCGTTTAATCACATGACGCCCAGGCTCCTCTCTCAGATAGACCTTGAGACTAGAATGGCTCCACCACAGTCCTGCCATTCTTAAAGGGAGGAGATCGAACAAGTTAAACTTGAAATCATTTTCAGTGTAACCTGCGTATAATGAGGGTCCCCTGGGGCCCAGTCTTCGTTCTTTGTCAATTCAAAGAAATAACCATTTGTCAGAAAAATATAATTGGACACAATTCCACTTTTCGCTTGGTAGCTCAGAAAACCCCCAAAGGTCGTGGTGTGCTTGGGGGTGAAGGTGGGGTCAACCGTGGGAGTACATTCTTCTTTGTGAATTGGTTTGTTTGTTGTTTTCAGGTACAACTTGGATTCTTTTGACTTTAGATAAAAAGGTGTTTATCCTCGGTGAGGTTCCTATTTCTATCTTATTTTTGATTTTCTATCTTATTTTTAATTTTCCACACACGCATAGATCAGCACTACACGTGGTTACACATTAGAAGGGAGGAATGGATAGCAGGTTAAGCTCCTCCCTCCCACATCTGTTATCTTGCCAGAGACACTCACTGCTTACAGTCTCTTATATATCCTCTCGCCTATTAAAGCAAATTGGCTTTAACACAAATGGTATCTTTCCCAACATAGTCTGGGCATTTGTCTTTTTAATTGTTTAACGATGGAAAAACCCAAACATATACAGAAGATGCATCCCTCTGTATGCATTGTTCACCTTAACAATGATCAGCATACCGCCCTTGCTTTTCCAACTATATAGTACACCTTGGACCTTGTTCCATTCCAGTTCGTGTAAACTTGCCTTGTTTCTTCTCCTGGTTGCTTAGTATCTATATATATATAAAAGCCTACACTGGCCAACCCTATGGCTGGGCACCTTCCCCCCTCGCCCCCCATCAGCCCCAATCACAGGCCAGGCCGAGGGACCCCACCGGTGCACAAATTCGTGCACTGGGCCTCTAGTTCTATAATAATAAGGATGGATGTCCCGTGATTCAATTCACCAGCCTCCTATGGATGGACATTTATATTGTTTCCAGTCTTCCGTTACCATAAACAAATCCTGCAGCGAATATTTTTTTTACGGCCATTCCCGAGCACATGTGGATAAATCTGTAAGATGTTCCTGGAAGTGGAAATGCTGAGTCAGAGGCACGTGCATTTAAATATTGATAAGGGCTGCCAAATGGCCCGCTAATGGGGCCGCATTCATTCCCGCGCTCGCTAATAGCACACGAGTGTGCTCATTTCCCCACATGCTCATCGGCATGATGTGTTATCACATTTTTTATCTTTAAAATACGTTCTTCTAGTTAGGTCTCCAGCAGTATTTCTCAAACCCAGAAGTGAGATGTATTTAGTAAGTTGTGAAGCCAGTTTAGTGGGTGGAATTCATCAGAGAACAGACTAGAACGTACCAGAGAACGCTGTTTGTGACAAAGGCAAGTGTTGCTTGTGGACCCCCTGCTTCAGTCGCGTATCTGTGTTCGCCTGTGGATGTGGACGTGTTGTGATGTGAAACGTGGATCGTACTGTGGGTGTGGGTCTAACGGTTTGAAAAGTTCCCCTTCCCCCTTCATCTCTGCCCCGTCCTCAGAGAAAGATGTTCTGATGCAAACCCACCCCACAACGGGCACCCGACCCCGCCTCGCCCCCTGCCAGGTGCAGACAGCTTCTCACTGGGCCTCCAGGAGGCGCTGCTGAGGACTGTTTCACAAGGGGGAGCTGTCACTCTCAGGGCAGATGTGTCTACTTTCTGGGGGGCTGCCCTGTCAGACTCCTTGGCCCCAGACACTCCGGCAGGAGCTTCCAGTGGCCGCGATGCCGAAAATGGCCTCACTCACTTTCCTAAGCTCCCCTTGCAGGGGCTCTACCACCCCCAGTGCGAAGCCTCGCTGCCTTGCTGGGTCCTGGAAACAATGGCTGTGGTCGGACTTGAACAACTGTTTGTCTCAGTCACCTTTGCTTTAAAATGTCCTTCCGGCCTCACTCAGGGTCTGCTGTGTCTTCTGCATGTGTGTGCGTGCACATATACACACAGACACACACATGTGCGTGCACACACACACACGCACACACGCTCACACACGCATACCACGCACAACCCGGCCATTTCCCTACTCATCCCTCAGGTCCAAGTGTCCCTCGTTTCGGGAGCTCCCTTGTTAGGAACTCTCTCTTCCTCTCCCTCCACATCACAATGCCTTTCTCTTTCCCCTCATTCTGTGAGTGGCCTGACCCTCCATCCCGTGTTTATGGAACTCCCCGAGGACAGGCCCCTGGTGCCCTCCCCACAGGTGGATCCCGAGTGTGGTGTCTCCCGGCGAGGAGGCTCTCCACCGGCGTTTCCCGAAGGAGTGATTAGTCTGTGTTCTCACTGAGTATCAGGAGAGGCACTGATGGGCACTGCAGCGGCCGTTTCCTAAGGGACTAAGCCAGCCTTCTTCCTTCGGCTGCTGCCGCTCTGTGCCGTCTGCGAAACGACAGGGAGATCTGATGCACTGTCCTAGGCAGGCGACCAGCCGTGGGCCCGGCAGGCGCAGAGGCACACGCGGCCCAGGGAACCTGCACAGCAGCAAACAGCTGTTTACCAGGAGAGGAAGCAGAAGGGGCAAGGCCCCTTGAAGTCCAGGCTCCTGGCATTCTATTGTTCAGAGCAAGCCCGGGCCAGCACACAGCAGCAGGGGGTGGGGGTGGGGGGTTAGGAGGGGGAATTGACCACCTCTTGGAGCCCCACTGCAAGGGCTGTGGGTACCGGGGAAGGCAGAATTAGGGCCATTTCTGCAGCCAGCCACACTCAGCTCGTTATCCGGAGAGCACATCAGCCCTTACTTCTTGGACTTCTTGTGAGGATTCAGTGAGGTGGTGCACAGGCAGCAGTGGTTGGAGCCAGGCTTGCAGGAGGTGCTCAGCCAATCTCAGCCGCGGCCGTGGCCACTGCCGTGATCATTAATAGTATCATTGTGATTGATTGGAATCCTCCTCATCTGCTCAGTGTAGTTCTCAGGTTCAGCTCCCCTGGTCAGATGGCTCCCGCACACCCGATGGTCTTCCCTCTCAACAAAGGGGCCAGTCAGTTCACGGAAAACTTCAGTGGTTTCTCGCAGATGCCACAGCGCGTTAGTGTCCTTTGACCACGCGCTGTCAAGGCAGCCGGAGCAGAGATCTATTTAAAGAACATGTAGGTGCCTTTGCTGTTTGCCACCAAAGCCGGGCCAGCGATGGAGACACACCTGACCCGGGCGGAAGGGTGCGGACAGGAGACAGACCTCCCGCCTGTCCTCTGCCTCGGCTCAGGAACGGGGAGGGAATTGCCTAGTGAGGTTTGGTCACCTCCTGTTCATTAAGGCTGCCGCCAGCGGCACGTTAATGGTTTCTCGTTTATGTTTATTTCCAAAGGCGAGCGATCGAGCCTGGCGTTGGACTCGCCTCACAGGCTGGCGCGTTGCTAAGTTCCATAGTCCTGTTGACAGGGCCTCCGCTGGCCGAGTGACCGTGACATCGAGCTTAGAGAAGAGGGGTCGGGGGGTCTGGGCTTTGTTGGGGTTCTTATTTATTGCCAAGCGAAGAATGGCCAGGATGCTGTTCACCACGTGGGAGAAACCTCCACAGCAGTCGCTATTATGGGGCTGACACCAGCCCTTCTTCCAAGTAGGAGGCGGCACCAGCGTTTGCGAAAAGCATCTCCGTGTGTAGGGAGAGGCGCAGAATGAATTTATTGATAGAAATCTCCATGACTTTTATTTTTTTGAAAAGAGGGGGAAATGCCTTCTTTTGATCCCGTCTCCAAACAGAAGCGAAGCCAGCGATGGCATGTGTTTGTGATTCATCAGAAAGCAGATGGACTTTATTTCTCTTATTTCTGGAAGGTGGCTGTCTAGGTACTGGGCTCTGGCGAACGGCAGAGGGATTATATTTGGAAACCCTAATTGGGAGAGGCTTTCTTTAAAAAGCAGCCTAAAGCCACGCTGGCTCCCACGGACGCTTCCTTGCTTCTTTCTTTTTTTTATCTTTAATCCTTCTGACACCCCGGA
Organism: Myotis nattereri; assembly: GCF_964212035.1. Lineage (NCBI taxonomy): Eukaryota > Metazoa > Chordata > Mammalia > Chiroptera > Vespertilionidae > Myotis > Myotis nattereri. The sequence continues at coordinate 9,515,329 of NC_138095.1, read as the reverse complement.
CGCAGTTCACACATAGAATGAAAGGAATCTATTCTGCCCATCCTTGATGTTTACGTGGCTTTGTAGTTCCTCTCCGGCAGCTCCATCTCGTCCTCTGGCCCTCACTTTGAAGAATGGTGTCAGAGGGAAATGCTAAATTTAATGTTTTGTAGCTGAGACACTCAACTCCAGTAGGCTAAAGCAAATATATATATATATATAGCCATTGATTGACATTATGGGAAAGTGCAGGAGCTTCAGGCATGGCTGGATCCAGGTGCTCAACCAAAGGCAGAAATCATTTTCTTACAATGCTCTCTCTTTTGCATAAACTTCAGTCTCGGGCTAGAGGAGGGCAACGCTACTCCAGGCGTCCATTATACCGGCTTAGCAACCCCAGTCTGAAAGGTATACCTCCTTCTTAAGAGCACTAGCAATAGGGATCGCATGGGCTTGCATTGATTGGTCACTTGCCTTTCTTGGTACCAACAGTGTGGCCAGGGGTACAAACTAGATGGGTTGGTCAGGTGTGGGCATGTGCCAGCTCCTGGTGTCGAGGGAGGCAACAACTCCACTCAGACTTCACGGGCCAACTACGGGGGGAGGATGACTGACCCAAAGGGCAATCAGGGGCCAGGAAGTAGGTCCCGACCCCAGCAAAGGCAAAAGATGACCTTTGCGATAACGTGCTAGCCTGGGGCCTCCAGAAAGCACACACAAGACTGGACGAAACATGCAGAGATTGGATTAGGGAAACATTCTTATGGGGGAAATAGGAAGAGAGCCAGGAGGGCTGGGAGAGCCATCAGACCCCGAGCGAAGGGGGAGGGAAGGAGGTTGTCTGGGAGCATCCCAGGCTTCTGTTCAGTCTAAGGAAGTTGAGGCGAGGTGTCAGGTGTCCTCTGGCCACGGCGTCTGCCAGAGGAGCCCCACGTCTCCTGAGATCCGCGGCCTTGTGTGACTGTCTCTGCTGCACCGTCATATTGGCTGGGAGCAGCCCATGGGAAGTGTGGCCTCGTTGGCACCGATGGATTTTCGAGCGGAGCAGCTGGGGCCCTCCGTCAATTAAGCTTCCTGTAGCTGGAAGTCTGCAAGGCACCTTCTCAGGGCTGCCACAGATAATAACTCATCTTTCTAAAGCACCTCATCGACTCAGAGGTGCTGCCACAGCTCATAGCTAAGTCGATTCCTTCGATACAAATAACAGTGTCATCACCTCACCCCATTTTACAGATGGGGAAGGTGAGGCAGGAGAGGTAGTGATGTGTCCCAAGCCACTCCACTAGCAGTGAAGAGCTGGGACTCAGATCCTGACCTTCGCCTACCTACCTATCATGCCCACCCTGCACTGGGTGGAATAGCATCCCCCCAAATTCATAACCACCTGGAACCTCAGAATGTAACCTTACTTAGAAATAGGGCCTTTGTAGATATAGTTAGGTTAAGAGGAGGTCCTACTGGATGAGGGTGGGCCCTAAATTCAGTAGAACTGGTGTCCTTATAAGAAGAGATGAAGGCACGGATACAGATGCGGCAGAGGGAAGACTGCCATGTGACGGTGGAGGCAGAACCTGGAGTGATGCAGCCACAAGCCAAGGAGTGTCGGCAGCCACCAGCAGCACGGAGAGAGGCACGGAGCAGACTCTTCCCTAGAGCCTTCAGGAGAGAGCATGGCCCTGTTGACGCCTTGACTTCGGACTTCTAGCCTCCAAAACTGGGAGGGGATAAATCTGTTGTTCTAGCCATCCACTGGGTGGTAGTTTGTTACAGCAGCTCTGGGAAACTGATACACCCTCTTAAAAGCACCTGCCACCCTCCTGGTTCTTCTCTCTGTCTGTGCTGCCTGACCCTTCCCGGGACCCAGCCCCATGGGCACTGCTGATTGGATAAATCCAGAACCACAGAGCCTGTGATCAGATAGCAGAGGCATAGAAATGCCAAGCCAAGGAGACTCAGGTCACAAGCAAACCAAGGAAAGCGGCCGAGACATTGTCATGTTGGTAGCAGGTACCCCCAGATGTGATGTGATGAGACGGGCGGTTCACCTCTATGGGATGCTCTCCCCAAATCCACGGCTCCAGCCTAATCATGAGAATCATCAGATAAGCCCAAATGGGGGGACCTTCTACCAAGGACCTGACCAGCACTCGTCAACCTGTCAAGGTCATGAACTAGGAAAAGACTGATTGGCGGAGACTGAGACGCGATGACTGTCTGCAGCCTCAGACCCTCGCACACCCAGAAAGACACGAGTGAGATCCAAACGGAGGCCCTTCATAGCGTTGTCCCCGTGTTAACGTCTTAGTTTTGACAGCTGTGCTGTGGAATTGTAAGATGTTGACATTAGGAGAAGATGAATGAAGGGTATGTGAGGACTCACAGCTTTTCTCTAAATCTGAAATCATTACAGAATAAAAAGGCGAGAGAGAGAGAGAGAGAGAGAGAGAGAGAGAGAGAGAGAGAGAGAGAGAAGCAAAACAAAGAAATGGGGCCAGGGAGAAACTTGATGTATGATGGACCAAATCATATCACGTCTAGCTAAACTTCATAGCCTGTCCTTGGCTACATCTACCCATCCATCATTTATCTACCCATCCATTCAACAATTTTTATTGAGCACATGTTGTATATTATATACTCTTAGGTTCTGGGGATACAGCTGTGACAGACTATCAGGTGTCTGATCTCATGGAACTTATATTGTAGTAAGAGAAACAGACTATTTACCAATCAATCAATCAATCAATCATCTATCTATCTCAATGAACGCTAAATTATCAGATGATGATAAGTGCTGTGTAGAAAACTAAAATAGGCAACGAGGGGGAACTGGTCAGAGAAGGCCTCGCTGAGAAAGTGGCTTAAGCTGGGAGCCGAATGACCAGGAGGAAGCCTGCCCTGCAAAGAGCAGGAGGAATGCAGTCCAGGCAGAAGGCACAGCTGGTGCAAAGGCCCTGAGGTGGCAACAAGCTTGGGTGTTCGAAAGGCCTGGGGCTGGAGCACAGCGAGAGTGGGGAGGGTGGTAGGAGATAAGGGCAAAGAGGCCTGGGCTGGGAGTGGTGGGGAGATGTAGGGCCTACATCATCTCCTAGGCTCCTTCCTGTGTTTCAATCCCCTTTGGTCCCTAGGAACATCTAGGGAAGTAGACCCTCTCGCATCTTTTTACAGGGGTGGGATGGAAGGCTCAGCACCTCTCTTTCTTTCCCTGAAAGGGATTATGGGAGTATCAGGATAGGCCAACAAGGAGAAACAATTTTGTGCTTTGATGCCCCTCAGGGCTGACTTGAGAAGGACTTGTAAACTCTTATGAAAAGCACCCCCTGGGTCTTACCTGGTTCCTGTGAAAAACCAGCAGGCGTTTTCAACCAGCAGCCAGCCGTCTGGTGTTCCCCGGGCCTTCCTCTCTCCCGGTCTCCTGTGCTAGAAACGGCGAGCGCCAGGTTCCCGGGTTTGCCGCCTGAGTGAGCAGGGACGTTGCGTGAGGCTGCAGGTTTCGAGCCGTCGGGCCTGGGGCAGGAGGTTTGCCACTGATCCCCCCACAAGTGCCACTTCCTATCTTTTCTCCATGTCTCCTCTTCCATGTGGTTCCGGTCGAGAGGGGCCGTGGGTGAATGGGGCGCTTGGTTGCTTTCAGCTCAGCTTCTGTGCCCTTTTCAGGCTGTGGTGGTGATGGTGGGAGGCCCCGTGAGCTACAGGCATCCACGTCAGAGAAAGACACTTTTATCTCCGGCAGAAAACGGTGCCCCTTCCCATCCAGGCAGTCATTCGTTGATGTATCAGGTACTGATTGGGAAGTAATTCTGTGCCAGACACTGTGTCAGGTACCTGAAGACACATGTGGGCCCCGGGCCTCGAGCAGGGGCCTCCTGGGACGGAGACCTCGTCCAGGTCCTGCTAACCTTGTGTGTCGAGACCAGCATCTGGTGACGCAGAATCCTGTGGAGTCTTACTCATCTCAGTATCCCCAGCATCTGCCTAGTGATACAAAACTAACAAAAGGCGAGCGAGAATCACAGTAATGGTAATAGTATAGCTAATGTGCTGAGCACTTACTCTGTGGCAAGCATTTCACAGGCTGTTTCCAGCCCTTTCCCTATTGTATCTCCCTGGAGGATCCCCATAGATGAATGATGTAAGTACTGTTATTACCCCCATTTCACAGATGAAGATGCCGAGGCTCAGAGAGGTGGAGTGACTTGCCCAAAGTCACACAGCCTGTGAGTGGGACTCAAGCCAGTTTCTTTCAGTCATTCTGCTGGGTGCTTGGCGAGTATTTAAGGCACCAAATGAGGAGCAAGAGTCCCTTCTGCTCCCTCCCCAACACTAGCTAATGACCGACCGACCGGAAGACATGGATATATATCCATCCCAGCAGAATTGAGGGATCTGGTCTATTCATTTCCAGGGAAAAGCCAGGCCGGGGGTTTGAGAGGGTCATCTTAGAGGAGCGCTTTGCAGGACCTACTTCCCCTTTACCCCGCCCCCCACCCCCCACCTCCAGTTTCAGTGGGGATCATTCCTTTCCCATCAGAGCTTCAAGCTCCTTTTGAAAATGTAGATTCTTCCAGCAAATGCCAGCCCATCCTTAACGCCTTGGTGGGTGTTAGGACATCTGAGCTCTTTGCTCAAGCTGCTCTTCCTCTTTCCACTCATTCTCTCCACTGTCCAGCTCCGATCCCCTCCCCCGGCAGCCTTCCTGGCCTCTCCTGCCCCCTCGGCTCTCCCCCTGCGGCCGGCAGCCTTCCTGGCCTCTCCTTCCCCCTCGGCTCTCCCCCTGCGGCCGGCAGCCTTCCTGGCCTCTCCTTCCCCCTCGGCTCTCCCCCTGCGGCCGGCCGCCTGGCGCTGACGGTCTGCGAGGACGTTCTAGCCCAGGTCCTCCTAAAACTGCAGCATCACGAAGACACGGCTCCTTGCGGGATCCCACCGTCTACCGACATATATCACCAAACACGCATGTGCGGGTGGCCGGCTGCCCGCTTCCTGAGGTCACAGTAAGATAAAGATACAAGCATCCACAGCCCCAAGATGAATCCACTGATTTGGCATTGCCCGAGCACCACCTTGGTCCTGGGCCCTGAGAACTCAGAGATACAGGAGACGGAGCTGTGTTCCTGGACTGTCCCGTCTGATGGGGGAACCGGTTACAGTGCAGGTTGGCCCAGCGGAGGGTGAGGCTGAATCGGAGGAGCTCAGACGAGGGACGTACCTCCGGTCAGCCTTCAGCAAGTGCCATGTACTTGTCACACCCCAGAAGCAGATGGTGGAGGGGCCCTGGGAGAGGGGGCCCTGCTCGCTTCCTTTATTTTCTTGGCACGAGGGACCGTGCTTCCGGTACCAAGCGACTGGGAAGCTGCCCCCGGGAGACGCAGTTGCTAAGGGGAGGGCCTGCGGTGAAGCCAGCGCACCTGGAGGCCCGGTGTCCGCCAAGATGCTGCCGCCGAGGTCCTGGACATCGAGGAGAAAAGTGATGCCCATCCTCGCCCTGCGTGACACGAGCTGGAGTGCATTCGCAGAGAAGAAAACATTACGTCACCACTGGCAATGCGACGCCATATTTTTCTAACGCGCTTCAAAGTAAATACGGAACAGTTGGGCCTTAAAACAATGTTTGCCCGTAGACCCCCTGACATCCTTTTCTGCATCTCTGCAGAATAGGTGCCATTCTTTGGGGAACGCTTCTCTTTAATATTACTACTATTCGTAATGATTATAATACAATAGCAACAATAAAAAAGTAAAGATGAGACACATGGGACTTGCTGTACGCCAGGCACAGTTCTAAGTGCTTTTATATGTATTAGCTAATGTGATCTAGCTAATGACAGCCACACGAGGAGGTATGGCTTTTATACCCCACTTCGCAGATGGCAACACTGAGGCACGGAGACGTTCAGTTACTTCCTCCAGGCCGCACAGTCCGTGTGCGGAGGAGCCAGATTGGAACCTCGGCAGCCTTGCCCTGAACCTGGCCTTTTAACCATTTCTCACACTGTCTGCCGACTCTCCTTCCTCCAGCACCTATGGACAGTTTGGTTTTTTAAAAATATATTTCTATTGATTTCATGGGGGCGCGGGGAGAGAAACATCAATGAAGAGAATCAATGATCGGCTGCCTCCTGCACACCCCCCACTGGAGATCAAGCCCGCAACTTGGGCATGTGCCCTTGACTGGAATCAAACCCGGGACCCTTCAGTCCGCAGGCTGATGCTCTATCCACTGAGCCAAACCATCCAGGGCGGACATTTTAGGCTGGATGCTTATCTAGGCTCCTGGAGGAAGAAAGGAGACTGGTTAAGCACCCAGCACACAGTAGGTGCTTAATGAATGCTCTTCATTATTTAGGGTATACAACTCTTGTTCACATCCTTTAGCTCAGTGAAACGTCCTGGGCTCACTGGTTGGTAGGTGGGGAAGGTGTTATAGTCCCATTTTACAGATGAGGGAGACCGAGGCTCAGAGCACGCAAGTGACATATTCAAGGCCACACAGCTGGTGAATGGGGGAGCCAAGCACGGAGCTCAGCGCTCCAGAATGCAAGTCCCCTCTCTTTCCCCTCTCAGTGCCTTGCCTGGTAGCACCGAATTGACTGATTAATGAATAATGCTGGTTGGCTTGTCTTAAAAGCGTGTCCTGCCAAGTCCTGTAGCGTCTTCTCTGTAATTACCCCATTTTCTCCTGCGGGGGCTAATGAGCTTCCTCAAGACTTGCTCCTTTCCCAGTGGGAAGGGGTCTGTCAGGACACAGGCCGGCCTCGGGGACCCAGCCATTCTCTCTCTAGTTTGCTCTTTCTCGTTCTCTCTTTTTCTTGCTCTCCCGTGTCTCTGCTGCATGTATTTGTTTTGTCTTTGACGGATCCCCTGGGCTGAGCTGTGCTCCTGTGACATCTCTTCCCTTTTGTGTTCCTGATGATAGCATTTCCCTGGAGGCTCTTAAAAGAGAAGGATGGAGGGAATAAAGCGCCCGCCTGCCTGGCAGGGCCATCCAGCCCCAGAGCCTGGTGGCCGGACGAGAGCTTGGACACGCGTCCTTTCTCTTCAGGCCTCCTCCTGTGTGGACATGTGTGCAGCTGCACGTGCACACGTACACACACATGCACGTGCACACTGTGCTGTGATATGATTGAAACACGGGTTCCTCTGGCCAAGAGGGAGCGCATGATCCCTAAGGCCTCTCATCGTAGGCTCCTCTGCAGACTTGCTGCATCCGTTTCCCACGGCCCCTGTAACAAATAAACGTCGTGGCTTAAAGTAGCCCAGGCTTATTATCTGCAGTTCTGGAGTCAGAAATCCTAAAATTAAGTGTTGTCAGGGCTGCGTCCCTTCGGGGCCTCCAGGGGGAAACCTGTTTCCTTTGCTTTGTCAGCTTCTGGAGGCTGCCTGCTTTCCTTGGCTTGTGGCTACTTCCTTCCATCTTCAAGGCCAGCAACATAATCAATCTCTCTTTCCCTCTCCCTCCCTCCCCCTCCCTCTCCTTCCTTCCCTCTCCCCCTCTTTCCCTCCTTCTCCCCCCACACAGTCCATCATCACCTCTCCTCTCTGACCTCGGTGCCCCCATTTCCCCCTTATTAGGGTTCTTGTGATTACACTGGGCCCCTCCAGGTAATCTCTCCATCACAAGATCCTTACCTTAATCATATCGGTAAAGTCTCCTTTGCCGTGTAAGGTAATATATTCGCAATATCTTGGGATTAGAATATGGACATCTTTTGAGGCCATTTTTTCTGTCCCACTTGCCAAGTGAAATGGAAACTTTTTTGTGTGCAACCTCTTTCCTTTGGGGCTCTCTCAGTGCCCATCTCTTTGGGAGACAGTACAGCACAATGGGCCCTGAAGCAGACTGCTTGGATTCACACCCTGCCATCCCCTCTCTTCCTAGCGGTGTTACCTTGGGCAAGTCACCTAACCTCTCTGTGTCTGATGTCCTCATCTATAAGATGAGCGAATAATGTAACACAGCTTAATTGCACTGTCATGTCATGGGAAGGACTGGGGTGACACAGATGTCATGTGGCGAACAATAAGCACCAACAGTGAATGGGAGAGACCATTATAATTAGGGGTCTGCACAGCATAATAGTTAGAAACTCAGAGGGCCTTGGTTCAAATCCCAGTCTCACCGCGTAAGAACAAAATGGCCTCGGGCTATTTGCTTCCGGTGTCTGAGTCTGTTTTCTTAATTGTTAAAATGAAAATAAAACAATGAGCTCGGCCAGCATGGCTCAGTGGTTGAGCATCGACCTATGAACCAGGGGGTCATGGTTTGATTCCTGGTTGGGGCATATGCCCCGGTTGCGGGCTCCGTCCCCAGTGTGGGGCATGTGGGAGGCAGCCGATGGATGATTCTCTCTCATCATTTATGTTTCTCTATCTCTCTCCCTTCCTCTCTGAAATCAATAAAAGCATATGGTTTTTTAAAAATAAAACCATGATCATATTAACACACAGGATTGCTGTGAGGATAATAATAATACGGTGCCCGAGGGCCACCCGGAACACGTGGGTGGCTTTGGTTGGTAGAGGTATCACCACCACCATCATTCCCCATCCTCCCTGGGGGTGATGGGCAGCCTTCCTGGGCTGCCTCCGGCCTCAGCAGAACAAGGGCAGGGCAGGGCAGGGCAGGGCAGGGCAGGCAGCTCGCTGCATCCAGGGCGCTGAGGCCCCCCTTTGCAGGCTCCGGCTTCGGGAGGCTCAGAGCAAGGCCTGCTCAGTCTTGAGGTGTCTGGAGCTGAGGCGGCTCCCGGCTGCAGCGCTGTTAGAGGTTACAGCAGCAGCTGGTTCTTCGGACGAGGGGCTCTCGGGACAGAAGAGGGGTTTAGAGATGGTGACCAGGAGGATGGGGGCAAAATTCCCCGAGAAGACAGGGCTAGTTCCTAGATGGTGTGATACCAGGGAAGATGCAGGGTTCTGGTTTCAACCATATTATCTTTTTAAAAATTTTGCTGCAAAGCCTTGTTTCAATGAAGACTTGGGCAGATGCCCAGTATGCAAAACGGGGTAAAGCACTACTGCTCTAGTGGAAACTAGGGTGGGTGTGGGGGGGCAGCAACTTGAGCCTCTTTTTCACTCCCAGGGGGCCCCGTTTGAGAAAAACTAGCAGGGTGGCAAAAACCAACAAAAACAGGCTTTGGAGTCAGACCCAAGATTCGCATCCCTGCCTCTGCCACCGCCTGGTGGTGTGAGCTGTGGGGCTTCCCTGCACCTGTCTGAGCCTCAGTCTTGTATGAAAATGGGACCATAATAGCACCTGCCTCACGAGGCTGTGAAGACCGGCGGCAGAAACTCTAGAGTGCCTAGACCAGCGCCCAGTACGTGGTAGATGTCCTGGCATTTAGCAGGTGGTAGCTGTATTGACAGGCCCCCTGAGAACACGTGTCTAATGCCCAGGGAAGCTGTGAGATAGAGTAGATATTCCTTGGGACCGGGAGCCGAAAGGCTTGGGACCTACTTGGGTTCTGAATCCGCCACCAGAAGCCTGTGTGACTTTAGTCCCTCTCTGGGCTTCTTGAATCACCTTTCAGGTGTTTATTGAGGAGGCTACTATGTACCTGGCACTGTTCTTGGCACTAAGACAGAGGTCCTGGCATCAGAAAGGCTGGGTTTCAGGTTCAACTCTACTACATCCTAGCTCTTTGGCTGTGGGTAAGTCACTGCCCCTCTCTGGCCCTCAGTTTCTCCATGTGTAAAGTGAGGGGGTTGAACTTGTGTCATAGGGCCTTCCCAGGAAAGATGCAGTGAGATCCTGCCAAAAAATAATTGTAGAATGCACTTGAACTTGACTCTGACCTTCTGAAACATGGGCTTTGGAATCATACAGCCTTGGGTTTGAATCCTGTGCCTGCCACTTACTATGTAACCTTATGCAAGAGACTTCTTGAGTCTCAGTTTCCTCATCTGTAAAATGGGGATAAGAATAGTATCCTCACAGGGTCATGGTGAGGGCTCAAGGAGATGATACAGGTAAAGATCCTAGCAGAATGGCTGGTGCATAGTTGGTTCTCAATAAATGACAGCTGCCTTCACCACCATCAAAATCACCATCATCATCACCATAAAGGCCACCACCATCATCACCACCACCAGCATAAGCATCATGATTGTGAGCATCTGTGAAGTGTAGCTCTAAATGGTCTCTGAGATTCTGACATCTGAAGTTCCGCTTTACAAGGGAAAAATTAAGTGGCAAATGTGGCAGCGCGCCCTGGGGCACCTGAGTGGCACCCTTTGGAGGAGGGTCCCCAATAAAGAGGCTTCTCCTTCACTTTGCAGAGAAGGTCTACATGAACCTCGGTCTGTTTGAGATTTCCTGTCCTTTGTCCATAGTCAGCAGGAGCAGGACCCTTGAGCTCTGCAACGCTGGGATCCACGGGAATCAATTTCTCTTTGTGTATCTGTCCTTTTAATGGTTGCATTTTCTTGTCCATTTAGTGGTGTCACTTCAGAAGGTCAGTCTGCATCTTCTGGGGCCGGGTCTTTGGCGAAGGCTCAATCGTCCGATTTAGACCCCCTCGTCACCTCCCAACGTCATCCTGCTCAAACCACAGGGCGCCCAGGGACAGGAGGGCCTGGCACCCACCATCCTGGCTGGCTGTCAATCCCTCTCTCCCTCTGTCAAAACATCTGAGCCGTGGGACGGGCTGTGGATCGTGGGATCATAGCAGCTCACATCTCGTGGGTTCTTGTTGCTCTTGAACCTCTTGCTTCCTGTCTTTGGGGAAATCGAGTAGTCACCATCTCGTTTTATAGATGGGACTTGGAGACATTCAATGACTTTTACAAGGTTGTGTGGAGGCTAGATCTGGGTCCCAGAAACTACTGGGTCCAGTGCTCATTCAACGAAGCCACCCTGTCCCTTAAACATCTCCCTTTCCTACGGTTTGTCTTTCCTATTCCAAATTCCCAAGGCTCCGAGGTCCAGGTCAGAAATCTGCACCGGTGTGGGGGAGGACAGGTCAGCTGGGCTGATTTCTTTCGAGAAAAACCACTGGAAGGCTCCCAGGCTGGGTTGTCAAACTCTCCTCCAGGCGGAGAACCAGCCGTGAAGGAAGGGCTGGGGGCAGGTGTGGGAAAGGGGCTGCGAAGTTACAGCTCCTTTGCTCCGAGAGTGAGTGACACTATTAGAGCGAGTGTGTGGTAGGTAGGCTGTCAGTGACTTCACTGTGCGATGGCGAGCAGTCCCGTCTCCCTCCTTCCCCTGGACTCCCCCTTCTCTGCGCTAACCATCCAATAACTTAACTTCGCTGCCTCAGGGTTCGCTTCCCGCCCATCCCCTCCTCCTCCTCCTCCTCCACCACGTCTTAGCGCTGTCCGCGGTGCGGATCGCCAATCTCCTGACTGCCGCTCCGACCAGCTGGGATCTCTGATGCGCCCAACCTCTCCTCCCCGCCTCCCACCTCTCTTTCTCCAGGCACCTCGCACATAAATCACGGTGGGAGGCAGGCTTGGCTCCCCTGGGCCGGGAAGCTGCTGCCCCCTCCCTTGCTCAGCAGAGGGCTTTGCAGCAGTGGAGGAGGCAGCGCCGCTGATTTCGGGCACCGCACCGGGGAAGCAACCGATTTGTCGGCTGCCAGCAGCCCTGAGTTGCCTACGCGGAAGACAAGAGGAAGAGAGAGAGAGAGAGAGAGAGAGAGAGAGAGAGAGAGAGAGAGAGAGGCTGACTTACAGAGCAAAACCCTTCATCCATGTGGAGGACAGTCTGAGGGAGCCACAGTCTGCCTTGCCCACCAACTGGCTGACTTTTCTCCTCGCCTGGCGGTGGTATTTCTTTTCGTCTTGGTCCTGCATGATTTAGGGATAGTTGGTGCGTGTGCGCGTGTGTGTGCATGTGCGTGCGCATGTGTGTGCGTGTGTGTGTGTGTGTGTGTGTGTGTGTGTGTGTGTGTGTTGGCACTTTGATTTTATTTTGGGAAGAGTAAGAGAGTCAAATGGACAATTTTCTTCCAGGCACCTCCGCTGAGCTTTCAAACCAAGTCACCGGGAGTTAACGTCTTCCCACCCCGCAGGGAAGGGAGGAGTTGGCAAGAATTTGGCTCAGCCGTTCCCCCTGCAATCCGCTGGTGTTGTGGTAAGTGATATTCTCCTCAGTTGTGCAAAGGGGCTGGGGGTATTGGAATCCCAGTTGCACGAGGTGCGTGCATGAGCTGGTGGGGTGAAGGGTAGGTGGGAGGGGAGGGGTGTTGAGGAACGACCACGTTTATTTGCCCACATTCTGCAGTGTTTGTTTGATCACCCAGGCGGCACCCCAAAGCCAAATTAGATTTCGGCTCAGTGCCCAGGGAGGGGTAAAATATGCTCGTTTTTAGGCATTGCGATCAGAATTGTGGCTTCTGCCCAGCTTGCCCTCTCCCCTGCAGCAGAGGCTGTTGAAAGTAGCCGGCAGTTCTCTGAGTGAATTAACCCTTCCGGGGGCCGGCCAGCCTGGCACGGAGGGTCTCTGGGTGTTCTAATCTAGTGGGTGGGCATCTTGGCCCTGGATGGGAGAGGGTCACCTGAGGCTGGAAGGCTAACCCGTGCCTAGGGTCACCTCGGCACACCAGGTAGGCTTGCGCAGGACAGGCTCAGGTTGTGCCATCTTCTAGGGAGTAATTCAATTGTGTGGTTTGGGTAAGCTTGGCTGTCCTGAGCTTTCTGAGATAAGAGATGTGGGAGCCATGAAAGGACCACATTTTTCTGGGAACGAGTGGTCGGACAGGCCAGAGGGGAGCAGCCAGCTGCCCGCTGAGCAGACGCTGTTTTATTTTCACAGGTGGTGTAACCTGTAAGTGAGGGTATGGGGGGTGGGGGGTGCGTCCTGGCACCATCCTGGGGGACTCCATCCTTGAGCCCGTCTCCGAGTGGGGAAGGCAGGGGACAGGGTTGGTGCTGATGCCGGGGAAGGGCTGTGAGCTCCAGTTTCAGATCTGTTCCCGGGCAGAGCCTAGCCTGCTGTCATTGCTTGATCTGACGTCCTGATGGGCTAAGCCTGCGCCAACCTGTAGTGAGTGGCAAGCGGAGGTCCTTAGCGGGTGAATCCAGAAACTCACATTTCATTTTAAAATGCCTTTTGCTGCTAATCTGTGACTTATCAAAAGGGGATTTCTCCTGGCTTCCCGCTTTGATGACATCCACCTTTCTGGGAGCGAAGGCCCTTATTTTTAGCATCGCTGCTGTTGTCTCAGGGTTGCTCCAGTCTTCCGCATCCCCAAGGATTTCCTCCTTAAGTTCTTGTTCTTGGAGGTGGGAGGGATTCAGCCTCACCTCCCAGAGACTGGCAAGCCTGGGGTGCAGGCAAAGCCCACTCAGTCACCTTCTCCCGCCCCAGGGCCATGTGGAGACGCCTAGTCCCAGGGCATGTGCCTGCTCAGGCAGGACGCATGGGAAGAGGGGGCGGGTTCTCAGTGGTTAGTGCCCAAGATGTGACCCTCAAATCCTCGTCTTCCTTTGGGGGATGACCTTGAGGACAAAGTTGTCTTAGTTTCCTCCCTGGGAAGCCTCAACTATAAATGAGGAATGAGGAATGAGAGGCTCAAATTAGGAGCCACATATCTGGCCATGGGGTGATATTGAACTTGGGCATTGACTGGCTAGACCGGGCTATGACTGGGCCCTGGAGTGGGGGATCTCAGGGGTCCCCTGCAGTGCCGAGTGTTAACCTTTGAGGGTTCAGAGTGGACTGGGGGAGGAACAAGGGAGCCACCGGGGCCTCGGCGTGACATCACCACCTGGCACGGGAGTGTGTTAGTGTTTTAACGACTGGGTCAGCCCTGCGGTACATGCCAGCCCGGCTGAGGTGGCCAGGACTGGGTGCTTTCGAAGCATCTCTGTGCTGTCTCCCAGCTGTGCTTCCCTGGGGGTGGCTACGATCCAAGCGGCCGCCTTGCCTCCTCCCCCATCACGTTTGAAATGGTGCATTGTGGTGCGCCAATAAGACAGAGACCGGAGTTCCAGAATGAGCCTTGCACTTGGAGTGGGAGACCTGGGTTCTGGCCCTGGCTCTGCCTCCCCTTCCCGGGCCTCGGTTTCTCCGCCTGTGCAATATGGTAGTTGGCCTTGGTGACCCCCAGGCCCCTCTGGCTCTGAGGTTAGTGGCTGTGTGCTAAGTACATGTGTGTGTACCTGCTTCTAGGAAGGGTTAGCACAGTCTCTGGGAATTTATCACATGTGTTGAGGGTCCCTGTTTGGGATAAACTGGGGTGGGATGGGGGTCCCTTGCAACACGTTGGTGGGGTCCCGGAGTCCCGGGCTCAGGTGGAGAGGGCTCTGCGGTATGTATGGCGCAAGCAGATGCAGAGACACACAGATTTGCAGCACATGAAGGCCCTATAGACTAATCCCAGGGGTGACAGCAAGGACCCCATTGAGGATCCCCCCATGCTGAAAAGATGCATATTCACTCAAACGCACAACAGCAGGGGGTTTGTGGGCCCTTCCTAATGCCCATCTGAGCACCTCAAGTTCAGAACCTCTGATCTAGCCCAACCCCTTTGGGGGCTGCCCAGAGAGGGAAAGACCACGCAGTAAGTCATGGCACAGCAGCACACGCATCTACCATCAGGAAGACGAGGCATCGCCCCCTCACTGCTGGCTCTGGCTGCCGCCTGTCTGCCCCCAGCCTGGGATGGAGGAAGGACAGGAGCACCTGGCCAGCCCGCATAGGTCACCGGGAAGCAGAGCAGGAGACAAATGCGGGCACCCCCTTTCTCACTCGCAGGAGAGAGGCAGCGGCCAGGGTTTCTGCAGTTTCACAGGGCGGCCTGGAGAGTCAGCCTCCACAGCTGGCTCTGCTGCTCCCCTTCCCTCCTGCTCCCGCCCGTCCTGGCCGGTCAGGGTGGCCGCTCTGGGGGTTTCTTCGTAGCATGTGGTATTTATTCTTTATCCACCCCCTCCCCATCTCTCTCTCTCTCTACATGAGTCACAGAGAGTTTGTAACTTTCTCATAAAAACCACCATGACATATGGACCTGTCTTCTGCTCTCTATCCCCTTCGAGCGGGGAGCTGGTCATAAATGCAGACAAATCGACAGCCGACGTGAAGACGAGAAGCCAGCGGCGCAGTTTATTTCTGTTAAGCACTGTGGCTGCAACCTGGGATAAAAATAGCCCCGGGACCCAGGCTGGGCTGGAGCCGAGGAGCTTAAATTATTCAGCTGCCCCGGGATGGAGGTCCTCCATGTGCTGGGAGGTAAAGGAGGCACCCCAGCCCCCTCTTCCTCTTGCTCCCCATCTGCCACCGGAGCCTCTGAGGGCTGCAGCGTGGGGCTCTGGGAGCAGCCAGACCCAAGTTTGAATCCTGACTCCAGTGCGTCCTGGCTGTGGGACTTCAGGCAAGACCCCCAACCTCTCTGAGACGCAGTGTCCTCGGGCATATTAAGGTAGTCCTGCGTGGTGGCTAAGGGTGTGGGCTCTGGAAATAGAACTCTTGGTGTAGATCCTGGTTCTGGCACTTTCTAGTTGTCTCCATTCACCTCTCTGGGTCTCAACTTTTCTACCTATAAAGCGGGAATAATAAAGGAATTATGAGAATTTTAAGAGTTAATGCTCGCAAAGGACCTGGCAAGGAATAAGTGTCCAACACATGTCACTAATGGGGATGGTGTTGGTGACGGTACCAGTGAAATTACCCCTGACCCAAACAGCATCTGGGTGAGGGAGAGGGAGGTGACTCCTTCCTGCCAGACACGCAGCCTTGTGACCCAGGAGAGAGAGGACGTGGCCTGGAGACAGGAGACTTCCCACCCCACTTGTTCCCTGTGTCTTTCGTGCAGTTGATGGAGGTCCCAGATCCTCCGTTTCTTCATCCATGAAATGGGCATAACCACCTCATTTCCTTAAAGCGTGGCAGGCCCTGAGGACCAGGGCTGCTGTGATGGTGGTGAGCAGGTGCTGCAGGAAGAGGGCCAGGAGGGGGAAAGCTTTGGACTCCCCTGAGTCTCGTTCCTCCAAGCCCTGGAGGCTTTTGCTGAGTCATCCCAAATCACCAGCTCAGCGTCTGTGAGTTTTTCCGAGAAGACCCGAGCGTTGCCTCCCTCCCCGCACGGTGCTCCTGCACAGGCTCCTCGGGTGCTACATGGCGGGATCTTAAAGGCCAGAGCTGTGCCATCTCCATTTTTGCTGTCAGAGTTAGCACAGCGCTCAGCAGTGACTTTCAGACATGCATGCATGAAAGAATGAATGAATGCATAAATGAATGAATGAATGAAATCTCAATTGATTGACAGGCCAATTTGGGGGAGGTACCTTGGCCTGTGGTCCAGCCAGAGACATGCATGCAGCAGGCGCTTAGCGTTTGCTGATTATGGTGAGTCATGGGTGAAGTTGGGAGGACTTGGCTTTCACCTCCGATCTGCTACAGGCAGCCCACAGGCCTCGCTCTTTTCCTGCCCAGACGTTCATCAACACTTCCTCATGCGTCGCACATTCATTGAGTACTTACAGTGTGCGTGGCACCATGGTGGGCACTGGGCATAAAATGGTGACAAAGACACAATGGGACTTAAAGTAAGGGACTACTTATAACAGGTGATCTTTTGGGGGGTGGTACTTAGTCTCCCCAAAAGACTGCTCACTGACGTCCAAAATCCCATCATGAAAGTTTAATTCTTTGTCTCAAGGCTTGTTCTTGGATAAAGGGGCAGGAGCTTTGAGGTGGGACGATGCAGCCAGCCGTCCTTAGAAGCCATTTACCTTAACGAGGGGGAGTCGTACAGGACTTTCCCAAAAGCGAGGAGAGAGTTGTTTTGCAGTGGGGAGTGGAGTTTGCACACACTAATCTTGCAGGTAAAAGAGAGGGCAGAAGGCAGAGATGGGCGAACGCTGCTGGGTATACGTTCTATTGGGGATGCAAAGCTCCAGAAGCGCCCGAGAACCCAAGGCCAATTCCTGGGTTGCTCCCGTGCCATCAGGAACTCTGAGCGCAGGGCCCTGGGACCTGTGCCCTTACAAGCCCCCACTGCCATAGGTAAAGGAGTGTTTTGTGAAATGCAAAACGCTTTTACAGGTGTTAGCTGTCAGTTCTGGTCTGGGGAGCCTCAGACTTGTTGCCAAGGTTCTCCCCGGCCCCTGCATCCCCTAAGGGCAGAGCAGAGTAAGAATCAGGCCTGTTGCCTCCCGGACACCATTTACTCTCTGCAGCGGAATCCCTCAGGTGTGCACAGGAGTGTGGGCTGGGCCTAGCAGGGTTGACCCGTTTCCTGCAAACCTCACAGAAGTCTGGTGGGGGTGGGGGGGTAGGGTTGGGCGTTTCTTCTTAAACAGGACCCAGGGACTCGGGTTATCAGATAGCTCAGCGACAAGGCAGCAGTGATGGGGAGGCTGGCCTGGTCTTTGGGGGCTCTTCTTAGCCCAACTGGGCTCCCCATTTGGGCCAGGGCAATGCGGGGAGACCACAGGGCAGTGCCGAGGCACCAGGCTGCTGTGTGCAATGTCACCGCCGTTTCCTCGAAGCGATTGTCTTGCTGTCGTTAGTTATAATGACATAATGCATGCCCAAATCTCATTGTGATGGAGCCGTGGCAGACTCTGGCTTAGCAATGCAGTTACTGAGCGAGATAACAGGCCTCAGGAAGCCGGGGCTTGCGCCCTCCCCTTCCCAATGAATCAACAAGAGGAAACTCATCCGCCAGCATCACCGTAATGATGCTTGGCTTGTGAAGGCTTCATTTGGAGAGTGGGGGGGTGGGGGTGGGGGTTGCCTCGTCTCCCAATATAATCTGCGTGAGTTCATTCAGCTGCCTCCTCCTTTCTTTTTTCTTTCTTTCCTCTTTTTAATGCACCTACACAGCGACAAGCAGCGACTTGTGAATGGAAGCCGCTTTCAGTAGAGAACTGATTATGTAAGCAGGTTCCGGTGCCAGCAGGATGGTGGGGCAGTGTTCTGCGCTGCTGGGAGGAGGGCTGAGGTCTCCCAGTCCGTGGGGAGGCCCTCCCTGGGAGATGCGGGCACAGAAGCATCTGTGTGGTCCATTCTGCCCCACAGCCTGGCCCCCGACCCTGTCCCCTCCACCTGTCGGCTTTCCCCCCCCGTCCCTGTATGGCTGGATTAATCTGTCAGCTGAAAGCAGGATATGGGAACTTGGCAAAGGCGCTTGAAATCACTGGAAGTGCAGCCAGCGTGTCGGGCTGGGGAGTCTGGCCAAGTCTTTCTCCCAAAGCCCTGCAGATGGGGGGCTTGTGGGACAGGCTGCTGGGTAGGACGGAAGGTGGAAGTTTCTGACGTTTGCAGTTTCTCCTCTGATCGTTAAAGTCCTACCTGTTGTTCACCAGAGCCGAGGGCGGCAGCAGCCCTGGGCATGTGCCCAAGGACAAGCGCCGGCGGACACCCACTCCGGGAAGGGCTGGCCCTCAGAGGGCAGACCAATGACACACCGCCTGTGCCTTTCAGAGAGGGACACGCTGCTGTCTCTCTGGGTCTGTGTTTTCTCTGGGTTGTCTAGGTGGAGAGACCCTGGTCCCGTTCCACAGTCAGCCGCTCGGGCCACCTCTGTCGGGTTTCCGCCTCCAACACTGACGTGGCCTCTGGGAATAGACCGGTGGCTGCAGACAGGCTCCCCGTGGCCTGAACGTGCTCCGAGGGTGAAATGCCACAGAGCCTGGTAGCGGGAGTCCTCAGGTGGCCAGAGAGGCCTCAGAGGCTCCCCAAGGCCCTGGGATCGAGCAGACTCCCGCCCTGGAAAATTCTCCCTCTGGTTGTCATGGCAGCAGGTCTGGGATGGGGCCTTTTCCCCAAGGGGGCACCACAGGGCTATCATTTCTGATTGACACGGACTGTCAGGGTGGCCTCAGGTCTCTCCTGCAGGGTGGTCTCCCATGCCCTAGGGGGTCTCTGATGCCCTGGGGGGTCTCTGATGCCCTGGGGGGCTCCCCACTTGCTCTCTGTATCGCACCAGGCTCTTGCTAGAAAGACCACTGAGCTACGAGCTCTCTATTTGGGGTTAAGTCCCAGCCATGCCATGTGGCAGTTGTATCCTAGAGCTGTGGTTTTGCACAGGACGTGAAGGGATCAGGGGCTTGTCCACCAAGTCACAGAGCAGTCATGGGGGTGAGACCTGCACTTGGAATTGACATGAGTGATCTCCCTGAATCCTCACAAAACCTGGGCAAGAGCCTTACTCTGATGCCCATTGTGCAGACCAGGACGCTGAGGCTGCCGACAGCAGAGAGATCTCGGTCCTCCCAATGCACAGCGTCAGTAAAGGGAGGGTCCGGGACTCAGACTCAGGTCATTTGGACGCCAAAGTCAAATACTGAATTTTCACAGCAGAGAAATGGACCTCCCAGGGCCCCATTCCTCTGCCCTGTAAAACGGGGTAACAATCAATCAGCACTTCGTGTGTGGTTCAGGGTTGCTGTGAAGACGGAGCAGCGAGGATGTGGCTGAACAACCTAGAGCTTTGGTGTCTAGTGTTCAGCTCCTCCTGGCGCGATCTAAAGCATGAATGTCGTTCTGGCGAAGGACTGGCGTGCACCGACCAGTAGGAGGCAGTGCGCTCCGTGGTCAGAAGCACAGTTGGGATTCTGGCTGTGCTCCTTGCCAGCCTGTGACCTTGGGCCTGTTGCGTGGCCTCCCTGCCCTCAGTTTACTCACCTGTAAGATGGGAATGATAATAGCACCTTCCTCGTAGAGTTGCTGTGAGGATTACGTGAGTTCATATGTATAGGTAGCACTTGGAGTGGCCAGTCCATGCTGGACTGTGTACATATTAGCTGCTTATTATTTATATAGGACTTACATTTTTAAAAAATACATTGATTTCAGGAAGGAAGGGAGAGGGAGAGAGAGAAACATCCATGATGAGAGGATATCATCGATCGGCTGCCTCCTTCCTGCATGCCCTCCCCCCGCCCCCCGGGGATTGAGCCCACAGCCCGGGCATGTGTCCTGACCAGGAATCCTGGTTCATAGGTGGGTGCTCAACCACGAGCCACACTGGCCAGGCAGGACTTACGTTTTTAAGGAAATTACATCTGGAGTCATAGTTGTTTCACAATAACCGTCTGCCGTTGGAATTGCTACCTCCATTTACAGATGAAGGGACTGAGCCCCAGAGAAGCGAACCAATTTCCCAAGGCCACACGGTGAGTCAGGGACCAGAAAAAGGCTTAGCTTCAGGGATGGCACTGGCCGAGCCACAAAGCTCGGAGGCCAAGCAGGTCCACCAGGCCAATGACAACGTGTAAACCCAACAAAAAGTGACAAAAAATGGCAGTCCCAGGCAGGCTGGAAAAGGCAGACGGTTAATTTGGTGGCCTCGGGATCCTCCCTGGGGGGCCCTGGTAGCTAGGGCTGTGAGCACTCCAGGTGGGTGCAAGGGGAAGCCACACCTACTCCAAGCCACAGAACACCTGGCCGCCAAGCAGGTGGCCGAGGCTCCGCTGGGGAGCTCCCAGGTGGACAACCGGGGCTTAGCAGGCTCGTTCTCGTGCTTTCTCGGAAGTTGGGATCCCTCCCAGCTTCTGTCCCCACGCCCCTGCTCGTGCCATCGGCAAACCTCTAGAAGGGTCCGAAGCGATGGACAAGGAAGGCGTGCAGGCGCCAGAGATGTCGGTGGATGGGGAAGCAGGGGAAGCTCTTTTATAAAACCAGCTCAGCAGCCTGATCGCTTTAACCTGATTAATTACATTAAGCCTTTGTCAATATCACCATTACCTCAGCCCCGGCGGCTGCTGGGGGAGCAGGAGGCTTATTCAATATTTAAGAAGCCCTGCATTGCAGGCCAAGGGCTTGGGCCGCGTGCGGAAGCAGCAGCAGCAGCAAATGTTCAGGGACAGTCTCTTAAGCGGCCAATTCGTTTTAAAAGGAGAGAAACAAGAGGAGGAAAAGCCGCGCAGCCCTCACCTTCCCCCGGGGGTCCCCCAATTTCGGGTCACATTACACAGCGCACCCCAGAGCTGTTTGCTCTGACGCAGGACCAGTGAACGCAGCTGTGGAGCAGGAAGCTGGGTCTGCCAGTTCCGCTTTCTCTAGACGCGCACAAAGCGGAGGCTCTCAGAGGGCTGTCCCCAGACCTGCACATCAGCACCACAGGGACCTTTTAGAAATGCAACTTCTCGAGCTCCGTGCAGGACCCCCCAAATCAGAGACCCCGAAGCTGGGAAGTGGCCATCGGTCTGCTCTCACGAGACTCTCGGGGTCTCTGAAGCAGGTTCAAGTTTAAGGTGCTCGATTGTGAAGACCAGGGGCTTTGCAAATTGCAGAGTGCTCCGTCCACACTTGATGGCTGTCTCCAGGGGGACACAGGGCGAGAGGCAGGGATTTTGTGGTTCATTCATGCTCTCCAGCCAACACTGAGATTCATGTTTCTGTTCCTTTCCCCCGCCTGGCGCCAGAGGGGTCTGGGCAGGAGAGGGCAATGGGTGGAGGCAGGTCTTTAAGATCTATTATTCATGGGAACTAAGAGAAGCTTTGTGTGTGTGTGTGTGTGTGTGTGTGTGTGTGTGTGTGTGTGTGTTTTCTGATATGGTCTCGGATTTCTTAGAATCCATACCCCAGGGGAGTGGCCGTGGCCAGACTGCATGAGGCAGAAAGTACCCTTCCTGGCCAGAGACTCTGTAACCCAGCTTATTTTGGGGGTGGGGTCTGCAGAAGCTCCCGGGTACCTCAGAAAGGGGGGGCGATGCCAGCACTGACCTTGATCCTCTCTCCTACCCATTTTCCCACTCCAGCCTCTCAACAACTCTGTGAAGCAGAGGCAGTTACTGCCCCATTTTACAGACAGGGAAATTGAGGCTCTGAACTGCTCATTAATTTGCTCAGGCTCACCAAGCTTGAGCTTAGCTGGGGGTTGAACCCAGGTCCATGTGACTCCAAAGCCTGAGCTTCTGATGGAAGATTCTGTCATGAAATTTGTACCACGGGTGCAATGAGGGTGGTGTGTGTGTGTGTGTGTTTGTGTGTGTGTTTGTATGTATTTGTGTGTGTATGTGTGTGTTTGTGTGTTTGTATGTGTGTTTGTGTGTTTGTATGTGTGTTTGTGTGTTTGGTTGTGTGTGTGCGTGCGTGCGCATGTGACTGTGTGTATGTTTGCATATGTGTTTGTGTCTCTGTGTCTGTGTGTTTGTGTGTGTTTGTGTGTTTATGCATGTGTGTATTGGTGTGTTTGTATGTGTGTTTATGTGTGTGCACGTGTATATGCGTTTGTGTATGTGCGTGTGCATGTGTGTGTATGTGTGTGTTTGTGTGTGTATGCGTATGTGTGTGTTTGTGTTTGTGTGTGTGTTGTGTGTGTATATGTGTGTTTGTGTTGTGTGTGTGTGTTTGTGTGTTTGTGCATGTGTGTATTGGTGTGTTTGTATGTGTGTGTGCGTGTATATGTGTTTGTGTATGTGCGTGTGCGTGTATGTGTGTGTTTGTGTGTGCGTGTATGTGTGTATGTGTGTGTGTGTTTGTGTGCGTGTTGTGTGTGTGTATGTGTGTTTGTGCATGTGTGTATTGGTGTGTTTTTATGTATGTGTATGTGCATTTGTGTGTGCGTTTGTGTGTGTGCATGTATGTGTTTTTGTGTGCATGTGTTTGTGTGTGCGTGTATGTGTTTGTGTGTGTATGTGTGTGTGTTTGTGTGTGTGTGTGTATGTGTGTGTGTTTGTGTGTGTGTGTGTGTGGTGAGGTGAGAAGACAAGAAGAACCTTTCCTGAGGCTCTAGTTCTTCCTCTTCACAAGGATAAAGTGAGAACATGCATTTTCCCAGGCAGGGAGCACTGATGGCGAGAGGACCCTCTTCTATGCGCTCTGACCGATAAGAGGCCAAGGCAAGGCTGAGAGGGAAGAGTCTGTGAGCTTGAGCAGTTTTCCCAAATGCAGAAAGAGGCCATTTCCCTATCCTGCCCGCTTTACCGCACCCTCGACAAGGGGCCGTGTTAATTGTGCTTGGTTGCCTCCAGGGCCTGGGAACGCGTCACCCATGAGAGTGGCACGCCCCCCTGTTGATACCTCCGATGGTGACAAAGCTGTTCGTTACCTTACGCCAGACTCTCCCTGGCTTTACCTGTCACCTGGTGATGCCACATCTGGCCAGGCGGCTGTGTTAGGAGCGTGGGTATCCAAAGTAGTGGTTAAAAGTGTTGGTATCAGAGGGAGACACAGCTGGCTTATAAGCTGGTGGCTCTACCACTCCTGGCTACTGATCCTGGGCGAGTTAAGGCAGCAGCTGAGTCTCAGGAATGTTAATCACGCCACGGCCTGCTTCCTGGGAGGGGCTGAAGGTGAAGGAGGTGGTGTGTGGAAACTGCCTGGGCACAGGCTGGTGATGCCTGTGCTGCCCACCTCTGCGGAGTACAGACCCTCAGGGCAGGACAGCGAGTTGGTCAGAGCACAGGCTCCGGAGTCACACTGCGGGGGTTCCGTAGGTGGCCCGTCATGTACTAGCTGTGCAGCCTGAGAGAAGTTGCCCAACCTCTCTGTGCTCCAGGCGCCGCACTGGTAAAAGGGGACCAATCACCGTTTCATCGGGTCGTTGTGAGGATTCGGTGAGTTAAATGCCCAGAAGAGGGGGTGGCATATGGGAGGCACTCAGAAACTGGCCGCACACCCAAAGGAGTAAATGAAGATAATTTAACGAAGAGACTGTTTACAGACACGTGAGCAAGCCAGCAAGGTCAAGGGAAGCCAGGATGCTAAAGCACCCCAGTATCCTACAGAGGGCCGGCATCACCTCCAGGCCGGAGGGGCAGACGCGGGACAGTTATGGACCAGAAGAGACAGGGCTCTATGGCGCGGTCCTCCTGACAAGAGCTGTGACCTTCCACAGAGGCCGTGGTGTCTGGTGGGAGGGGTCCAGGGGGTAAAAACCCCGGTGCGTCTCTCTTCTCACCCCCTCCGGTCTTCTACTGGTGTCTTTCGTTAGATAAACCCAACCGGAAGCCAGAGGGCAAGGTGGCTGCTGATACGGTCCACGCAGGGCAGCCTCCCAGGGCACAGAGCGGGGTGGAGGGTGAGTGGACCTGGAGGAGTGAATGGAAGATACCCAACAAAGCTATTTTTATTATTAGGTTGGACCATTTGATGCTGCCCCCATACAATGGTATTTGCCATGTAAAAACCGCACATTAATATGCTTAACCAAAGGTGATATTGTTTGTACTGACAATCAATAGAGAAGGGTGGTCGGAAGGCTCAGTGATACACGACCCAGGTCTGAGTCCTTGAATAGGCCGCCTGCTCCCAGTGTGATCAGGGTCTCAGTTTTCTCATCTGTGAAATGGGAATGCTCCTCAGATGAGAGGATGGGGACTGCTGTCATTTAAAAAAAGGAATAAGTGCCACTCCCTGCTCTGAATACAGATGCTCCTTGATGTCATAATGGGGTTACTTCCCCCCAGTAAACACAGATTTATTTGGAAATATTGTACATTGAAAATGCGTTTGGTACCCCTGACCAAACGTCATAGCTTAGCCTAGCCCACCTTGAATGTGCTCAGGACACTTATACTAGCCTCCGGTTGGGCAAAATCATCTAAACAAAGCCTGTTTTATAATAAAGCATTGGTCTCATATAATTTAGTATTGTATCGCTTTGGAACCATTTATACTAATAAAAGGGTAATATGCTAATTAGACCGGACGTCCTTCCGTACAAAGCCATGGTGGCGGGGCCAAGGCAGAGGCAGTTAGGGGTGATCAGGCCAGCAGGCAGGCGAGCAGTTAGGAGCCAGCAGTCCCAGATTGCAAGAGGGATGTCCAACTGCCCACAGCAATCGGGCCTAAACTGGCAGTCAGACATCCCCCAAGGGGTCCCAGATTACAGAGGGTGCAGGGCGGGCTGAGGGACAACCCCCCTCTAGTCATAAAATAAAAAAAAATCATAAGTCAAACCATTGTAAGTTGGGGACTGTCTGTATTTTGTCCTTAAGAGAAGAATGAGAATGAAACTTGGGGTCTCCATGGCATGATGAGACTTAGGGCTGTAGGTGAGTCCGTTCCAGTTGAATTTTAACCCGAATGAGTTTCATTGCAACCTGGGCCTCAGTGGCAGCCAGAGGCCATTAAGCGAAACGACGTGTTTTAATACGCAGACCTGCCTAATCACATTTCCCAGTTTGGGGCCGTGTGTCTGTGCACGCACGCACTAATGCAGAAACCCGTCCTGAGCTTTCCTCTTCTCCCTCCTCGCCGGGCCGTGGCTGAGGCCAAGATAAGCTCGGTTAGCAGCACAACAAAGGCAAGTTTCTGCTTTATCAAGGAATCAGGTAATTGGCGGGGCTGTGCAGGGAGCCCCCGAGGCTGGGCTGTTAACAGCGTCCGCCTCTGCGGCTGCGAGTGTGGCATTTGGGTTTGTAGACTCGGGGCTTGGAGGGATCCATAATCCAGGGGAAGAAGGAATGATTAATCATAACACAAATCAGTGATAGCTTCCACTTGACCAGGGGTGTTTTGTGCCAGGCCCTGGATCCCGGACTTCCTGTACATTATCTTACTCCATCCTCACAGGAATTCTATTTTGACACGGAGCCTATCATTGTCCCCACTCTACAGATGAGGTCAGGGAGGGGCATATACTTGTCAGGCTGAATGGCTTGACCCCTAAACCCGTCCCCTAAGCCACCCTGCTGAACCGACTGCTAAAAGCATGTGGTCTTGGCTTCGGATCTTTAAGTGGAAGGAGGGATTGTCTGCATGGAAAGTTCTGGGGACGCTATGCACTGTGGTGGTTGAGCCGCAATGAATTCATCGCTGGCCCCCCTCTCTTTTCAGTCCTGTTTCCCCCTCCTCCCTGCCATCCCATCACCCCAGGCTCCATCCTCATGGGTTTCTCTGCTCCCCAAACATTCCTGTCCACTGACGCCTCTGAGGCTTGCCTCCTCAGTTCCCCTCTTCCTTTCCTCCATCCTTCATGTCTTGCGCACTCCAGCTCATCCTTCAAGAGCCAGCCCCAATTTCCCTCATCTGGGAAGACTCCCCTGACCCCTCCCCTAGGCAGAACCATTCCCTTCACCTGTTTGTTCCCATAGCATTTTGTACATTAACAAAACAAAGCCTTTTCTGGACACACACATGCGCGCGTGCACACACACACACACATTTTTTTTAGAGAAGGCAGAGAAATTAATCTTTATTTTTAATTACTGCCAGCTCTCTCATCCTGACTTTAAATGCTGCCACCTCATTTGTCTTATTAAGTATTTAGTTTTGCTTTTAATTAGTGCTGCTTATTGTCGCTGAATTTTAATCGTCAGTGCAGGGTCTCAGCAGGCGTCGGTGTGGATGTTTCACAAGTGACTCCTGTCCTCCTGCAAGGCCTGGGCTTGGGTGGCTGGGCCTCTGAGGTGGCGGGAGGGGCTACAGGGAGTGGCTGGAGGCTGGTGTACTTTTTTCCAGACCTCAACCAATCCTGGTGGAAGTTAGATCCAAGGTAACTGATCGATGAAGACACACAGAGAGTTCAGGAGGGTTGTGATGCAGAAATTCAATTTAAATTTGACTTAAGGAGGGAGGGGGCGGGGGGAAGGAATATACTGGCTCATGGTATCCAAGAAGGCCCTAATAGATTCAGGCAAGGCTAGATCCAGCATTCCAGCTCATCATCAGGCACCAGTCTTCCTCCATCTCTCAGCTCTACTTCCATCCTTTGGCCAGTCTTTCCCACGTGGTGGCCGTGGTGGCAAAGGTCACCAGGATCAGCCCCAGGCTTCTGTGCTTTGAGCTTAACAACACCAATGGGAAGAGGGCGCTTCCAGCTTACGGAGCACATGCCCACCCCAGGGCCTTTGCACTTGCTTCCCCGCTGGAATGCTCCGCCTCAGAGAGCCCTTCTGACCACCTATTTAAAGTCAGCCGTCCCTCTCCATCACCAGTCCCTTTTCCCTGTTTTATTTATCTTTAAAGTGCACATCATCGGCTGGTACGTCTTATATTTGACCTGTTTGGTTGTTGTCTGTCTTCCTGCTGGAAGGCTGAGTAACAAGGTAACAGGTGTTTGTTTTAATGCTGTATCCCCAGTGCCTAGAATAGTGTCTGGCATCTAGTAGTAGATGTTCTATTAAAAAAATGGTTTTTTGGTTAATCCTCACCCAAGGATATTTTTTCCATTGATTTTTAGAGAGAGTGGAAGGGAGGAGAGATATATAGAGAGAAGCATCTATGTGAGGGAGACACATTGATTGGTTGCCTTCTGCACCTGCCCCAACTGGGGCCAGGGATCGAGCCTGCAACCAAGGTAGGAGCCCTTGTCTGGAATCGCACCCTCAACCCTTCAGCCTGAGGGCCGGTGCTCTAACCACTGAGCGACCGACTAGGGTTATAAATACTTTTTGATTCTTCCTGTTTCTCCAGAGAAGCTGGCAATCTGTATTTTTCAGCTAGAACCTGTGCTTTTAAAGCATTGGCTTAACTTCACTTTTAAAAAACACTGCATGGGCCAAGCAAAGCCTGCTTTCAGCCTGGATCCTGTTGTGGACCCGCAACCACCCCCATTTGAGGCCCTTTGTGTAAGCTCACCCCCCACCCCGTCAGATAGTCTGAGTGAGTTTTCCCAGATCCCTCACTGAGCAGTGATGGGCTGGGCTCAGGGGAGGGAGGGAGGGACGGGGCCAGAGACAGAGATGGAAGTGCGTGCGCACCGTCCAGCTGGCAGCTGCCTGTTCTGCGGCGAAGCATCTGGTTTAATTCCAAGACTGTGGGGTGGGGGTGGGGGTGAGGGGTGGGGGTGGGGCGAGGCTGACTGTGGCATTGAACTCCACGCAGACCGCTGAGCTCACACTGGTTCCCAGCAGCACCCCAAGCCCCACCTAAAGCTGGCCCAGCCCGCCCCCGCTGAGTGGAGCTGTGATACCTGCTGTGACTGGGAGTTAAATGTGTTTCAAGAGTTGTTTTCAGTTCAGCTAAAACCTGCTGAGATTCTGGGATGGAGGCAGGGTTCCTCAGCAAACAGCACTGAAGGAGAAGTAGGCAGAACAAAATGGAAAGGGGGAAGAAGGGGGGCTTTGACTCTGGCTTTTTGGGGTGTGGGATGGGGCCTCTGAGGCAGTTTAAGACGCAGGTTGGTGTCAAGTTTAGCGCCAAGCGGTGGAGGTGGGCAGAGCAGGAGCCAGGACTGGCCCTGCCACTTGCCGGAGGACGGATTGAGTGCCCACTGCACTCGCTGAGCTCTGCGACGTACTGAGGGTTTATTGAGCATCGACTATAGATGATCCTCAGGACTGACTGCAAAGGGAACATGCAAGGCCCCATGCCCCCACTTACTAAGAATTTCAAGGCAATGACAGCAGAGCATAAGCCAAATGTGGGCCCATCTAGCATAGGGTCCTTCTGTGTCCCCTCCCAACTTCTCACCTGTTCAGCTCCTCCGGGAACAAGGCTGTGCTGTAACCAGAGCTTCGGGGAAATTGGGGGGCCCCTGGGAACGCGGCCCCTACCCTTGCTGGGCACGTGACCTTGACTCGGTGAATGAGAAGAATGTTGGGTTAAGGGCAGGATCTTCAGCTCTGATCCATTCCTGCAGGAGGGAGCTGGGACCTCCAGCAGGAGCTTCCCTCTGGGGTCTGAGGCTCCCACCAGGGAAGAGGACAAGCTGGGTGAGGTCCCGTCCTCTCTGTGTCCCCGAGTGCTGGGCGTGGAGCAGGAGGGCCTTGGGGATGGAGACGCGGCTGAAGCTCTGGGTGACGGCCTCTGTGGTGACTGTGTTCCAGGCGCACCGGACATCTGCCATGACCGACACCGTGGTCAGCAGCAGCTCCAGCCGCTGGGTGTGTCCCAGCGACCGGCCCCTTCAGTCCAAGTAAGTCCCGGGTCGTCTTGGGAGGGGCTGGTTCGGGGTCGTGCGGACCTGGGGTTTGCGCTCTCCAGGGAGGACAGGAATAGCAAGCAAAGACCTGGAGTTCCTCCTGGGCGGGGGGCAAAGGAACCCGGTGGGAGCTTTGTCATGGGAACGTCCCCACTGATTTTCCTGCTTTTTAAAAATATATATGTAGAATTGTTTTAGTTTTTTAAAAATTGATTTTTTTACAGAGAGGGAGAGAGACACTGATTTGTTGTTTCACTTACGTTTCCATTGTGTATGTGTTCGTTGGTTGATTCTTGCATGTGCCCTGATCGGGGATCCAACCCGCAACCTTTGCGTATCTGGACAATGCTCTAATCAACTGAGCTACCGGGCCAAGGCCGGGTATGTCATTCTAAACGTCCACTAGAAATATACCTACTCTCCCAAGCCCTTCCCATGATGCCCCCTTGGGCCCAGACTTATTTTGCAGAAAATATTCTATCCACCAAACAGCGTGTCTCTGGAAGATAAACAGTTGCCCGAAGGGTGGATGGGGTAACATTTCTTTTATTTCTGAAACGTCAGTTAATTAAAATCCCATGCATCTGAGAGTTTACTTCCGTCGGTACAAGGCCAGACAATTTGCTTTACGCTGAGATGAGAGTGACCCCGACAGCCTGGATGCAGTTTCATTAGCAGTGCGCCCGGGCTGCCGGGAAACAGCTTGGCATTCTCCATGCACATGGCCGGCCGGCTCGCTCCTGCATGTCCTTGGGATATTAAAATTGTTTTCCTGCCCTAACCGGTTTGGCTCAGTGGATAGAGCATCAGCCTGCGGACTCTAGGGTCCTGGGTTCGATTCCGGTCAAGGGCTTGTACCTTGGTTGCAGGCACATCCCCAGTGGGGAGTGTGCAGGAGGCAGCTGATCAATGTTTCTCTCTCATCGATGTTTCTAACTCTCTATCCCTCTCCCTTCCTCTCTGTAAAAAATCAATAAAATATATTTTTTTAAAAAATTGTTTTCCCACACATGCTAATGGGTGGATTGCAGTCATCACGCATGCTCTCTCATCGGCTGCAGTGGTGATGCGGGTGCTTGTGATGTCTTTCTCCGGGAAATTAAGACGGCCAGTCTTCATTAACTGCTGGCTAGCCAGACACGCTCACTGCTTTTGTGATTCTCAGATGCCTTCCTCTCTCAGCCTCCTTGAGTCTAAGGTGTTTGAAACACGTGAGGGTGTTTGAAAGAGGCAAAGGAACCTGTGTCTGGTGAGGGCAGGCAGTGGTTTAACTCTTTAAAAAAAAAAATATATATATATATATATATATATATATATATATATATATTTTTTTTTTTTTTCATTGATTCCAGAGAGGAGGTGAGAGGGAGCGATAGAAACATCAATGATGGAGAGAGAATCATTGATTGGCTGCTTCCTGCATGCCCCACCCTGGGTATCTAGCCCACAACCCAGGCATGTGCCCCGACCAGGGGTCAAACCGTGACCTCCTGGTTCATGGGTCAATGCTCAACCACTGAGCCACACCAGCTGGGCTAGTTTAGCTCTTTGTGTTGGGAAAACTTGGGGAGAAATGCTGAGAAGGTCACGCTGCTCTATAGCTTTGAAGTCTGCCAGCGAGAGAGTGCCAGAGACCAGAGGGGGAAACTGAGGCACAAAGAGAGGACATAGGGTAGGTGTCTGTGTAGGGCCGCACACCTGATAGATGGGGCTGCTGGTCTCCTCCCTCAGCCTGGGCCACTGAGAGCTCTGCTTCGGGAGGAACCGGTTCCTGCTCAGGGCGCGTGGCCCTCCTCAAAGTGTTCGGAACAACAAGAGCCAAGGATGATGTTGGCCGTGTCACTACGCGATTTCTCTATAGGACCCCAAGCCCGTTATTTAAATACCTAAATGATCAGCTCGGTTCATCAATAAGCTGAACTGATGGGTCATTTTAATCCCAGCTGTGGCTTTCACAAGCCCACCCTGCAGTGACCTTGTTTTGGGTGAGCCGCAATCCGATCACGATGATTTGGGGGAGGAAATGGAAGCAGGTCCTTGCCAGGTAAACCACGTGGTGTTGCATCCATACAGTGCTGCTCTCATGATGAGATTTCTGTCCTGACTTTGTTCTCTCTCTCCCTCCTTTCTCTGCCTTCCTCCAGTGATAAAGAACAGTGAGTATTCTATGCCACTATTTTATTTCTCGACCAACTGGATTGTATCTCTCTTTGTGTGTTGGTTTGTCAATCTTCACTTAAGGATATTTTTCCATTGATTTTTAGAGAGAGAGTGGGGGAGAGACAGAGAGAGAGAAACATTGATGTGAGAGGGACACATCGATTGGTTGCCTCATGCACACGCCGGACCAGGGCCAGGGATTGAACCTGCAACCTCGGTACATGCCCTTGATTGGAATCGCATCCAAGACCCTTCAGTCCACGGGCCGACACTCTGGGCTGACACTCTAACCACTGAGCAACCGGCCAGGGCTAGCATATCTTTTCTGATCTAAGTGGCTTGCCCCTACAAGACAGGTGGTTGGAAAAGGAACTAGCACATTTTATATATCTAAAAAAGAAATTTAAGTGGTTTGAAAAAAAACCCACCCTTTTGAGAAAAAGAATTATGAAATTTCAGAAAGTAGGTTGATGAAAGGACGGACAGGTTCCCTAGGGGAGCCCTCAATTTCATTCTTGCGGCGTTTCAACAAGTTTGGTGACCACTCAGTGCCCTGTTTCCGCAGCCTTTGCCTGGGAGCTCTGTTCTGACATAAAGAAAATATTAACTGAAACAACTGCTTCCATTAATAAAAGGTGATGAGCAGGACGGAGCTCGCGGGAAGTCACACGCTATGCATGCCGCCCCTGCCCCCTCAGGGGAGGTCGCCCGATTTCCCGGTGAGCTGCCCTTCGCGCGGAGGTCCTCCTCTGCTCACAACCTTTGTCTTTTCAATGAGACTCATTTCCCAAACAGGCATGACCGGTGGGATGCCGGGTCCAATCAGTGAGCAGCCGGCTGCAGAGCAGCAGGGCGCGGGTGGTTGGGAGCACGCTGAGAACCCACGGGAAGGGAAGGCGTCTGTCCTCCCCACGATGGGGAGTTAGCACAGCCCCAGAGGCAGAGCACGGGGTCTGGCATCAGAAGACCCAGTGAGTCCTGCTCTGGGACTCGACGTCGGTGGGGCCGTGGACATGCCTTTCACCTCCCGAGCCCTGGCTGTCTCCCCTGCAAGACAGGCAGGGTAACCCTGTCCTTCCTCCCTGACCAGGTGGACGTAGCATCCAATGAGGTGCACCGGAGAACTCCGTGAACTGTGAAGCACACTGAGCACAACGCTGGGGGGGGTGGGGGGTGTGAATCACAATGTTGCCTTACCCTGTGTGTTGTGTATATACATTATACATACGTATCCATACGTATATTTACCTTGTGTGTATATTTGTATATATACAGTGTGTATATATATCACTTGCATAATCTGTTCAGCTCTTTTGGACCCAAAGGACCACATCGCTGGGCCCAAAATCCTCTAAAGGTTTTCTTAACATCGATCAGGTGACCCCAGGAAATGACTTCCCCGGTTCTGTGTCTCAGTTTGTCCATCTGTCAAATGGGAGCTTTGGACAAGTTGATGGCTAAAGGCCGTTGGAATGTTCTACACTTTCTGTTGTTGGCCGATAAGACTCTGGCCAGACTAGATCTGCTTCTTATGAGTATGGTGAGTGTATTATTCAGACATGCCAGGGAGAGATGTTGAGACATTGTCAGATTATAGATATGAATATCACAAGAGAGAAGCTCATGACTCCAGAGGGTCTGGAGGCTCATAGAAGCTTCCAGAATACAAGAGTTGAAAGGTAGAGTCTATGACCATACTCTTTCACTCCCTCCTCCCCTCCTTTGTTCCCCCTTTCTCCCTTCCTTCCTTCATTATCAAATATTCACTGAATGTCTACTACGTATCAAGCACTCACTGTCTTAAGCACCAGGAATACAGGGATAGCCAAAGTATAGTATGTGTCTAGCGGGGTCTACAAACAAATAAACAGCCAGTCCCCAACAAATATACCCCCGTGTGCAGTCACGGTGGGCTGAGCAAGCACAGGAGGGGCATCTAGCACAGTCTTGGGCGTCATGATGGGGGAAGTGAAACGGAAGGTGGGCCCAAGTGAAAGTAGAGACAGATGAGTTCCAGGTAGAGGAACAGCATGTGCAAAGTCCAAAAGTGAGAGAGCATGGAATTTTAGCAGAACCCAGTGGAGCTTGGTCTGGCTTACCAGATTAGCAGGAGCCTTAGATTCCCTTAGCATTCTGAAGGGGGTTCGGGGGGGACCCTGGCTTCCTTCTGCACCCCCTTTAGTCTGGTGGGGGCAAATTTCATCTGAAAGGACCTGTATACCTCCAGGGCATGTGGAAAACATTTTGTGGTGTGGCTGCCCTTCCTTCCCCATCCTTTCCTCCAGGATTCATTAAAATCTCATTCACTGAGCTGAAAAGCGGCTTCCTGCTGACACCTGCCTGTGCCGGCATCCTGGGGGAAGGGAAGGGGTGAGAAGAATAAAGGAAAGAAAAAGGATTAATTTTCTGCACAGCGCCACCGTGTAATGCTTCAGAGCCTCGGAGCCCCAACAGCACTTCCATCATTGCACTCCTTTTGGGAGTTATAATTTGTTAAAAGAGACATCTGGTGGGTATTTATTACGTGACTATTGTGTGCATGAAATAAAGAATTAAGGCGGGAGGCAGACAGGAGGTGGGAGTCTGCCCTTGGCAGATATTTAGGGAGAAACATCTGTGAGGGGCTTCCACCTGGAGTCAGGACTCATTCCTTTTGTATTTGGGGCCATTGGTGGAGGGTTCCTTCTGACCCTCCCTTGATGCACCTGAGCAGTTACCTTCAGGTAGCGATCAAGCAGGTCCAGGATGCTGGTTTCTTGAGCCCCTGAGCATACTTGCTCCACACATGTTTCTCAGCCACTCCCTTCCCTCCTCTGAGGGGCAGGCGTCTGCAAATGAGCAGGTCAGTTGCAGTGATCTGTAGGCTTTTTGTTAGCAGTGAAACTCTTTGATTAATATTTTATTCCGAAGCTAAATAGATAAGACAGGTGAGAGTGGACCTTTAGTAGCTGACAGCATTAAATACATCATGGTGAACCTTGTGCAACTGTAATTTAAAATAATACCAAACTAAAATAAATAAATAAATAAAATAAAATAAAATAAAATAAAATAATACCAAACTGCAAAGTAAATGTAGGGAGTCTAGCAAGCTTCTCATTTGTTTGTTGTTGTCGTAGTGGGCACTGTATCAGCTAGCTTTTGCTGTGTAACAAACCATCTTAAAACTCTGTGGTGTAGAACAATTATTTGTTTCCAGGAATCTGGGCTCAGCTGGTGGCTCTGCTGATCTTGGCTGGACTCGCTTATGTGGCAAAGGGTTGGCTGATCTAGGATGGCTGTGGCTGGAATGTCTCAGCTCTGCTCCACAGGCCTCTCATCCTCCAACATTCTGTCCTGGGCTTGCTGTCATGTCATGGCAGAGGTGTAAGAGAGTCATCAGAGACACACAGGCTTTTGTAGATTGACAAAGATTCCTCTCTTCCTCCTCCTTCTCCTCCTCCTTCTCCTCCTCCTCCTCCTTCTCCTCCTCCTTCTTTTTCTTTACAACATAATTCTTTAAAAAGATACTTTCAATTAGCAATGGGTGCAATGAAGAAAATGAATCTGGACAATGAGGGATCAAGGAAGGCCTTTCTGAGTTGACTTTTGAACCAGATTTAAATGATGAGAAGGAGCCATCCATGGGGATATCTGGGGGGATAAGTCTTCCTGGAAAGGGGACAGCAAGTGCAAAGGCCCTGAGGCAAAAACAAGGTTTCAGTGTTTGAGATTGAGCAGGGAGGCCAGCGATGCCGGGGTGCAGTAAGGGGGTGATGAGGATGGAGGCAGGTTAAGGACAGATCAGGTGGGACTTTGCAGATGGGCAAGAAGACTGACTTTTATTTCTACCAAGGTAAAATTCACAGGACATAAACCCAACCATTTTACAGTGTACAATTCAGTGGCCTTCAGCATTATCACAATGTTGTGCAACCTCTATGCATTGTGGGGTTTTTCCAAAGTCAGTGAGAAGCCCCTGGAGGGTATTGAGCAGAGGGGGTGAGCCTGTTTAGCATTTATTTGTTCATCCCCAGAGGCCCTGGCTCCGAGGCAAGGTGTGTTTCCACCAGAATTTCGCCCTCCTCCCCTTTCTCCCAACAAGACTTGGCCCCGGACACCTGCTTCCCTTCACTTTCAAACTCTTCCTTCTCTCCTCTTTAGTGCAAACCAGCTAAGATAGGAGGATGGCAGAGGGCCGGGGGGGGGGGGGGGCAGGGCGGGTGAGGAAATGGGGCTTTTGATTTTTAACATTGAGTGTCAAAAGGCAATTTCATGGCTGCTGGTGAGAGTAGAGCAGTGGAAGTACTAGAGGCGGTCAGCTAATGGCGTGCTGGCTCTGGAGGATTCTAGTTACTATTTCCCCCCCTAACAGGGACCAGCATCTCTAGTGTTTAACCCTGCATTCCACTCGGGTGATGCGCCCCAGTGCCCTGGGGCGTGGACCGTGTCATCCGTGGAGATGATCTGATCCTCTGCACCGTCACTGGGGCCGCGCGGGCGGGCACTCAGTCCTCTTCGTACTGTGGAGGTTAAGTGCACAGGCGGCCCAGGTTCGAATCTCACCTCCGCCACTTCCTGGCCACGCAATGTGGGGGAAATGGTCTAAGTTCTCCATATCTGAGTCTCCTCGCCAGTAAATGTGTGAGAGTCCCAGTCTCGTAGGGATGATGAGAGGATTAAGTGAGGCAGTGTGGTGCCCAGGAGGT
This sequence comes from Myotis nattereri, assembly GCF_964212035.1. NCBI lineage: Eukaryota > Metazoa > Chordata > Mammalia > Chiroptera > Vespertilionidae > Myotis > Myotis nattereri. The sequence goes on along the minus strand of NC_138095.1, from coordinate 9,479,811 downwards.
GCGATGTCCGTGTTTGCTTGTTTAGAGAAGCCAAGAAGAACACAGGATGGAACTAAAAATGCTCCAGGAGCTTCTGAGGCTGGAAATCTGGATGTTTATGTGAAATCGGGGGATTTTTATAAGCCTCGGTGGCAACTACTTTAAATGCGTTATTTTTTAAATCTGTAGCTCGAACCCAACATCTTTGTGCCAGGCAGGGGCTGGGGTCCACCTGGAGCCCAGGGCTTCTGACTGCCCTCCCAGAACTGGCTCCACTCCAGCAGAAGTCTGCTGCTCTGGAATCTTCTCCTGAGAACACCCTTATCCTCCAGGCTTCTGTGAGCTTCCTGCAAGTGTGTGCTGAGCACATAATGAGACTAAACCCATTGTACTGATGAGCAAACTGAGGCTCTGAGAGATATGATTCTTTAGCCCAGAGTCTCCCAGCCGGGGAGTTTCCTGGCAAAGGTGTGAACTGGGGGTTTACCCCACCCCAGGGCCTGGGGTCTAACCACAACTCCACACTGCCCACTGGGTTTCCTGTCCAGCCTCACGCCTTCCCAAATTACCTTTCAGGCTCCAGGCGGGCTGGTCCGTCCATCCCGGTGGTCAGCCCGACAGACAGAGGAAGCAGGAAGAGCTGACAGATGAGGAGAAGGAAATTATCAACAGGGTGATCGCCCGGGCCGAGAAAATGGAGGAGATGGAGCAGGCACGGATCGGGTGAGGCCTGACACGTCCCACCCATTCCACGGTCCTGGGGGCGGGGCCTGGAGGCTGCGCTGCTCAGGGCGGGGCGCTGGGCTGGAGGGGGGCTGCCTTTGGGCCTTGCCGTCTGTGACCCACCAGGGCACCCACCCAGGCAGAACTGGAGTCTTTGTCACATGAGGTTGGAGGGCTGGAGGGTGGGGGGGGTGGCTGTTACCTGGGGATGGGGCTTTTTCCAGAGGGGGAACGGGGTTTTTCTGATGGGGAGGAAGGAGATTGTGGGCCTGTGCCTTGTAGGAAGAGGGATATGTGTGTTAAGGATAAACCCTTGGAAGCAAGAATTCCTCTCAGCCTTTTTCCTGAATAGCATTTAGCACCAGCTAACATATTTTATATTTACGTATTTACTTTGACGATTGTTTATCCCTCTCTGTTAGATAAGGTTCCCAAGGGTAGAGATGCTTGCCTGTTTTGTTCACTACTGGATCTCCAGAGCCCGGTACATAATCGGTGTGCGCGAAAATATTTGTTGAGGAAATGAGCGAATATGACAGACAGTGCTGCCTCCTAATTTCCCTCGCCATCTCCTGTGGCCAAGAGGCTGGAGGGTTTAGAATCCTGTAGTTCAGGGTCCAAATTCCCAGGGAAGGCACTCTGATTGGCTGCGTTATGTCAGGTGCTCTCTCTCGTCCAATCAGCTGTGATGCCCATCTCATATGAACATGGCCATTGGTCTGACTCTGGGGGTCAAGTTAAGGTGTGGGGAGTGTCTCTGTGGCCTGAGAAGGTGTTAGCTTGAACATCCTAGGACAGGGTAGATGGGTTGCCTGCCTGTCCTCCATGTCTGGTGATTTGCCTTGACTCACCTGGTGACAGGATGGACTAGCACAGTGGTTACCCACTGGGGCCCTAAAGTCAAAGCCCTGGGTCCAAATCCCAGGCCTACCACTGACCCCTGTGTGACCTTAAGGAAGCCATTTACCTCCTTGTGCCTCGGTTTCCTCCTCTGCAAAGCGGGGATCACATGAGCACATCCTTCTCAGCGAGGGTATAACATGCGACGGATTCATGCGGTGCCTGGGGCAGAGCTCATTAAATGGCGGCAGTCATTTATCAATGAACTTGCTGTGGAAGCTCAGGTTTGGTCACTGGCCGAGGCCTCTGTTCTAAAATTTATGCCCCGAGACTCCTGCTTGGCAAGCCCTGGAATTCCAGCAGCCGGCTTCCGTGGAGGGAGATCTGAGGGGCTCCCAGGGCAGCTGGGTGGAGCTGTCGGTGGCCGATCCTCCCTTTGCTGAGACGCTGTGTCTGTGTTTTCCGCCTGGGTCGAAGCAGCAGCTGGGGCAGGGATTCTGGCTGTGGCTGTTTCTCCGCATGCTTTCAGCAGCAAGGCCTTGTTGGAAGCATCGCCAGAGGCAAACCCAGTGCTATTTATGTCTGAAGAGCTCGAACCTGCCCTCGTTCCAGTTCTTCCCACGCTTCCCTGAGAGAGGATCAGAGAGGAGCCAGATAAAAGCAAAGCGACACATCAGATGCGGAGTGAGGCTGAAATCAGGGTGCCACTGGGGCCCCCACTTCAGAACCTGAGGCTCCCAGTGAGTAAGCTTTGGGAGCCTCAGCTTCTCCACCCGCAGTGAAGTGGTCAGTCTGATTCTTAGGACCCTCCTGAGCAGACTACGAGTGGGGTGTTTGCTGGAGTCCTCTAGACCCCGGGGTTACCTGCTCCTCTGGAGCCAGTGAACTCCTTCTAACTCAGTTAAAATAGCAGCTGTTTCTGTGCCCCATTCTGGGTCCAGACACCCCTCTCTCCGCTGCTGAGTCCTCTTCCTGTTACCTGAGTGAAAGCCATCTAGAGAGGTGTGAAGTCACTGTTGATACACATAACAAATCATCATCATACTGAGTACCATTTATTGAGCACTTACTATGTGCCAAACCCTGAGCCTCAAAACGTCATATGGCCCGGCCAGTGTGGCCTTGTGGTTGAGCATTGACCTATGAGCTAGGAGGTTATGGTTCCATTCCCGGTCAGGGCACATGCCCAGGTTGCGGGCTCTATCCCTAGTGAGGGGCGTGCAGGAGGCAGCTGACCAACGATTCTCTCTCATCACTGATGTTCCTATCTCCCTCTCCCTTCCCCTCTGAAATCAACAAATACATATATATCTATATATACCTATACATAGAGATATATATAGATCTCTCTCTATATATATGTATGTATGTATATTTAAAACAACAACAATAATAACAAAACGTCATATGGATTGACCCTTGAACTGCTTTTCTCAACCCTGTCAAGTAGGTGCTATTATTATTATTATCCCCATGTTGCTAGTGAGGTCAGGTCCCTCCCTAAGGTCACGTCGAGTGAAGATGTACGTCCTGCCGGGCTGGCTCTCAGAAGTATGCTCTTAGCTGTTAGGTGTCTTTCCTGAAGCTCTGACCCAAAATTTCTAGACTGCGGTGCATGGACGTTTGAAAGGCTCGGGTCTGAAGGGGACACGTTGGGAGCTAGAAGCCGCAGCTCCTCCTATGCTGGCCCTATGCCTTTCGGATCTTATTGACCTATTTGTGCATCCATAGCTGGTCCCCCTGCTCCTGTGGCTCTGAGAGTTCCAGGGAGACTCTCCCTCGGGCCTCTCAGGAGGTGCTGTCTTCCTGGGGCAGCTTGGCTAGAGTCAGGCACCCCAGCAGGTCAGAGCTGGTTCTCTCCCAGAAGCCTCTTTGCTTCTGCCCAATGGGGTGTCTAAACCTTTGGTCACCACTCAGCCCACAACCCAGCTCTGCTGTCTTCAGCGCCCCCAGAGGGGAGATGGTGGCCAGAAGAGGAGAAACTCATAACCACCTCATCCTGCCCCCACACCCCTTATTCAACGGCTAAGTGGGACGACAGAGTTTATTTTGCACGCCCTGCCTGCTACAGGCTTTCTGTATTCGTTAGGACACTTGGCTTGCTTGCCAGAAGGGAAATTAATTCCAGCAAGGTGGTTCAAGTTATCTCTAGCTACATTAACAAAGCACCCTAACTTTAGTGACTTAAAGCAACAACCGTATGTTATTTTTGACAATTCTGTAGTTGAAGAATTCAGGCAGGGCTCTGCTGGGCAGGTTTTCTGCTCCACATGGCATGGGCTGGGATTGCTGACACGGCTGCGTTTGGCTGGTGGCTGGGCTGGGCTGGAAGGTCCAAGGAAGCTTCACGCCCATGTCCATGTCCACATGTGCTCTACGTGGTCCCTTTCGTTCCTTGTTTGGTAGTCTGGCCTGAGCTCCTTTACATGGGAGGTGCATCCCAAGAGATCCAGGGTTCTTAACAGCCGGGTCTGAAACTAGTAGGGTATTAGTCAACCATATTCTATTGGAGAAGGGACATGGGTCCCATCTGCTTGTGCCTCCATAGGAAGGCATTAATGGTGGCCACTTTGGGAGACTCTACCACATTATACAACAAGGGGAATTTCAATGTAAGGATTCAGAGCTATTTCTAGGGATTTGAGGACAGGAACACAGCCTCGCCTCATGAAAGGTCTGCTTTTCATCTCACGTGGTAGAAAATATAGCCATGCGATGCCTCCCCAGTGGTTATAGCTTTTCTTAGTCCTAACTCCAAATTCCCAGGGAAGGAACTCTGATTGGCTCAGCTCACTCTGAGTGTCCACCCCTCATCCAATCAGCTGTGGCCAGAGGTGCCAGGCTGCATGGACACTGAGGACTTCTCCTGAGTGTGCAAAGCGGCTTTGTGAGTTGGACACACACCCATGAGGTGTCCGCAGAACTTTTATGTGTATTAAGGCTGGAATGAAACATTTGCTTGGGAAAATTTGTGTCTGCAATTTTTGGTTTAAAAAACTCCTCCCCCCCCACCCCAATGGTAAGACCCTCTGCATCCTTATCATATTTCTTACTGCCCGGAGCCTCTCAAAGGCATTTGCTCACAGATCCTGCCTGTGATGGGACAGGCAGCCGGGTGGCTTCCATTTGAGGTCACCATCCGTAAACAGATGGGCCCCAAAAAAGTAATTAGGATTTGTCATTAACCTTGGTGTCCAGATGCTGTGATGGAAGAGGCAGTCAGAGAGACACAACCTGTTGTTGACAGGATCTGCTGGGTTCCTATCACCTCTCCATCTCTGTCCCATCATCCCCTGTATTTTTGGCACAGAATTTTTCCAAAATGTGGACAGCGGGAGAAGTGAGTAATAGTGCTTATTAGGTAGGCGTCATTCCTGTGGTTTGACAAGCCAACCATCAGCCAGGTCACTCTCTCCTCTTTCTAAAAGAAGAACTCCCCACTTTTTTGTCCTGGAGTCAGGCCTTCTGTGGATAGGTTTCAGGGGTCCTGGGGGGTATTTTAGACACATTGATGCATGTGTCTCTGTGCATTTTTAAGAAGGAATATTCATAGGTCACACCAGGTTTGGGGGGACTCTGAACCCCAATGTTGAAACTGCTGAGCAGCACCTCCGCTTTCTCAGGGATTGGGACAATGCCTTCTCATGTGCCACAGCCTGTACGGAATCTGTTTGTGCAAGAAAGTGGAAATCTTCTGAATTCCGTCATGAGTCAGTGTCTGGCATAAGAGAGAGCATGTGTTCAATGAACCCTCGACCCAACTGTCCAAGCCTCTCATGGAACCACTTGAGTCTCACGGTGCGAGGTTGGACCGTGTAGTCTCCAGGCTCCTTCTACCTCGGCACGATTGACATGTGGGGACAGGTCATTCTTTATGGTGGACTGTCCTGTGCATTGTAGGGGTTTTTAGCAGCGTCCCTGACCTTCATCCACCAGATGCCTGTAGTAACCCCCCTCCTCCCCCAACCAGATACGACAACCAACACTGTCTGCAGACCGTGCCACCTGCCCTCTGGGGGGCAACAGCACCCCCTTTGAGGACCACCGCTCTGGCCCTTTTGTTAGGGTCACAAAAAAGGGAGAAGCAAACTTGGGATTTCCCTGCAACCCTCCTCCGCTTACCATGATACTAGTTCACACGCGCAAAGCTTCAGGTAGATTCATTTCTGTCATCCCCACAGCAACCCTATGTAGTAGGCTATCCTGTTATTCCCATTTTTGTAGAGGGGGAAACTGAGGCACAGGGAAGTTCTGCAGCCTGCCCAGAGTCATCCAGTTAATAAGCAATTACAAGCGCAGGCTGGCCGGCTCCAGGGTTGAGTCTTACTCCGCTGCCCTACAGAAAGACAAGGCAAATAGTCGCTGCCCAGCACTGTGCTAGGAACTTGCAAATGTGTTAGATTTCCTTTCGTCCTCATGTCTTCACTGGAAGACAGACTACAGTCTCTGCTTTACAGCTGAGAAATAAGCCCAGTGAGGTTAGGACACTTGCCCAGGGGCACACAGCCTTTCCATGGCCAAACCAGGCGTGAACCTGAATCTGTCTCTCCACTTTCTCCCATTGCCTTTTGGGTGCAGAGAGGGGAGGCCGTTGACAAATGACTTCAGGGATGTAGGGAAGTCGATCATTTACAGCAGTGGTTCTCAACCTTCTGGCCCTTTAAATGCAGTTCCTCATGTTGTGAGCCAACCATAAAATTATTTTCGTTGCTACTTCATAACTGTAATGTTGCTACTGTTATGAATCATAATGTAAATATCTGATATGCAGGATGGTCTTAGGCGACCCCTGTGAAAGGGTCATTCGACCGCCAAAGGGGTCGCGACCCACAGGTTGAGAACCGCTGATTTAGAGGGTGTCTCAGATATTCCCTCGGGGCAGGTGGAAGGGTTAGCAAGGGCCCCAGCCATAAGCAACTGAAACAAAACAAAGAGTAACAGCATCTGGGCAGCTAGACCTTGCCTCCAATCCCACCTCCGCCGCTGGCGGCTGAGTGCCCTCGGGTAGGCGGCTTCCCCTGTGTGCCTTGGTTTCCCCACCTGTGAAATGGGAGTGAATAATAGAGCTGGTCCCACAGGCCGCAGATGACTTACGGAGAACACTGCACGCACAGTGCTCAGCACCGCACCTGGTTACTGTTATGTTCCCGGGTTTGTAAGGACCCAGCACCTTGCCTGGCAGTGACCACATTAGCTCCCGTGTCTCCAACTCCGAGTCGGGGTGACCCTCCTCCCCAAAGTGCTGCGGTGCGGGCAGGAATCCCATTCACCCATCCATCAAGGGGAGGGATGGGGCTCTATGGCTCCCCAGGTGACGACCGTCATAAACAACCGTGAGAATTAATGAGTCTGAGATGCACGCAGCCCGCATACCCGCCGCATGGCTTCCTGACAGAGTGGCTCGGCCATTTCAGGACAGGTTCCCGAGAGGCCCTGCTCCGGGCTCTCAAGGCAGCGCGGGCCAGAACAGCCACAGCTGCCTCCTGTTTCTAAATCCCGTCCCCGTCCTCAGCAGATGGCCTGATCTTAACTTCAGAAAATGCCACATTTAATAAAGTTACCGGTAATGTCCCCCCACTTGGCAATTAGGGTGAGAGCGAAAGCAGCATGATTCTGGAATTGATGGTGTGTGTGCATCTCTCTCTCTCTCTCTCTCTCTCTCTCTCTCTCAGCATGGCACACACTCTCCCACTTTGCCGCATTTTTAGGAATCGCTGTGTAATGTTTAACTGCTGCTCGAATCGCAGCTGCTCCGGTCCCTCCCATGAGCAGTGGGACCCAGCTTTTCGCGATTTCCCGCTCCGACTGAGGAATCGGTACCCAGGTCCCTCGCACCGCACCGTGCCAGGCGGGGTGTCTTCCCGAGCCCCAGTGCTCCGCGTGGGGCCTCCTTCCCGGCGCAGTCGCACATCATTAGCCTCCCCTCCCGGTTCAGCGAGGCGCTGCAGCAGCGCTGGGCTGAGGGCACGGAAGCAGCTGCCTGCGTGTTCCCAGGCTGCTTGGGCCTTTTCGGGGAGAGTGAGCTGGCACGCGCCATCGGTCCTGCCGTTGGCTTCTGTCCTCGTGTGGGGAAGGCAGCCCCTGGGCCTGGGCGCCCTGCCAGGCCAGGGTGTGCACAGCCCTGCATGGGAAAGTGTGGTCTGTACGTTGGTGCTGACTATGCACACGCATGTGTGTGCACATAGTGCACATGGGCATGTGCCTCTACAGGTGTGCCTGTGGGCCTATGTACTCACATGTGAATACAAGCACCATCTTGTATGTCTATGTAGAGACGGGCACGTGAGTCCCGTCAACTTCTGGTTACCGCAGCCCCTTTAAAAGCTTTAGAAAGACAAATTTCCTGGCTAGATTATAGCACCCTGGCTACATAGGAAAAAATGCTAGTACAGGGAGTCATAAAAGCCACAAATTTCCAGAAGAAATAATTAGCAGCAACCGTTACTGAGTAGTTAACATGTTCTGGGCATTTTACAAACACTCTCATTTTGCCTTTGCAGTAATCCTAGGAGGTAAGGACTTTGTTTTCCCCAATTTACAGATGAAAAATAAAGGCTCAGAAAGGCTAAGCAACTTTCTTGGGGTCACAGAGCCAGGAAGTAGCAAAGTTCAAAGGTGGATGCAAATAAGCTCACTCCAGAGCTGGCATCCAATGCCCGCGTCATAGCTGCCTCCTATTTCTAACATCTGAAAGTGTGTGTGTGTGTGTGTGTGTGTGTGTGTGTGTGTGTGTAGGTAGGTGTGAATGTCTGGTGCATGTGTGTAGGGAGTCCACACTTCCCTGGGGTTGAGCACCTGGCAGAGTCCAAAGCCTGGCTTGTCTGACATCCACAGCCAGGCAGGGAGGAATCGCCCAGACCTTGCTCTGGAAAGGAGGGCTGACGTTTCATTCAGGCCTCATCAGGCGGAAATAGAACCTGGGTGGCAGATGGGGCCGGGGCGTGAGGATAATAGACAGAGTAATGGACCCCCCAAAGGTGCCCACATCCTAATCCCTGCAGCCTGGGAATATGTGACCTGACCTGGCTAAAGGGACTTTGCAGAGGTAATTAAGTTAGGGATTCTGAGATGGGGAGGTCATCCAGATGACCAGTGAGCCCCAGGTAATCACACGGGGCCTTGTAAGACAGAGGCAGGAGGGTCAGCGTCACAGGACGATCGGAAAACGTAACACTGTTGGCTTTAAAGATGGAGGAAGGGGTCACGAGCCACGGAATGCAGGCAGCTTCTAGAAACTGGAAGCAGCAAGGGGACGATCCTCCCCTAGAGCTTCCAGAAGGAACGCAGCCCTGCCAAGGCCCTGACTTTGGCCCAGGCATCTGAGCTTCAGGACTGTGAAGGTCATATATATATATAAAGGTCATATTTATCTATATATTTAAAAGCATAAGTGACCATTACAACCTAATGACCGGAACGACCGGCCAATAGCTATGATATGCACTGACTCAGACCTTGCTGCCTTGCTGCTGGGGCCCTAACAGCTCTGAATCTGGTTCACCTGCACCCTGAACCCAGACAGGAGGGAGGAGGGAGCCCGATTACTCGCTGTTGGTTAGCTTGCTGCTGGCCAACCTCCCTCAGTCCCTCCCCCTGGCCAAGGGACCCCACCAGTGCACGAATTCATGCACCGGGCCACTAGTATATACATAACATCTGTTGTTTTAAGCCACTTAGTGTGGCAACTTGTTACAGCAGCCATAGGAGACTAATATACAGAGCGACTCCTTGAAACCCGGGAGCATGCGGTGGCATTTGGTGGCCCTCCAGCTAGCATACTCTTCTACCACTACAGAGTCACACCCATTTCAGACAGCTTTGGAGTTTCAAGAGACCTGGTCCAGCTCATGTGTAGATGAAGTCTAGGGACCTGCCTGCTTCATTCTACCTGGAACCACCATGGTATCTGAAACTCTTCCTGCTCTGAGCCTCCCAAGGGCTCCATTCTTATGTCCATGTGTTGTCTTAAACCCAGGGAAGTTGAGTCGCCTCCATTCAAAGCCTTTAAATGCTTTCCCGTCACTCTGAGACTCAAGACACTGCATGGATGGGCCCCTGCACATCTCTGCAGCCTCATCTCCCACCACCCAGCCCACCAGGCATGCTGAGCATCTCGCGGGTCCTTTGCACATGCTGTTCCCTCTTCTTCCAGGGCTCTTCCTCGCCCTCTTATCTGGGTCAGCTCCTCTTTATCCTCAGGTCTCAACTCAAGGTCACTTCCTCTGAGGCCCCATCCTGACTTCTCAGATCCCTCTCTTACGAGTTCTCACTGCTACTCAGACTTGTCCTTCAGACAACCTACTAGGAGTCTAATTATGATGGCTTGTGTGGTTATTTAAATGACATGAGTCCCTCACTAGAATTCCAACTCCATGAGGGCAGGGACCTCATCTGTTTTGCTTCCTTTTGAATCCTCACTGTCTACTTGGCAGGTGGTAGGTGCTCCGTGAATATTTGTCAAATTAACCCTACCAGACCGATTTTTCGGTAATTTCCACACAAAGGTGGAATATTGGTGCTAGATGAAAGGTAGACCTATTTTCTACAATGTCTCCAAGTTCCATCTTATTCTAACCACTTGTTTGCATGTAACTAACATTTTTCTATATCATGTTGGTTTTTTCTCTTTAATGCTCAGGAGCCCAGGTGCAGGGGACAGTTAGGTTCAGGGCCTCAGGTCTGGTAGGATTAATGAGCAGCTCATCTAGATCCATTTGGATGGCAAGGTCAGACCAAGTTGAGAATCCACGTCCCACCTCCTCCAGAGGTCATCCATTGGTGCCCAGAGGAGGGGACATACCCTTTCTGGTGCCTCTGGGAGCATCCTTGGAAATGGGAGGTACCCACCGACCTTACTGAGTAACCAACAGCCCCCCTTCAGCACGCAGCCTGGTGATGGATGTGTCTCCTGGATGTGAGGCACGAGGGGCAATTGTCAAGTTAACTGGGCATGTAAACACATGACTAGAGAGTGACAGGCACTTATGATGTCCACCTAATTGGACACTTAATATGGAGACATTGAGCAGGCAAACAAAACCAGCCTGCCCATGCAGACAGGCCTGCTCTTCGCCACTGAGAGTTTGGGTTGGCTCACTGCATATCATGGGAGGAGGGGGTAAAGGGTGACCCCCAGATCCTGGTTTGAGCAAGCCAGTGGAATGGTGGTGCCATTTTTGGAGAATAAGGAAATGTTTGCTTGGGACGGGGGTGGAAATAGAGAGCTGCCAAGATGATGGCCAGATGAATGCAAGAGTCTGAGATGCCTGTGAAGACATCCATGTGACAACGTCATGTAGACAAGTAGATGAACAGATATGGAGCTCAGTAAGCAGTTTCCTAGCAGAGGGGACACGAGGTAGCAAGGACTAGTTAAGATTCTTAATCTGAAGTCAGTAGACTAGATGGGCTTTGGGGGATATGGGAGGGGTTCTGTGATTTTCTGAAAATGCATCAGATTTCATGTGCTTGTTTCTTAGGGAGGTTCCAACAGTCTTCATCAGATACTTGAGGCCATGCCTCAGAGAAGAATTAGACCCTCAGCCTGATACTGAGGGAGATGCAGGTGGTCCCTGGTCCTGAAAGGTCCTTAGTACCCTGTCTCTGCTTCCAGGCGCCTGGTGGACCGTCTGGAGAACATGAGAAAGAATGTGGCTGGGGATGGGGTGAACCGCTGCATCCTGTGTGGGGAACAGCTGGGGATGCTGGGCTCTGCCTGCGTAGTGTGCGAGGACTGTAAGAAGGTACCATCACCCTCCTCTTCTCTTCCCTGCATCCCTGTTCATTACATGCAGAGGGGCTAGGCCTGGGATCAAACCTTGGGGGACCCTGGGTCTTGGGAGTAGGGCTTGGATCCTGAAGGGTAGTTGCCAGAATATGATTCCTTCTGGGATGCTCTCCCATCCAGCTGTCTCCCGAGGTAACCCTGATCCTGGTTCCTCCCCTGAAACTCACTGTTACCCTTCTGTCCCCTCAGAGCTCAGGTCCATCCAGGATGAACTTGGGAGCTTGAGGTAGGACATGAGCTAAGGTTGAGCCTGCAAGTATCCTGGTTGTGGCTTAGCAAGTTACATGTCAGGTTGAAGAGCATGATGGACTCAGGTCTACACACGTGTGTACGTGGAAGGCTAACCCAGCATTCTCTTAACCTGGTTATAGTACAAGTGACTGAGAAAGCCCCTCTCCAGCCCAGTTAGGACCACTGGGCTTCAAGAGCCTTTATTCTTGAAAGGGGGGGGATCCTCGTATTTCTCCACCCTGTACCCCCTCCTCGGTTGTCTGCACTTGACAATTCCAGGATACAGAAAGAACTGTCCTTGGGTCTGCCTGGTTCTCAGGAAAGGGACTTAGGAGAATGAGCCACCTGGAAACACCCATAGAGTCACTTGGCATCTCCTGCTTGGGGTCCCATTTAGCGTTTAGATGGAATATTGAGGGAAGTGGATCTATTCCAAAAATGTTGTCTGCTGCAGTCAGCCAAGAGTGAGAATTCGGTGACCCATCAGTCTTTCCTATTTGCCTTGACTGCCAGGAAACAGCCAAAAATATAAATGTCCCATCACACAGTCGTGGCGTTTCCTCACATAACTTCCTTCTCCTTGAAGATTTGAAGCTGTAGTTGTAGCCTAGGTTGTCTCAGATTTGCTTGGGAAAGGAGAAGAAATACATTAGTAAGCCATGTGGATACATGGCCTTTCCTCTTTGAAAATCCTCTCAGTCATCTCCCCTGTATGGATGCTGAAAACTCAGGCCCCACAGGGACTCCTGGAGAATTTCTTTATCCAGTGCTGGGGAATGACTCCAGTTCTTGGTATTGGAAATTAAGACTCAAGTTGGAACTTTATTCTAACTGGCCCTGGTCATAGACAGAAGGTGAGAGAAGGAAAGTTCTAGCTTTTTGCAGTGGGCTTCCATCGCCACCTGATTATGAGCACCTGGCATATCTGAGTGTACACTGGCCTCTATTTTGTCCCCAGAATGTCTGCACCAAATGCGGGGTAGAGACCTCGAACAACCGTCCACATCCTGTGTGGCTCTGCAAAATCTGCATTGAGCAGAGGGAGGTGAGTAGACGTGTCCTTTCTAGCTCCTAGAGCACCCTTCCTTTTATTCAATTCCCCTTCCTCTCTAGAGCCAGGGAAACAGGGTGGCAGGTGGGGGCTGGAGAACCTCGGCAGGGATGTGTCTTAAGGGTTTGGTATAAAAGGAACCAGCTCAGCTGTGGACTCTGGCGAAACAGCCCCTGAGTGTTTGAGTGAATTTCTTTTCCCTTCTAGTTCTGTGACTTTTCCTTTCCTAGTAATAGGGAGCAGCACACCACATTTAAGAGCTAGAAGACTCGGTGTCCAGTCTTTGCCCTTGCGCTCTCATGATGTACATGAGCTCATACCCTCATGATGTCCAACTTTCTCCATCAAGAAAATGGGTCTACTCAGGCCCCCTCTGTTGAGTGGTCAGGGATATTGTGGGAATTAAATAGAAATTGTGAAAGGTTGCATACTGGTGAGAAAAGTGTGCTGGCTCTTGTGTCCATGTGCTTAAGGAGGGGAGCAAAGTTAAAAATTGGCACTCATGAAGGCAGGAGCAATATATTTGGCTGCCATGTCATCATCCTCTCCCTCTCCTCCCCAAGGTGTGGAAGCGTTCTGGAGCCTGGTTCTTCAAGGGCTTCCCCAAACAGGTCCTCCCACAGCCTATGCCCATAATGAAGAGCAAGCCCAAGCAGCCTGTCAGTGAGCCCGCTGTCCCAGAGCAGCCTGTCCCTGAACCCAAGCACACTGTCCGGGCTCCAACTCAAGGTAGGACAAAACAATTTATCCTTTCAGGACCAAGGACAGCTCTCGGCTAACTGGTCTACCTGAGAATGTCCTGACATGTTTGTGCTTCTACCCAGTTGATGGACAGACAGCCTCTGGGTTTGAGTCTGGGAATCCTATGTCCCCTTCCAGCTCACCATGAACCCTTATGAAGAAGATAGCACAGGCATTTTTGATGGAGTATTTAGAGGTACAGCAGAGGTGGAAATTAAAATTAGGAACAAAGAGAAATACAACCAAACTACACACTGGAGCCTGGGGGCATTTGGGGCTTGCTGAGAAGGCCTTCCTCACCCCTGATATTTCTTATATCCACCATCAGCAAATCTGAAATTGGACTAATTAAAACGGAAAGTTGAATAGAAAGGAAATTAGTGAAAGAAAATTACCACTACTATGGATACTATCACTATCACCCAAGTATTATTATTAATTACTAAAATGGTGATCGAAAGAGAGAGGCAAAAACAATACAAAGAAAAAAGGCAACCACAACAAAAACACATTAATTGGATGAGGCCACTGGGACTGATCAGAGCGAGCCCTTGCAATAATTCCAATTAACACTAAGTGATCATTTTGGGTCTGGATGACAGCTCTGTGGTTGCGTGCAAGCAGTGCTTCTGGAAGGAAGGTCTCAAAAATTGAAGTGCCTGAGTATGTCTCCTATAAGATAACTTCTTCATGTACCTGGGACCGTGTCTGGCACTCAAAAGGCATCAGCAAATACTTCCTGACAAAGGGAGCAATTTCTATCCCTTGCAGAGAATTTCCAAATTGTCCATCTTCACTGCATCCTGGGGAGTCCCAGTTTCTACCAATAGAGCACCCTTCTTCCTGGTTAAGCACTTCCCCCTCTAGATCGAGAAGGTTGTAGAGCATAACTGTCAAGATCATGGACATATGCCTGGCCGGTGTGGCTCAGTGGTTGAGTACCCATCTATGAACCATGAGATCATGGTTCGATTCCCAGTCAGGGCACATGCCCAAGTTGTGGGCTCGATCCCCAATAGGGGTGTGCAGTAGACAGCTGATCAATAATTCTCTCTCATCATTGATGTTTCTCTCTCTCTGTCCTTTCCTCTCTGAAATCAATAAAAATATTTTTAATTAAAAATGAAAAGATCTGGGCATCTGAGGGCAGGGGGACCAGAATCTGAATTCCAACTCTGCCACTTACCAGCCCTGTGAGCTTGGGCAAGTGTCCTAACCTCTCTGTGATTTGTTCTTCATCTATGGGGTAGGGCAAAATAGGTTTACAGTTGTGAGTATGCGAAACACAGTTTATTAATTATTTTTACTGTTTTTCACATGAACAACTGCAGACTTACTTTTGTCCCATCCCATATAACATGGGGCTAATAACTCATTGGATTGTTTGAGTATTAAATAAAACACTGCAGCCCTAACCAGTTTGGTTCAGTGGATAGAGCATCGGCCTGCGGACTCAAGGGTCCCAGGTTCGATTCCAGTCATGGGCATGTACCTTGGTTGCGGGCACATCCCCAGTAGGGAGTGTGCAGGAGGCAGCTGATTGATGTTTCTCTCTAATCGATGTTTCTGGCTCTCTATCCCTCTCCCTTCCTCTTTGTAAAAAATCAATAAAATATATTTTAAAAAATAAATAAAACACTACATGCCAAGTGCTTGGCAGAGTGCAGCACTGAGTAAATGCTGAATGATAACATATAATGTTCATCACCTGTGCACAGACACTTACACAGACATGAACTAGATAAACTCTGAACAACACAGACCACTCTGGAAATGCAGTGGATGTAACCCCATTCACTTCACTGGAGAGAAGTAACATCACCAGCATTGCATAGTGACGCTTAAAAAGTTATTAGAATAACTTCGGTGCTGGTGAATGTGTGGGGAGATGAATACTTTCTAAACTGTTGGTTTAGAGTGTAAGTCACCTCCAGCCTTTTGGAATGTAATATGGCAGGCTTTATTAAAATGGGGAAATGTACTATTATATACCATTTGATCCAGCAATCCAAGTGCCATATAAAAGATATAGATATATTTGTTGCAACATTACTTACGACAGCAAAGCACTGGAAGAGGTTCGTTAGTAGGGGAATTGTTGACTGGGTTATGAAATATCCACACCACGCTGTAGTAGGGATTATTTAAAATGGAATGATGTCAGCGTCCTTTATGGATTTGGAATTAATGTCCATATGTGCTTTCAGTATTCTGTTAACAAACATTCACTGGGCACCGACGGAGTTCCAGACTCTATTCTAAGCCCTGGAGATAGAGTGGTGTTTGCAACAGACAAAGACCCCAGCCTTCATGCAGCTAAAATTCTAGTGGGGGAAACAGGTGCTCGACCAGCTGCCAATGCAAATGTAATATAGTATTGGGCAGTGATAGGTGCTGGGGATAGACACGGAGCAGGTAAAGGGGGCAGGCAGTGACAGGAGGCCCCATTCAGGATAGAATGGGCAGAGAAGGGCCATCAGAGGAGGATCTTTGGGGAGGCACGTGACTGAAATGGTAATGAGGACTCAAAGAATCTTCGGGACTATGGTGTGCGTGGGGCTTAAAGTTGGAATGTGCTTGGTGAGTCCTGGGAAAACTGGATTAAGCGAGCAAAGCCCACCTAGAAGAGGATGTAGCCAGTGGCCCCAGCTCGGCCTGTGTTCAGCCTGTGTGTGTTCACATGCTTGTGCAGGCAAAGGAAATATGTGAGATTATAAACGAAAGCTGCGTCCAAGGGCAGGGCAGGAGGGGAGAGTTTTGATTTTGAAGAGCACTTAGGAGTGGAGGGTGGGCCCCTTTGTGGAGCTGTTTAAGCAGTGGCCCTCCTGCCCCATAAAAACTAGTCCTCCCATCACTGCTCTCCCTCTCCAGGTGACGCCGAAGACAGGAGGGGCCCAGGTCAGAAGCCAGGCCCTGAGCTGGCCTCTGCGCCTGGCCGAGGAAGCTACGGGCCTCCTGTGCGCAGGGCCTCAGAGGCACGAATGAGCTCAGCCAGCCGGGACTCGGAGGGCTGGGGCCATGGCCATGGCGGGGCAGCCGGTGACTCCAGCCGGAGCCCAGCAGGTGAGAGAGAGGGGCAAATCCGGGCAGGCTTCCTGGATGAGGAGAATCAGAAAGAATGGGGAGGGGAGTGTTTTTATTCATGTATCCATTCGGTGCTTATTGAGCACCTACTGTGTGCCGTGTTCAATGCCAGAGGCTGGTTCTAGCCTATGGTAGAGGAAAGCTAGGACTCAGAAACAATTCTGACTCCAGACATCCAAACGTTTTGCTTGTATCGTTTTCTTGCTCTAATGTCTGCATTTCTTTGTAGCGAGGTCATGAGACTGGCTCTGATTAGATGGGCTGAATATTAGTTCCCTCGCAGCCCTCTGGCCTTCTCTTTCTGATCAGGGGGTTTGTGGCATAGCACCTCAGTTCCTCTTGGCAGGAGAACTGGGGAGCAGTATCTGATGGTCTCAAGCAGACTGGAGACTGACTACCTGAGTTCTAACCCTGGCTCTGCCACAAACCAGCCAACAGACATTGGATGAACTCCTTAACCTTGCTAGGCATCAGTTTCCCCATTTATAAAATGGGGTGTAGAGATTAAATAAGCTTCTTACATGTAAAGTCCCTGGCACATGGTAAGCGTTGAATAAATGTTAACTCGTCCTTATCCAGTAGCTCCTGAAGTTCAGAGAGGGGGAGTGACCAGCCCAGAGTCACACAGCTTATAAAAGAGAATGCTCTAATGCAAAGTTAGGTCGATGTGAAGATATAGACCAGATTCTTGCAAGAATAATACAATAATATCAACATCTGCCAGGTGTTGAGTTTACTACATGTTCTGAGCACTTTGCATGCATTGTATCATCGCATCTCCACCACATGCTCTGCGGTAGATACTATCATCCCCATTTAACAGACCAGGAGACTGAGGCCCAGGGAGGAGAGGTCATTTGTGCAAGGTCGTACAGGTGGGAGCGCTATCACACAACTTGTGCTTTTTCAACACCCAGGTGACTTGCCCGAGGCGGGTCTGAATATTGGAAAGAGCAAACCCACTAAGAGGCAGAGAGGGTCTGAAGGAGCTGAGGAATGTTGGGGGGCTGCGTTCAAATCCAGAAGGCCTTGCTTTAGGCCGGCTGCCCAGTCCCAGCTTCTTTCTGCTTCCACTGTGTGTGCGTGCAACATGACGGGCTGTTTCCCTTCCTTCCTCCTACAGGCTTGAGACGGGCCAACTCAGTGCAGGCCTCCAGACCCGCCCCAGCCTCGACGCCGAGCCAGGCACCGCCTCAGCCTGGGCAGCCAGGTACTTGCCGCCCACCCAGCCACCCCGGCTGCCCTGTCAGTCAGCGGCGACCCCAATTCCTCCATCCTTGCTGGTAGAGCCCCGGCTCTCTGCAAAGCTGCAGCCACCGCCGAATCCTAAGCTCTTCTAAGACCCTTAGACTGAGTGATCCCCGGGCTGGGGAGCTGGGCGGGGCGCAAGCCAGCATTGTATCCAGCTGAATGCAAGAAGGGACAGCACCTCACTCCTCAGCATCGCCCCCCTTCAGCCATGGGCACTCCACTGGCACCTTTTACCACACGCACCTACCACCTACCCTCTTACTTTCTCGATCTTTCTTCAAATGGACTCGCTTTGCAAGCATGGCTGAGGGCTTGCTATCACAAACTCTCTCGAGGGGGATTTAAGGCCACTGGGCTGTCATAAAATGGCACATGTTCCCAGAAGGATTGTGGGAGATTCAGGAAGAAATGGTGAGTAGGGAGATTAGTGACGTGGGGAAATCTGAACACATGTGGCTCGTGAAAGACAAAGGGAATG
This sequence comes from Myotis nattereri, assembly GCF_964212035.1. NCBI lineage: Eukaryota > Metazoa > Chordata > Mammalia > Chiroptera > Vespertilionidae > Myotis > Myotis nattereri. The sequence goes on along the minus strand of NC_138095.1, from coordinate 9,461,646 downwards.
ATGTCTAATTGGTGCCGTGCGGGTTTTGTTATTTTAAAAGAAACCTATGATAGTGGCATCAGTGGCAAACCAGTGCCCCGTCCTATAGAGAGAGTGTGTGTGGGCACCACCAACTGGGTGGTGTAAATTAGCAGAGATGGGTGGTCTCCCAGTTCCGGAGGCCAGAGGTCTGAGGTCAAGGTGTCGGCAGGTGAGCTCCTGAGGCTGTGAGGGAGGATCTGTTTCATTCCTCTTAGCTCCTGGGGCCTCAGGCAATTCCTCAGCTTCTAAATGACATCCTCCCTGTGTCTCCCATCATCTTTCTTCTAAGGATGTCTCTCTCTCTCTGTCCAAACTTCTCCTTTATGCATATATTACTGATTTCAGAGAGGAAATGAGAGGGAGAGAGAGAGGAACATGAATGAGAGAACCATGGATCAGCTGCCTCCTGCACGCCCCCTACTGGAAATCGAGCCCATAACCACGGCATGTACCCAGATGGGGAATCGAGCCGTGACCTCCTGGTTCATGGTGGATGCTCACCCACTGGAGCCACGCCGGCCGGGCCAAACTGCTCCTTTTGATAAGGACACAGCCGTATAGATTAAGGCCTGCCCCAGTGACCTCATCTGAACCTGACCATCTTCAAAGACCCTCTTCCACCCGAGGTCACACTCACAGGTGCTGGGAGTCAGGACTTGAAGATCTTTTAGGGAACACAGTTCAACCCACGGCAGAGGGTAATGACCTAAATGAATGTAATGAAAATTAAACAAGGCAAGGAAATTCTCGTTCCTCTGGCCTGAGGAGGTTCTGAGCCTGGGGCCTGTTCGCTTTTGTTCAAAGAGGAGTTAAAGAAGAGTCACACTCAAATGAGACTTCCTCTGGGGGGTCATACTGAAAGGCCAGGAAAGCCTGGGGCTCCGGGTGGTGTTGACGGGTATTCCATACCCCACCCCTGAAGTTGTGACAATCCACTGGGTCAGTAATGACCCCACAGCATTGATGGATCCAGAGTGTAAACTTGCCCATCACCTCGGGCACAGTTCTCCACTCCTTGATCAGCCTCATAGCCAGTGAAACGTGAAGAGCAGGCTCTTATCCCATTTCAGAGAGGAGAAAGCTGAGGCTCGGGAAGGACACACTGGGGCTTGAACCCAGGCCTTCCTGGCCCCAGAATCCTCCGTGGGGCTGTTCCTGCAGCCCCAGGTACCTCTGCACATCGCCTGTGACCCCTGGGCCTGTGTCCCTGCCCAGGAAATGAGGGGGACACGGGGTGGACACGGAAGTGATGCCACCTTCTCTGCTCCATCTCTCCTCTCTCCTCTCCACTCAGGGCCCCCAGGAGGCGGCAGACCCAGCGCTGGGCCAGCAGGACGCTCTTCTGACCAGAGACCAGGCAAGTGCTCGCTGCTTCCCACGCCTGCTCGAGAGACCGCCTCTCTCCCACTTCTCCACGAGAGAGCAGGGGCTGCCTGGTCGTGGCCCAGCCTACACCCCGAGACCTCCCCGAGGAGCTCCAAGGCTCCCCACCCTGATTCCCAAACTCTAGAAAATGACCACACGTCGAGTGACTAAGAGCACACCTGCCTGGACTCAATCCCTGCTCCCTCACGTCCCAGCTGTGTGGCCCTGGGCAAGTTCCTTAACCTCCCTGAGCCTCCGTTTCCTTATTTTAACATGGGAATAATACTAGGACCTACTTCAGTGACTGGTGAGGATTAAATGGACTAATACATATAAAACCGTAGCACGTGGCCAGGAGTGTTTAAGACCACGTTAAGTGACAGTGACTATTACATGTGACATGCATGCCTGGCCATCCTCACACGCATCACTGTGGCTACACCGTAGTCCTTGCTTTCTGATGCACCAGGCACAATTTTGTATACATATTCAATAATTTTTAAAATGATAGCTACTGCCCTAACCGGTTTGGCTCAGTGGATAGAGCATCGGCCTGCAGACTGAAGGGTCCCAGGTTCGATTCCGATCAAGGGCATGTACCTTGGTTGCGGGCACATCCCCAGTAGGAGGTGTGCAGGAGACAGCGGATTGATGTTTCTCTCTCATCGATGTTTCTAACTCTCTCTCCCTCTCCCTTCCTCTCTGTCAAAAATCAATAAAATATATTTAAAAATAATAATAGCTACTATGATTTGAGTGACTTCAGGTATTATAATTCCCATTTTACAGATGAGAAAGCTGAGGCTCAGAGACATTCAGTAATTTGCCCTATACCACACAGCAGAGGTGCAGACCCAGGCTACCCTGGCTCCAGAGCCCACACAAGTGGTCAGTACCCCTTTGAGGTCTGTTTTGCCTGCATCTGATTAAGCTCGTGGGACTTGTTATGAAACATGGACTTCAAGGCCCCACTGCACGGGCTACTGATTCTGCGTGGGGCCCGTGAACCTGTATTTGGCAAGCTCCCCTCGGTGGTTTTGACAAAGACAACATTCTGAGAACCAGCGAACGGCCCAATGTGGTCACCCCATCAGCGGGAGGCCATAATTCTCTGTTGCAGGGCTGTGGGTGAGTCTGGTGCAGCTGGTATACAGTAGGTGCTCATCCCTCGTGGTCATGCTGGGGCGGTTGTTGCTGCTGCCATTGTAACACAGGGACTCAGCTGCCTCTTTCCTGCCCTCTCTCCATCTCCACTGCAGACGTGGCCCCCGGTGACCTCTGCTACCCAGGGGCCTCCATCCCACCCTGGGAGGAGCGACTAGGAGTCGGAGCCAGGGAGGACCGAGCGGGCCACGCCCCAGGCCCTTACTCGCAAGTGTCTGCGGCTGCCCCCCAGCCTGTCACCATCCCTGCCCGCCAGCCCCCACCCCCCGAGGAGGACGAGGAGGAAGCCAACAGCTACGATTCGGATGAAGGGAGTATGTGGCACTGAGGGCAGGGGCGTCTGGGAAAAGCCCCTTCAGGGTCACCTCCCAGGGAAACGGAGGGCTCCAGGGAGGGCCCTCTACGCCCTCCCAGCTCCACAATATGCCAACCACGACAAAGGCATTAGCCAAGTCATAAAAATACAAGTTTGTGTTACCGTATTCACAACACGGCATCAACTTACTGAAAAATAGTAACATCCTATTTTTTTATTGCGGTAAAATACCTGTAACATCAAAGTCACCGTGTACCGCATTGTAAAGAGTGCAAATCGGCGATCTTCGCTTTGCCCAGTTTGGTGGCTCCTCACCAAGTAGATCGTGGAATTATCACGTGACCAGCATCCACTCCTAGGTACACCTACGCGTTTAACAGTTCCAAAACTCTCTACTGTGTGTCTTCAAAGAGCAACTTTTTAAGCCATTTAAACATTTCTGGATGTTTCTTTTTGCATCCATGCAATCAGGGGTGTATGAAGTGCCTGCTTTATGCCCCTCCCACTGAGACCCAAGTCCTAGGGACACACACACACACACACACACACACACACACGTCCCAAGAGCTTGCGGTCAGGCGGAGAGATTGGACCGCTTAGATGAAATGGACCGCGGGCTGTGGGAGGTGGCATGGCTTTGGCCCACGATGTCACCCCTTCTCGTTGTAAAATGGGAAGCAGAATACTGCCTCCTGGGCGGGACCGAGGAGGGTAAACTGAGGCACCCCCTGGGAAAGTGCTCTGTAAACTGGAAATCATTATCATTTTAGTGCTAAGCACACACGAGGAACGGGTATCACGTAATACGCACACTTTTCTAAGTGTGTTCTGGGCACGTGCTCATGGGATCTGCCCACGGGGCCTGGGAAGAGTTGATTTTGCTGCTCCTGATTCACAGGTAGGGAGACGGAGGCTCCGGGGGTTCAGGGACTTGGCCAAGCTCCCACGGCCAGTGAGTGGAGGGGCTGCCGGTCAGTCTCCCGGCTGCCGCACATCAGAGGCCAGAGCTGGTGAAAGGCCAGCTGTCCCCTCCCCATCCCGTGCTCTCCCGCGGGCCTTGGGGACGGAGCCTTCCTCGCTCTGTAGGCTCGATGCTTAGCCCAGACAGGGCACAAATCAGCGCTCGGGCAGTGTTTGTTGAATGACTGAGTGAATGTTCTCTTGGCTCCTGCCTCTGCCCCCTCCAGCCACCCTGGGTGCCCTGGAGTTCAGCCTTCTCTACGACCAGGAGAACAGCTCCCTGCACTGCACCATCATCAAGGCCAAGGTGGGTGAGGGGCCAAGGGGGGGACCACACGGCTGCTCTGGCTTCTTCGGGGACTTGGGGAGGACACGGGTCACCAGGCTCCTCGCTGTTGCCCTGCCTACCTGTGGCAGTGACAGTGGTGAGAAAAAGGCAGAAATTAGCCACAGCCCATATTGTGGGGGAGAACTTCCCCCAGAGATGGTCCCAGGGGGTCATTTCACCACAGCCGCCTCCCAGGAGCAGAGGCAGTTGGGCTACAAGGGCAGAGCCCAGCTCCCTGGAGGGGACGAGTGACAATCCAGCCTTGATGGAGCATCTCCATGTGCCAGGCACTTGACAGGTGAAATCGTGTGTATGTCTCCCCCCTCCACGAAGCAGGGTTGTCCGCATCCCATTTGACCTGCGAGGAAAACGAGGCTCAGACAGGTTAAGAAACTTACCTGAGGACACACAGCCAGGAAGTGACATGGCCAGGCTTTAAAGCCCATCTGCCTGATTCCAGGGCTCTTTTCCTTCTCTCTCTTCGGAAGAGGAACCACATGGGATGAACTGACGGGCGGGACAGAGGCCAGGGGCTGCGCCCAGGGCTGCGGCAGCGGAGTGGCCAGCCCTCCCAAGGCCCTCGCACCACTGCCTTTTCTCTTGCAGGGACTGAAGCCCATGGACTCCAACGGCCTGGCCGATCCTTATGTTAAGCTGCACCTCCTGCCGGGAGCCAGCAAGGTACCATATGGCCTGGGCCTCTCGGCGAGCCAGAAACATGGGCCCTGGCAGGCACCCAAGGTTCCCAGCCCAGAGCCTAAAATAGCCCAGCTGCCCCAACCCCCTCCTCCCTGAGTGGCCAAGTCCTCGCCAGGGGTGAGAGGTGGGCCAGGAGTCACTCTCCCTCAAGGGGCAGGGGCTCTGCCCATCTCTCCAGCCCAGAAACCTGAAATCCAGGAGCTTCCAAAGGCCAGGGGAGAAGCAGATGCCCCATGATGCCTCACCTGCTCACATACCTTCCAGTGCTGACCATGGTCCCCCTCCCCCTCCCATTTTGTGCCCCAACCAAACACTCCTCATCTCTCAGTGGAAAGGAATCGCTCTCTTTGGATCTCAGGGCTGAGCACCTGAGATAATGTGCTGTCCTGAGAGAAATGTGCCCCCTCCCACCTTGCCGCTCCCTGGTCATCGCTTTGCTCTGCGGAGGAGACGTGGGGTTCGACCCACTCAGATGGGCTTACTTTGTCCATTTGATGTGGATGCGCCAAATACAAGGGTGACCGTGCACTTGGTTGCATGATCTCGGCAAACTGCACGTTAAAAATCTCTGCTGCAAGTATTGAATGCCCCTTAAGACAAAAGAGGACACACGCACACGCACACACACACACGCGCACACACACATACGTACATGAACATACACACACACACACGCACACACACATACGTACATGAACATACACACATACACACATACACACACACACACACACACACACACACACAATCTTTTCCTTTGTTTAGATCAAGGAACAACGGTCTCTCATCTGGCCATGGCCAGGCTGTGAAGTGTTTGGCCACTTCTTCTAACTCCCCAGCGACATTTGCGTCTCCTGAAGGCTCTCCTTCGCTCACTCCTAAATCCAAACTTGCTTTGCCAAGGAATCCAGTGAATCGTGTTAGTCTGAATTAGATTTCTCACCAGGCCCCTCTTCTGAGTTTAATACATTTCTAGTCTCTCTCTTAGAGTGAAAAACTTTGTCCTCCCCCCCCCCCCGCCCCGCCCCCGGCCCCCTAACAAATTTCAGGCATGAAGGATGCTATTTGGGGAAACCTACAGAACCCTCCCAGGATCCCCAGAAATCTTCCTTCGCTGCCTAGGAGTGGGTGACTCCTATTTCTGCCTCCCTGACCGATAAATGATTTTTTTCTCAAAGGAAAATGTCTCAGCTTTCTTTCTTTCTTTCTTTCTTTCTTTCTTTCTTTCTTTCTTTCTTTCTTTCTTCTTTATTTATTTATTATTTTGTTAATCCTCACCTGAGGATATTTTTCCATTAATTTTTAGAGAGAGTGGGAGAGAGAGGGAAAGACAGAGAGAAATATTGATGTGAGAGAAACACATCAATTGATTGCCTCCTGCATGAGCCCCGACTAGGGCCCAGGCCGGGGAGGAGCCTGCAACTGAGGTACGTGCCCTTGACCGGAATCGAACCCAGGACCCTTTGATCTGCAGACTAACACTCTATCCACTGAGCCAAACCGGCTAGGGCTCACTCTTTCTTTTTTTAATCCTCACCTAGGATATATTTTTTCCATTGCTTTTTCAGAGAGAGAGAGTGAAAGGGAAGGAGGGAGGAAGAGAGGGAGGGAGAGAGGGAAGGAAAGAAAGAGAGAGGAAGGGAGGGAGAGGGAGAGCGAGGGAGAGCGAGGGAGAGAGAAACATCAATGTGAGAGAGACACATCAATTGGTTGCCTCCTGCATGTGCCCAATTGGGGGCGGGGAAAGAAGCCACAATTGAGGTACATGCCCTTGACTGGTATCAAACCTACTGACACTCTAACCACTGAACAACACTGGCCATGGCACTTCTTTTTAATCTTAATGGAAAGTTCAAGGAGAGAGCCTACTGCATGGAGGGAGGGGCGGCTCAGCGTCCAGCCCTGTTGATGGCTGCGGACATCAGCCTGAAGATGCCCCCACGCCCTGAGCCATGCATTTGGGAGCCCCTGAGCCCCTGTACGCTCCTAAAGGGAGTGTCTCCTACATTACTCCTCCACCCCGCCCCCCAAATCAGCCCAAAGGGTGTGGCTGCGGGGCTGGCTCCCCACTGAGGCTGGTGTCTGTCTGTCCGTCTCTGGGCTCTAGTCCAACAAGCTTCGGACAAAAACCCTGCGGAACACCCGGAACCCCATCTGGAACGAGACCCTCGTCTATCACGGCATCACGGACGAGGACATGCAGCGGAAGACGCTCAGGTACCTGCCGCGTGGGCAGAGGGGCCAAGGCTGGCAGATTGAGACGCGTGTGGTCCTTGTGGGGCCACGTGTTAAAACCTCTCTGTGTAGTGTCTTTCTTTCTTTTTTTACTTCTGCAAAACAACATGTATTTCTGGTAGAAACTTCTAACAATACAGATAAGTGAAACTCTTCCCATCTTGGTGTCTGGGCACCTGGGGTGTGTGTGTGTGTGTGTGTGTGTGCATGCAAAAGTTTCTTATGAAATTGAGTGCTTTAAAAAACAGACCATCATGCCCAGCCGGTGTAGCTCAGCAACTGAGCATCGACCCAGGAACCAAGAAGTGGCCGGTTTGATTTCCAGTCGTGGCACCTGCCCGGGTTGTGGGCTCCATCCCCAGTCGGGGGTGTGCAGGAGGCAGCTGACCATGAGTCTATCTCATTAATGTTTCTACTTCTCTCTCCCTTTCCCATTCTCTCTAAAAAAATCAATGAAAACATACTTTTAAAAATGGACCGTCCTATTAATCAGGCTGTTTTAACCATATGTTGAGGCATCTTATCTTCTACAATGTTGTCTGACACTGCGTTTTAAGTTATATCAGTGACACGGGAATTCATTCTTCTTGTAAAATATGATAGAGGAAGTAACCCCGTTTACGTTAGTCCCCGCCCACCGCCGGGGTCTGCTTCCTCCTCCGTGACCCTGGGCACTCAGACCAGTGTTGGCAACTTGGACAGTTTCATGCTGTGTATCTGGAACCTTCCTTTTTTCTTAACGAAGTGTCTTAGAGTCATAGCTATGAGGGACATTTAGATCTACGTCATTTTAACTGCTTCAGGGTTTTCCACAGAATGGGTTGATTACAGATTTTTTAAAAAATACTTTCATTCATAAATATTACAAATATACAGAAAACTGTAGATTATAATAGAACAAACTTCCATGAACACAGTACTCAGTCTTTTTAAAAAAATCTTCACCCAAGGATATGTTCTTATTGATGAGAGAGAGAGAGAGAGAGAGAGAGAGAGAGAGAGAGAGAGAGAGAGAGAAAGAAACACTGATCAGTTGCCTACCATACAGGCCCCAACCAGGGATCAAACCCACAACCTTTTGGTGTACAGGATGACGCTCCAACCAACTGAGCCACCTGGCCAGGGCCTAGTACTCAGTCTTTAACACACACCTGGCCTCGTGCTCAATAAATAGGCAGTTAAAGTGCCACTGTGCACATCACACATTCTTTGCCAGCATCCATCGCAGCTCTCGGAACAGAGAGCTCACTATTTCCTCTTTTTTGTCTCCCCACCCTCTTGGGGGATCACAGGATCTCTGTCTGTGATGAGGACAAATTTGGCCACAACGAGTTTATCGGTGAGACCAGGTTCTCACTCAAGAAGCTGAAGTCCAACCAAAGAAAGAACTTCAACATCTGCCTAGAGCGCGTGATTCCGGTAAGTGCCTCCCCCTGAGGGTGTGATGGGGGGGCAGGGGGGGGAGGGAGGAGTTCTGGGGGTGCTGCCTTCCTCTGGGCCTGCAGGGTGCCACACAGTACAGCTACTGAGAGGGGGTGAAGATTTCAGGTCAGAGCCTCAGGGTGGGGCCCTGGCTCTGCTTCATACCAGCCCGGCGTTAGCGTCAGTTCTCCGACCGGCAGAGTCCTCTTTGGTGACACTGGGGCGGGCAGAGTGCTGAGGCAGTGGGGCCAGCCTGGGTTCAAAGCCCGGGTCCGCTACACTCCCTGCTCCCTGGTCTCGCCGAGGGTCTGAGTCGCTCTAAGCCTCAGCTTTTCTCGTCTGTCAGTGGGCATGGTAACAGTGCCTGCCTCGTGGGAGGTTTGTGTGAAAGACACAATCAGAGCAGAACCTAGTCCATAGTGAGCACTCATGCATGGTCAACTGTTGTTCTTATAGGAGTCCTACTGCCGACCCACCTGTCACTCATGAAGGCATAACTCCCCATGCAGATGAGCAGGGGGCAGGATAGCTCAGTGTTGAGAGCACAGACTCTGGACCCAGAGTCCCTGGGTTGGAATTCTGGCTCTGCCACTTTCATAGAACCTGGGCCCTGTTTTTTCATCTGTAAAACGGGATGTTATTAGAGTATCTATCTCCTCGGGGCGTTTAAGGATTCCCGTGAGAGTTCTTCTAAAGCATGAGGACTTGCTTGTTAGATGCGCTTCTGGCCTCTTGAGAAAGAACAAAAACCAACTTGAGGTTCTCCAGTAGGGCTACGGCTCAGAACCAACTGGAGATTTAAAAACCAGAGCCTCACCAGCTAAGATCCCGACTTTGTGAGGCAGGGTGGGACCAGCCATCTGCACTTTCAGACATAATCCAACCTGCCCTTTTCGACGCTCGGGCCACCTCGGGCCCAGGGAGGGGAGTGAGCTGCCACGGTCACACCGTGAATCTGTGGCTATGTTCCCCACCAGCCAGAACTCAGGTCTCCTGCAGCCGCCAGCTCCCAGGCAGAGGGCCAGCTGCCCGCAGGGGGGTGAGGCGGGGGGGGGGGGGCGGGGGGAGCCATGGCAGGCGGAGGGGGATCCTATAGCGACCTCCCACCAGATGGCTGGCCCGAGGATGGACTATCCGGTGCCACGCGTGTTTGTGTGGCGCAGGCGAAGGAACAAGACACAACAAGGAAAACCACAAGGAAGAATGTGCACCGAATGCCAGGCTCCAAATAAAACTCAGAAGTCAGCCCGGGAGGGGAGCGTTTCCTCTGGGCCCTGCCCAGGAACAGCAGGCTCTTCGGGCTTCCGCTTCCTTCCTGCACTCAATGAGTCCAGGTGGCCAGGACAGTGGCCAGGCCGCCGCCTGAGTCGCCAGCTCTTGGGTCTGCCCGTCTTGCTGTGAGGGGGACAGCCGGCCCTAGTGGCTGGACCGACAGAGGCCGCAGTGGCCCCAGACCTCCGCTGGTCACCATCATTCGCTCTGTGCCCTTGGTTCTCCCACCACCAGCTTTCCCCGTAGCCCCACCAAGGGCAGGGGCCACGTCAGTGCTGTCCCTTCCTCCCCCCCCCCCCGGGCCTCACTTTTCCTCATCTCTAAAGTGGGGAGGCTGTCTTTAACCAGCCGTTTTCACACTGTGTTCCCTAGAGCCTTGGAGTCCCCCCAAAAGGACCTCAGGAGCCGCAGGGGCAGAAGCACCTGGTGGCCCGACCCCAAGACCCCTGTGCCGCCAGCACCAGAGCAGATCAAATCCTGCCGGTTTTATGCAGGGGGCGCTCTGCCACTTCTTGGCTGGGTGACCTTGTGCAAGTGGCTCAACCACTCTGACCCCCAGTGTCCTCATCTGTAAAATGGGGCCATGAACAACCTGCATCGCAGGCACTAACCCCGTCTGCCAGTGGTTCGTGCTACGCAGCTTTTAGCTAAAAGGGGGAAAGCTGGATGCCGCAGAAGCTGGGAAATCCTGTCCTTGTGGCTCCGGGTGCTAAGGGAGGGGGAGGAGCATCCGGTCCTTTCTGCGTAGGGAGATGAGCCCCATGGATGATGTCCTTTCTGTTTCCTTCTCAGATGAAGCGTGCGGGGACCACCGGCTCCGCCCGAGGCATGGCCCTCTATGAGGAGGAGGTGAGAGCTGAGTGGACGCTGACCCCCAATCGGGGGCCGGCCCCCCCTCTTCTTTCCCTCCCCGGCCCCACCCCTGCTCTTTTTCCCAAACCCCCCTGCCCATGGGTTCACGTGAGAACTGCCTTGCCCACGGTGTTAGGACATGAGACCAGGTGGATGCTCTTCACACCCGGAGCCCGAGGCCGGGGAAGCCCCATCCTCTCCCACCCGGGACACCTTGAGCTCCTCGGCCTCGTTGGCAAAGGCCCTGCGGTGCTCCTGCAGGACGGGAGCGATGCCACCTCCCTCCGTGGGGACGGACCGGAGGCTCTTGGAGCTCTGGGTGCCCGTGCCCTCAGGCTAGGTCTCTGTGCAACCCCAGGGACCACATTTGTGAGAAAAGGGGTTCTATCAGGGATCAGGCAAGGCCAGGGTCAAGGCTCAGTCCTGGGTCAGAGTCGGGGCGGTCACTGACCAGGATCAAAGTCTACCCATGACACGGGTTTAGCTTGCGGTTGAAGTAAAACCGCTGACCTGTGCCCAGACCAGTCCCCTTGGCCTTCAGCATCGGCCGCCCTGGAGGCGGGGCTCCGCTGTCCATGGTGCTGACGGCACCAGCCCTGGCCCAGCTCCTGCCACCTCCCAGGGCCCTGCCCTAATGCTCCCATCCAGGTGCCTGGCCCGCTCCCCTCGGGGCTCACGCGCCCTCTTCTCCTGTTGCAGCAGGTGGAGCGCATTGGCGACATAGAGGAGCGCGGCAAGATCCTGGTGTCCCTCATGTACAGCACACAGCAGGGGGGCCTCGTCGTGGGCATCATACGTTGCGTGCACCTGGCCGCCATGGACGCCAATGGCTACTCAGATCCGTTCGTCAAGCTGTGAGTCAATGGCTTGGGACTGTGAGTGGGCCCCGGAGGGGGCTCTAGATCCTTGCAAATGGGGAGCCAGAGAGCTTCCCCAAGACCATTGTACGCTGAGGCCCAGAGAGGGAAACGAACCTGCCCGAGGCCACACCGTGAGATCAATGACCGGAACTGCTAAGGTGTGAGGCTGGAGTCCCACACACACAGTCACACTGGGGCGTCACTCGCCCTTATGAGAAGTCTGTGACTCTGTCCCCTCCTGTGGCAAGTCACAGTCACCCCATTTGTAGCCCCCCAGAACTAGCAACACACACCTCCAGCCCCAGGATCAGTTAAGCCATCTGGCCTTTTCCAGATTGGGTCTGGAAATGCTCAAATAAAAGACCTTAGACTTTGGGGTGAGTCCCGTGATCTCCCTCGTGGGGGGGAAAAAAGAGACGTTGTCAGCTGTTAGTCAGGGTCCTCTGAGAAAATGCCACAGTGGGGTTACACAGACGAGGCTTTCATGAGAGGGAATGCTGTGTGCGGGGAGGCGGGGAGAGTTGGGGGACATGCAGAGCTGTTAGGCAGCCCCGAGTCTGACCCTAGTGAGGAGGGTGAGCGGAAGCTTCCTAGACACAAGTCCAGCAAGGCCGTCCGGGAGTCCTTAGGCCCCATGTCACCTAAGAGTGGGCCTGCCATAGTGCCCCCACCACATCCTGTTGTCAGCTGGGGGCATGGCCTTGGCACAAACATGGCATGGATTTCCACGCACTGCAGCTGGGGCCTGGGTGGGTTATGCCCCTTGTAGTTGGAGGTTCACCAGGCACATTCTCATAGCTGCCCTTGAATCAGACATGGGGTTCAAACCTCCCCCCACACACCCGGCCCATCTCTGGAAGCTGCTAGCTGTGTGACTGTAAGCAAGTTACTTAACCTCTCTGAGCCTCAGATTCTTCATTGGTAAGATGGAGACAATAGTTCCAGTTATTTCCAAGAATGAACATAAGGCCAAATGAGACATCATAGATAAAGCAGTTAGAATTGTGCCTGGTACAGAACTGTACCGGCATTCTGCCTTGTCTCATGGAGGCAAAGTGCGTATCTGCATGGATGTGGTTGAGAGCCTGGGCTCTGGATCTCGACTGCCTGAGTTGGAATCCCAGGTCCCATAGTCTTCGATGGTCTCTAACTGTGTGGCCGCGGGCTCATGCCCTGACATCTCTGTGCCTCTGTTCTCATCTGTAAAATGGGAAGGATAAGCGTGTGCATTAGGTCCTATTTTCCTAGAAGCAGGAGCCAAGATAGGATGAAATGTGCATGAGACTTGTTGGGGAGAACGCGTGTGAAAAGAAATTGAGAGGGAGCTGGAGGGGGGCTGTGGAGACAACAGGCCTGGGTACAGTCTGCTCCCTGTGGGGGGAGAGGGGGGGTGGGGAGTCAGGAAGAGTCTTAGACTGCAGGGCCGTCTGAGGAAGTTTCAACCAGGTGACGAGGAATCCAGAAGCACGAAGTCGCCCTCCAAAGGAACCCTGCATCTCTCAGAAACAGGGCTGCCTCGCGTCCCTGCCGGCTCAGGCTGTGGCTGAGAGCAGCCACGGGAAGCATGGCCACGTGAGAACAGAGTGGGGAATCAGCGCCCAGCAGCTTGTCAGGCAGTTCCGCCCCTGCAGCTGGAGACCACGAGGTGCATTTAGGTGGGGTCTGGTGTATAGTAAGTGCTAAACAAAGGCCTGTCGTTGTGGTTCTAAACAATGACCATCGTTATTCTTACTCAAGGCAACGAGTATTTATTAATGTTCTCTGCAGCCTGGGAGGCGCTCTGACCCCACGGCCTCCGAGCGCAGAGAGGAGCACTTCCCTTAAGCCCTCGGTGGAAAACCAGGCCAGCATGGGCTTTACTTCAGATTTCCTTCGAATGAGGATTTAGTTAACAAAAGAACACACGGGTCAGGAATGAATTTGATCTCCAGGAATAATTTGGCTTTATTTTCTCGTATGGTCCGGTAAAGTTAACTCACGGGCTGCTGCCCTGCTCTCCATTAAATCCCAGCCACGTGCAAGTTGGTTTTCTTAAATCATTCTCCCCACTGGCCCTTCTCCCACCCACACAATCCCGCCCGAAGGGGGAGGGTCGAGGAGTCCCCAGTGAAGCAGCTGACCTGGCGGCTGTTGTGGGAAGGGAAACAGGGGACCGTGAATCCGTTTAGGATCAAATAAAGATTTCAAGTCAGAATCACCCTTTATTTTTGTCCAGCATTTGGTACCTGTCGATTCCCCATCTGTTTCTCCTCTTGGAAAGTACCCTCAAAAACAGTTTGGTAAGGGAGAAAGAAATGTTCGCCCTCTCTAGTGGCTGGGAAACTGAGGCACGTTGAAGTTACGCTCAGGCTCAAAGTTGCACAGTTAGCGAGAAGTTGAATAAGAACCCAAATGTCATAACTCTTTGGAGTTTTTAGCCCATTTTATTTATTCCCCCAGAAACTATTGATTGCGCACCTACTGTGTGCCAGGCATTGTGTCTACACCAGGGAAGAGCCTTCCAAACGGAGGAAACAGTATGTGCAAAGGTCCTGGGGTAGGAAGGAATGAGTGGGAAGTGGGGCAAAGAGCATGGGTGAGATTTGGCTGGGCTAGAGCAGGGACCCAACCTCTCAGGCTCTGAAGGCCACATCAGAGATTTCGAACTTTACACTAGGACAAAGGGAAGCCATTAAATAGTTTTGAGCAGAGGAGTGACAGTAATTAGATTTGCAGCTTCTCCCTTTTGTCTACACACATGACGTCTCCCCTGGAGTTGGGGCCAACCTAGGGGTGATCGATGGTAAAATGTCAGGCACAGCATCAGGGTCTCAATTTGACCCTTTGAGAGCAAGTCCTGGCTAAGAGCACAGACTCCAGATGCAACAGCTGGGCTCAGTCCCTGCTGTGTGACCTGAGGTAGCTGTCTCAACTTCTCTGAACCTTCAGTTTCCTTGTAGGTAAAATGGGTGGTTGTAGTTCTACTGTCCAGGGTTTGTTGAGGGATAAGTGCACCTCAGGTGCTTAGTGCAGTCAGCGCCTGACATCAAGTAGCTCTAATGCACACTGGACATCATTAATGTGGATTCGCTTTCTGGTCTGTTCATCAGTTATTCCCCTAACACCAGAAGGAGCCTTTGGGGTCACCAAGGGGCTATTCTTATTCATTGAACTTCACTCATAACAGCCTCTTGTGTCTCCTCTCAGCTGGCTGAAACCAGACATGGGAAAGAAGGCCAAACACAAGACTCAAATTAAGAGGAAAACCTTGAATCCTGAATTTAATGAGGTAAGGCTGCCCCAGTTTTTGTCATGCTGTGGAATCTTAACTGTGTGAGACTGGAACGAACTCCCTACTAGAATGCTATCAGGCACATCAAGAAAGTGCTTTCTCTCATAAATCAGCTTGAATTATCCCAAAGAGAGGTAATGAGTTTCTTGTCCCTGGAAGGAATCAAGCCTGAGACAAAAACCTATCGATTAGGCATGTCGTAGGCAGGAAGTTGAGTTAGAAGAGAGATCGAATGAAATCGCCTCCCATAACTTCACCAGTTCTAACAGGCTGCAATACTGAAATCTGAGGAGATACGTTAGAACAGTGATGCCCTTTACCATGCACCCAGCCGGCGATGCCCTCTCCCTCCCTCCCCACATCCATCCGGTACATCAAGCCACAGTTTAGATACTCAGTGAATGGCTCCTTCCTCCGTGTGCTCACTGCTGCCGCCTTGCCTGCGACCCTGGCATGGCACGCTTGGACCCTTGCAGTAGACTCCTGCGTCACCTCCACATAAGCACTGAGCTTTGTAAAACGCGCATCTGAATGTGTCACCCCCTTGCTTGCAGTAAATAACCCAACAATGACTCCCTAACTTCTTAGCACGACAGTCAAGCCCTTTCAAACTCACAGCCCACCCCTGCCCCCTCACACAACCCCCCTCCCCAAGTCACACTAAATTCCTGCAGGTCCCTGGCTCACCCTCAGCCTTTTGCATCTGCCGTTCCCTCTTCCCAGACTTCCCTCTCCCTCCTCTCCTCTCTGGCGAACTCCTAGTCATCCCTCAAGACTCAGTGTGTGATCCCCCAGAGATAGGCTTTCTCTGTGCTCCCAGGCTCTATGCACCCCTCTGTCTTATGCTGTCCCTCTGGGTTTCACCGACCTGTTGACAAGCCTGGCAGACACGAGGGGCCCAGAAATACCTGATGAATATAATGATCTGATGTTGGGCCAGTCAGCCACACTGCTTTTCACCAAATGTTGCAAAGTAGGAAAGGGAAGTTACAACAGTGTGTTTTGTGTCATTTCATTTTTTTAAAACGCATGCCCATCAGCACATGCGTGGGGAGTGTTCTGGGGAAACAGTCCAGAGCCACCCCTGGCCAGGGAGCATAGCCTGTCCTGTCCCAGGTCCCTCCTTCAGACGGCCCCCTGATTTCCTGACTCTGATTCGCGAATTGTGAGCAAAGAGCCAACTACTGCTGTCCTGCCCTCCCCTCTCCTGAAAGCTGAGCAGGTCACAAAGTAAGAAATCCAAACCGCCAATCAGCTCATTAGCAACAGAGGAATCACACACCAAGACCAGACCCCATATCTGATAACAAATGGGCACACCGCTGTTGTAAAGTGCGGTGCCCGGTGTGGGTGCACATGTGGGGAGAGACAGACGCTGGGCGGGGGAGCCAGCGTCCCGCTTCCAAAGGGACATTTGTCAAAACCCTGCAAAAGCCTTCGATTTTTACATTTAAGTTCCATGTATCTGGGGGATGGGGAATATAGTCACATTCGAAAATTCCAAAAGTCATAGAGGGCATCCGGTCAAAACCCCCTCCTCCTCCAGCCTCTAGAACCCACCTCTTTTTTTCTGAAGCAACGGTATTATCTATTTTTAGGAGACTAGATAGATGAATAGATTCTTTTTTTTAAAATATATTTTATTGATTTTTTACAGAGAGGAAGGGAGAGAGATAGAGAGTTAGAAACATCGATGAGAGAGAAACATTGATCAGCTGCCTCCTGCACATCTCCTACTGGGGATGTGCCCGCAACCCAGGTACATGCCCTTGACCGGAATTGAACCTGGGACCTTTCAGTCCGCAGGCTGACGCTCTATCCACTGAGCCAAACCGGTTTCGGCGATGAATAGATTCTAATAGATAGATAGATAGATAGATAGATAGATAGATAGATAGATGAATATGTGTGTGTTTGTGTGTGTGTGTACACAGACATCGGTATAGATACAGCAGATATATGTGTGGCTGACATTCTTATTGGGCACCAATGGTATGCAGTATATATCCACTGTTCTCTATCTTACAATTTTACAAACTCAGAAAAACACTTCTTGGAATATCCTGATATGTCATCATGGGTGTACGCATGGTTTAGCTACAAGGGTGCCTTTCATCATACTATTAATGATCATGAAAAATTGGAAACAACCTGACTACTTGACCATCAGGCATTAGGTGACGGGACAGCCACACAGCCATTCAATGAAGCCATTGAAATGGTGATGCCTCCCTGGCCGGTGTGGCTCAGTTGGTTGAACATCGTCCCATGCGCCCACAGGTCATCTGTCAGTCCCCAGGAGGGGGCGTGCAGGAGGCAGCCGATTTATGTTTCTCCCTCTCCCTCTCCCTCTCCCTTCCTCTCTCACTAAAAAAAAATCAATAAGACATATTTTTTTAAATGGTGATGCAGAGAAATATTTGCTAGCATGGGAAGTTGGTTTTTGCCATGTGTTCTATAAAATGGGAAAAGAAAGCCACAATATGGTATATTCGTATTATATTTCATATAATACATGAATATTTCATATAATATTCTAATGAATATTCATTTTCATTTTTTAAAACACTGGCAACATAAGCAGCTGTTGCTATGTCAGCCTCAGTCCCCTCAGCTACCTTGAATCTCTAGCGGATGGCGGCCGGGGCAACCTACCCGAGCGGAAGGACTGAATCCATGGCCCTCGGCCTTCAGGGAAACTCGGCCGGGACCAGCTCTCTAGCAAACTCCACCTGCCTTCCCAGTTCCAAACAGTCACTGAAAAGAGAATTACAGGGCTCGAGGCATTTGTTATGGAAAATATTTGTTGAAGAGTGATTGTCAGGCCCTGGCTGGTTTGGCTCAGTGGTTGGAGCATCGGCCTGCACACCGAAGGGTCATGGGTTCGATTCCTGGTCAAAGGCACGTACCTTGGTTGCAGCCCCGGTAGGGGCGCATTTGGGAGGCACATAAATGTCTCTCTCTCTCTCTCTCTCTCTCTCTCTCTCTCTCTCTCTCTTTCTCTCTCTCTCTCTTTCTCTTTCTCTTTCTCTCTCTCTTCCCCCCCCCCCCTCCTCCTCCCGCCCTTCCACTCTATCTGGAAATCAATGGAAAGAGAATCCTCGGGTGAGGATTTAAAATAAAGCAAGAAAGAAAAGGGATTGTCAGGCCTGGAATAGAGGCTCAGAGTGGGAGGGCCCCTTGTTCCCGGAACGCCTGCTTCCAGGGCCTCCCTTGGTCTGTGAACCCCTCGGACTTGGCCTCTTAGCTCAAACACCCGCCCTCCTCTCTTGCCTCCAGGAGTTCTTCTATGACATCAAACACAGCGACCTGGCGAAGAAGTCGCTGGACATCTCGGTCTGGGACTACGACATCGGCAAGTCCAACGATTACATCGGTGAGCGCTCCCAGCTCCCCTCGAAAACCTGCCCTCTGTCCTCCCAGGGCTGTGGGGGGCGGGGGGCGGTGAGAGTCTTTCTCTTTCTGGCACCACATCATCCAAACCCTGAGGCAGAAACCATGGTCCCTGCTTGGGTCCAGTTTGAGAAGCTGTCAGAGGAGCGAGCTTACGAAGTTGGGAAGATTGGGTCATGATTGGTTCTTTGCCGAACAGATCGCCTCTGGCGGGATAGTTAAATCACAGAGCACGGGGCCTGTGGCTCTGCAGGAGATGGGGTGCAAAGGCTGTCTCCCTAATCTGTGTGCGAGTCCAGGATGAAGGCTCTGATTGTCCCAGCCGGCCTCCAAACAATGAGGAAGCACGGTCACTAAACATGGATGAAGAGCCCAGCCCGTGTGGCTCAGTGGTTGGCCATCAACCCATGAACCAACAGGTCGCCAGTTTGATTCCCAGTTAGAGCACAGGCTCGGGTTGTGGGCTCGATCCCCAGTAGGGGGCGTGTAGGAGGCAGCCGATGCATGATGTTTCTCTCTCCTCTTGATGTTCTATCCCTCTCTCTCTCTCCCTTCCTCTCTCTCTACAAAAAAATCAATAAAAACATTTTTTTTAAAAAAAAAGATGGAGCGGGGAAGGAACTCCAGGCCAGGGACACAGCTTGGGCAAAGGCGTGGCGGCAGGTGGAGCGGGGTGAGGAACGTGACTCTTTGGAGACAGATGAGGAGTTTCCACAAGGAGCGGGAGGTCGGTTGCTGCGGGTGCAGGGATCTGTGCCCGGTCTGGACAGACAGACAGCGCGGTGCCTCAGTAGGGAGCCACGGCAGGTTCGCGAGCAGCTGGCCTGCGGGCAGAGAGGCCAGGAGTCACAACAGCGTGACCTCCACCCTCAGAGCGCGGATGCCCGGGCGCCGGAGGGGCTCACTGCTTGGCGGCAGCTTTCCCCCCAACTGGACGTTTGGGTCCAGAATGCGAGTCCCCTGTGTCCCTCCACTCTGAGCCCTGTCCCTGTCCGCCCTGTCACCCAGGAGGCTGCCAGCTGGGGATCTCGGCCAAGGGAGAGCGCTTGAAACACTGGTACGAGTGTCTGAAGAACAAGGACAAGAAGATCGAGCGCTGGCACCAGCTCCAGAACGAGAACCACGTGCCCAGCGATTAGAGTGGCGCCCGGCTCCCTGGCTCCGTGCCCTGCCCCCTGCCCAGGTCCCCCCCAGCCTGCCCCAGCCTGCCTCAGCGGCCCACTGCACTCTGGTCTCTCTCCTGTACGCCCCTGCCCCTCCCCTGCCGCCCTCCCTGAACCTGCTTTTGGGGTCCCCCTGACCTTGGGCATTGCCACCAAAGACCTCCTCTGCCTCCCCCCTCCCCCCCCCCCCGCCACCCCGCGATGCTCCTGCGAGGCTGCGAGGTGGGCTCTGAGCGCAGCCCCGCTCCGGTCCCGGTCCCACCAGGATGGAGCAGTCGGGACAGGGATGGGAGATCTTTACAAAGAGGTCGTTCCTTTAACAACCCCCCTGTTTGGGTAATTACAGACGTTCGTCATCATTTCGGACTGTTTTAGCCCTCCTGGCCTTGAGCAGGAGGGCACGGACACTCCCGTTTCCTGTGTCGCGTCTGTGTGTCCCCTCAGCCGTGAGCACCGGACAAAGCTGTGGGGACCCTGAACCGGGGTAGACATAGAGCGTCCAGGCTCCCAGCTTTCTGTCCCTCTCCACCCCCGTCTCTCTCCCCTTCTCCCCTCTCCCTCTCTAAGGGGTTCAATAGCAAAAGCAAAAAATGTGCTAACACAGCCTCACCCCCTCACCTCCCCTCACCTGCCAGACCAGCAATCGGGCAAAACCTGAGCTTCCACGTAGACCCTTGCTTCCTCGATGCCCACTTCCCCATGGGCACCGCCAGGCGGCCTCGGGCGGAGGGCCGGCTGCTGGCCCTGCCCAGGTGCAGGCAGCAGCCCACAGGCTGTGTAGGCGCCCCAGCAGGCCTTTCCCAGCCCCTGGCCTCCCGGGGTGGGCGCAGAAGGCGCCTGGAAGCCAGATCTCTGGGCGGGGGGCCGGGGGGGGGGGGGCCTCGCCGAAGCCGCATCGGGCTCCTCCTCCCTCTGCTCTCCGTTCAGTGGACCTACGACCTCTGTCCCTGACACTCTGACTCGGCTGCTTTGACTCTCGCGCCTGTGTCTCACCCAGAATCGCCCCGAATCTGTCTGTCTCTGTCTGTCTGTCTCTCTGTCTCTGTCCCTCGCACCCTCCAATGTGCGGGAGGAATACACCGCCGTCATCGTGGATCTGAAACTAGTGTGACAGGTGCCGGTGCCAAAGGCTTGTTCCATCGGGATCATCCAGTCTTGCCCTTTAAAAAAGCTGCTTCCCAAAGGAGAGGAAGGCAGCGCGGACACACATCACCATCCGAGGCTGGGTTCGGGCAGTCTGCGCTGCCTGTGAAAAGCTTGGTTTTTCCCATTCCCACGGCGCCTGCCCCTGTGAGGATCGCCCCCTGTCCAGCAGCCCACCCTGACCTGAGATGGACGCGCAAACGCTCACTTCCTGGAAACACATGCCTTTTCACCTTCCCCCGCCAGGCTCTCCACCCCCAGCTCTCCGCACAATTCACTGAGAGCCACCGATTTCTAAACGTTCAGTCCTAAACCCCACGTTCCCCGCCCGCCCCGAGATGGCCAACAGCTTCCTGGCTGCCGTCGGCCCCCTGACCCTCCGCCTGACCCTCCGCGGCCCCGGCGCCCGCCTCTGCCCCGCGGTTTGTCCTTAGGAGAAAGCATGCTGGCTGCGTCGCCCAAGCCTGGCGCGGGTACTGGCGCTGGAACCAGCATGTGGCGAGCTCCCAGTGCCCGCAGTCCAGGCGCACGCTCTCTCCGCTCTCCCCACAAATGTAACCGCCCCCCCCCACCCCCGCCTCAAGTACACACACGCCCTCCGCCCTCCGGTGCATGCAGAACCCCAGATGCGCCCACCGCCTTTCTTTGTGATGATGTAGCCAAAAATAAAGTAGGAATATCAGGAACACCGTGGCCTGCGCTCTTCCTTTCTGGTTTCCCGGGGTTCCTTCTCCCCGTCAGGACACGCGCCACTGCCTGGATAGCCAGTGTTTAATGAGCATCTACTGCGTTCCAGCCACTGGGGACACGGTGGCCACCAAGGAAGGCGCGGTCTCTGCCCGCCTGGAGCTTGCTTCCTGGTGGATGTCAGCTTGGGCTCAAGGCCACTCATCTCACCCCACGGCCTCTTAGAAGAGGACTGTGTGCTGGTGCCCACCCACCAGGCAGGCAGCACCCTCAGCTCCTCCCTACCACCCCAGCCTTGGGGGGAAGTCCCACGTGGTTGTGGGCTCAGATAACGTGAAAGCTGTCAGCTCACTCATCCGACTGGTGAATAACGCAAAGCCCAGAGGAAGAACAGTCTCGGGGAGGGAGCTAGATCGGGGACGCCCTGGGGGCTACTCTTGGCAGGTTGATTCACACCGATGAGATCACCGAGTACCTCCTTTGTATTCCAGCACCTTCCATCCCATCCCGCAAGCAGCCTTCACGATGGCCCCTCCCTCGAGGTTCTCCCGAAAGTGAGCTGAGTAGGTAACGAACTTTCCAGCCGGATCCCCGATCCCACTGTAACCTGTCCCCAAGGTGCTCGGCAAAAGGTATCAATGTTGGTTTCCTCCCAGAAGGAACCGTCAATTCCATCCGGCAGAAGCTGGGCCTTTTCCAGGCCAAGTTCGAAACAACTTCCTTGTCTTGTCGCCCCAAAGGGAGGTTCCCAGGGTTGGGGCAGAAGTCGGCATAACAGGTTCACTGGGGAGATTTTTTTTCAGTCTACCCCAGCTCTGCCCACCAGAATACTGACTGTTTCATCCACTTGCCATGGGTTAAAATATTTCCTGGTTGATACCTGTTTCCACCTCCATTGTGACTTGGCAAACCACTGCCCTAACATCCTGTTTGTTTTTTTATGCAACTCAGCTGGCGGCCACCAGGCGGAGAGAGGTGCCAATTACAGCCATCCAGGCCTCCCGGGAATGGCAGGGGACACTTGCCACTCTCTCCCTCTGCTCATGGCAGACATCACTAATCGATATGGCATCATTCCCACAGAGCCTCCTAGCAGCCTCTGAATCCTTCTTAACACAGCAATCCAGGCAGCCGCCACCACTCCGTCATGGGCAGTTGAAAAACCTAATTTCCTTCTCTAGACATGGGACATCCCAAAGAAACGGAGAAAGACACGCAGGAAAAGTTCTCATAAATATCGGTACACCTGACTTGGCTAATCATCTCCCCCCCCCCCACCCCCATTGAAACAAAACAGAGGCAACATGATGTGGTAGAAAACACCTGACCAAAAACCACAGCAGCTTTTTCGCTCGTTCAAGTCCAGCGTTCAGATCCTGGCCGCCGCTTTCTAGCTGTGGAGTCTCAGTTTCCTCACCTGGAAAATGGGGACAATGGTAAATACTTCAAAGAAGTGAGACCAAGTTGCCAAGCTCTGGTCTCCCATCAGGGCTGACACAGGTGAGGCTCGGGAAGGGGGAGGGCATCAAAGGGCCCTGGCTCCTGGTGGAAGCCGGATGAGCTGGGCCCACGGGCAAGTGGATTAAACGGTCAGTAGTCTGGTCCCTCCTCCACTCAGATCTGCCAGGGACATTGGCCTAATGAAGTTCAACAATACAGCCCAGCCCCACGGAAATATGCATCACCACGCATGCATGTAAAAGGGATATTTTGCTCGGCCCTGGCCCAGGACTGCTGCGTGACCCTGAGCAAGTCACTTCCCCCTGTGGGTCTTCAACTCCATAGGGAGGACATCAGAGTATCATAATCCTCTCACTTGGCTGCCAGGGCCCACACAGGGGCCTTCATGGCCCAGTCATTCAAGAAAGGCCTAGACCAGGGGTGGGGAACCTTCTTTCTGCCAAGGGCCATTTGGGTATTTATAACATCATTCAAGGGCCATACAAAATTATCAACTTAAAAGCTAGCCTGCTATAGTTGGTCAAACATTTAATGAACTCACCCCTGATGCCTTGGCCAGGCCAGACCGAATGATTTCCATGGCCTTATGTGGCCCACAGGCAGGCCGTTCCCCATGCCCGACCTAGACCTTTTTGCTGAGGCCAGGCCCCTGGAGTGGAGTCCTGTGTGGTCTGTCTTGTACAAAACACACAAGAAAGCGCCATCTATAATTTCCTGTTCCTGTTTCTTTAAAGGGAACAAGAACTTACAGCCACTTGCAAAAGCATGAGGGCGTAATTCTGTATTCTTCCAATTATTTCCTCAATCTTTTACAGTTGTAATTCTTACAACTCACGCTTCCCTAATTCTAGGCCATGTTTTGTGAAGCATGCTTTTATTACATTTTTCCAAAGAATACAATGCTGGTTTCCTAAGGACAGATCTCTTCCGAACTCATGCTGGATCTGTTTATATGTAGATTTAGCCCAAAGTATGTATTTCATGAACAAGTACTTTTGCCATAAAGGCATTTGGGAGCAAACGAAATCTTTGATATGTATATATACACGACCCAACTGGTGGGCAAAATGAATGTTGTGTAGAATGACACACACCCCTTCATAGTTACATTTTGCTTTAAGCAAAAGTCAACATAGTACACAGTTAACTGAGGAGCTGGTGAAGAGAAGGGTAATTAAGAAAGATAGCTAACAGGCATCTATACATGACTTCATCCAACAATAACAGAATACACATTCTCCTCAAGCTCACAGGCAACATTCCCCAGAAAACACACCTTAACACATTCGAAAGGATGCAGCTCATCAAAGTATGCTCTCTACCACGATGGAATTAAACACTCTATCAATAATGGTAGGCTATCTGGAAAATTCCAAAATATTTGAAGACTAACACACTCTTCACTAACACATGAGTCAAAGAATCCTCAAGAGAAATTTAAAAATAGTTTGCACGGACTGACAATAAAGAAACAACAATTAAAAGTGTGGGATGCAATGGAATCGATGATTAGAGGGAATTTTTTTTTTAAATCCTCCCCCAAAGTTATGTTTATTGATTTTAGAGACAGCGGAAGGGAGAGAGAGAGAAACATCGAAGTGAGAGAGAAACAGCGATCCCCTTGACCGGGGATCAAACCTGCAACCTGGTGTGTGCGCTGACCGGGCGGCGCACCCGCAACCAACACATTCCAACGGTCGTTTTTGAGGTTTGGGGTTATGAATGGGGTTTTATGCTTCCTGAGTTTTCTGACCTTTTCCCTTTGGCCATACGCATGCACATACTAATCACAGGAGACTATAAAACAATTGTCAGCAACAATAACAAAACAAAGCAAAAACTAGGAAGAAGAAAACCAGAAATTGGTTTGGGATCCTGACTTCTGTCGGGTGAGGTTCTAATGGGGGTTAAAACACAGTGTTTCCAGAGTGCAGTCCGAAGACAGGCAAACGTTAAAGGCAGGGGTAGGCTGCAGAACGTGGGGGAGGGCTCCGGCATCCCGGGAGTGAGTCATCTGATAAGAGCCAAGGGCATAGCTCCTCCCTTCCCAGGAAACGAAACCCAGGGCAGCTCAGACCTGGGCCACAGAAGAGAGAGACGCTGCCGGAGGTTTCCTTCAGCCCCTGGCTCTTCCTGTCCCTGCCCAGCATCACAATGTGGTCGCTCCAAGCGATTGTAGCCAGGGATCTCGAAGTGATCCCAGCCAAGGATCTGGACAGGTTCATCGAACACCACCTCCTGCCAGACACCGCTTTCCGAATGCAGGTCAAGCAAGCCATTGACATCATCTGCAGTTTCCTGAAGGAGAGGTGTTTCCTCCAAGACAGAGTCCGGGTGTCGAAGGTTGTAAAGGTGAGCCCACCTTCCAGACAGGGGAGGGGGTCGTTGAACGGGCAGGAGTTTCCCCAGAGAACGAGATCTGGGGTTGGTGGTTTCCAGTGGATCCCTACCAAAAGCATAACCACAGTTTGTGAAAATAGATTCTGCAATTTATTTAATAAATATATTTTTATTGATTTCAGAGAGGAAGGGAGAGGGAGAGAGAGAGAGAAACATCAATGATGAGAGAGAACCATTGATCGGCTGCCTCCTGCACACTCCCTACCAGGGATTGAGCCCACAGCCTGTCATGTGCCCAGACTGGGGATTCAACCGGGACCTCCTGGTTCATAGGCCGATGCTCAACCACTGAGCCACACCGGCCGGGCCAGATTCTGTAATTTTTTAACAAATGCCCCAGTGAAGTTCATGAACCACTGTCCTAAGCCACGTCCATTTCGGAGACAGGGAAGCGGAGGCCAGCTCTGATCCACAATCTACTAATTAATGGCCAGGCTGAGGACTCACCATTGATGCAGAGTCTAAATTTTGACAGGTTGCTGGTTACTAGGTGAATGAATGGAGATCGGGTGGGGTGGGGTGTGTGGGGCGGGGGGAGAGAATGAAGAGCATAAAAGGGTTCAAATACAATGCGACACGAGGAGACTGGTCTGGGCTGGTGAGCACACCATAGGGCAGGGGTCCTCAAACTTTTCAAACAGGGGGCCAGGTCACTGTCCCTCAGACCGTGGGAGGGCCGGACTATAGTTCAAAAAAAAACTATGAACAAATTCCTATGCACACTGCACATATCTTATTTTGAAGTAAAAAAAAAAACAAAACGGGAACAAATACAGTATTTGTATTTGCATGTGGCCCGCGGGCCGTAGTTTGAGGACCCCTGCAATAGCGTATGCAGATGTATTACACAGTTGCACACCTGAAACGTATGTGATGTTATATTAACCCACGTCACCCCCAATAAATTTAATAATAATTGCAAAAGAAGGTAGCCCCTGCTGGCTGTAAAACCTTGAGCAAGGCACGTAGCCTCTCTGTGCCTCCGTTTCCTCATCCATACTCCCCGATATGTTACCGGGCTGTGCAGATCCAGTAAACCACCCAGCATGGGCCAGGCTACAGCATATAATGATGTAAGACAGTCAAAGCCAGGGAGTGAAGACCACAGCTTCTAGAACAAGGCAGCTGGGGCTTGAACTGAGTCCCTGCCACCTGTCAGCGGTGGCTTGGGCCCATAGGTAATCTCTCTGAGCATCTGTTTTCCCACCCGTGAAATGGGAACTAATAATAACGCCTAAACAGCAAAGTCCTTGGGAGCATCGTAGGAGGTAAGACGGGCAATGCCCTCAGGACAGTGGCCGGTGCCCAAGAATGTTAGCGATGGGCTCGTCCTTTTATGTAGGGAGGCTCTTCTCAAGAAACGCCAGTTCTCCTTCTCTTCCTCTCTGTTCCAGGGCGGCTCCTCGGGCAAAGGCACCGCCCTCAGAGACCGGTCTGACGCCGACCTGGTCGTCTTCCTCAGCCCCCTCACAAGTTTTCAGGAGCAGTTTGAGCGCCGAGGAGAGTTCATCCGGGAAATCAGAACACAGCTGGAAGCATGTCAGCAACAGAGAATGTTTACCGTGCGCTTCGAGGTCCAACCTAAATTTCAGAACCCCCGCGCACTTAGCTTCACCCTCAAGAGCCGCTCTTCCCAGGCGGAGGTGGAGTTTGATGTGCTGCCCGCCTACGATGTCCTGGGTGAGTGCCCTGACATGAGTGATGTCGGCCTCTGTCCTATGACCCGGCTTCTTTCTCTCTCGGTTCATATTTCTGATTGGAAATCGTTCACCGTTAGTCTTCCCAAAGCAGGGCATCCCTTTAAAACGGGGAAAAGATCTTCGGTTCTCTCCCGGGGCAAGAAGGAAGAAGGTCTGACCAGCCTCAGGCTGTTTAATGAGTGACATTAAACAGCAAATTGGCACGATTAGGGGGCAAGGCATTTCTTAGTATTTTATCTTCCTAAAAATGAGGAAGCATGGATCTGGCATGTTAATTTCACCTTTGACCCAAAACATGAGGAAGCCTCATCACCTTACTCTGAGGGCTGGGAATCTATGGGTGATGCACAGGTGGGCAGGGAAGTACACCTTCTCGGAGGAGGCTCAGTCCCCACATGAGAAAAACTGTAAAACCACACTAGCTACGTTATACTTATTTTAAAGTATTAAATGAGCATCTACATTAAGCTCTTACACAGGGCCTGGCACATAGTAGGTGTTCACAAATGGGAGTTCCCCAGCTGTGCACCCAGGCACCCCAGGACACCCCAGTGAACTGGCTCACAGGGGTGTGTGTAGGAATAGTTTAGATTTTAAATGTCTGAGGGAAACACAGCGACATCTGTCGGACACTGTGCAAACTGCTGCTATTAAGTTGTAGGAACGGATGTATTAATACACAGAACTGACAGGAATTTCTTTGGGCCTAGGGCCGTGGTCGGCAAACTGCGGCTCGCGAGCCACCTGCGGCTCTTTGGCCCCTTGAGTGAGGCTCTTCCTAAGCCTTAGGAGTACCCTAATTAAGTTAATAACAATGTACCTACCTATATAGTTTAAGTTTTAAAAATTTGGCTCTCAAAAGAAATTTCAATCGTTGTACTGTTGATATTTGTCTCTGTGGACTAATGAGTTTGCCGACTACTGGCCTAGGGGACTCTCGAGAAAAATGCCACAAAATGAAAAAAGTTTGGCAGTATCCCCTGGTTGCCATGTCCTGTGTTGGCTGCTGGGGTACAGTGGTCTTAAAAGAGAGAGAGAAGGGGAGGAAGGGCATGCCAGGCAGAGGGCACAGCACAGGCAAAGGCCCGGAGGTTAGAGGGGACCTGAGTGTAGTGGGGGAAATGCAGGACGCTGAGGACGGAAGGAGAGGAGAGGACCAGCAGGAAGTGATGCAGAAAGCAGGCGGGACAGCGGATCCTGCAGACGCCTGTAACCTTCGTGGCGCGGACTGGGCGATGGCAGCGGATGGGAGCATGGGGCTGGAAATGGCCCTTTCCCTGTATCCACGCCAGCGAGCTTGTCACCCCAGAGCGACAGAACCTCAGGGAAGAGCTGGCATCTTAAAGTTATGGATTTGTCCCTAACAGGTCAGGTGACGGGGCCCTACGGACCTGACCCTGACGTCTATGTCAGGCTCATCCGCGAGTGCGAGAGACTGGGGAAGGAGGGCGAGTTCTCCCCCTGCTTCACGGAGCTGCAGCGGGCCTTCCTGAAGCAGCGCCCCGCCAAGCTCAAGAGCCTCATCCGCCTGGTCAAGCACTGGTACCAAAAGGTGGGGGTCCTGTCCAGACCCCAGGAGGAGGGAGGGGAGGGGAGCAGGAGAGGCAGCAGGAGGGGAGGCAGAAAGGGAGGGGTGGGAGGGGAGGCAGGGGAGGAGAAGGGAGGGATGGAGAGGGAAGGAGGGAGGGGGGGGTGGGACATGGGGGGAGAGATGAGAGGAAGAGGGGCATGGTTTCTAGGCCCCACCTCGTCCATGCTCTGCCTCTCTTTCTTTGGATAGAGTGCTCCCCGTTCTTTTCAAGCCAGTGTTTGACTCTGCAATATTTAGAGCTTCGGGAATTTATTGCTATTTGGTCTCTTTTTTTTTTCTTCCTGTCGGTGCCGTTTCATTGTGTGCCTGGCTATTTCTATGCTCCTCATAGTATTTGAGATTATTTGTGAGATAATTTGGGGCTTTGGATCATATATCTCCCTGCAGAGGGAATTTTGTTTGCTTTTAGAAGGCACTTAGGAAGTGCTTAAAGTGCTTCCTCTGAATTAATTTTCATAATATCCTTTTTCATTGCTTTATTTATTTCAGAGAGGAAGGGAGAGGGAGAGAGAGAGAAACATCAATGATGAGAGAGAATCATTGATCGGCTGCCTCCTGCACGCCCCCCACTGGGGATCAAGCCTGCAACCTGGGCATGTGCCCTGACCAGGAATCAAACCGTGACCTCCTGGTTGATAGGTCGACGCTCAACCACTGAGCCACACCTGCAGGCTCATAATATCCTTTTGAGGTAGATGCTATTATTACCATTCACTTGGTAAATGAAAAAAGTTGAGGCTTCAAGAGTGGTCTGCCCAGCCCGGCCGGTGTGGCTCAGTGGTTGAGCATTGACCTGGCACCAGGAGGTCACCAGTTCCATAGCCGTCAGGGCACATACCTGGGTGTGGGTTCTTTCTCATCGATGTTCCTATCTCTCTCTCTCTCCTCCCTTCCTCTCTCCCTAAGAACCAAAAAGAACATATTTAAAAGAAAGAAAGAAAAAAAAGAGTCGTCTGCCCAGAATGAGGCGAGGTTGAGGCCAGGATTCGATCGGAATCCAGAGCCCCAGCCCTAACCAGGGCCAGCGAACTCTTTTCATAAATGACGAGGTAGTAAATATTTTAGACACTGGGTCAGGGCCAGGTCTCCGTCTTAGCGACTCAACGCAGTCTTTGGAGCGTGAAAGCCACAGACGATACGTGCACAAATGAGCGTGACTTTGCACCAAGAGAAAACGTTATTTACAAAAGCAGGCGGTTGGCTGGATTCGGCCGCAGGGCTGGGCAAGCCCATTTTTCTGGCTGTTTTCCCCCCTCTCAGTGTAAGGAGAAGCTTGCACAGTCCCTGCCGCCTCAGTACGCCCTGGAGCTCCTGACCGTCTACGCTTGGGAGCGTGCAGGCTGTCAAACCGACTTCATCACAGCGCAGGGATTTCAGACGGTCTTGGAATTAGTCATGAACTACCGGCAGCTTCGCATCCACTGGACACAGTATTACGACAGTTCACATCCTGTGATTGGTCCATACCTGCAGAGGCAGCTCCAGAAACCCAGGTACTCTGTCCCCACAGGGCCCCTCCCCGCACCCATGGACCCGGGCTCAGCTCTGGCGCCTGGGAAGTGAGGAAGGCGAGGCTCCACGTCTGTTGGTCATCTGCCGCTGCCGGTCCCAGCGCCGGGCCCCTTACTGCCATCTGACCAGACAGCAGGCCGCCCTGTGAGGCGGGCACTGTGCTCCCACCAGCGGTTCTCAGCCTGGGGTCGCGACCCCTTTGGTGGTTGAACGACCCTTTCACAGGGGTCGCCTAAGACCATCCTGCATATCAGATATTTACATGGCGATTCATAACAGTAGCAACATGACAGTTATGAAGTAGCAACGAAAATAATTTTATGATTGGGTCACAACATGAGGAACTGTATTTAAAGGGCCAGAAGGTTGAGAACCACTGTAAGTAGATGAGGACACAGGTTCTGAGAGGCGAGGAGCTTGTGCGACCCTTCCCAGGAAATGAGCGCAGTAGCTGAACCGTGGGCTGAGACAGCCACAGCCACAGCCACAGCTACAGCAATCCGATCACTGTTCCCCGGGTGAAAAGCTTGCTGTGGGGCTCGCACACTCGAACAGGAAAACGTCTTATCATGAGGACTGATATGGATGGGCCCCCATTAGGTTGTGTCCCCTTCACATCCTTGGAGGTGGGCATGTTCAGCTCGCCCCATTTCACAGATGAGGAAACCGAGGCTTAGAGAGCCCCAGTGACCTTCCCACGGGCACACCACGCATCAAGGGCAACAGTGGCATTCCAGCTCGGGTCTGTAAGGCCCAAGAGCAAGGCTCCTTTTCCTGGGTTTGCTGTTCTCCATGACACTCAGGATGAGTCCCAGGAAGCAGCGCCCTGCTGGGCCCTTCCTCCTACCCACCGGCCCACCTGCCCCAGGTGTTTTGCAATTACAGGGGCATCTAGACTCCGGAGACCCAGCCCAGCTCCTCAGCTGTCCCTCTCTCAATGTTGCTCCTCAGGCCTGTGATTCTGGACCCAGCGGACCCTACAGGAAACGTCGCTGGTGGAAAGCCAGAACGCTGGGAGCCGCTGGCGGGAGAGGCAAGGGTCTGGATGACGTACCCATGCTTTCGCAAAGGAGATGGGTCTCCAGTGGGCTCCTGGAACATATAGGTGAGACCCCTGCTCCCTCCCTGTCGTCCCCCCCTCCCCTCCACCCAGCTTGGGGACCCTTGTTTCCAAAGAAATTGCCTCTCACGTTCATATAGCTTCAGGCTGAGCTCCCGATTTTACAGCAACTTTATCATCACGTTGACTCCACTCAGCATGTTCCTAGAATGTCCACACCCTTTGTTCAAAGTTCATTCTTTAACTCGGGCTGCCTTGGCCGAAGGTCAATTTCTTAACCCCTCCCGTTGTCTCACTCTCCTAACGATAACAAACATAGCAACCACTGCTCATGGGATGTTGGCCTGGCGCCCAGCTTCTGTCCTAAGGCCTTTAACACACATTGTTTTATTCACTCATCGATCCTCGCAGCACCGGGTGAGGTAGGTTTTCCGCTCTCATCTCGCGGATGAGAGGAGGAGGCTCGGAGGGGTGGTGCCGCTGCTCACCGCCTTCAGCGAGGGAGCGGCAGAGCTGGGACTCAAACCTGTGGAGTCCAAGGCTGGTGCCCATTCCCCTGTGTAAACAGCCTGCCTCTCCCCCCACCCCTCCCCCCGCCCCCCAGCACCTGACAAAGGGGAGACTCAGAGCAGCCGAGTGGCGTGGGCATGCCACCCAGCCAGTAGGGGCAGGCACTCCTGAACCCGGATCTTTCCACTCCCAGGGCCGGGGTCTTTCTCACGCCAGGGGATTGGTGATGTCATGGGGGTTCCCCAGGAAGCAGACGCCGAGAGGGGGTGTGGTGTGCAGGAACCGACACCCGTGGAACGGAGGGGAAGGAAGCAGGTGTGGGCACAAGGAGAGTCCAGCTGGGATGCAGCCCGGCCACAGTGTCAGCCCCCCTCCTCCCCCCCCCCCCACCTC
Source organism: Myotis nattereri (assembly GCF_964212035.1). Classification (NCBI taxonomy): domain Eukaryota; kingdom Metazoa; phylum Chordata; class Mammalia; order Chiroptera; family Vespertilionidae; genus Myotis; species Myotis nattereri. The sequence goes on along the minus strand of NC_138095.1, from coordinate 9,429,868 downwards.
GGGAGCCCCAGAGCTCCAATGGCCTTGGGAGTTGGCCTCCTGCAGTCTGAGGGGGTCAGGCCGTTATACCCGCCCTGGGCCCTGGATGGGTTCCTAAATGGGGCAACTGAGGATGGGGCGTGGCCTTAAGCCAGGGGCTCTCTGCAGCCCAGGCAACCCTAAAGGGGCTGATCACTGAAGTCTGTTGCTGACAGCCCCCCTTGCCCACCCGGGACCTGCTCCTCTTTCCTTGAGGAGGAGCCGAGTGGCAGGTCACGGAGCCCCCGCAAAGCCAAGATGGGCACCAGCGCTGCAACGTGATCGCGTCCTTTCCCCTTTACAGGCCTAAGGAGGCGGCGAAGATGCCTGGCTAACATCTGCTCTCAAGACACATCAGCTCCCCGATGGTGCACAGCGCCCTGGGCCCTTTCACCCCCACATTCACCAGGCGGAGTGCCCCTCCCGGGTGGAAGAGAGCAGAACACACGCTCACCTTTCAGATGCAAACCAGCCAATCAGAGCCCAGACTCCCACTCACCCAGGGCAGGTCCCAGGGGACTGGGCACGGCCCCACACTCCAGAGCCCGCTGGAATTCTTCGCACTGGCCCATCCTAGCCTGCTTACCCCGCTTGCCTTTCCCGTGGGAACTATGATAAAGGTTCTTTTTTGGGTTAATCCTCACCCACAGATATTTTTCAATTGATTTTTAGAGACCGTGGAAGGGAGGGGAGAGACAGCGAGAAATACCGATGTGAGAGACACATTGACTGGTTGCCTCCCAGATGCGCCCTGACCAGGGCCAGGCTGGAGCCTGCAACGGAAGTACGTGCCCTTGACCAGAATTGAACCGGGGACCTTTCAGTCTGAGGGCTGAGGCTCTATCTACTGAGCCACACCAGCCGGGGCTATGGTAAAGGTTCTCGCCCATGTTTCCCCCTCACTCCCTGTGGCTCAACCCCGGTGCTTCCCCGTGTGGCCCTGTGTGGGACCCTCCCCCCTGTTTCTAGGGATCTGTGAGTATAAACGTCTTCTTTTGTGACAATATTTAGTTATTGTCTTTAACATTCACAAAATAAATCACTTGAAATAAAACAACAACACTCCCACAATCTCCCCTCCCACCTGGTAAAACCTGGGGCCTGTCTCCTCAGCCCTTCCTCTGACTCTGCCTGTCTCCCTGGGTGTGCAGTGTCTTTTTAATGGGGTCCTACTCCCTACCCGGCTTTGTCATCTGCTCTGACAGGTTCACCATAGTTCTCCATGCTGAGACGAAAATTTTGGCATCACTTGTAACGGCACCATTCTACCGTGTGGGTGAGCCGCCTGTGTTGTCTTATGAGAGTTTTTTTTTATTATAAAAACAATATTGCAGTCACCAGCACATTAATTGAGTTAGTAATTAGTAGCTTAATTTGAAAAGCCAAACACATCATATCATAGTGCTCATTTTAATCTCTTGAGGAATTCCCATACTGTTTTCCAGAGCGGCTGCACCATTTCCCATTCCTTCCCATTCCTCCACATTCCCGCCAACACTTGTGTCTTTTGGGGGTTTTTGTGTGTGTGTGTGTGTGTGTTTTGTTTTGTTTTTTTTTTTAATGGAATAGCCATTCTTCCCTAGCTGGTTTGGCTTAGTGGATAGAGTGTCAGCCTGCAGACTGAAGGGTTCCGGGTTTGAGCCCCATCAAGGACACATGCTGGGGTTGTAGGCTCGATCCCCAGTAGAGAACATGCAGGAGGAAGCCGATCAATAATTCTTTCTCATCGTTGATGTTTGTATCTCTCTCTCCCTCTCCCTTCCTCTCTGAAATCAATAAAAATATATATTTTTAAAAATGGAATAACCATTCCAGCAGGTGAGAGGTGATAGCTCATGGTTGTGATTTGCATTTCCCTGATGATTAGTGATGTCAAGCATCTTTTCATGGGCCTGTTGGCCATTTGTATGTCTTTTTTATTTTTATTTTATTTTTTGAGAAATAGCTATTTAAGTGCTTGGCCCATTAATAGTAATAGGACTATTAGATTTTTTAAAAAATTGTTTTGCTCTTGACTTGTGGGAGCTTCTTCTTATTTTGGAAGTTAACCCCTTATCAGGTTTATGGTTTGTAAATATTCCTCCCATTCCAGGGCTTGCCCTTCCACTCTGTGGATGCTTTCACTTACTGTGCAGAAGCGCTTTCGTTTGCTGTAGTCCCTCCTGCCTGGTTTTGCTTTTGTTGCCTGTACTTTGCACATGCAGTCCACTGATGTCCAGCAAGGCCAGGTAACTTCCTGCTGGAGAAACCAAAGGTTCTCTCTTCAACAAATGGTGCTGGGAACATTGGGTAGGATGAATTGTACCCCTACCTTACACCACACACACGAATCAACTCAAAATGGGTCAAAGACTCAAAGATTACATGAATTAAAATCCGACCTTGTCTGAATTACTATAAACTTAAAATAATCATTCATATCTCATAGAAAACTCTGTTCTCTCTTTTTTTAAAAAAAAAATCAAAATCCATGGCTTCCTTTGGCCTTTCTATTTCCATGTTAATTTTATACACAATTTGTACAATTTCACCCAAAATATGGGGAGGTGTTTAATCAGAGTTATACAAATTAGGTTAGGGAGAATGGCATCTATGTAGTACTGAGAATCCCAGTTGATGAAGTTGAACTTTCTTTTCATTTAAGTCTTTAATGACTGTATGAGTAAGTTTTAGAATTTTCCCTGAATTTCATGGGGGTTTTTTTGTCATATTATTCTTAGCTACTTGTTTCTGTGTTATTGTATGTAAGTATGTTTTCTTTAATTTCATTTTGTAATGATTGATTCCTGGAAGACCTAAATGTTTCAGTGTGTATATTTGATTTTAGCATTATGAGTGATCTTAATACTTTTCTGAATTTTCTGATGTTAGATAAATTTAAACTTTTATTGCTTGTATGACCACAAAAAAACAATAAAGCAATTTTTCTTGCAAAAACATATTTTAAAATAAGTATTTCTCTCAGCGAAGCTCGGATTGTTTGTGAAATGCCAGCAAGCCCAGGTTATAGAAAGATCTGGCGTGCTGGTATTTGGAGTTGCTGGTTCAGGGGCAAGTTCATGAGATTTGGAAACGGGGGAGCAATTGTGGAAGGGATGATGGAGATTGAAACACCTGAGCCAGCCCTCACTGGTGTGGCTCAGTTGGTTGGAGCACCGTCCTGTACACCAAAAGGTGGCGAGTTCGATTCCTGGTCAGGGCGCATACTGAGGTTGTAGGTTTGATCCCTGGTCAGGGCGTGTGGGAAGCAACCAGTGGATCTTTCTCACATTGAGGTTTCTCTTTCTCCCTCCCTTCCTAAAAAACAAACAAACCTGAGACATAAACTTCTGAGGCCTCAGGGATAAGGCTACTTCCTAGATAACTTCCTGCTGGGGAAACGAAACTGAGAAAAGAGCTAATGGTTAGTCAGCAGAGATGAGGGTGGAGGTCAGGGAGGAGTTAAGCACAGTGAAAGGCTGTCAGAGAGGTTGTGTCCTGTGAGGTCCGAGGTCCTGGGTTAATGGGGGAACCCCAGGGTGCTCAGACTTATGCTGAGGTCCCCCCAGCTCAACCTGATTTTCTATTTGTTTATTTTTATCTTTTAATTGATTTCTTTAGAGAGGAAGGGAGAGGGATAGAGAAATAGAAACACCAATGAGAGAGAAACTTTATAGATCAGCTGCCTCCTGCACGCCCCCTACTGGGGATCGAGACGGAAACCCGGACATGCACCCTGACTGAGAATCAACCTGTCACCTCTTGGTTCCTGGGTCCGTGCTCAACCCCTGAGCCACATCAGCCAGGCGTAACTGGATTTTAATGTACTGACACCCCCTTCTCCTCCTTCGCCCACAGCCCCTCCCTGCCTGCCCCTCGCCTTTGTGTGTGATATGCCGGGGATCCCTTCCCACCCCTTCTTCCTGTGCTTGGGGTTCTAATTTCCTCCTTCATCCAACCCCACATCCCCTTCAGGAGTTTCAGAGGACGCGGCAACAGTACTCGTTATGCTCATCTCTCCTGTTACTCCTAGAGGTCTGGGGCGGAGTGGAAGGCTTGAGCATTGGGTCAGTCTGCCACCTTGTTCCAATCTTGACCCTTCTGCTCTTTACTTTCTAAAAACCGCTCAACTGTTCTGGTCCCTCGATGGCACGCTCTCTCCATTTCCAATCTGTTGAGTTGCGTGATACTTTAAGTATGTCTTTGCTGCCCGGCTGAGGTGGCAGGTACAGAAGGCAACCAATCACTGTTCTCTCTCATGTTGACGTTCCTCTCTCCCCCTACCCCCTCTCCCTTCCTCTCTCTAAGCATGTCCTCAGGTGAGGACTAAAAAAATTAATACATCTTTGCTGTCATTTCAGTAGGGTCTTGAGCAGACGTTCAGTCCACCGTCTCAAAACATTAGATTTCTCAAGTGACCTGTGAATCGGGAAGACGACTGTGATTAATGAGTAAGTGAATCCCCTTCACAGCCTCTAACCTATAATCCAGTCTTCCTCCGATACTTGAATACCCCAGTGACGTGGCACTCACTACTCAAAATATAAACTGTGGACACCATCACTCCCTCTGACCTCTGAAATGCGTTCACCCCCTGACCCCCCTATCATTGCCTTTCAGTTACGGCGGGCTCCGGAAGCTCTTGTCAAGATTAACCGTTACCTGAGGTTTATCAGAGGCAGAATAAATGCTGGATCCTTGAGTGACGTGGCAGAGGACAGATGCGTTTTGAGTGATAGGGAGGAGGGGGTGGACCCTGGCAGGGGCCCTCCAGAGAGAAGCTCGGGTGTGCAGAGCAAAGGCGGTGGGGAAGCAGCTGAAAAGCGAGTCCAGACCGGGAAGCTAGAAACAGCTCTGGGCTCTCACTCTGCAGCTCACCTGCCTGCCCTGGTCCAGTCCCCAGAGGAGGTTAGTCCTGAAGCTTTATAACGTTAATAGGTGATACTGTTCGAAAGGGGCCATTCTAAGCTGACTTTTCTTTCTCATTTCTCCTCATTTAAAAACACCAAAAAAACCACACTTAATTCTTAGTCCCTTTAGGTGATGTGTTTGAAATGTTAAGAAATGGAATTTTTACTGGAATTGCATCCAATGTATAAACTATTTGGGAAGTTTAAACTATGTATAAACTATTTGGCTCCTGCAGGCCTAGAGTGAGCGGTGAGAGCGGGCACAAACCGGTGTGAATCCGGTTGGACGACTTCCCGCCCGTGTGACCTTTGACAAGAGGCCCAGGTTCTGGAACCCTCACTCCTCGCCCAGGAAACGGTGTGATAACGGGGCGCGCACACCAGCCCATCATGGTTGTCGGGGGGCATGGAGGAGGTGATACTGTAGGCGGTGCAGGACCCACTCTCTGTGATCGCTCCTGGTTGGGTGTTTAGGACGCACCCTCCCCTCCAGCCGGGCGGGAGGCTCTGTTCGCGGGACTCTGCTGCCTTTTCCCCCAGAAACCCCGCGGGTCCCGTCCGCGCTCCGCTGACATTACTGCCCCCGCCGCCGCCGTCTGCGGACCGGCTGCTGCGCCCTGTGTTTCGTGCATCAGGGCCCCAGGGCAGGTAGGCCCGGAGCTGGGAGCGGGGTGACCCAGCAAAGAGAGGGACCGCGACTGGGAAGGGCCCGGAAATGGTAGCACGGACCCAGAAACGAAACTGAAAGCTGGAAAGGAGGGGAATCGGGGGGCGGGGGGGGGGGCGGGAGTGGGGTGTGAGAGGGCGTGGGGAAGCTGGGGAGACCTCTCCGGAGCATCGGTCCCGCTCCCCATTCCCTCTCCCCAGGCGCGCGCGACCTGGACTGCACCTGGGACCCAGAGGCTGGAGAGCGCTGCGGCGCCCGCGACCCCCACGCAGAGCCCCTGCCCCCGCCGCCCCGCGGGCCATGGACGTGTACCGCACCCCCGCCGCCGCGCTGGACGGCCTGGTGGCCAGCAGCCTGCAGCCGCCCGCAGAGTTCGTGGGGACCGTGCGGCGCGCCCTGGGCGCCCTGGGAGCGGCCCTGAGAGAGCGCGGGGGCCGCCCCGGACCCGGACCCGGACCCGGAGCCGCTGCCCCGGCGTGGCGGGTGCTGAAAATCGCCAAGGTAGGCCCTCGGGGAACAGGGGCGACCTCAGGGGACAATCCTCGAGGACGCTGGGCTCACTGAGATGGGGGGGGGGGCGGGGGGGCGTTACCAGTCTTTCCATTCATTTTAACACTTTGCACATGTACTCGCTCCTGGCGTTCACAGGGGCCTGAACATAGACTGCTGCTCACAACAGCTCCGCGCCCGAGGTGCCAGTGACCCGCCTTGACAGATGGGGAAACTGAGGCACGGGGAGCCAAGTAACATATCCTCGCCTGGAAGAAGTCCAGTCAGGATTCAAAGTCAGGAAGTCTGATTCCTGGATCTATGCTGCCAAGGGCTGCCTCTTATTCATTCATTCACTCATTCATTCTTCACTCACACATTCACCCAAACAGACCATGGACCTCACCAGGCCTGCCCCTAAGGATGCAGATATGATAATTCTCTAGAATAGCTGTAACAGCCCCATTTACTGAGGAATCACCGAATAACAATGAGCATTGTCTCATTAGTCTTATCTCACATAATCCTCCCATTTAGTCTGGTGGAGATTATTGTCCCTGTTTTTTTTTTGTGGGGGGGGGGGGAGTTAAAAATATATTTTATTGATTTTTTACAGAGAGGAAGGGAGAGGGATAGAGAGTTAGAAACATCGATGAGATAGAAACATCGATCAGCTGCCTCCTGCACACCCCCCACTGGGGATGTGCCCACAACCAAGGTACATGCCCTTGACCAGAATCGAACCTGGGACCCTTTAGTCCCTAGGCCGATGCTCTATCCACTGAGCCAAACCGGTCAGGGAAATTGTCCCTGTTTAATGGATGGGGACACTGAGCCTGGGTCGCTTTTTGTCACGCTGACTCTGCGCTCAGGACGCCCACAGACTCGGGGAGGAGACAAGTGCCGCCTACTGTGTCCTCAAGACAAACTCCAGGGGTGCCGGGTGGATCCAGGAAACCTGGGGGGCATAGAGGGGCACCTGGAGCTTATAGGGGAGAGATGAAAGCAGGTGCGAGCTGGCCTCAGAGCAGCCGGCAATGCTGGGGCTTTGGAGGCCAGGAACCATGTGGCCACAGTCCCCACCCAGCCCACTTGCCTCACTCACCCTGCCAGCCCCTGGGCACTAGGATTGGAGAGTGCAGAATTCTGAGGTTTGTTTTTTTCTCCACAGGGAGGCTCCTCTGGCCGGGGCACAGCTCTGAGAGGTGGCTGTGATTCTGAACTTGTCGTCTTCCTTGACTGCTTCAAGAGCTATGAGGACCAGCGGGCTCTGCAGACAGAGATCCTCAAGGAGATGAGGGCGCTGCTGGGATCCTGGTGGCAGAAGCCGGTCCCTGGTTTGAGCCTTGAGTTTCTTGAACAGGACACGCCCAGGACCCTCCAGTTCCGACTGGCATCCACAGACCTTGAAAACTGGATGGACATTAGCTTGGTGCCCGCCTTTGACGCTCTGGGTGAGTGGGCAAGACGCCCCGGGGTTGGGGCAAGACCATTAGGAGTAAGTCAGGGCCAACAGTTCGAGTCCTGCCACCAACTTGCTGTGTGACCTGGGCCACCCTCTCTGGGCTTCCGTTTCTTTCTTTTCTTTTTTTAAGTATATTTTTAAAATTGGTTTCAGAGAGGAAGGGAGAGGGAGAGAGATAGAAACATTGATGATAAGAGAGAATCATTGATCGGCTGCACACCCCCCTACTGGGGATCAAGCCCACAACCCAGGCATGCGCCCTGACCATGAATGGAACCATGACCTCCTGGTTCATAGGTCGATGCTCAACCACGGAGCCACGCTGGCTGGGCATGGACTTCAGTGCCTTGACTGAACATACTGGGTTTGGACCAGACAAGGGCCAAGAAGGCCCATTCCTCCTGGATCTGTGGTCCCTGCTCCAACAACTGGGGAGAGTTTTCTTCAGCCACTGCCTCCTGCTGCGCAGCTCAGCCCTTCCATACACACCCCGGAGGAGAAGGCAGATGGGCACATGCCCGGCAGCAGGGGTCTGGGGACAAGGCCAGAATTCTGCAAAATCTCATCTTTTATCTTAAAAGCATCAATGGGATTTTTCACTCCCTTTTGTAATAAACCCACACTTGATTTAATATAATAATATGCATCTGTGAAATGCAGATAATAATTACAGGACAATAGTAGTTTGTTCTGGAAAGACTTTATGTGTTAATATATGTAATGAACTCAGAGCAGTGTCTGGCACGTGATAGGGCTATATGAGTGCTTGCTATTCTTATTTCTATTCTTATTATTGTTTCTGTTATTATTATTATTATCATCATCATCATCATCATTTACCATGATGCTCTGGGAGATAGCTGTCTTGAGTTTATCCAGGCTTCTGCTGACCTGGCGGACAGCCACACTTTCCTAAATACCCACCTTGTTATTAATCATAATAGCTACTCCTTATTAAATGCTTCACTGTTCCAAGCACTTGACATGTTTTGTCTCAGTCCTCCTCAAAACAAACCTATGAGGTCTGCACTGTCTCATCTTCCATTTTACCAGTGGGGACTCTAAGGCACAGAGACGTGCGGTGGCTCCTCCGAAGTCACACAGCAAGTAAATGACGTCAGGGACCTAGGAAGTTCTGGGGAGTGTTTACGTTTCCCGAGCCTGGCCCAGGAGAGGGAGGCACGTACTGCAGAGCCGGCCCTGCGTTCCCATCCTGCCTCCAGCTGTATCACTGAGTGTCTTTGTGCCTCAGTTTCCACAGCTACAAAGGAGGTGGAGAACTGTTGGTTTGGGTGGGGATACAATGAGGGGATTGGTGTAAAACTTTCAGCACAGTGCCTGGCATGTGGTAAGTGCTCAAAACATATTAGCAATTACTGCTAAGGAATCAGAACCTCTTGCCTTGTATTTCTCCGGCATCATTTCCTCTTCGCGGGGCACCGATTAATTAAAGGCCTGTGCCGTGGTATTTTAGTATGGCCTGCGGGGAGCCGCGGGGAGGGAAGGATTGCCAGGTTACAGAACAGCCGACTCAGCAGGAAGCATCTTGCCTACTAACCTGGGAATGAGGCTGCACTTCTTCCGACGACCTCTGGGGGCGCCTGGCCATTTGGGAGCAGGAGCCCTCCCTTCTGGTCCAGAGCTTTCTTTTCCTCTCCGGCTCCCTGAGACCTCCGGGCTCTCTTCCTCATCCTCCAGCGCCCATGCAGGGGTACCCCGCCCCTCAAATCCTCCTCACTCTCCCCCAGCGCCCGCAGCTGAGCCCACACCAGCACTGCCCTTCATCCTGGGTCCTCAGCTCCCTTCCTCACTGCCAGGCCTTCACATCCCCAGGTCAGCTCAGCTCCAGTGTCAAACCCAAGCCCCAGGTCTACGCCACCCTCCTCGAAAGCGGCTGCCAGAAGGGCGAGCACGCGGCCTGCTTCGCCGAGCTGCGGAGGAACTTCGTGAACACCCGGCCGGCCAAGCTGAAGAACTTGATCCTGCTGGTAAAGCACTGGCACCGCCAGGTGAGGCCGGCAGTGCGGGTCCTGCGCCAGGCGTGTGCCTGACGGGGCGTGTGTCTCTGTGATAGTGAGACTGTTTCCCTGTGTTTAGCAGCCATTCGTGTTTCTCTTTCTGCGAATTGTCTGTTCATGTAATTTGCCTGTTATTTCCTACGGGGTTAGCTGCCTTCTTGTTGTTGATTGGTTGGAGCTCTTTATATATTGTGGGTGCTGGTTTTTATTTCGCTAACAGTGCAAATCTATCCTCCCCACCTGTGGCTTATACTTTCACTTTGTGTATAGATCTCTTGACACAGAAAATGTTTGTGTTTTAATGTAGTCAGGTGTGTTCACCCCTGTCTCATGGGAGGTGTGCTTTGTGTCTTTGCCTATTCTGACTTTCTAAAATTATTCTCCCGTGTTCCCTCCCAAAAAACTATTTTAGCACTGTCTTTTCATATTTAGGGCTTTGAATCTGTCTGGGATGTTTTGTGTACGGTATGAAGTATGTGCTGTCTGTGCACTTCTGACCGCAGCCTCAGGAATGCCCCGAGCCTGCACTTGGTCCTTCTCCTCCTGACGCAGGCCTGGAAGGAGGAGATCCCGGAGGCCAGCTCCTGCTCAGCCAGGGACTCGCTGTGCTTTCCTTGGGGGATAACCATCTCCGACCACCCGCTGGCCCCTCCCTGGCTGCTCCCCCCTCCTGGGGGCTTGCAGCTCGTACCTCTCCCTCCCCCACCACACAGGACCCAAGCACCTTGCTGACGCCCCAGCGTGAGGGAGGGTGGGCAACACCAGGCTGCTTTGGGAACAGGCTTGGCACACAGCACCTCGTCCCAGGCTCAGCCTGCTGGTGTCCGCCCCGGAGGCTGGGAGATCCTACAAAATTCTCCAGAGAGCTAGCTCCTCCTCCCCTTCCTCTTCTGAGCCTCCCTCTCCCTCCCTCCCCCCCCCCCACACACACGCCCTGTCCTCTTGCAGGTGTGCCCGAAGGCGGGGCAGAACGAGATGCCCCCTGCCTACGCCCTGGAGCTGCTGACCATCTTCGCCTGGGAGCGGGGCTGTGGGAAGGAGGCCTTCAGCCTGGCCCAGGGCCTCCGCACCGTCCTGGGCCTGATCCAGCAGTACCAGCACCTGTGTGTCTTCTGGACCACCAACTACAGCTGCGAGGACCCTGCAGTGAAGAAGTTCTTGCAGCGCCAGCTTGAGGGACCCAGGTACCTCCTCGTACCCAGCACCCGCTCTCCTGTGCCTGTGCCTGTGCCTGTGCCTGGGAAGCATTAACAATGATAAAGCAGGTCATAGCTAACGAGAGTCAAAGCCAACTGCTACCAGGGCACCTCCTCATACAGCACCTTCAGCCCCAGGTGCAAATAAGAACCACTTAAGGCAGTGGTTCTCAACCTTGGCTGCACATTAGAATCACCTGGGAATCTTTTTAAAATCCTGATTTCTGGGCCTCATCCTCCGGAAATTCTGTTTCTTTGTTACTAATGTTGTGGCCCCACCCCATAACAAATAAACAATTTCCGGAGGATGAGGCCCAGAAATCAGGATTTTAAAAAGATTCCCAGGTGATTCTAATGTGCAGCCAAGATTGAGAACCACTAGCATAAGGGATGTTGTTTTTTTTTAAATATATTTTTATTGAGAGAGAGAGAGAGGAGAGAGAGAGAGAGAGGCATCAATGATGAGAGAGAATCATTGATCGGCTGCCTCCTATATGCCCCACACTGGGGATCAAGCCCACAATCCAGGCCCTGATGAGGAATCAAACCATGACCTCCTGGTTCGTAGGTTGATGCTCAACCACTGAGCCAGGCTGGCCGAGCGGGGGCAGTTTTTAAAGCATACCACCGTTTTGTGTGTGAGCGTTTTAGTGAGGCATAGCACATTCTGATGACTTGCTAAGGAGTGAGGTCACCTGGGAACCCCCATTAGATCAAGGCAGAGTATCCCAGCACCCCGGGGGCTTCCCCTGTGCCCCTCCCACAGGGAACCCCTTTCTGACTGTGATCATCACATTTAAATGGGACCGCACAGCATGGATTTTTGTGTGTGCCTTCTCTCTCCCAGAATTAAGTCTTTGAGATTCTCCATATGGTTGCGTGTAGCGGTGGCTCCTTCTCTTCCATTGCTGAATAGCGTTTCATTGTGTGAGTTTATCACAGTGTGTTCTCCATCCTGCTCACCACGCGTGTCTGGGCTGTTCCCACTCTCGGGCTCTGGCGAAGAGGGCTGAGACACACGGCCTCGTATGTCAGGGCAGACACTGGGTCCGGGTATCTTGTGACTCTAACGTGCAGGGGGAGTTGAGGACCATAGTTCTCATTTAATCTCAGACCAGGCCCATCAGACCAGGCGCCGCTGTGATCCCCACGTTGAAGATGAGGGAACGAGGCACAGAGAAGCCAGTTGTCTGCCTCCGGTCAGACAGCTGGAAAGTAGCAGAGTTGAGATTGAAACCAGGTCGGCCTGACTCCAAAGCCCCTGACTTTGGCCGTCTTGCTAACCAGAATCTTCTTGTCCCCGTGGATTTGCAGGCCCGTGATCCTGGACCCAGCTGACCCCACGTGGGACGTGGGGAACGGGGCAGCCTGGCGCTGGGACCTGCTGGCCCAAGAGGCAGAGTCCTGCTACGACAGCCCGTGTTTCCTGCAGGCCGCAGGGGGCGCTGTGCAGCCCTGGGAGGGGCCCGTGAGTGAGGGGCTCCTGGGACCCTTGGCATTTACACCTCCCTTGTGTGCGTAGAGCTTTCTCTGCTGGAGGCCATGGGGTGTGGAACAGAGTTGAAAAGTGGGGACTGCAGGCGTGTGAAACCGCCCAATCGCCCATCTTTGTGTAGTTACTGTCTGCTTACCAAGTGTCCCACCTCAGGGGGACTGTTTTATTTATTTTTTCATTAAATATTTATTGTTGAAAGTATTACATATGTCCCCCCCTTCCCCCACGGACCCCCTCTAGCCTGCCCTGGGGGGAGTTTTTTATAATGTGTCCCCTTCATCAGGGCACCTCTTCTCATTTGCACAAGGCACCCTACAGGCTACCTCTCCCTTCCCCTCTCTGCGCCGCCGTCACCCTGACTGAGGTGGGGGGCGGGGGCTGCCAAGAGAAGGAACGGAGAACCCTGCCTGTGTAAGGCAGCTCCTTCCCCAACCTTCCAGGGCCTTCCACGCACTGGGCGCTCCGGTGTGGACCACCCCATCTTGCGAGACCCTGCCCAGAGGACCCCCACGGGCAGCAGCAGTGTGGATGCTGGATGCTCCAGGGCAGGGGACAGGCGGCCCTCATGCCCCGCTCCCGGCCCCTCGGCGGACGGCATCACCCCCGGTACACCGGAGGGGGGCCCGGGTCTGTCTCAGGTCCCCGCCAAGGAGCTGGACCGCTTCATCCAGGACCACCTCAAGCCGAGCCCCCAGTTCCAGAAGCAGGTGAGCAAGGCCGTCGATGGCATCCTGGGCCGCCTCCGGGAGAACTGTGTCCACAAGGCCTCGAGAGTCGGCAAGGTGAGCGGCAGGTGGAGACACCGCGGGGACCCGCCGGGGGACCGCCGTGGGGACGGGAGGGAGCGACAGAGACACAGCTGAGGGCGGACAGAGGAAGTGGACGTCCTGGAGGGCAGTTTGCTGGGGGAGGGATATATGCCAGTGTATAAGAGCCAGCTGCTTTTTTTTTTAATGATAGGGGTTTTTTTTTAACCGCTATTACCATAATCAGATCACTTCCCTTCTCTGCACAAAACCCTCTAAGGTTTCAGAGAGGACAGGACAGTGGCCTCAGGCTTGGGGATCTGGCCCTGGTCTCTCTCTGCCCCTCACTTACTCCTCGCTGGCCTCGTGGCTGCTTCTTGAGCTCCCCAGGCACACCTCCCCACAGCTGCTTTCTCTTCCTCGAACGTTCTTCCTCCATCCACTTGGCTCTCTCCCTCTCCTGTGTGTGTGTGTGTGTGTGTGTGTGTGTGTGTGTGTAATTGATTTCAGAGAGGAAGGGAGAGGAAGAGAGAAATAGAAACCTCAATGATAAAAGTCATTAATCAGCTGCCTCCTGCACACACCACACTGGGGATCGAGCCTGAAATTCAGGCATGTGCCCTGACCAGGAATCAAACCGTGACCTCCTGGTTCATAGGTCGGCACTCAACCACTGAGCCACACTGGCCGGTCCCTTCCCTCCTTTAAGTCTGTGATCCAAGTCCCCTTCTCAAGGAGCCTGACTGCTCATTTTACAATTACAACCTCCACTCCCCTGCCAGTCCCTTATTACTGGCCTCTACACAGCACTTAGGGCTTTTGGGGGGCTACTGTTTGCTGACTGTCCCTGCCTCCCCCTCCCTCTGCTCCTGGTACAATATAAGTTCCAGGAAAACAAGTAATTTTATCCACTCGCATACCCATCTATGTAATTGCTCAATAAATATCTGTTGAATGCATGCATGCATGCATGATTGAAACAGGCCAAGTACATCTGCAGACCCTTATGGGGCCAGGACCCCCATTTGCAACCTGTGATCCAGATGTGCAGTCAGTAGGTGCTGCAGATGTTTGGCTAAAGTCTTTGACCGCTGCCCTCTCCACCCAACCGTCCCTGTTATCTGCTGCTGCACCTTGTCTGACTTTGCACAAGCTTCGTGGGCTGGAAGGCAGATGCCATCAGATACAGTCAGATGTAGCCTGACTCTGCGGGCCTCTGATGGTCAGAGGTCACAGCCTGCATCTGTCATGGTTCCCCAAGAGCCAGCATCAGTGAGCGAGCAGTTCCAGGGCTGCAGATGGCGGGGGGGGGGAGGGGTTCTGGGGGTGGGGGCCCAGTCTGACTTAGAGTCACGCGTCTGAGAAGCTCTTTTCCCTGCAGGGGGGCTCCTTCGGCCGGGGCACTGACCTCAGGGGTGGCTGTGATGCCGAACTCATCATCTTCCTCAACTGCTTCGAGGGCTACAAGGACCAGGGGCCCCGAAGGGCGGAGATCCTCGCTGACATGCGGGGCCAGCTGGAATCCTGGTGGCGGGATCCGGTCCCCGGCCTGACCCTGAACTGTCCAGAGCAGACCATGACCAAGGCGTTGCGGTTCCAGCTGATGTCCCCGGCCCTAGCAAGCTGGGTGGACGTGAGCCTGCTGCCGGTCTTCGATGCCGTGGGTGAGGGGTGCCCGGCCTGTGCCTTGGGGGGATCAGGGAACATCGCTCGGGGCGCTTGCAGTCCTCTCTGTGACTCACCCCCCTACTTCACCAGCATTGGCACCACTCGGCGGTCCCTACAGTCCTGGTCATCATCAGCTCGTAACTATTTAGTGCTTTGAACTTTACAGAAGCTTTCATTATAAACTATTTCAAACACACAGAGAACTATAGACATCATATGACCGTGTACTCCAATTCCGATTTCACGAGTGTTAACAGTTAGTTCTCCATGTCTGCTTGGGATTTTTTTTTTTTTTTAATTACATGTAATTTCCTTTCTTTTTTTGTTTTTTTGTTAATCCTCACTTGAGGGTATTTTTTCCATTGATTTTTAGAGAGAACGGGAGGAAGGGGTTGGGAGAGGGGAGAGAAAGAGAAACATCAATGTGAGAGAGACACATCAATTGATTGCCTTTTGCAAGCGCCAGGGCAGGTGATCAGACCTGCAGCCCCAGGATGTGCCCTGGCCTGGGAATCGAATCCACCACCAGGAATTGCACCGTGACCTCCTGGTTCATAGGTCGCTGCTCAACCACTGAGCAACACCAGGCTCTTTTTCTATTTTTAATTGTAGTCAGAAAATATACCCCCAAAATATCAATCCTTTGGAATTTGTTAGCACTTCCTAAGTTTCCCATGGCCGAACAGAATGCATGCTTCCCGTTGGTGAATGCGGGCTTCTGTACAGACCCTTTAGAGTGAGCTTATGATCTGTGTTCAGATCTGTGTTACTTATTTTTTCCTTATTTTGTCTATCAGTTTATGAATGGGCTCCCAGAATCTCCCGCTCTGAGTAGAGAGTTGTCAGTTTCTCCTTGTAATTCTGGAAAGTTTTGATTTTAATATTTTGAGGCTATGTTATTAAGGAACATGTAAGAATATAATTATATTTTATTGGATTGTTCCTTTTGTCATCAAGTAATAATCCTCATTATTTCTAAAATATATATATATATATATTTGCCTTAAAGCCTTTGATCTGACATTAATAGAGCTGCACTGGCCTTGGCAGTGTTTTCCTGAAATACCTTTTTCCATTTTTGATTGGTAAGGATATGCGATTAGATTTTAATTGTACCTTTTATAAGTAACGTAAAGCTAGAAGACAAAAAAGGAGCAAACATTAATAATATGATCATTTTGAGGGGGTTAGTAATATATTAGAACAAACATACAAGACACTAACAATAAGAAAGATTATTTTCTTTGCTTTTGTTTTTATACCTGTGTAAATTAAAACCTCTGCGCATAATTAGAAATATTTTTCCCCCTCACTAATGCTTCTTAATTTCCAGTTCTTCCTCTGCATTCATTTCCTTCTTACAGAAACACATCCTGTAGTTCTTTCTCAGAAGGGGTTTCTAAGTGATACATTTTCACAGACTTGGTCTAAAAAACCTTCTGCCTCGCCTCCCTCCTGGAGGAAATGTCGGACATTTGTTCTTCTCAGTGTCTACTGTCTTCTGACCTGTGTAGTTGTTGATGAGAAGTCGGCTGTTTACTTCTTTGTTGGGGTGTGTGTGTGTGTGTGTGTGTTTCCTTTTTGGTAGCTTTTACGACTTTTCTTAGTCCGTAGCACCCTTCAGTTTCTGATGTTTGCATATTGATTTCTTGTTAATCATACTCTTTGGAATTTGTTGTGCTGAGTGAATCTGAGGACTCGGTTCTTCCTTTAGTTTTGGGAAAATGCCTCCCAGTAGCCCTTCAAACATCGCTTCTCCGCTGTCTTCTCCGTTCTCTCCTTCGGAAACTCTGTTCAATGGCGTCCGCTTCATCCTCCACGTCTCATCGCTCCCATGTTCCCATCTCTCGGGGCTGCCTGCTGCTCCGTCGCTCAAATATATCTTCCAGCCTACTTTCTTCAGATGTGCCGGACCTGCTGCCTCAGCTTAACTTTTTAAAAGTCCCAGGGCCTTTGTCTTTCACTTCTGTAAGTTCTAGGAGTCCTGATTGTTATTCTGTGCTCTAGATTGTGTGTCGTTGACCGCGATGTTATATATTTAATGTTTACATATTAGAGGCAGGTGAGCGGCTGGGTTGGGAAATGCCGCTGTCTTCCATGAGCCATGCATCCCCGGCATCTTTCAAACACCCACAGGGCAGCTCAGTGCCGGCACTAAACCGGACCCCAAGATCTACCGGACTCTCCTGGACAGCGGCTGCCAGGACGGGGAGCACGCGGCCTGCTTCGCCGAGCTGCGGAGGAGCTTCGTGAACTCCCGCCCGGCCAAGCTGAAGAGCCTGATCCTGCTGGTAAAGCACTGGCACCGCCAGGTGAGGCCTCCCTGCCCCCTTGCTCCCCCAGAAAACCGTCGCTGTCATGGCCACTGCCTCGGCCAGTCAGCTCGTCCCCAACACAGCGCCCCTCCTTTGAGTTTTATTGGCCATTCCAACCAGAAGGACTGCCTCCTCCACCTTCATTCCCTGGTAGCCCCCCCACCTCCACCCCCACACCCCCCCAACCCCGCGGCTGAGAGAGCATCTTCTCCATCAAGTCCCCAAACCCTCGTGTATCTTGTGGTTGGCGTTCCCCGCCCTCTCTAGCCTTCTCTCCTCACACTGCTGATGCTTCCCCTGCTGTTTCTCACCTTCAAGCCTTTGCTTATGTCACCATCTCCTTCGCAAGCTCTGCTAACTCCTGCGCAGCCTTCAGAGCCCCCGCAGCAAACACTCTCTGAATGCCAACTCATTCATTCAACCGACATCTGCTGACCACCCACCGTTGCTAACTGGTGATGGGCGTTGAAATGCCAAGATGACTGTGTGGCCGACCCCACTCCCGTTAGAAAGACGCTAGGCACCGACCAAGTCCGAGCTTCTCCGTGGCCTTAGACAGGTCACTGCCCCGCTCTCAACCTCAGTTTATTCACCTGTAAAACGAGAAGGGTGCGCCAGGCCAGCCCCAGGGTTCTATTCTTCCTGTGTGTTGTGTTTTCTGTATTCCCCGCCTTCTCCAGGGAGGGCCGTGCTCAGCGGACAGTAAGTGCTCACTCCGCTGACTCTGTGATTTGGGGGGAACGTAGGTTGCTGCCGGGAACAAAGGAGAGCGGCCGGCCCGTGCCTCCCTGCCCCCAGCCTACGCCCTGGAGCTCCTGACCATCTTCGCCTGGGAGCAGGGCTGCGGGAAGGACCGCTTCAACACGGCCGAAGGCCTGAGGACCGTCCTGGGGCTTGTCCAGCAGCACCGGCAGCTCTGTGTCTTCTGGACGGTCAACTACAGCTCTGAGGACCCAGCTCTCAGAGCGCACCTCCTCGGCCAGCTCCGGAAACCCAGGTCATACCCACTACCTCCTCTCCCGCCCTATCATCCTCCCCCCCACTGTCACCTGGAGTCACTGCATCCAGGAGGGGTCCAGGGTGGGGTTTGGGGGCCCCAGCCCCATCCTCGCTCTGCATCCTTCTGGACTCTTGGCTGAGGAAGCATGGACACATGACCCCCAGAGGAAGCCAGGGCCACTTATATTCATACAAGACAATCCCCATCTCAGATTAAGGGGTCACCCAATAGCTTCCGGACCAAGGTGGCCAGGCAGGGACCCTGCCGTGCGTGGGCAAGATTGCGCCAACCCTAAGGTGCTGACAGTCTTCTCGCTCTCCCCGCCCCCACACCCCTTCCCGAGGTCTCCCACCCCCTGCTCCTTCACGGATTCTCACCCGCCTGCCCACCCACTCTGCCCCAGACCCCTGATCCTGGACCCCGCCGACCCCACCTGGAACGTGGGCCTGGGCAGCTGGGAGCTGTTGGCCCAGGAAGCGGCCGCCCTGGAGACGCAGGCCTGCTTCATGAGCGCCGATGGGACGCCCGTGCAGCCCTGGGATGTGATGGTAAGAGGTGGGTCCTGGAGCAGGAAGACGCTGCTGGTGCCTGTCCCAGGGTCCCAGGTCCCCCTTCCGTGCCGGTGCCACATCCCCGGCTGCTAGGAGTGTTGGGTGCTGATGGCTTACAGCCAAGGCACCGGCTGTTCCATCCCAGCGAGTGCTTGAGTGACATGCACATAAAAGGCCCGCCCAGTTGCAAGGCAGGACCATCTCTGTGATGCAATTGCTGCTCCAGAGCCCGCTCTGGCTTTCGGGGCGGGGGTGGGGTCGGGCGAGCTTTCCCCAACTGAGCGCCCCCACCAGCTCCTGCTCCCCTCGCTCCCCTTCTGCAGGCCCTGTCCCGCATAATCACATGCACAGGAATTCCCGCCTCAGCTCTGCTTCTGGGGAACCCCACCCACCACAATAGCCACGGGCAGCTCCCCAAAGGATAGAATTCCATCGCATTTTCTGTTTTGCACAATCTCATAACCAGTGCTTCACAATGAAGGCAATCCATCAGGCATGGGCCTCATTCTTGCCCCCATTTAAAGATGGGGAAGCCTGGCCAGTGTGGTTCAGTGGTTGAGTGTTGACCTATGAGCCAGGAGGTCACGGTTCGATTCCCAGTCAGGGCACATGCCCGGGTTGTGGGCTTGATCCCCAGTGTGGGGCGTGCAGGAGGCAGCTGATCAATGAGTCTCTCTCATCCTTGATGTTTCTCTCTTTCTCTCTCTCCCTTCCTCTCTGAAATCAATAAAAAAATATTTTTAAAAAAGATGGAGAAACTGAGTCTGTGTGGTGGTGGTAGAACCAGAACTTGAACTCTGGTCCCTCTGATGCTGCGACCTGACAGCCAGTTGAGAAGAAAAAGAGCCATAGGAGATCGTTCTCACGGGAAGCCAAGGGGCGGGGCCTGGGCATTCGCAGGCAGTCCTTCTCCACCTGGCCCTACCTGTGTTCTCTCTGCAGCCCACGCTCCTGTACCAGACCCCAGCCAGGGACCTCGACAAGTTCATCAGTGACTTCCTCCAGCCCAACCGCCAGTTCCTGGCTCAGGTGAACAAGGCGGTTGACACCATCTGCTCCTTCCTGAGGGAAAACTGCTTCCAGAACTCTCCCATCAAAGTGCTCAAGGTGGTCAAGGTGAGCTCCAGGGAGCTGTGGGCCCAGGGCTGCAGGCCGGTGATCTCGTATCGGCCCAGACCAGGCCTGACCCATTTCCTTGGGCTCTGCAGCAGCCAGCACAAGGCCAGACATGGAAGAGAAAGTGGAACAAGGTCACGGGTAGATGGCCCAGGGAGGGCCCATATCGGCCCAAGAGGTTCCTTTGGGTTGCTCATGGCAGCCAACTCCAGAGAAGCAGCAAAGGAATGTGTTGGCTGATGGGAATGGGCGGCCTGGAATAGGCTGCCTTCAGGCACAGCTGGATCCAGGAGCCCATGCCGGATCGTCAGGGCTCGGCTTTTCTTCCTAGCTTTGGGCTCTGCCTGCTTCTGCTTGGATGGGGCCTGTCCATGGGATGGTCCTTGGCATCTCTTCTAAAAAGGGGAATTCTCTTTTCTCAAAAGTCAAAGAAGTCTGGGAATTGAGTTTCACTGACCTTGCGATGTGTCCCTTAACCAGTCACTAGGCCTGGGGAGGCACCGTGTGTGGCTGGCCAAGCCTGGGTCACATGGGAGAGTCAGCCCTCCTGGGTGGAGCGTAGAAGAGCAGTGATTCCCCCGAAGAAAGCCCAGTGCTGGTCCCAGCAGGAGGAAGGGTGCTGGGGGTTGACAAAAAGTCACGGGATCTGCTCTATCAGATATGACCTCGGTTCACAATTGGAGTCACCGGGAGACACAGGTCAACTCTGGAAAGAGCGTCAGCATAGTGTCAGCCAGTGACAAGTCCTGGGCCTGGGGGCTTGCTGTGTGACCCCAGGCAAATACCTCCCCCTCCCTGTTCCCTGCTTCCTCCTCCATAGCACCCGAGGACAGCAGCCCGACCCACTGGTTCTCAACTGTGGCTTCACTTAGAATCCCAGGGAGGCTTTCAAAATAGACACTGATGCCTAAGACCCCTCCCAGGACAATGACATCACAGCCTCGGGGACATAGGAACCAGGCCTGAGTCGTTTTTAAAACATCACCAGCCACAGGCCTGAAAAAAAAGAAGGAAAACTCAAATCCCTGCCAGCCCCAAACATGACGCAGTGGAGAGTCTGCCTTAGTTGGAGGACGGCACCTGACGTCTTGCACATGTCTCTTCCTCACAGCTGTGCCCTGTATTAACCCCCCATTAAAGGTCTGAGACAGAGACGTTAGGTGACTTGCCTAAGGTCACACAGCAAGTTCCTAACTCAGAGTCCAGAGCCCATCGGCTCGGGCAGGAGGACAGGAAGCAGGACTTGAGGGCTCCAGCCACCTGCCATGTCCTCCCCAGGGCGGCTCTTCCGCGAAAGGAACGGCGCTGCGAGGCCGCTCCGATGCCGACCTGGTGGTGTTCCTCAGCTGCTTCGGCCAGTTCACCGAGCAAGGGAGCACGCGGGCCGAGGTCATCTCAGAGATCCGAGCCCAGCTGGAGGCGTGTAAGCGGGCGCGGCAGTTCGAGGTGAAGTTCGACCTCCCCAAGTGGGAGAATCCCCGCGTGCTGAGCTTCTCGCTGACGTCCCAGACGATGCTGGACCAGAGCGTGGACTTCGATGTGCTGCCGGCCTTTGATGCCCTCGGTGAGGTGCCGGGCACCGTCCCGAGGAGGGAAAGGCGGAGGCGGCGCCGCCGGGGACGGTGGCAGAGGTTGGGCGCCTGCTCAGTCGTAGGCACTGTCGGGGTACATGTTTATCACCACTTCCCTGCAAAGGGTCTGCAGAAAAGGACCCTGAGCTGGCTTCTGGTCCCATCAGTTCCACCGGCATCTGGGTGACCTTGACGGGGGACTCCTCTACCTTGAGCCCCAGTGTCTTTGTGGAAGTGTCTCGGTGCATCCCCAGCTTCGAATATGTGTGTGCCACCTCCCCCGCCTGTCACAGACCCGTTCGATCGGTCCAATCCATACGTGCACCTACTGCGTGCCCAGCACACTTCCAGGCACAGGGGGGGGGGGAAATCCCTGAACAAAACAGATGCAAATCTCATTGTATCTATTTAGCTCTGAGTCTGGATAGCAGAGTTTGCAGAGTGAGAAAATCCACTCAACCACCCCCCCCACCCCCCCCCTACCACCCCGCTCCATATCTCAATGTATCCGGTGCCTGCATTTTGCAAAACAAATAGCAAGGGAGAGATTGGTCCCGAGATGTCTCTGAATCTGTCCAGTTCCTTCGTTCAGAGAGCGAGAGCTGGGATACCAGGGAACGCCTTCAATGGCCTGGGACCAGGCTGACACCAGCTCTCGCCTACACTTCTGTCACCTGCAGGGGCCTCTCCCTTGTTAGAGTCAGAGAGTCGGTGAGGAGAGGTTAGCCCTGAGCGGAGCCCCCCTTCACGGTGGGTAAGCAGGTGGGGTGTGAGGGGCAGAAAAGGGAGTCAGATCCTCACCAGGGGTTCAGCTCTGGGTCACGCCGCATCTGTGTTCCCCCTCAATGAGGTGAGGGTCACCTTCTCCCCGTCTCCAGGCCAGCTGTCCCCGGGCTCCAGGCCCCCGCCTCAAGTCTACGTGGACCTCATCCGCAGCTACAACACCCCGGGCGAGTACTCCTCCTGCTTCACGGAGCTGCAGCGGGACTTCGTCGTCGCTCGCCCCACCAAGCTCAAGAGTCTGATCCGACTGGTGAAACACTGGTACCGGCAGGTTCGGCACAGGGACGCCCCCCCCTCCCCGCCCCGCCCCCTCCCGGCGGCCCTGGGCTCTGCCTCCGGAGCGCTTTCCTGGGAGGAGGCAGGCCCAGCCCTGGCCGGAGCCCTGGGTCGGTGGAGGTTTTCCTGGCGGCGGGGCCACAGTTTCCTTACCTGTACAATGGGTCTGGCATTCCTCTATCACAGGAGTTGATGGAGCAGTGCAAGGCAAGGCATCTGGCATAGCAGGGGCTCCGTGAATGTTTGGGGAGGGTTTGCCGGCTCCTCTCCACTGCTGTATGGACTGATGCATCGTCTTCCTCCTCATTTCTTAGTGCAAGAAGATGCCCAAGGGGAAGGGCTCTCTGCCCCCCCAGCACGGGCTGGAACTCCTGACAGTGTATGCCTGGGAGCAGGGCGGGCAGGACCCCCAGTTCAGCATGGCCGAGGGCTTTCGCACTGTCCTGGAGCTGGTCACCCAGTACCGCCAGCTCTGCGTCTACTGGACCGTCAACTACAGCCGTGAGGACCAGACCGTCAGAGATTTCCTGGAGCAGCAGCTTTGCAAGCCCAGGTTCGGACCCACCCCCACGTCCCAGAGTCCCGGACCCAAGGCCACCTTTCTCCCCGCCTCCTGAGGGCGCAGAGCAGAGGCGGGAAGCCGCTTTCTAGGACTGAGCCCCTTTCCAGCCCTCCCCGTGGGGAGACTCGGGGCTGCGGGTAAAATGCCAGACTCCACGTTAAATTTGAATTTCGGATAAACAATGAAGAACTTTTTAGTGTAAGAATAGCCCAGGTAGTCATTGGGATATAGTTATGCTTAAGAAAACCAACACCCTTGCCTCGCAGAGCGGCTCAGTGGTTGAGCGTTGACCTATGAGCCAAGAGGTCACGGTTCAATTCCCAGTTAGGGCACATGCCCAGGTTGTGGGCTCGATCCCCAATGTGGGGGGTGCAGCAGGCAGCCGATCGATGATTCTCTCTCATCCTTGATGTTTTGATTTCTCTCTCTCTCCCTCTCCCTTCCTCTCTGAGATCAATAAAAACATATTTAAAATTTTTATCACACAAACAAACAAAAAACACACACCTGTATTCATTGTTTATCTGGAGCTCAAATTTAACTGGGCATCTTCTATATGTGTTTGCTAAATCTGGCCACCCTGCCTGTGAAACCCCAGGTAACACAAGCTGCCCCATTCTGTGAGATTTTGCCTGTCTCTGCAATGCTACAGAGATAACAAAGACACTTTCACAACTTGGTGATGTATTTCCAGTCAGTGGGTAATGGCTACCTAGAGTGATGTGTTGATAAGGACCCTGAGGTTGTTAATGGGCTCCACTGAAAAGGGTGATCTCATCAGTTAGTGGCCATGGATGGGGGAGCGCGATGGAGCCAGTGCTGTGGTTGAGTAACAATGCCTGCTTTCCATGCAGGTGGGGCAAGCATGGCCTGAGCTCTGTGATTGATTAGTAATGTCTGTCCTGGATACAGCAGGCAGAAGGGGCTCGTGTGTAGCGTCTTCTCCAATCTGCCCTCAAGTGTGTGCCTGGAGCCCAGAGGAGTCTCTGGGCCCTGCCCCTGCCCCCTGCAAAGTGTTGGGTGAGGGGGAGAATAGTTCAAGCAATCCCGCAGGTCGATACCCAGATGTTGCCTGGAAGAGGACTGACCTTGGTGGGAATTGCAGGCCCATCATCTTGGATCCGGCAGACCCGACAGGCAACCTGGGCCCCAATGCCCGCTGGGACCTGCTGGCCAAGGAAGCTGCAGCCTGCATGTCCTCCCTGTGCTGCATAGGCAGAGATGGCACCCCCATCCAGCCGTGGCCAGTGAGGGTGAGAGACCTGGGGTACAGCAGGGAGCATCTTTGTTGGGGGGCAGTGTGGTCAGGGAAGGGGCATGATTCCTCCCAAAGGGGCAGGGCCCAGTCATGGCCCAGACGTGCCCCCGTCCCTCCATGTCCTGTCTGTTCCCATTGTCACATACTCAGCTTCTCTAGGAAGGTTAGAGGTAACCACATATTCTGTCATCTTTCCCAGGCCGCTGTGTGAAGCCCAGAAAACCAGTGGTCCTGCCAGATGGACAGATGGACACCAGCCCTCCACGTGGGGAGACTCAGGGTCACATGCCAGATGTGTGTGTGTGTGTGTGTGTGTGTCTGTGTGCGTGCGCGCGTATTGAGAGAGAGAGAGAGAGAGAGAGAGAGAGAGAGAGATTGAGATTCAGTCCAGCCTTGCAGTGGACATCCTTGCCTCCCACTCAGCTCTCTTCCCCGCAGCCCACTCTGCTCACCCAGCCCATTGAATCCCCCCTTGTATCCAGTGGGCACTGCATTCAAACACTGCCCTGCCTCTGCGGCCTACACGCTGGAGTCCAGCCTGCATGGGTGGGCACCTTCCTGGGTTTCCAGCTTCCTCGTCACCCTCGTGACCCTCTGGTCTCAGCTGCATCTGTCCCTGCCGAGAATGTCCTCCTCCTCCTCCCCGACTTCTCTCTTCCCATCCACACCAGCTCACATCCGTCCTCCTGACACTCATCTCTGACCTCCCAGTGGCTGCTCCTCCTTCCCTAATCTAAGAACTTTTCACAGGGACGGTAGCGTTTTCATCTCATTTGTCGGCCACACTCAGTTGGTTGTGGCTGTCCGGAGCCCTGTGTGTTAAAGGATTTTGAAGAATGGATGCCTAGCTGCGAGGAGTGACCTAATCGATTAGTGATGTCTGCCATGGATGCGCTAGAGAAAAGTAGTGGCACGAGTGCCGTGATGGATTAGCAATGTCTGGCCTGCGTACAGGAGAAAGTGCTCAGAGACCTACAGTCTGTACGTGTCTGGGCTATGGAGAAGCTTTCTGAGCTCAGCTGCTAGAAGGACCGCATGCCGGGATCGGCTGCTTATGTCTGCCACAGACACAGACAGAGGGAGTGGGACATGCATGCCATGCGGTCCCTGTCCTTGGACACTTCACCGGATGCCTTTTCACTGGAGGCCTCCTTTTGGTCCCGTTTCGCTCCTCCCCCTAGTTTGCACATCTTAATGCCATGCCATACTTCCTTTCTGGTTTTTTTTTTTACCAAGTTCCTGTCTTTTTTCTGCCCTGCTACAATGCCACCAGTGTGTCCTCCATCCCCAGAGCCTACATGGTAAGCCAGTGCCCTAGTGACAGTGCCAGCTGCCTCTGCCTCCAGAGCAAACCCACCCAGCGCATGCAGGGGGCACGCCTGACCTCCAGTGCAGTCAGTGTCCCTCTCAGTCCAGGACCAGCACGGAAAACAGAAAGCACTCCGGAATCGGAAGTGGAAAGGGATTCCGTCCAACCCTGGACCGGCGGAAGGAGGCTGGGGCCACCTGGATGCTAGTTTCCTCATTGGACCATCGCGGCTGGATCAGAGGAAGCTGCTGCTGCCCTGCCCACTGCCTCTCCCACAAAGCTGGGGTCCAGACCAGGGACGTGGACTCCCACAGCCACACACATCCCCCAGGACTGGGCCACCAGGGCTGCAGGGGGTGCTTCTGTGTCTCTCCTTTAAAATAAACAAAATTACAGCCAGGATCTGGCTACAGGGGGTCTGAGAAGTGAGCATCTGGCCTCCCACGCCGGGCAGCACAGGGAGGAGTGGAGGCCCAGGGCCGAGGCCAGCGTCCAGGACCGAATTCCCGGCACAGGCACCATGGATGTCTATTGAGTGGGTGAGGGCGTGGTCCCTCCCAGAGGGGAGGCCCGGGAGGCGGAGAGGAAGCAGCCTGGTGCTTAGGGGACACAGATGGAAGGATTTCAGAGGAAAGGGTCTGGGTGATTATGATGTGTCCACGTAGAGTCATCGGTTGTAACAAATGCCCCACCTTGGTCGGGAGGCTGTGCATGTGTGGGGGCAGGGAGTACATAGGACATCGCTGGGCCTTCTGCACAATTTTGCTGTGAACCTAAATCTCAAAAAACCAAAGATTTTAAACAAAAGAGAGCAGACTCGGCGGCCGTCCGTGAGCAGATCGACTTCTCTCGTTCGCGCACCTCCCTCTGCTTCCTCTGCGACCATGTCTGATAAACCCGATATGGCTGAGATTGAGAAATTCGATAAGTCGAAACCGAAGAAGACAGAAACGCAAGAGAAAAATCCACTGCCTTCAAAAGAAACGATGGAACAGGAGAAGCAAGCAGGCCAATCGTAATGAGGGACGCGCCGCCCATATGCACTGTCCGTTCCACAAGCATTGCCTTCGTGTTTGACTTCTTGTAGCTGTTTAACTTTGTAGGATGCAAAGAGGTTGGATCAGTTGAAGTGACTGTGCTGCCCCTTTTCACATCAGAACTACTGACAACGAAGGCCGCACCTGCCGCTCCATCTGCCTGGCTGGCTCGGGGGGAAGGGGGACAACTTGCATGTTGGTGAAGGCGGGAGCTGGGTGGGACGAGAGTGAAATCTAGAGTTAAAACCAAGCTGGTCCAAGGGGTCCTGCGGGCTGTAAAATGCAGTTTAATCAGAGTGCCATTTTTTGTTCAAATGATTTTAATTATTGGAATGCACAATTTTTTTAATATGCAAATAAAAAGTTTTAAAACCTGAAGGAAAAAAAAAAGAGCAAAGGGGCATAATATCTGCAACATGCTCTCAAATGGCTCCGTAATGAGACTGCTGATAAGGCGTGCATACAGAATAAGGGCAAAGGTGAACTATTCCGGGTGAGGGTAGAAGAGGGAGTTCTTTGTACTCACCTCACACATTTTCTCAGTATTTCAAATTATTGCAGAATCAAATCTTTAAAAAAGAAAAAAAGCATGGACTTTGGAATCAGGTGGTGTGGGGTTAGAGCCCAGCCAGACAATGTACTCGCTGTGTGACCTTGGGCAAGTGTTTCCACCTCTCTGAGCCTCCACATTTTTACCTAAAAAGGGAGCCTTATGACCCCTGCCCAGCTGACCTCTAAGTGTTACAGCCAAAGTCAGATGAGGGCAAGGAAGGACCTTGAATGGACAGGTGTAATAGTCAAAGTTCTACAAGAAAAAAAAATACCAATAGGATAGATAGATGTAGATCTAGAGATTTCTTTTAAGGAACTGGCTCGTGCTGTTGTGGAAGTTGGCAAGTCCAAATTCTGCAAGGCAGGCTGGCAGGAGGGAGACCCAGGGAGGAGCTGAGTGAGGCAGCTCCAGGCTGAAGGCATCTGCTGGTGGGATCCCCCCCCCCCATTCCTCGAGAGAAGTCAGTCTTTTTTACATACAGGCCCTCAAATGATTAGACGAGGCCCACCCACATGCCAGCTAGAGTGTAGTCGCTTTATTCAAAGTCCACTGGTCTAAATGTCAGTCTCATCTTCAAAGTACCTTCCCAGAAAGATCTAGAACAATGTTTGACCAAATATTTGGGTACCTTGGCCCAGCCAAGTCGACGTATGAAATGAATCCTCATGGCAGAGAGGGACTGCCATGGGGGTGAAGAACCCACACCTTGGGGATTTCTGCTTCTGAGGCAGCCACTCGAGGCCTATGGGAGTTTCGTTTTCATAGCTCTGGGCGGGAGTTGCACATCTGTCTCCCCTCCGACCGGTGTGCTTCTCCGAGCTTGTTTCCGTCCTTACTGGGTGGGGGAAGTGGCTGATGAGGCCGTGCGGGTTTCCACGGATGCTGCGGAACTGGGCCCACGGACGCTCCCACCCACTGAGCACGCTGAGCCCAGCTCAGCCCTTGTCTCGCTGTGTGTCCCCGAGCAAGTCCGTCACCTCTCTGAGTCTCTCTCCTTGCCGCTCTCACGGAGTCTGACTTCTCAGGTCCCTGGGAACAGGAAGAAGGAGAAAGGGGCTTCAAGGAAGAACTCTGCCCCTAAAAAGTTGTATTTGCTTAGCAAACACTTCTATAGCAGTGGTGACCTGCCCGGGCCTGTGCTAAGCGCTTGGCAGGTACTATTTTATTCCTGCATTCGCCCAATAAGAGAGACGCCACTGCTGTCCCCATTTTACAAAGGGGGGAGTCGAGGCTCAAAGAGGCAGGCGGTGTGCTCAAGGGCGCAGGTCTAGCGCGCGTCCAGCTCCAGCAGCTGCGTGTTTCTCCAGGAGGACACCTCCCCGGGAGCCGCTGAGAGGCAGGTTGAGCTGAGGGGCGGGCAGAGCTCTGGATTGAGGAAGTCAGCTAAGAATGCTGGTCAGTTTCGGTTTCCTGGCTCTTTCCAGCTTCCAAGCTCTCAGCCCAGAGATCCTCTCCCTCCTCTGCCTCCTGCTCTGCCGTGAGCTGTCGCCCCGGCAGGCAGCCAGCAGCAGCAATGAGCAACTGGCTATCCGCAGCAATGGGCAACTGGCTATCCTGGCTATCTGGCGCCTGCCCAGAAACGGTGTACTCGGTACCTGTTCCGAAACTGGATGAGTATATCCAGACCTCACTGAGGCCGACTGAAGACTGTCAGAGACAGATCGATGAGGCCGTGGACACCATCTGTGCCGCCCTGCAGGAAGCCACGGAGCCTCCCATGGTGACAGATGTCGCCAAAGTGAGTGGAGGGCCAGGGGTCGGGGCTCCTGGTTATCGGAAGTCAGAGTGACTTGGTGCTGAGCACCCACTGTGTGCCAGGCCCTGGGGGCACCATCCATCATCCTGCCCGCCCCACCCTCGGAGAGAGGATGGGATATAGTCTAGAGTTTAGGAGCACAGACTCTGAAGTCCGCTCTGCCCCTTATTACTGTGTGACCCGGGGTAGGTTGCTTAACATCTCTGTGCTTCAGTCTCCGAATCTATAAAATGGGAGAGGACTAATACCCATCTGAAAGTGTTGTGAGGCTTGAGCATATAACGTTCTTAGTACGAGGCCTGGTACATGGTTCGTGTTCAGTAAATTAGCTGTGATTACTCCCTGCTATTGTTCTATCCTTCTTATTTACAGAGCAGTAAACTGAGGCTAAAGGACTTCGGTGAAACTACCCAAAAGTTGCTCGGTGGTGGCATTTCCAGCAAGTGGGGGCTGGGAGCTCTCATCAGTTAGAAATGGTGCTATGGGCACAAACCCCAGGGCTGAGGCTAAAGATCCTGGGCCTTCGGGGAGGAAAGGGTGCTGGGAAGGTGCCAGGACTCTAGGGTAGGTAGGGGGGTGGAGAGTCCCACTCCCACCGCCATGCTCTCTGGCGCTGGAGACTCGCTTCTCCGCAGCCGCGTGCTACCTCGCCTCTGCCGTCACACACACCCACTAGCCCCAGCAGGAAAGACACTCGGATACTGGTGTCTCCTGCCTTGGCCCAGAGGAGGAAACTGAGGCTCAGGGAAGTTATTCAATAGCTGGGAGTTATTTA
Source organism: Myotis nattereri (assembly GCF_964212035.1). NCBI lineage: Eukaryota > Metazoa > Chordata > Mammalia > Chiroptera > Vespertilionidae > Myotis > Myotis nattereri. Next base: position 9,400,355 of record NC_138095.1, on the reverse strand, counting down.
ATAGCACCATCCTGCCTCTCAATATTAATTAACTTATTCTAATTAAAATAAACGCACAAAAAGATAAACGCACAGAGCTAAGTATGCAGCCTGTTTGGATCGCCACGAACAGCAGAGATGTGGAACCTACACCCGGCTCGAGAAGCAAAACGTTCCCAGCCCCACCCTGGCCGGCTTGGCTGAGCAGATAGAGCGCCAGCCTGCGGATTGAAGGGTCCCGGGTTCGATTCTGGCCAGGGGCACATGCCTGGGTTGTGGTCTTGGTCCCCAGTGTGGGGCGTGCAGGAGGCAGCCAATCAATGATTCTCTCTCATCATTGATGTTTCTCTCTCTCCTTCTCCCTTCCTCTCTGAAATCAATAGAGAAATATATTTTAAAAATAAATAAATAAACATTCCCAGCCCCCGAGGGCCCCTGCACTCCCTGTCCTGTCATCGCCCTCACCCAGGGCAGCGCCCTCCTGCCTCCTGACGGCAGAAATCATCATTTTGCCAGTTTTTAACTTTGTCTACATGTAAGGTGGCCACGCATCCCAGTTGGCCTGGGGCCGAGGGGTTTTCTGGGACGTGGGTCTTTCGACGCTAACACTGGGTACACCGGACCCGTTGGTCACCCTGGATAAATGAGTCCACGCCCTGTGTGACTTTCGTGTATGGTCTCTTTGACCCGCCCTGTTCAGGAAATGTCTGTCATGTGGGCAGGTGATGTTTGTCATTTCACTGCTGTACAGTATTCCACTGCATGGATACACTGCATGTATCCACATGTGTTTCCTCCAGGTTGGGGCTAGTATGAAAAATATTGCTATGGGCACCCTGGTCTTTGGGGGGACCCATGGATGCCTGCGTCTCAACTTTAAGACTATGGTGACATTTGGGGCCTTTTCTCAAGTTAAGTAAGACTACTGCCTCCTGGGGAGTGCCGTGACCCCCAGAGGGTCCAGACTCTCACACCTGCTTCTCTGTTGCTGGCAGGGTGGCTCCTATGGCCGGAAAACGGTCTTAAAGGGCAACTCCGATGGTACCCTTGTCATCTTCATCAGTGACCTTGAAAAATTCCAGGATCAGAAGGAAAACCAACATGAAATCCTCAACAAAATCTGGGAGCGGCTGAGAGCTTGTCAGCTCGAAAGGAAGCTGACAACCAAGATGGAGATGCAGAGGCCCTATGGTGGCCTCACCATCCGGCTGTCCACACGATGGCAGAGCGTCACTTTTGACGTGCTGCCCGCCTTCAATGCTCTGGGTGAGCCCTCCGGGGTATGTGGGGGTGGGGGTGGGTCGTGAGGGGTGTGTTGAGAGAGCAAAGTCAAAGAGAGGGATGGTGGATAGGTACCTTTGGTGCTTTCCGAAGTGGAGGCCTTCAAGAGCGGAAGTCCCTCCTACCCTGGCTTTCTCTCTTCTCTAGGACTTCCCATCTCCTCATTGGCTTTTTGTGGTTGTTGTTAATCCTCACCCGAGGATATTTTTCCATTGATTTTTAGGGAGGGTGGTAGGGAAGGGGGAGAGACAGAGAGAAACTTCGATGTGAGAGAAACACATCGATTAGTTGCCTCCTGCACGAGCCCTGATCAGGGCCTGGGCTGGGGAGGAGCCTGCAACCAAGGTACATGCCCTTGACCAGAATCAAACCCTTTGGTCACAAACCGACGCTCTATCCACTGAGCAAAACCAGTTGGGGCTCCTCATTGACTTTTTTTTTTTAATTTATTTATTGACTAAAGTTTTACATATGTCTCCTTTTTCCCCACTTGACGACCACCCCCCCCCCCACAAGCCATTCCCACCCCGGGCAAGCCCCCCACCGCCCCAGTGTCTGTGTCCGTTGGTTATGCTAATATGCATGCATACAAGTCCTTTGGTTGCTCTGTAATCCCCCTTCCCTGCCATTTGTCTCTGGATCTATTCTTGTTCATCAAAGTATGTTGATCATTATATCCCACATATGAGTGAGATCAAGTGAGATTTATCTTTCTCCGACTGGCTTATTTCACTTAGCACAATGCTCTCCAGTTCCATCCATGCTGTTGCAAGTGGTAAAAGTTCCTCCTTTTTTATAGCAGCGTAGTACTCCATTGTGTAGATGTACCACAGTTGTTTAATCCACTCATCTGCCTCCTTCACACAGGAGGCTCCTGAGCCTGTGTTCCTATTAGCTATGCAACAGAATTCTGATTGGCACGCCAGTCTGAGAGCCACTGCCCTGCATCGCCTACCTCACAGGCTCAGTGCTGTGGGGAGTGCACCTGCCACCTGGCAGCCATCCCAGCCTCGGGGGCTCTGCCTGCACCTGCCTCCTCAAGGTGCCTGTACCCTTGACCCTGAACTGGAGCCCTCACTGGATGGGCTCACTAGCGGGATATACTGTCTGTGATATATAAACTTCATTTTCTTCCAGGTGTAGGCCAATACCATTTTTCAAAAAAAACGTCTTTTCCCCACTCATTTGGAACTCCTTCTTTTTTCATTTACAATCGTTTCTCCTTTCCTCTGTTTGCTCTCACTGGTCTTGTCTTCAGCCAGCGCCATAGCATTTGCATGATGGTCCTTTTAGACTTCATTTGTCACCGAGCAGGGCCAGCCACCCCTCACCGTTTAAGCAAACAGACCTGGCCTCTGACAGAGGAGGCAGTTTGCTACCAAACCACACCCAACCTTCAAAGTCCTTTTTCTCTTTCCTGCCAGCCTTGAGCGGCAAGCCCAGCCCCTCGACCTATCGAGACCTCAAAAGAGCCTTGGACCAGACAAAAGCCAGCCCCGGTGAATTCTCCGTCTGCTTCACAAAACTCCAGGAGGATTTTTTTAACAACCATCCCAGGAAGCTGAAGGATTTGATCCTCTTGGTAAAGGCCTGGCATCGACAGGTCAGTTTCATCTCGCATTTCCTCTGGCTGCCATCCACTTCCTTTGGGTCACGATAACTTGCAATCCAGTAAAGGACAACAGTCTTAGGTATTCAGCTCGATGCGTTTTATATTGTTTTAAGCAAAACTCGGAGTGACCTCAAGCCCACTCCCAATGAACACTCCCCCAAACAGCCCGCTAGCCTAATAGCTGTCACCACAAATTCGTTTTGCTTGCTTTTCAACTTGATATGAATGGAGTCTGACTGTATGTACGTTGTGTCTGCTGTCTTCTGTTCAACGTTCTGTCTGAGAGATTTGTCCATGTTGGTGCACGTGGTTGTCATTTCTTCATTGTTTTGTGATATTCCATTGTGTTACTACCCACACATTGACCCACTCCTCTACTGACGGACATTTGGGTCGTTTCCATGTTGGGGCTAGTATGAATTATGTGACTATGGGTATTCCCTGCATGTGTTTTTGTAAATTTCAGGCTCCTCTTTAAAATATACATTTTCTTTTATTGATTTCAGAGAGGAGGGGAGAAGGAGAGCTAGAAACATCAATAATAAGAGATAATCATTGATCAGCTGCATCCTGCATGCCCCCTACTAGGGATTGAGCCCACAGCCCGGACTTGTGCCCTGACCAGGAATTGAACCTCTTGGTTCATAGGTCAATGCTCAACCACTGAGCCACATCGGCTTGGCAAGCACTCCTTTTTCTTGAGTAAATATGCAGGCATGGAACTGTTGGGTTATAAAGTATATGTATATGAAAACATGTGTGTGTGCATATACATATACACATGACATATATGTATGCATGTGTGTGTCCACAATGAGGAATAGGTACATATTTAACTTTAGGAAATACTGACAAATACAGATAGGCCTTGACTTACAATGGTTTGACTTAAGATTTATTTTTTAAATATGTTTCTATTGATTTTAGAGAGAAAGGAAGGGAGAGGGAGAGAGAGAGAAACACCAATTGGATGCTTCCCGCACACACCCCGCCCAGTGACCGAGCCTGAAACCAGGGTCTGTGCCCTGACCGGAAATTGAACCATGACCTCCTGATTCACGGGGTCGACGTTCAACCACTGAGCCACACCAGCCGAGCTGGTTTCTTGATTTCAGAGCCCTGCCATGGGAAGAACTGGGTCTCTAAGTTAGCTGCTGCCCCATTCTTCTCCTGCAGTGCCAGAAACTGTTGGGGGATCAATCCCTGCCACCCTCGTATGCTCTAGAGCTGCTCACCGTCTATGCCTGGGAAGAGGGGTGTAGAGAGGAAGACTTTGACATAGTTCAAGGCCTCAGAACTGTCCTAGAGCTCATCGAGCAGCAGGAGCAGCTGTGTGTCTATTGGACAGTCAACTACAACTTTGAGGATGAGACCGTCCGGAACGTCATGCTGAACCAGATCCGATCATCAAGGTACCAACTTCCGTGGCCCTTTCTCTTTCCCTCTCCATCTGCATGCCAGGCTGTGCCCCCTTTAGAATGAGCGCTCACCCTTGTCCTTTCCAGCCACGGGTGTGCCACACAGATGCCAGCAGCACTGGGCAGGGAGTGAGAAGAGGTCTGAGGGAGGAACCCTGACCCATGCTTTCATTCACACTACAAACCATCATCACATTTTGTGCCCCAGACAAACCCTTTACAGAAGGAAGAGGCTAAGAGAGAAGAAAGGTCCGCAGGAAAAGGCCATCTTATGACATTACTAGAGGCCTGGTGCACAAATTCGTGCACAGGTGGGGTCCCTGGGCCTGGCCAGCGGTCAGGGCCAATTGGGGCTGATCAGAGCCAATCAGGACCAGCCAGCTGGAGGAAGAGACTGCGGGAGGTTGCTGTTCACGGGAGGTTGGCTGTGGTAGTGCACTAACCACCAGGCGGCGGCTCCTGCATTGAGTGTCTGCCCCCTAGTGGTCAGTGCGTTGTCATACTGACTAGTCGACTGGTTGTAATGGTGGCTTAGGTTTTTAAATATATAGATTAATAGAACGCCTCTCTCTGTCAACCAGAGAGCACAGGACCAGAGAGGCTGGACGCAAAGCACCTCAGCAATTGAGAGAAACCACAGGAGTTACCAGAAGCCCAGTCTAGGCCTCTCTCCCTAAAACTGATTTCTCTTCCCACAAGCAGCCCAACTGATTTCTTTTATATATATAATCTAATGGAATTCATAGGCCAGTCATCTTGGATCCAACTGACCCCACCAATATGATGAGCAACGATGAGATGTGCTGGCGACTGCTAAAAGCAGAAGCTCGAAGCTGGTTATTGTCTCTCAGCCTGAGCGGGTCACCTGGACCATCTTGGAATGTTCTGGTGAGAGGGCGCTCCAAATATAGCTCCTGTCATGCTTCAGGGAGGGCCCTCCTCCTCCCGACACCCGGCTGCAGTCTTCCTCGAGATCCCCGTGTGTCGGTGTCCTTGGGCTGCTGTCACAAAGCCCGAGCCCTGGGCGGCTTACAGCAGCAGAGATGTTTGCTGTCACAGTCCTGAGGACTCGAAGTCCAAGCTCACGGTGTTGGCAGGGCTGTGCTCCCTCTGAAGCCTCTAGAGGAGGATTCTTCCATGCCTCTCCCGGACTCGGTGGTTGCCAGCAATCCTTGGCTTGTGGCAGCATCACTCCCATCTCTGCTCCATGGTCTCATGGCCCTCCCCTCTGTGTCTTCACAAGGTCTTCCCCCCCCCCCCATGCTGTTGGTCTTGGCGCCTCTCTCCTCTTCTTATTAGGACCCAGGGCATATTGGATTAGGGCCCACTCGAATGACCTCATCTAACTCAATTGCCTCTTGCAAAGACCCTATATCCAGATAAGTTCACATTCATCAATTAGGACTTCAACGTATCTTTTGAGGGGACATAATTCAATCCACAACATGCCATTGGGGGCCTCCCCTTCCGAGCAAATGATGGTAAAGCACAGATTGAACAAAAAGCAAAGGGGGGGGCACCTGCAGGTGAAAGATTTGGGTTCATTTCTGCAGGTGGGAGGGTAGTGGCAGATGAAATGGAGCAGAGCCCAAGGGTAGTGGGTGACTCTCTCCCCTGTGGGTCCCGGGACAGGCTCTGAGCACCGTTCGAGCAAGTGTGCAGGGCCAGAGTAAGAAGTGGGGCTGGAGACAGGAGGGGCCGGTTTTGAACCTGAGACATTCACTTTGCCCCTTCCATCCCCCAAAGGAGAAGCAAATCTATCGACACAGATTCCCCCTGCGCTCCCAGAGCTTATCAGAGAAAGGCAATCCACGCGAACCTTCTCAGGTTGGACTGCTGACGCCCGTAAAGCGCTCCTTGGGGTCGTAGGGCGGGGCGAGGGGCACAAACCCATCAGTGAGGCCAGAGAAGTGACTGAAATCCCGCATTTCACAGAACGGGACTCCTTTATGCCCAACTGAGGGGAGGCAGAGGCTGTCTTCTATCTGCACAGAAACTTGAGGGCCAGTTGAGCAAAGGTCTGGGAAGTAAACGTAGATATAAATGAACTGAGCCCCAGAGGTGAAGCTCCCTGTGAACAGGAAACCCTAGTTGGATGCAGAAGGATTGGGACCCTCTGAGCGGTCACCCCTCCCCCTACTTTCACCAAACTCCTGGTCTTTGCTCCCAGCCTCCTAAGACAGCTGTTTAAAACATGTTTCTCCCAACATTTTATTCTGAAAACTTTCAAATGGATAGAAACGTTGCAAAAATGGTCAGCGCACTTCACCCAAATGCCCTCCACATAGATGCCCTTCACCTAGATGCCCAATGTTCAACGCTGTCCACATTTGGTGGGACAGTGTGTGTGTGTGTGTGTGTGTGTGTGTGTGTGTGTGTGTGTGTGTGATTAGTTAAGATGAGGCCACCTAGACTCGCATGGGACCTGACTCCAATAACCAGTGTCCTTATAAGAAGATACACAGAGCCCTGGCCAGTTTGGCTCAGTGGATAGAGTGTCGGCCTGCCAACTGACGAGACCCAGGTTTGAATCCAGTCAAGGGCACGTACCTTGGTTGCAAGCTCAATCCCTGGCCCTGGTGGGGCACGTGGGGGAGGCAACCGATCGATGTGTCTCTCTCACATCGATGTTTCTCTCTCTCTGCCCCCCCCCCCCACGACTCTCTCTAAAAATCAATGGGAAAATATCCAGGGGTGAGGATTAACAACTACAACAAAAGAAGACACACAGGGACACAGACACAGAGGGGAGCAGGTCACGTGCATGCAGAGGCCGAGGTGAGAGTGATGCGCGTACCAGGCAAGGGGCACAGGGTGACTGGTGCCACCAGAAGCTAGAAGAGGCCAGGAAGGGCCTCCCCTGGGGGCTTCAGCGAGAGCATGACCTGTCCATGCTTTCATCTTGGATCTCTAGTCTCCAGATTGTGAAAGAATGAACTTCTGTCGCTTTACGCCACCCGGTTGTAATTTGTCACGGCAGCCCTGGAAACCAATCCTGGGTCCCCGCGTGTTTAACAGAAGCCGATAGAACCTGGGAAAAGAAATGAGTATGATCATCAGAAATCTGTCATAGCCACAGGGAATAGGAAAGGAAGGGAGGGACAGAGGAGGGGGGGAAGCTGAAGAGTGCCGGCCATGACTGACGATGCCACAGCTGGAAACAGTGTGGAGACAGGGGCATGAAGGACCCCTGGGGAGAAGGATTCAGTTCTCAACTAGGGGAGAGTATTGTCTCTGGGTACCCCCCTAAACTCAAATATGTCCCTGGGATATCCTATATAATAAAAGCCCAATATGCAAATCAATGGAATGGCGGAACGACCGGTTGGTGGGGGGCAGGGTCGCTGAGCGGGCAGTACCAAGCCAGCCAAGGTGGGTGCCAGCGGGCAGAGGGAGGGGCTGGCAATCGGGGGGGGGGGCAGTGACTGGCAGCAGCAGGGTGCTGGGGGCAGGGCCGGCCGCTCACCCTGCCTGTCGCCTCCCACAGAGGGAGGCCAGACTGTGGCTTAGGCCTGCTCCCTGCACTGTCAGTTGGACATTCCCCTAGGGCTCCTGGACTGCAAGAGGGCACAGGCGGGCTGAGGGACCCCCCTCCCACCCTCGAGGGCACGAATTTTCGTGCACCGGGCCTCTAGCATCACTATAAGAAGTAAGGACAGCAAAGATCCCTGGGTTGGAGAGCAGGAGGGAGAGACGGGAAGAAAACCTGGGACCCACTGGCGGGGGGCCGCTCACAGCAGGGTTCTTCTGCCCTCCCCCGCCCCCCTCCCCCAGCCAGCACCGCTCCATGAGACCCCAGGCCACCTTCTGGATAAATTCATCAAGGACTTTCTCCAGCCCACGAAAACTGTCAACATTCAGATCAAGAGAGCTGTTGACATCATCTCGAAGTTCCTTAAAGAAATCTGCTTTCGGCACTCAGCTACGAAGGTCCAGAAGCCCATCAAGGTGAGCACTGGCCTTTCTCTCCACGGGGGTTACTCGCGAGATACTAAGCGGTGGCTGGCGCCGTCTCCCAGCAGAGGCAAAGGATGAGGAAGGGCATTGGGGAGGGCAGCAACCAGAACACTGCTGCTCCGAGTGGGGTGGGGTGGTGCCCAGGGACTGCTTCTGTCATTAACAACATACTTTTGATTCTGCAAGCATCCTGGGGCTGCCGGCACCCGTGGCGGTCCTGGGCTTGTAGCTGCATCACTCAGGTCTCTGCCCCCATCTTCCAGTCACCATCTCCTCGCTCTCTCTTCTCTCTTTTTAAAAAAATATATTTTATTGATTTTTTACAGAGGAAGGAAGAGGGATAGAGAGTTAGAAACATTGATGAGAGAGAAACATTGATCAGCTGCCTCCTGCACACCTCCTACTGGGGATGTGCCCGCAACCAAGGTACATGCCCTTGATCAGAATCAAACCTGGGACCCTTGAGTCCACAGGCTAATGCTCTATCCACTGAGCCAAACTGGTCAGGGCCCTTTCTCTTCTCTTAAGGACACTTGTCATTGGCTTTAGAGCCTGCAGATCCTTAATTTAGTTAAATCTACAGAGACCCTTTTTCCAAGTAAGATCACATTCACGCATTCCCACAGACTTACCTTTGCAGGGCCACCATTCAAACCACGGAAGATTGTAAGCGTGGTGTATAATGAACCAAAGGGGGGCCTCTTTCTTGCTTCAGGGACTGGAGCCTGATTCCTCCCATCAGCTGAGCTAGCGATTCAGTGGATTGGATCACGCTTGTCCATGACCTGAAGGCCGTGGGTTGACCCTCTTCCCTCTGTCTGCCTGAATGAATTGGGCTGGAACAGGGATTAACTGCAGATCTGTACACAGGGCACACTCCCCTCTCGCCCCTAGCCGCATAGCCAGGCACTCACTACCTGTGGGTAAAAGAATCCTTTTCTCTACAAAAATGGAATGAGCCCGACCGGCGTGGCTCAGTGGTTGAGCTGACCTATACGCCAGGAGGTCATGGTTCGGTTCCTGGTCAGGGCACATGCCCGGGGTTGCAGGTTCAATCCCCAGTGAGGGGCATGCAGGACGCAGCCGATCAATGGTTCTCTCTCATAACTGATGTTTCTCTCTCTCTCTCCCTCCCACTTAATCTCTTTTAAAACACACACACACACATACACACACAAACACACATACCACACACACATACACACCACACCACACACACATACACACCACACACACACACACACCACACACACCGCACACACCACACACACATACACACACACACCACACACACACACACCACACACATACACACCACACACACCACACATACATACACACCACACACACATACACCACACACACCACACACACCACACACATACACACCACACACACCACACACACATACACACCACACACACCACACACACATACACACCACACACACATACACACCAGAACACAGACTGAGCTTTCCGGGGCAGCAGGGAGTGAGCATGAAGGTTGGTGCCCAGCACAAAGCCCAGCCCGTGGCGGCATTGGGAGGGTCCTCGTGAGGCAGCTGGCTTCTCGGGTCCGAATTTCAAATGACAGCCTGGCAAACAGAAACGTGACAACAATGAGACTTTTATTTTTATTTTTATTTTTTTAAAATATATTTTATTGATTTTTTACAGAGAGGAAGGGAGAGAGATAGAGAGTTAGAAACATCGATGAGAGAGAATCATCGATCAGCTGCCTCCTGCACATCTCCCACTGGGGATATGCCCGCAACCCAGGTACATGCCCTTGACCGAAATCGAACCCGGGACCTCTCAGTCCGCAGGCCGACGCTCTATCCACTGAGCCAAACCGGTTTCGGCATCAACAATGAGACTTTTAATAACTCTCCTGAAGGGGCAGCCATGGCCCAGGAACACACGTGGGGCAGGGAACACAGCCTATCTACTCGGTCCCTCCTGCGGTTCCTCACTGGCTGAGCACTATTAGGGCACCTGTTTCCTAAGACGCCGCCTGTGTCTTGCTGTCTCCCACTGGGCCCTTTAAAATACTGGCCTGAGACCTTCCCGGCCGTCTCCACCTCCCTTGGTGTAGGGGACTCTTCCTGGAAAATGTGCTCTCAGCCATGAGCACAGCTCTCATACCCTCCCCGCCCCCTCCTGTTTGCCCTGGGGAAATTCTGCCCCCGCCTGGCCACATGCTGCTTCTTTTCTGTGAAGATGAATCAGAGGCTTGTTTCTCACATCCCCCCCCCACACACACACACACACACACACTGGCCCTCAGAGAAGCCCATCGGGCAAGGAGCTGTGCCCCAGACCCAGCTCCTCAACATAGAATGCCCTGGCAGCTCCCCTCAAAGCTGTCAAACCAGGGCCAGTGAGCTAAGACTAGTGTTTACATTTTCACAGACTTGCTGAGAAAGGAAAGGGGGGTGGGGTGGGGGAGAGGCAGGAAGGGGGAAGTGGAGAAACCCTTTACCAAAAGTTTGCCCAAGCCTGGTATCTAAATTATGAATATTCACCCAACGATGCGGGGATGGCAGGAGAAAACGATGGATGGGGGACAGATGAGAAGTGCCAGCATAATGACCGCACCCCGTTGGATTCCTTCCAGGCCACGAGAATGGAAAGGGAAGTGGGCTTCAGGTTAGGAGACAAGCTCAGGAGGTTGACTTGAGACCTGGGGGTCATTTATCACCAACCCGGGAGTGGGGAGTGTACATACGCACCTCCAAGGGTGTGAGAATCGCCGCCTTCAGAACCCCATTGTTCTATTCGTGTGAAAAAGCAAACAGTCTGCTGGGGACTCAGCCCTCACTGGGCCCCAACTTGGAATCTCCTTACTCAGTCCCACCCGTGGGGGCCCATGGGGGTGAGGGGCTCTCGCTGCCTCCCATCCTGCCTGTCCGCCTCACTAGGCAGGGTCGTCCGGCAAAGGCACCGCCCTCAGGACCGGCTCTGACGCCGACCTCGTCGTGTTCGTGGACTCGCTGACAAGCTTCCCCTCCCAGAAAGCCGAGCGCTACAACGTCATCAAGGAAATCAAACACCAGCTGGAAGCCCACCAGGAGCAAGTGACCGACCAGGACGTGGAAGTGACGTTTGAGATTTCCAAATGGGAGGCTCCCAGGGTGCTGAGCTTCTCTCTGAAATCCAAACATCTCAACAGGAGCGTTGACTTCGATGTGCTGCCGGCATTTAATGCGCTGGGTGAGGCCCCCCACACCTTCGCTCCTGGGGGAGGAAGGGTCTGGAATGATGGTGGGAGGGGGTAGAGAGAAAGCCACGAGGCTCAGGAATGGGTCATGGGGCCAGGGCCCCCACAGGTGGCATTCGTAATGGCAGCAACACCCTGGATAAGTAGCCTCCCCACCCCCCCACCCCCAATCCATGGTTTTCCTTTTCCTGGTTTCAGTTCCCCCGTGATCAACCACGGTTGGAAAATATGAAGTGGAAAATTCCAGAAGTAAGCAACTCATCGGTTTTAAATCGCACGCCATTCTGAGTAGCGTGAGGAAATGGCGCTCCGTGCGGCCTAGGATGTGACTCTCCCTTTGTCCCGCATGGCGCGCTGTGCATGCTCCCCGCCCGGTAGGCCCTGAGTGGCCGTAGATGATCAGACCACCTGCTGTATCACCTGGCTGTGTCCCAGGCACCCTCACTCACCGCACAATGTCCCCAGAGCCCAGGAGTAGTGTTGCTGGTAATTCAGACATGCCAGAGAGAAGCATGAAGTGCTTCCTTCACATGAAGAGTTCTGTATGTACAGGGCCTCTCAGAGCGTGTCCCCTGGAGATAATGGAGAACTGAGTGCACCTTATACCTATACATTTTCTTATTTTTGTGTTTGTGTGTGTGTGTTTAAATTGATTTCAGAGAGGAAGGGAGAGGGAGAGAGAGATTGAAACATCAATGGAAAAATATCCTAGGGAGAGGATTAACAACAACAACAAAAGTCCCTTACAGCCGAGGCCGGTTTGGCTCAGTGGATGGAGCGTCGATCTGAGTACCAAAGAGTCATAGGTTCGATTCCCAGTCAAGGGCACATATCTGGGTTGTGGGTTCGCTCCTTGCCCCCCATTGGGGCACGTGCGGAAGGCAACCAGTTGATGTGGCTCTTTCACACCAATGATATTCTCTCTCTGACTCTCCCCTTCCCTCCCACTCCTCTAAAATCAATGGAAAAGTATCCTGGGGAGAGGATTAACCAAAATAATAATATATACTAATAATAGAGGAATATGCAAATTGTCTGGGACTCCATCACAGTAAAGACCAAACAGCAGGCTGCGTGGGGCGACCAAGCCGGCAGGGGACCAAACGACTGAACAGCAGGCTGCGTGGGGCGACCAGGCCAGCAGGGGGCTTAGTGAGGGACAACCAAACGACTGAACAGCAGGCTATGACCAGGCCGGCAGGGGGGTTAGTGAGGGACGACCAAATGACTGAACAGCAGGCTGTGTGGGGCGACCAGGCCAGCAGTGGGGGCAGTTGGGGACGACCAGGCTGGTGGAGGGACAATTGGGAGTGACCAGGCCGGCAGGGGGGGCAGTTACGGGTGACCTGGCCAGCAGGGAGGCAGTTGGGGATGACCAGGCCAGTGGGGGGGCAGTTAGGGACCATCAGGCAGGCAGGCAGGCAGATGAGCAGTTAGGAGCCAGCAGTCCCAGATCGGGAATCAGGCCTAAACCGGCAGTCAGACATCCCCTGAGGGGTCCCAGATTGGAGAGGGTGCAGGCTAGGCTGAGGGTAACCCCCCCCCCACATGACTTTTGTGCACCGGGCCTCAAGTAATAATAATAATAATAATAATACCACTAATAAAGATACAGACCATATCATTGGTAATATCATTACTCTAGAGATGATCCCAATACCTTACACGTACACTAATAGAATTCAAACTGGTTTCCCAGAACTGAATTATAGTTGTCAGACATGTTTTGAAACGGTTACTTCCTGTGTCTGTAGATTGAGGCATCCTGTCATTCTCTCTCCTCCACATAGAGAAGCTGGGACCCCTCTGGAAAGTCTACACCAAGCTCATCGCTCAGTACGAACAGCACTCGGACACGCCGGGGGGCGAGTTTTCTGCCTGCTTCACAGAGCTGCAGCGAGACTTCGTCGGCTCCCGGCCCACCAAGCTGAAGGATTTACTTCACCTGGTGAAACACTGGTACAAGCAGGTCTGCATGGACGGTGACGCCGGCACCTACCGACTCTCCGCGCCCACACTCTCCAGGCTGGGGCCCAGCCACCTTCACGCTGGGACCTTTGTGGGGGACCCCCTCACTAGCCCCATGGAGGGGGGTTGGTTGTAGAGCACCTCCTGCCAGCAAAGCTGCTACCTGGGGTTCCCTTGGCCCTTGCACTGCCCCCCAGAGCATTCTGCAGGAATGCCAGTGACTCTGCCTGCCGGGGCAGATGCCATTGGGCTCTGCATGCCTCCGAGGTGCCAGCCCAGCCTTCCTGCTGCTCCAGCCCCTACCTAACAGACACGGACGCCGTCTCCTGGAGGCAGGTGGGAGCTACAGGTGGTCCCAGGGTTTGCGTTTTCTATAGTATTGGTTAGCCCGCCTTCACTTTTTAAAAAAATATATTTTTTATTGATATCAGAGAGGAAGGGAGAGGGAGAGAGAGATAGAAACATCAATGATGAGAGAGAATCATTGATCGGCTGCCTCCTGCACGCCCCTTACTGGGGATGGAGCCCGCAACCCAGGCATGTGCCCTTGACTGGAATGGAAGCTGGGACCCTTCAGTCCACAGTCCGGCGCTCTATCCACTGAGCCACACTGGCCAGGGTCCGCCTTTAGTTTTATCACGTCTTGCCGACAGTCATTTCTGAGTATTTTCTCGACAGCAGGCGCCCAGCACGATATCCGTTCTTGCTAAACTGTCTCCTTTCTGTGTCAGGCTCCCCGACACATGAGCTGAAGCCTGAGCTCTGTGGCTCCCAGCCCAGAGCATTAGAGAGATCCCTCCACACCCCGCCAGCTGCAGGGTGCTCCCAGGGCTGAGGCTACAGGCTGACCTGGAGCAGGTCACTCCACTTCCCAAAGCCTCATGGCTTCATCTAAACCCGCAATCACCATGCCTGCTTTTGGGGTGGCTGGGAAGGTTAGGAATGGCATAAGCAAAATGCTCGGCCCATCATTAGCACACAGTGGCCACAATATAGGCCTAGGAAGTCATAGATGGTCAAATCACAACAGAGCAGCCTCCGTGTGCTGCCCAGGAGAGGCTAAGTGAACGCCTGCAGACCTGCCCTGCTCACACCTCCCCTGGCCACTCCCACCCACACAGCCTGCTCACACCTCCCCAGGCCACTCCCACCCACACATCCTGCTCACACCTCCCCAGGCCACTCCCACCCACACAGCCTTCTCACACCTCCCCAGGCCACTCCCAAACACACAGCCTTCTCACACCTCCCCAGGCCAGTCCCACCCACACAGCCTTCTCACACCTCCCCAGGCCACTCCCAAACACACAGCCTTCTCACACCTCCCCAGGCCACTCCCACCCACACAGCCTTCTCACACCTCCCCAGGCCACTCCCAAACACACAGCCTTCTCACACCTCCCCAGGCCACTCCTACCCACACAGCCTTCTCACACCTCCCCAGGCCAGTCCCAAACACACAGCCTGCTCACACCTCCCCAGGCCACTCCCACCCACACAGCCTGCTCACACCTCCCCAGGCCACTCCTACCCACACAGCCTGTTCACACCTCCCCTGGCCACTCCCATCCACACAGCCTGCTCACACCTCCCCAGGCCACTCCCACACACACAGCCTGCTCACACCTCCCCAGGCCACTCCCACCCACACAGCCTGTTCACACCTCCCCTGGCCACTCCCATCCACACAGCCTGCTCACACCTCCCCAGGCCACTCCCACCACACAGCCTGCTCACACCTCCCAGGCCACTCCCACCCACACAGCCTTCTCACACCTCCCTAGGCCACTCCCAAACACACAGCCTGCTCACACCTCCCCAGGCCACTCCCACCCACACAGCCTGCTCACACCTCCCCAGGCCACTCCCACCCACACAGCCTGCTCACACCTCCCCAGGTCATTCCCACCCACACAGCCTGTTCACACCTCCCCTGGCCACTCCCATCCACACAGCCTGCTCACACCTCCCCAGGCCACTCCCACACACACAGTCTGCTCACACCTCCCCAGGCCACTCCCACCCACACAGCCTGTTCACACCTCCCCTGGCCACTCCCATCCACACAGCCTGCTCACACCTCCCCAGGCCACTCCCACCACACAGCCTGCTCACACCTCCCAGGCCACTCCCATCCACACAGCCTGCTCACACCTCCCCAGGCCACTCCCACCCACACAGCCTGCTCACACCTCCCCAGGCCATTCCCACCCACACAGCCTGCTCACACCTCCCCAGGCCATTCCCACTCACACAGCCTGCTCACACCTCCCCAGGCCATTCCCACCCACACAGCCTGTTCACACCTCCCCTGGCCACTCCCATCCACACAGCCTGCTCACACCTCCCCAGGCCACTCCCACACACACAGTCTGCTCACACCTCCCCAGGCCACTCCCACCCACACAGCCTGTTCACACCTCCCCTGGCCACTCCCATCCACACAGCCTGCTCACACCTCCCCAGGCCACTCCCACCACACAGCCTGCTCACACCTCCCAGGCCACTCCCATCCACACAGCCTGCTCACACCTCCCCAGGCCACTCCCACCCACACAGCCTGCTCACACCTCCCCAGGCCATTCCCACCCACACAGCCTGCTCACACCTCCCCAGGCCATTCCCACCCACACAGCCTGCTCACACCTCCCAGGCCACTCCCACCACACAGCCTGCTCACACCTCCCCAGGCCACTCCCACCCACACAGCCTGCTCACACCTCCCCAGGCCACTCCCACCACACAGCCTGCTCACAACTCCCCAGGCCACTCCCACCACACAGCCTGCTCACACCTCCCCTGGCCACTCCCACCACACAGCCTGCTCACACCTCCCCTGGCCACTCCCACCCACACAGCCTGTTCACACCTCTCCTGGCCACTCCCATCCACACAGCCTGCTCACACCTGCCCAGGCCACTCCCACACACACAGTCTGCTCACACCTCCCCAGGCCACTCCCACCCACACAGCCTGTTCACACCTCCCCTGGCCACTCCCATCCACACAGCCTGCTCACACCTCCCCAGGCCACTCCCACCACACAGCCTGCTCACACCTCCCAGGCCACTCCCATCCACACAGCCTGCTCACACCTCCCCAGGCCACTCCCACCCACACAGCCTGCTCACACCTCCCCAGGCCATTCCCACCCACACAGCCTACTCACACCTCCCCAGGCCATTCCCACCCACACAGCCTGCTCACACCTCCCAGGCCACTCCCACCACACAGCCTGCTCACACCTCCCCAGGCCACTCCCACCCACACAGCCTGCTCACACCTCCCCAGGCCACTCCCACCACACAGCCTGCTCACAACTCCCCAGGCCACTCCCACCACACAGCCTGCTCACACCTCCCCTGGCCACTCCCACCACACAGCCTGCTCACACCTCCCCTGGCCACTCCCATCCACACAGCCTGCTCACTCCTTCCCAGGCCACTCCCACCACACAGCCTGCTCACACCTCCCAGGCCACTCCCATCCACACAGCCTGCTCACACCTCCCCAGGCCACTCCCACCCACACAGCCTGCTCACACCTCCCCAGGCCATTCCCACCCACACAGCCTGCTCACACCTCCCAGGCCACTCCCACCACACAGCCTGCTCACACCTCCCCAGGCCACTCCCACCCACACAGCCTGCTCACACCTCCCCAGGCCACTCCCACACACACAGCCTGCTCACACCTCCCCAGGCCATTCCCACCCACACAGCCTGCTCACACCTCCCCAGGCCATTCCCACCCACACAGCCTGTTCACACCTCTCCTGGCCACTCCCATCCACACAGCCTGCTCACACCTGCCCAGGCCACTCCCACACACACAGTCTGCTCACACCTCCCCAGGCCACTCCCACCCACACAGCCTGTTCACACCTCCCCTGGCCACTCCCATCCACACAGCCTGCTCACACCTCCCCAGGCCACTCCCACCACACAGCCTGCTCACACCTCCCAGGCCACTCCCATCCACACAGCCTGCTCACACCTCCCCAGGCCACTCCCACCCACACAGCCTGCTCACACCTCCCCAGGCCATTCCCACCCACACAGCCTGCTCACACCTCCCCAGGCCATTCCCACCCACACAGCCTGCTCACACCTCCCAGGCCACTCCCACCACACAGCCTGCTCACACCTCCCCAGGCCACTCCCACCCACACAGCCTGCTCACACCTCCCCAGGCCACTCCCACCACACAGCCTGCTCACAACTCCCCAGGCCACTCCCACCACACAGCCTGCTCACACCTCCCCTGGCCACTCCCATCCACACAGCCTGCTCACACCTCCCCAGGCCACTCCCACACACACAGCCTGCTCACACCTCCCCAGGCCACTCCCACCCACACAGCCTGTTCACACCTCCCCTGGCCACTCCCATCCACACAGCCTGCTCACACCTTCCCAGGCCACTCCCACCACACAGCCTGCTCACACCTCCCAGGCCACTCCCATCCACACAGCCTGCTCACACCTCCCCAGGCCACTCCCACCCACACAGCCTGCTCACACCTCCCCAGGCCACTCCCACCACACAGCCTGCTCACACCTCCCCAGGCCACTCCCACCCACACAGCCTGCTCACACCTCCCCAGGCCACTCCTACCCACATAGCCTCCCAGGACTCCGCTGCCCCCCGTGGCTCCTTAATGTACAGCACGCCTCCCTGCCTCGGCCAGTATCATCTGACGATCTCCCTCTTCCCTCAGTGTGAAAGGAGACTGAAGAAAAAGGGGTCGCTGCCCCCCAAGTACGCCTTGGAGCTGCTCACCATCTACGCCTGGGAGCAGGGCAGCGGGGCCACAAGTTTTGACACCGCCCAAGGCTTCCGGACGGTCCTGGAGCTGGTCACCCGCTATCAGCAGCTCTGTGTCTTCTGGACGGTCAACTACAACTTCGAGAATGAGACTGTGAGGAACTTCCTCCTGAAGCAGCTCCAGAGACCCAGGTGCCCCTCCCCTCCCCTCCCCTCCCCTCCCTCCCCTTAACCTGATTCCCTCCACCCCTACCTCCGCGAACTGGCTTCTCCTCCTGTGGGGGCCTGATTCATCCTCCTCCAGTGAAACTGCGGGAGGGGGTGCCAACCAACAGAGCCTCCTGCAGAGATACAGCCCCCGGGAGGCGGGAGGAAATGTCACCCAGAAGCAACAGGCGGAGGCCCCAGGCTCCGGGCCCCTGTGTGGCATCCATCTTTCTCGGTCACAAGGAGAAGTGGGATTCGTTACCGACTACGAGGCGGGGCAAGTGTGGTCCTGAGAACTAAGTGTCATTCATAGGCTGATGGATCCTACAGGCTGGTTACGGCCAGGTTTCACCTCCCCTTCCAGCACCGCATCCCACAAAACCTTCATCCTTCAAGGAGAAGAAGGCATCTCCGTTCAGCTGCTCAGAGTCACCAGCCAGGGACAAAAACAGCGGAAGCAAGAGAAAAGGAAATGGGCAAAAAGGAAGGAGCATGGGCAGAGTCTAGGGAAGAAGAGAGAACAAGACACCCTGGGTTGCCTACCATGGGAGTGGCCGCCTTAGTTACATTCCATTGGGTTATGATTATGCGTCATCAGTCAGTTGGCCTGGTTTGGAGAAGATGCCCTCACATCTATAATAATTAGTAGCTTTCAAAACATTTTTTTAAATATATTTTATTGATTTTTGACAGAGAGGAAGGGAGAGGGATAGAGAGTTACAAAAACATTGATGAGAGAGAAACATTGATCAGCTGCCTCCTGCACACCCCCTACTGGGGATGTGCCTGCAACCAAGGTACGTGCCCTTGACTGGAATGGAACCTGGGACCTTTCAGTCCACAGGCTGACGCTCTATCCACTGAGCCAAACCGGCTAGGGCTCAAAACATTTTTCGACAATTATTATTTAATTCCAGAAGATTACTTTGCATGGTATTAGTACAATGAATTCTGGACGTCCAAGTAGTAAGGACACATTGCTTTATTGCTGAGAGGAGGATGGGCCCACAACTCTGAGACCACTGACTCTAAGAAGCAGGCCCCTAACGTCTCCAACCCCTCGTCCAGGCCGGTCATCCTGGACCCAGCCGATCCCACCGGCGACGTGGGCGGAGGGAACCGCTGGTGCTGGCATCGTCTGGCGAATGAAGCCGCCGAATGGCTGTCCTCCTCTCTCTGCTTCAAGGACGGAACTGGAGGTCCCGTCCCGTCGTGGAAAGTGCCGGTAAGAATACCCTCCAGGCAGCGTGGTCTGGGGATGGCTCCGTGACAGGCTTCGATCACAGAGCTTCTCCTGCTGTCGCCACTTGGACTTTATTCAACCACAAGTGACAGCTCACCCACGTCAGGGGCTTGGGCGTTATTTGTTTGTGATTCTTCCCATTATAAGAAATCCCAAGGCAGGCACCCAGGATGCCCCTAACAGCTCCACTGTGCTTCCCCGTGAGCAGTTTCCCCGCTGTGGCACCATCTGCATTCCGTCTGGATCGTTCTTTGTGGTGGGGGCTGTCCTGGGCTGTGTCGGATGCTGAGCGGCATCCCTGGTCCCTACCCCCTCGATGTGACGATGTCTCCGGAAAGGGCCTCCGGACCTCCAGGTGGCAGGTTCGCGGTCCAGGCAGGAAGGACAGGAGGGGAAAGGTACCTGCTCAAGGCCATCTTCTCAGAAGCCTCATCCAGCAAGTTCTCTTCATGTCAGTGCCCAGAACCGTCCTGTGGCATCTGCTACTTAAAAGTGACTCCAAAGGGGGGGTGGGGGGCACGAATGGGATTGGGTCAACAACCAAGCGTCTGCCACACCTGCTCCTACTGCCCCTCTTACCAGGACACCTGCCATCTGTACACTTGGTTCTCCCGCCAGGACCTTGCTCACGGTCCCGTCAAAGCAGGGTTTCTCATCCTCGGCACTAGTGACATCCTGGGCCACATAGCTAGGTAATTCTTCTCCGCAGGGCTGTCGTGTGCATTATGGGATGTTGAGCAGCATCCCGTCTCCACCCACTGATACCACCCAGTTGTGACCATTAAAAATATCTCAAGACATTGCCTCATGTCCCGTGGGGGCCAAATCACCTGCTATGAAAGAACAACCCTCTCCACTCCACTCCAGGGTCAACTGTAGTTGTCAAGATCTGTGCTATCAACAAGCACCCCAAAATTATCCCTGGTAATATTTTACCCTCTCAGATACACTTCCTTCTTTTTTTTTTTCTGACCCTTTTAACCAAGGGGTTTGAATGCTCAGAACCCGTATGATTCTCACATGTCTGCTTCTTTCTTTCTAGACGGTGCAGACACCGGGAAGCTGTGGGGCTGGTGTCGGTCCTGTCATCAACGAGATGTTCTCGTCCAGAAGGCGCGGAATCCTAGACTGAAAATGCTCGGAGAAACTTCTCGAGGTCACCTGACAAGTGCTTTTGAAGAATCAGTTCACTGTGTAAACGCGTATCCCAGATCCCTTCTCCCTACCCCCACCCCTCACCCCCAAACTCCTTCCCTGGTTTCTTGGACGCCTCTTCAAATCAAGACTGCCAGGTCCTTCCCAGAAAGTCTCGTACGCTCTCGCCTTGCTGGGCTCTCACTCCGTGAGTGGCCTGCTTTATTAAAAATGTTTGCTCTCATCCGTATTTTTCCCATTAGCTCCTCCCTTTTCCTTCAAGTTTCAGAAGCGGATCCTCTCCATCTTCTGAGCGTGAAGCTCTTGACCTGCCCCTTGGTTCCCATAAGTCAGTGATCTTGCTTTCATAATCTCCCACCTCACCCGCCTCCCTCTGGGCACAAACCCTACCTGTGCCTGCCTCCTAAGCCAGTAGTAAGTCAGCCTCTTTAAGATCTCAAACTCTCCTAAGCCTTGGATTACAACTGTTGAGATATATTTATCTCCTGTTTCCTCCTTCCGAGCCTACCCTAGTCCCCCACCCATGAGTATCTTCTTGCCAAATCTAAAGGCTTTATCCTCTGGCTTTTTCTTCAAAGGTACTTGAAGATCTAAGTGTTTTAACCTCACATGTATCCTCTGAAAGTCTTATTACTGTCATGTATGCCAACTGCCATGTGGTAAACGAAAATGTCTGGCCCTGGCTCAGTGGTTAGAGCATAGGCCCTCAGACCGAAGGGTCGTGGGTTCGGTTCCCAGTCAAGGGCACGCACCTTTGTTGAAGGTTCCCCACCCCTGGGGCACGTGTGGGAGGCAACCAATCGACGTGTCTCTCTCCAATGTTTCTCTCTCTCCCCCTCCTCCCTCCCTCCCACTCTTTCTAGAAATCGGTGGGAAGAAGGTCTTCGGGTGAGGATTAAAAACAAACAAAAAAAGAACATGTCTGGTCTTTACCCCCAGTTCCTAGCACAGAGTTTCAAAACCCTTGCAGTTTCCCATAGGAGCGTCTTGTATTCATAATGAGCCCCTGCCAGCCAGCCAGGAGTTTATGCTCATGAGGTCTGGCCTCTTACCTTTCCAGGGAGGGGTTGGCCATGACAGAAAGAGGAAGCCAGAAATTAGAGGACTGAACTCCCAAGAGGAGAGAGGGTTGGAGACGGAGCTCAAGCCTGTGGCCAAGGATTGAATCAATCCTGCCTCTCTGATGAAACCCAATAAAAACTCTGGCCGGCCAGGCTTGAGCGGCTTCCTGGTCGGTAAATGCATCGATGTCTTGAGAAGATGGCGCATCCTGACTCCACGGGACAGAAGCTCCTTTGCCCAAGACCCTTCCAGACCTCACCCCCGATGTGCCTCTTCACCTGGCTATTCCTCTGTGCCCTTGACAATAAAACGGTGACTGCAGGTAGAATGCTTTCCCGAGTTCTACGGGTCATTCTGGTGAATTCCTGAACTTGAATTTGGAGTCAAGTTAGACAGTGCAAGTGGTCTGGGGACCCCCCTTGTGACTGGCATCTGAAGTGAAGTGGGGGCCATCTTCTTGGGACCTTGCCCTTGAACTGTGGGGTCTGCACTAACTCCGGGGAGGGTCAGGATTGAATTGACTTGAATTGTAGGGCACCCAGTTGGTGTCTGAAGGTTGGTTTTAGAACGCACCACTGCTCCCGTCTCGAAGAAAACACAGAATGAAAGAATGACCACCCTAAGTTGACATCTACTCAGTCTACAACTAGGTACCATTCCCTTCAAGATGTACAAACTTGCCCTAGACCAGGGGTGGGCAAACTTTATGACTCGAGGGCCACAATGGGTTCTTAAACTGGACCGGAGGCCGGAACAAAAGCATGGATGGAGTGTTTGTGTGAACTAATATAAATTCAAAGTAAACATCATTACATAAAAGGGTACGGTCTTTTTTTTTTTTAGTTTTATTCATTTCAAACGGACCGGATCCGGCCCGCGGGCCGTAGTTTGCCCACGGCTGCCCTAGACACATAGAGAGGGAGTGATCAGACACCGCCCCCTCCTCCCAGGGCGAAAATGCACCCAGCGGGACCCGTGACACCTACTTAACCTTAAACAAACATGAAGGGCCATTTACAGCCGTGAGCTAAGTGACTTCCCCAGGCACCTCACAGGCAGGCAGGGACCATTCGTCTTCCCCGCCAATGTCTTCTCAGCGTTCAGTAGACACTGAAGCTCCTCAAGAGCAAAGACAAGGAAGACCCCACAGTGATCAAGAAACGTGTGGTAGAAAAACAAAAGAAAGAAAGAAATGAGTTGTCATTGGTCATCGTGAGAAGTAACAAGGGCACCAACCCTTTTAAAAAAAAAAAATGGCAACTAACAGCAATGAAGAGGAACTCTTTAAACCCAGCCTTTCTTGCACAAATTGTATTTCAGGAGGAAAACACACCCAGCCATGACTGTTAAGGAAAACAATTTGGAACAGGAGACTTGCATTTACTGTCTGTGGAAGGGATGACACATTAGAAGCCACCATTTTGCAACTTCCATTGAAACAAATGATCCGGGCAGAGATTACCAACGGATGAATCCATTTGATGACGTGCAGCTGGGGGCAGACTGTCCCCTCCCAGAGCCTCCCAGCTGGGGGCAGACTGTCCCCTCCCAGAGCCTCCCAGCTGGGGGCAGACTGTCCCCTCCCAGAGCCTCCCAGCTGGGGGCAGACTGTCCCCTCCCAGAGCCTCCCAGCTGGGGGCAGACTGTCCCCTCCCAGAGCCACGGTTTCATCACAGCATCCAGAGAAGGACAGCCAGACACGGTGGTCCTGCTGGTGCGAGGCACACAGCACCATTCATTAAGTGTTTTTGCCAAACAACAACCAAAAAAAGGCTAGTAATAAACAAAAGGAGCCCTGACCGGTTTGGCTCAGTGGATAGAGCGTCGGCCTGTGGACTGAAAGGTCCCAGGTTCGATTCCAGTCAAGGGCATGTACCTTGGTTGCAGGCACATCCCCAGTAGGGGGTTTGCAGGAGGCAGCTGATCGATGTTTCTCTCTCATCGATGTTTCTAACTCTATCCCTCTCCCTTCCTCTCTGTAAAAAATCAATAAACTATATTTTTTTAAAAAATAAGCAAAAGGAATCGAGTTAGAAAGTTGAACGTTCCAGAGAAAACGTGTAGCCCAGACAGACTTCAGAAGAGAACGGCAAAGGAAGGAGGCCAGAGGTGGAAGGGCGCGCCCTCTCTCAGCCTCGGAGGGCGACGAGCCTGGAACAGAGCAAGAATCCAACTAAGTGGGTTCAAGGTCAAGATTCCGGCCCGTAGTCCACTCCCGTTACCCTGGCAATGAGGGCCCCACTGGCATCAGAGAAAGTCAGGGATGACCAGACACAGGGCCACACGTGGCGAGTGGCCAATGGCCCAGGAGGAGCTTGGGAAGAGTTCGATGGGCAGACCACGAACGAGACCACGCGTGGAGAGAGTCCGTGGGTACAAGGACTTTCTGGAGCCCGTAGGCTGGGAGCCACAGCTGCTCTGCCGTGAGGCTCCTCCGGCTGAGCTGGGTCCCGTCTGAGCAGGCAAAATGTTGTCACTCTTCAGTTCTATTTATTTTTTTTCTTTTAAAATATATTTTTATTGATTTCAGAGAGGAAGGGGGAGAGAGAGAGAGAGAGAAACATCAATGAGGAGAGAGAATCATGGACTGGCTGCCTCCTGCACGCCCCACACTGGGGATTGAGCCTGTAACCATGGCATGTGCCCTGACCGGGACTCGAACCATGACCTCCTGGTTCATAGGTCGACGCTCAACCACTGAGCCACACCGGCCGGGCTCTCCAGCTCCATTTCTTGGCATCAGTGCCTGGGATGAGCCCGGGAAGTGAAAAGCTCTCCGGGTGTGAGCTGGCCCCTCGGAGGGGACCTGGCGGGAGGAAGTTGGCAGAAGCCGGATGTGGGGATCCTAGTGGCCCGACCCAACCGAGGGGCCCAGCGGAGCCCTGCTTGCTCGTCTTGGGTGCAGCTCCTCAGACAGGAGCCGAATCCAGGCCCCTGTCCCTTCCATGACTGCTGCAGGGCGGGCTGGGGGTTGCCAGGGTAACATCTCTGGTTCTGAGGGAGGAGGCGCCAGTTGATGGAGCGGGAAGGCATCACCAGGAGAAGGGGAAAGGCTCCGTTTTGGGGGGGCCCGAGGGATTTCCGAGAGACGCTTCCCCAAGGCCTGGCCATGATGATGTCCGGAATAATGGGAGAATGAGAGCCACGCAGATGGCTGACAGGGGAAGAGAAAATGCCACGAAGCCCACAGGAGGCCTGGGAAGCAGGTAGGGGTGTGTTGGGCACCATGACAGCCCCCACCCCCCAAGGATGTCCACGTCCTAACCCCGAACCTGGGACTGTTACCTGACGTGGCAAAGTTAAGGATCTTGGGATGGGGTGTTCTGGGTTACTCAGGTGAACTCAATCGCTCTCCCAGCCCTAAAGCAGAGAGCCTGCCCCACCTGGTGTGAGAGTTCCAGTGGGAGAAGAGGCAGGAGCTGGCGTTGCTCAAAGAGGCAGAGCCATGAGCCAGGGTCTGTGGGCGGAGAATGACCCCAGCTGGCAGCAGCCATGACACAGGGACCTCAGGCCCGCAGTCACGTGGAAACGGACTCCAACCCGGGCGAGCCTTGAACCCGGGCGTCCCCGGAGCTTCCAGTCGGGAACGCAGCCGGCCAGCCCCTTGATTTGGACTTGGGGGACCCAGAGCCGAGAAACCGACAGGCCTGCTGGGCTTCCACTGACAGACTGTGAGGTAATGAACTCGCCTCGTTGTGAGCCCCTGGATGTGTGGCTGTGTGTTTGGGCAGTTACCAGCCTCCCGGGGGCAGCAGTGAGCGCTGCGGGGCTGGGCCCCGGGGGGACTCCAGCCTGTGTCCAGGGAAGGCGAGTCACCTGTGAGAGGGAGGAGGCTGCCCTCCATTCTTCTGACACCAGACTGGGGAGGGGGGTCCCCATGCTGGCCAATCCCCCAACACTGGTCAGGTGTCCTACAATTCAAGTAACCTCTGACACAGTCCGCCTGGACCTCATGTCAGAGGCCGCAGGGTGAGGATTCAGTCCCACAGGACGCCTTCCCCTCGCCCCCCTGCCGACCCGTCACGAGTCGGGGCCTCCAGGGTTCCCGCCCTCCTCAGGTTCAATCATTTGTCAGAATGGCTCACAGGCCTCCGAGAAGCAGCTTGCTTGCTGGATTACCGGTTTCTTATAAAAGCTATAACGCAGGTGAAGGCTGTCCTCCCGGCTTGCAGATGGCTGCCTTCCCCCCATGTCTGCATGTGGGGGTGGGGGGCAGGGGAGAGAGAGGAGAGAGGGTTCTTGCTCTCCTAGATTTCCCCCTTGCTTCCCCATTCCCCCTGTTAAAGGAAAATACTGGATCTCTAACAATTTCATGTCAACCCGCTTGCGTGGGGGAATTCGCACTCAGAGTCAGCATCCCAGCCCCCCCCCCCCCCCCCCGCCTGCCCAGGGTGTGTCTCCCGGACGCCATCCACAGGGAGTTCTGTCTTCCCTGCTCACACCCTCTACCCTCCTCCTTCATTCTCAGTCCTTCTCCTGCATCTCCCTCCTTTCTCCTGAGGGACCTCTGGGCTACTCCTGCAGCTGCCCGTAGCAGCCCAGCTTTGACTGCCATCGTGTGGCATCAGGATGAAATTCGCCTGAGCAGGAAGCAGGCCAGTCCTAGGACACGGTGAGGCGTGCTGGAAGCCCCGGTAACGTGGTCCAGGGAGGGGGTTCATTCTGAATCATGATCCCTGCAGTGAGGCATCGTTAAACAAGCTGTTAGTTCCACACAGAGCCCACGTGCTCACCAGGAGCAGAGGAGGAAAAGCCAGCCAGCGGCCCTTAAACAACTTTGTTTTCTTTTTATAAAGATTTTTATTGATCTTTTTAGAGAAAGAGGGGATGGGGGAGAGAGAAAGGTCTACTTATTGATGCGCTCACTGGTGGATTCTTGCATGTGCCCTGACCAGGGATCAACCCACAACCTGGGCGTATTAGATGATGCTCTAAGCAACTAGGCTCCATGCTGGCCACTGGGACTCGGGGGACATGAGGGACAGTCTGCTGGGGTCTCCACAAATCTCGTGTGGCCACTGCCACACAAGTCTCCCTAACTTTGCCTCGAGCACGCTATGAAGTCTGTAGGTGCGATAGTCACTTAGCAAGGATAAGGGCCAAGCTTGAGCCCCAAAAGCCACCGCCCTCAGTACAGCAATTCCCAAGTACAAGCAGGGGTCCTCCGTGACATGCTTGAGCAGCTGCTAGAAACAGCACCCACCTACATGCCAACATCTGGTCCCTGGAGACAGTATCCCCCAGCTGAGCCGGGTCCCCAACATCCTTCCCCACCCTCACAAACCATGGAAATCAACCTGTCACTCACCTGTTCATGGAAGCCCGTGTTCGTCGCAGCACTTTTCACAGCAAGCCGGGTGCTCATGGCCAGGTGAATGGCTGAACAGAATGTGGTGTTCACATGCAGTGGAATGTTGCTCAGCTTTAAAAAGGAAGGAAATTTTGACACATGCTACCACGTGGATGAACCTTGAAGACATTATGCAACGTGAAAAAGACCAGTCACACAAGGACAAATGCTGTTTAATTCCATTCACATGAAGTATCTAGAGATGTCACGATCAGAGGGACAGATGTGGGAATGGTGGTTGCCAGGGGAAGGGAGGAATGGGGAGTTAGGGTTTAATGGGTGCAATGTTTTAGCTTTGTAAGATGAGAAAGTTCTGAAGATTGGTTGCACAACCATGTGAATGTATTTAACACTACTTAATGCACACTTAGACATAGTAACGCTCGGCTGGCGTGGCTCAGTGGTGGAGCGTCGACCTATGAACCAGGAGGTCACGGTTTGATTCCCAGTCAGGGCACATGCCCAGGTTGCGGGCTTGATCCCGTGTAGGGTGTGCAGGAGGCAGCGGATCAATTATTCTCTCCCATCATTGATGTTTCTATCTCTCACTCTCCCTTCCTCTCTGAAATCAATAGAAATATATATTTAAAGAGAAATACTTACAATGGTAAATTCTATGTTATGTGTTTTTACCACAATAAAAAGTAAATAAAGATGAATTGCCTGGAAATCCTCCCAGCATTAGAGCAAAATGGCCCCAAAATGACCACCAGGGGGCGCTGTACAGCCATTTCAATGGCAGTTTCTAGAGGGGAGGAAACACTAGGGTCCCTGAGAAAGTTAGATCTCTCTCCTCTCTTCTCCTCTCCCCTCTCTCCTCCCCTCCCACCCTCTCTCCTCCCACCCTCTCTCCTCCCCTCCCTCCCTCTGTCCAAGTTGGACCAGATCTGCTCAGCACTCCAGGGACATCCCTGTCCCACCCCCTCGGAGCCCCGTTTTTCCTCTGGGTCCCTTCCCTCTGTGTGGGAGACACAGCGGTCCTGGCTGTTGTGTGCCCACCCGCCCAGCTGCACTCAGGCCTCCAGATTGCCCGGCACTGGAGAAGTGGGCGACCGGACTCACCTGCCCCAGGTTACCCAGAGATGAGGGTACATCGCACTGGAAATGGGCCACACACCTCCTATCCCAGGGCCAAGAGCGTCAAAGGATTTTCTGGTTCGGCCGCTCACTGTGCGTGTCATAAGCTCGCTGGGCGTCCGCTTCCTCATCTGTGAAATCTGTGATAACACCCGGGAGGATGGGAATTGCTCAATGAAGTCCCCAAGCCCAGCCGGAGTGGCTTAGCAGTTGACCTATGAACCAGGAGGTCATGATCGATTCCCAGTCAGGGCACATGCCTGGTTTCCTGCTTGATCCCCAGTAGGGGGCGTGCAGGAGGCAGCCGATCAACGATTCGCTCTCATCGTTGATGTTTCTCTCTCTCTCTCTCCCTTCCTTTCTGAAATCAATAAAAATACTTTTTAAAAATAAATAATAAATATGAGGCCTAGAAAGCACTGGATGAATGGGCTGGTTCCCATCCCACAGCCACATCAGGCTGGCCTGGGTCTCCGCCCGCCTCCCAGTGGCGTCCCCAGCACAGCCTGCTCTCCACTTTGCATTTTCTCCTAAGAAACCCGTACCAGGAGCTTCTGGCCACAGGGTCGACCATTTAACCAGGACGGACTCAACTAACTTGCAACCCAGTTAAACCATCTCAAGGCAACTGAACTGCCTCCTGGAACCCGAGGAAAAAACTGAACAGCAAATCGCTGGGAAGAGCAGACTCCGGATATGGGCTCTTTGGGGAACCCTGAACAGCCTCTGTCTCCTCCCCTCTGCCCCCCTCCCTAAGCCTGCTTGGTTCAGGACACCCCGAACTCCCTCCCTCCAGCCCACAGACCTCACTGCCATTCCTAGAGCACGCCACCTCAGGGCCTTTGCACTTGCTGTGCCCTCGGCTTGCGGTTCACTGACTCCCTCCTTCAAGTCTCTCCGCTCAGCTGTCACTCAATGGCCCCTCCCTTGACCGACTGATTGAATATTGCAGCCCCCCATCCCACAGGCTCTAGCCCCCTTGCCTGATCTTTTCCTTTTTATCTTAGTTCAGAACAAAAAAAGGATGAAACAGTCCTTGGTTCATAACCCACTCCCTTCAGCTTTTAATGATTAATTTTAATAATAAACCCCGTGAAACCACCCTCCCCCCCCACCGCAAACGGAAACCAGAATCTTGGTGATAACCTACATCTAACCATGTGGTTCCCCCACCCCAGCACCACGTCACCCCGACACCGTCATCCTCATCTCAGATCCCGTGTTCATACCTTTCAAAGTTTATCATTACACGTGTGTGTGTATAATTAGTTGCCTTTGGCTTTATAGACAGGGTATCCTGTTTATGGAAGGGGCCGTTTCCACTGGCTGTCCTGAGTTCCGTCCGTATCGTGATGGGTGGCACTCGCTCCATCATTCTGACGGCCGTGTAGTGTTTCATCGTGGGGATTCATTCGTCTCTTCTCCCACAGCTGGGCATTGGGTTTGTGTCGCGATTTGGGGCACCGTGAATAGAGCCCCTATAAATATTCTCCCACGTGGCTCTTGCTGGAGATGGGCAGGCATTTCTCCAGGGTCCATACTTTTAGGTAGAAGCACTGGGTCAGGGGCCTGCACGGGCTTGGCTTTAGGAGATAAAGCCAGACTGTATTCCCACCAGGAGGCGCCAATTTACGTCCCCACCAGCAATGTGTAAGATGCCCATTTCCCCCAGGGCACTCACACTTTATGATATATTATGTATTTTACTTAGGAACTTGTTCGTTTATTCTCTATCCCTCCCTCCCTCCCCCCCCCCCCCTACACACACACACTCTAAAATGTCAGCACCAGGAGGGCAGACATTTTGGACTCTTGTTCACTACACTATCCCCCGCGCCCAGATTGGTGACTGGCACATAGTAGTTGCTCAATAAGTATCTCTGGTTGTATAAACAAGGTGATGGCCCAATACAAGCCTGAGAGCTCATATTTGTACTGTTGGCCCAAGGACCAGGAGATGGGCTAATTGAACCCTCTCTCCGTCTCAATCCTCCCCGCGCCCCCAATCCAGGAAAGGACCATTGGCCAAAAGCTACCGAAGCCTAGACTCCCAGGCCAACTGAACCAGCGTTTCTGAAGGTGGGGCTGCCCCTCCAGTCATTCCCCAGGGCTCTTAGGATAAAACTCCCCAACCCATGCTGGCGTGTCTGGGCCCCACGTGGTGGCCCTGCCCACTTCGTCTTGCTCCACACTCACCCCTGCTCCATCTCTGGCCTCCTCTCCATTGCTCTAACACACCAAGCTCTCTCCCACCCCGGGCCTTGGCGCACCCCTGTCCCCGCTGGTCTTCCTCTGCTTCGCCTATGAAGACTGTGCATCTGGGGAGTCGCTGAAACGTCACCTCCTCTGAGAGGCCCTTCCTGGTTCCTGAGACCCAGTAAGATCCCTGTTAGAGACCCTGAGAATAACTATGGCTCTGGCAACATTCTGTAAGCACACTTTGTGTGATTCTTTGGTTTGCCTCTCTCTCTCCCACTAGACTACGCTGTTTTGGTTTCCTCTATGTCTCAGCACATCGCCCAGTGCCTGCCACGTAGGCAGAATCCAGTATTTGGTGACGGAGGGATGGCTCAGTAGGAGGAAAGGAGGGAGGGGAGGAGGGCACACTCACAGATGAATGTTTAGATGAGTGAGTGAATAGAGGGATGGATAGATCATGAATAAGAGAGAGAAAAAAAAAGTTAGGTCATCTCTCTCTGCCTTCTTTCCAAGCCACCATAATGCTGCCCTGAGCGGCCTGGCCGGCGCTCTCAAGAACATCCACAATGCCGAGAAGAGAGGCATCTCCAGCTTCCTTTGGGTCATGTTCAAAGTCATCATCTGGTTTCTCCCGGTGGTGACGAAGCCTGAATCCAGGGGCAAACTGAAATCATTGATGATCAGAGTGCGAACATCACTGTGACCGTCACTCACGTGCCGCTGAGGTCAGGGTGATCCGCCCCAGATTGGACGTGGAGCTCGAACAGCTAGGAAAGCGGCCGGACCACCTTCTCCTCTCTCACCAGTTTGATTTCGTCGTACTGATGACCTCAGCTCATAGCATGGCTGCGAGGAAGCAAGACGAGAACACACAGAAGAGAAAACCCTGGGGTTCTTTTTCTAGGGATTTAATACATACACTTTTTTTTTTAAGTTCATGATTGAGGGTTTGTCCTATTGGCTTGTAAGTACCTGGCACATGATAGGTACTCAACACCCAATAACCGTCATGTACAGAGCACCAGCCACATCGTACACGACGGATAAGACCCAGTCCCTGGCCTCCTGGGTGCCTCCTCTAGCAGGGGTGGCACTGAAGTGGCTAAAGGTGATACAGTGTGTCCCATCCAGGTATGGGGAAAGGAGGAGAAAGGCAAATGGAATGAGTTCAGGGAAGGCTTCCTGGAGGAGGTGACATGGACTTAACCCTTCAATGGCATTATACAGTCTGGTGTCTTGGGTTCTTCTGTGTAACTTCCTGGTAAATTTCCATGTGACCCTGAGCCAGGCTTTTCCCCACCCTGGGATCCCCAGGTCCCCTTCTCTAACATAAGGTTGTTGAGCATCACAACCTCCTTTAAGAAGAATCTCTGAAAGACAGAGCCCTTATTCCCAGAAAAACGCAGACATGTCTGTGTGTAAGGGGCAGGGAGGCCTTCACGGACCACCCCCCCCCCCCCCGGAAGCCATCGGTGGAGCCTAGGCTAAGATCCCAGAGCTCAGGGATCCTGGGGACCCACAGGCACCTCACCCTTATCCCTGCAGCGCTGGCCCTGCCCTCAGTCAGAAGCCCTCTCTCTAGACTGTGCAGGCCCAAGCCGCAGAATCAGTGGCCCAAGCCGCAGAATCAGTGGCCCAACCTGGAAAAGCCCATCAGGCCCGGGGCTGCGGAGAGAGCAGGAGCCTGGGGAGGGGAGGGCACTCCGGCTGGCTGGGGAACCGGAGTTCAGGTTCTGGGAAAGCGCCCCCGAGCAGCCTGCCCATGACCTCCACTAGTTTATCACCATCTGCCCTGGGGAGGAAGGGAGCGTGGGCCGCCCTGGGCAGGCTCCCAGACAGGACACTGACCCCCATCTGCTGCCCAGACTGGAGTTCCCGGATGCATCCTTCATCTTCCCTAATCTAAACACCCGAGGCCCCGGGTGGTCCACCCCTCCCAGCTGACCTGTGTCCTCAGCTGCATCCAGCTTGCCAGCGGAGGGAGAGCCGGCCATCCCATCAACACGTGAGCCGCCGGCCATCACCTGCATCCCTTTCCAGCCAGCCAGCCCTCACCCATCATTTATTGAGCACCTATTGTTTGCAAGCATCTGTGAATGAGATGAGGAGGGCTTGCACTTGCCTTCTCAGAAAGTCTCTGCCTCCTGGCCCAGGTCCCCCGCCACACCCCCAGCAGGATGCTGCAGCCATCCCACTCACCTGGAGCAGGTGTGGGCTTCCGGGAATTGAGCTCTGGGCTGGCTAATTGGGTTCTGGGAGAATCTGCTCTGGGTTGGTGTTTGGGCGCTGCTCTTCGCTGCTGTGTGATCCTGGGCCTGTTTCTTGCCCTCTCTGGGCCTCACTTCAGAGTCCATGATTCCATCCGCTCTGAAATGGGCCCCACCTCACTCCCCGCCCCCAGACTGGTTGAAGAAGAGAATGCTTCTCTAGAATGGTTTTAAGATCTTTCTTTAGACCATCTCTGGGTCTTATTAATTCCGTCAAGCACTTATTGAGCACCTAGTATATGCCAGGCCCTGGACTGGGCACCGGGAATGTAAAGATGACCAAGCTTCCAGCCGGCGACCCACGGGCACCTCACCCCATGCCTGGCGCCCTGCTTGGCGTCCGGAGACCTCCCGGTCCCAGGCGGGCCTAGCGAGGATTTGGGGCGCCCCAGGGACTCGTGTGAGCGCTCTCGCTGCGATCTGTCTCCTCCCCTTCCTCCTCCGCCCTCTCCTCCTCCCCTCCCCTCCCCTGAGCGCGCCGCGGCCGCCTCCCACCCGCGGGATCCCGGCGGCCGGCAGCCGGCTCACGCGTCCGTCCGTCGGCGGCGTAGTCTGTCCGCGCGTGGCAAGCCCGGCGACCCGGCGCGGGCGGCCGCGGGAGGAGAGGGCGCGGAGGCGGGACCGCGGCTCCCTCCCGCCCGGGAGGCGACGGTGCCGGAGCGCGATCGGGAGGCAGAGGAGAGGCAGAGGCGAGGCGGTGAGAGCGCGGAGCCGAGGGACCCCACCCCTGGCTCCTGCGGGCCCACGCGCCTTTGGGAGGCTGGGCTCGGGGAGGGGCGCTCACCCCAGGGCGGGAGCCGGGACCATCCAGCTCCGGCTGCGCCGCTCCCAGAACGCGACCCCCGAGGGGCCTGGGCCGCGCCTGCAGCGCCGCGCATCCCCGCGCAGCCCCGCGCACCCCGCATCCCTGGCTGCGGGAGGAGCGCGCTCGGGAAGCTGAGGAGGGGGCTTCGCCGGCGGGGGTCTCCGAGAATCCGCCCCGGGCTCAGCCGGGCCCGCGGGCCTGCCCCTGGCGACCGCGGCGGGGACCCCCTCCACCCCCTTGCTGCCCACCCCCATCGGTTCCCCATTGTTCTCCGGCGATCGCTCTCCGGGGAGGGGAGAGGGGGTGCCGCGCTCTGTTCTTAAAGGGCCCTCTCTCCTCCTTGTCTCCCGGCAGGTCGCGAGCACGAGTGGGGTGGGGCGTGCCCGCGGGCCCCCGCCCCCTGGGCCCTCCGCGCAGCTCGGGAGCCGCAGCCAGGAGGCCGGCTGGGGACACGCCGCCCCCCTCCCCAGTGCGTTCCTCGGCCCCCCGGGCCTTCCAGGACGCGGGGAGCAGGGCCCCGGGGGACAGGGACGCCCCTGCAGCAGGAGCCGTCGGTGGGGCGGCCCAGAGGAGGCCAGCAGCCCCGCCGGGCCAGGCGCAGGGCCTGGGACGCAGTTGCGAGCGCAGAGGGCTGGCTGGGCGCCGCGGGAGCAGCAGGCGGGGCGCCTCCGGGGGACAGGCCCTGCGCTGCCTGGGAAGAAGGACAGACCAGCCGGCGAGAGACTGGACCGGGCGGCTGCCTCACTCCCCGCGCTGGGCCGAGGGATCCAAGGAATTGAGAGCAACGTTTGTCCTAAGAAAGACACTTGCTGTCCGAGCAGCACCAGCACCGTCGCCTGAGACAGCGCCAGGAGCCTGGGACCCTCCCACACTCATGTAACTGAGGCCCCTGGGCCTCCCGGAGGCCAGGCAGCGAGGACGGAGGCCACACAGGCCTCGCTGCTTCCCTGGGGAGAGGGGACGTCCCCCGCCTGCTCCCCGGCCCAGGCCCAGGCGCCGGGCCAGTCACCGCGGGGTCCTGGCCCCCGAGGCGGCAGCGGCCATGTCCCGGCCAGGCCAGGGCGTCATGATGCAGGTGAACGGGCTGGGCTTCCCGCCGCAGAACGTGGCCCGCGTGGTGGTGTGGGAGTGGCTGAATGAGCACAGCCGCTGGCGGCCCTACTCGGCCACCGTGTGCCACCACATCGAGAACGTGCTCAAGGAGGACGCCCGCGGCTCCGTGGTCCTGGGGCAGGTGGATGCCCAGCTGGTGCCCTACATCATAGACCTGCAGTCCATGCACCAGTTTCGCCAGGACACAGGTGAGCGGACTGGCCCCCCACCTCACCCCACCCCACCCCATCCCATCCCACCCTGCCCCACCCCGCCCCACCCCACCCGCGGGCCAGGCTGAGACACAGACACCACCAGCATCACTCCCTCACACCACCTCTAAGGTGGGAGCCTGGGGCTTCAGGAAGGCCAGCCTGCTGATCCCACCTCCCCTCTCTTCCCCCCCAGAAAGGGACAGCCTGGCCTCGTCCAGTTTAAGAGTTCAGTCCCAATCCAGCCTCTGAGTTGAGAGCCTTCGGCCAGTTACATCATCCCCTCTCTGGGGCTCAGTTTCCTCATCTGTAAAATGGATTCATGGCTCTCACCGCCGTGTGAGGATTGAACAAAACTGGGCTCACTGAGCACAGAGCGTAGGACACTAGTACTCAGCGCAGTGAAAGGACTTCCCATGCACTCCCTCACTTGATTTTTTCCCATCACGGGCAGTTACGTCTTATGACTGTGTTAGTATTAGCAGTCATCCCATTTAACAGAGTGAGCAACTGAGACTCACAGCAGCTAAGTGATTTAAAGTCAGCGCTGGGATTCAAGCCCAGGCCATTGACTTCCACAGCCAGCGCTCTGCACTGGTACCTCTACCGGCTCCCCGTGGTGGTGGTGGTGTCGGGTGGCATGATGCTGGTGGTGTTGATGGGGGGCGGGGCCGGAATGACGGAGGAGATAGAGTGGGTGGTGGGAGTTGTGACTGTGTTGCTGACGGCTGTGTTGGTGGTTGTCTTGGGGTTGATGAGATGGCGCGGTGGCGATGGAGAGAATGAGGCTGGTGGCAGTCTTGGTGGTGGTGTGATGGGTGACAATAGTGGTAAAAATGGGGAGGTCCAGTCCCAGGGACGTGCCGTCACCGCAGAGATCTCCCCGAGTCATTGCCTGGTGGTCCCTGTGACAAGCTGGTGGGCAGTGGCGGGGGGGGGGGGCGGGGGGGGGGCTGCCTCGTGGGGGCGGCCAAAGAAACCTTGTCCTGTTCGATCCCAAGGGCCAGCTGGTGGGGGCTTGGGGCCGTCCTGGGAGTCCCTGGATGGCAAGACCACATGGAGACAGTAGGACACGTCCCTTCTCCCACAGACCCAGGTGGCTGTTTAAATTTACATGAATTAAAGTTAAACACAGTTTACAATTCAGTTCCTCCGTCCTGCTAGCCCATTGCCAGTGCTCAGGAGCCACCCATGGTTGACACATGGGACAGACAGATCCAGAAGGGGGCCGTCATCGCGAGGTGCTGAGGGTCGCTCTGCTCCAGAACACGGCGTGGTGCCCACCGCATGGTCACCGGGTGTGGGAACGCAGGCAGACCCGTAGCAAATGGTTTACTGACGTTCCTTCTCAGAACGTCTATGTTCCCATAACTCCAGGCTTTGACTGCGGTCACTGGTGCGCCAGGCTTTCATTCACCCACCACACGATCGTTTATTCATTTCCTGCTGTGTGGCCAACCCTGTGCTAAGCACGAGGCCCCTGCAAGGAGCCGGCCCTGAGCAGAGGGTGGCCACTGGGGGACCTCGGCTGGAGGTCCCGGCATAGCCGGTGTGGGCGGAGAGCAAACACACACGGAACCTCACAGATCATCAGCTGCCGGGCTGTGAACATGAGATAAACCTGGCCTAGGGGTGGTCACGGAAGGCTCGCTGAGGAAGGGATGTCAGAACAGGAGTTTGAGGAGTAAGCGAAGGGCGCCAGTGTTCCGGGAGGGGGAACCGTGCAAAGGCCCTGTGGCAGGAAGGAGAGGACGTTCGAATCCGTTGCGTGAGGAAGGCCACACAAGAGGAGGTGGGAGCCCGGCCTGGACGGCCACGAAAGGACTTTAAATGTTTCGAACAAGTCACCATCGCGTCCTCGCGCCCATTTTCCAGAGGCCGGTGCCCCTGCCGCCTGCTCTGGTTTCTCCCGGAGGCTGAGGTCGGCCGCAGGAGGCGGCTTTTCTCGCGGCTCGGAGTTTGGTGTTTTCTGCAGATTCGGAGCGGGTGCTGGGTGGCAATGTTCCAGGGTCTGGTTTGGGGAGTTGGGTTCCTTAGAACAGGGGTAGGCCCCCCGAAGGCTGCCTCGCTGGCCCATTTGTCTTTGATTCCCCCCCCCCGTGTTGGGGCCCTTTTCTCTTCACAGCACCCCCACTTGGGTTCCTCGCTCCTCCATCCCCCCTTCAGCAGGCCCTTCCTCTCAGCCGCACCTCTGCCACAGTGCAGCTTCTCTGGGTCCCCCGAGGTTCAGCTTCCTCACTTCCCCACACCCCCTCCCGGAACTGCTCACTCCACACCTGCCTGTTTGCCGGAAAAGGGAAAAAAGCCCTCATCCTCCGTGGGAGGGAGGAAGACTGGGAACCTCTGGGGCCAGTGGGGACCTAGAAAGCCTGGAAAACCGCTAGAGGGAGGGGCCGATGCCTCCCACCGGACATGTCATAGTGCGCCCACTTCTCCCAGGACATCTTGTCCTCATCGTTAATGGTCCAGGGAAGGCCCTCAGGCAGGTGTCCTCACCTCTCCAGGCCTCAGTTTCCACATCTGTGAAATGGACATTTCACATTTGCGAGGAAGGTTGTTGGGTTGATGGAAAGAACCAGGCCTGTTATTTTATCCCACAAACCTTGACTATGTGCCTAACCTGTGCTGAATATTATGGATGCACAAGACGAGTGGCAGATCCTAAATCTTAAAAAGATTCTTCTCTTCTCTTCTATTCTCTCTCTCTCTCTCTCTCTTTCTCTCTCTCTCTCTCTTTCTCTCTCCCTCCCTCCCCCCCACACGAAACAATATAAAGTTGTAAAACCCAAAGCTTGCATATATGTGCTGAAATAGACACAGCTTCTATCTAGATCGTGTCGTTATAAAATTCTTGATACGTCCATTGAGGCTGAACTTGAACTTGGGGGATACAGCAGCATGCCCAGCTTTGCTAGTGCCCTAACATTGGAGCCAGCCAGGGTCAGATAGGACATATTTCAGCCTGTGTGGGCCCCACAGTCTCTGTTGACACAGCTCGCCGCCGCCGCGGCAGCGTAGGAGCAGCCATGGACGGTGTGTAGATGAATGAATGCGGCCGTGTTCTCACTCTCAGCTCGTGAGCTGCGCAGAAGCAGGCGGAAGGCAGTGGCCTGGGCTGCCGTGTGCCAACCCCTGCCCATCATGTTCTTATCCTGCATGGGGGCAAGCCAGTGCTGGTGTCACGCACGCCCGGCGCGGCGTATGCTGAGATGCCTGCCTGTGATGTGTGCCGGGGTCGGCGTCCATGCGTGTGCAGGCACACACACGGCCCCGGACCACGTGCACGCGGCCCGTAGAGGAAAGCCAGGGGACAGGCTTGGACCGCAGGCTGGGGCTGCTGCTTGCTCAGCCGGCGCCCCCTCACCTCTCCCGCATGGGCTGCTGCCTGGTGAGGTTCCCTTGGAAGCCTGGCAGGTCCATGTGGAGGGGAATGCTGTGACCCTGGGCCTCCTCTCCCTCTGTGGCTGGAGGGGACGTCTGGCAGCCTCTGCCCGTTCTGTAGCTGGAACAGCTGAGGCTGGGGGAGGCCGGGCTGGGGACCGTCCATATCTGCTGTCCCCAAGGCTCACAACAGGACCGAACCTGCGCCCCCAAGCTGCCAGGGGAGCAACAGGCGGCCCTGCTTCAGCATCTCCCGAGCCGACACCATCCCTTGGAGGGTGGCCTGAGCTCCACTCAGGCCTGGTCCCTGCCTTTATGGGCACATCTGTTGGAAGACACGCTCGGGCTGTTGGAGACTTGGGGACGAGGGTGCCCAGATGGAGGAGCAGGCATCACCAGGGAAAACACTGCCAGAATGTAGACTCCTAGGCAGGTCATTGTACAGAGAGCAGACTGAGGCTCAGAGAGGGTGAGTAACCTGCCCAAGGTAACACAGCCAAGCCATCCCAAGGGGGAACCCAGGCCTTGCAGACAGTTCTCAGGGATAAAGAACAAGGTGACCTTCAATGCTGGGCTGAGAAAGTCCCCTCTCCCTTCTCCCTTGAGAGCTGAGTTGGGACCTGTTGTCAGGGTTTCTAGCTCCCTAGTTGCAGGACCCTTTGGGACCCTCTCCCAGCCAAGCACGGAGGCAGGGTGCTGAGCCCAACATCAGGGTGAGAGGGTTAGGCACGTTTGGGTGGGGAGGCGTCTGTGCCAAGTGGCACAGGTTTGTCCACACATGGGTGTTGTTCATTCCCACTGGTCACACTGCCTCCATTTCTGCCCTCACAGAGCCTCCCCGCACCCCCCCTTTTGGCCTCTGGCTGCTCGTCTGGCTCCGGAGTCTCTTCTGACACCATCAGTCCATCCTCGCTTTTATTTACAGTCAGAGGTGCCTGCTCAGTGCCAGGCCCTGGGCGAGGTCTGGGGACCCCTGCCTAGTGGGTGTAAGAGCCCAGTGGAGGCGAAGGCAGAGACAATGATGGGAATGGCAGTTGAGCCCTCTGACCGCAAGGCCACCGATGGAGATCTTGGCTGGCTCTGTGACCACAAGCCCCTCCACCTCTCGGAGCCTCAGTTCCCTGAACTAAAAGGGGAATCAGAATAGGCCGTACCCGAGAGGGCTGTGTGAGGATTAAAGGAGGTAATACAGGTGAAGCACAAAGAACATCAGTTTGCACGCCATGAGCACTCGCGCTCAAGCAGGAAAAATGTAAATGCCTCAGAGGAGAGGGACCTTTGGCCGGGCGATGGGCGAGGTGTGTGCCTGAGGCCTCTGAGAGGGAGGGCTTCCCGGAGGGGGAGTCCTCAGAGGGTCTGTGTGGTTTGAGGAACACCTTGAGGTGGAGAGAACAGCGTCAGCAGGTCCCGGAGGAGACCTGGGGCCCGGGTGGGAAGGGAGGCTGTGACAGAAGAAAGAGGAGGAGGGAGGGGGGAAGGGAGGCCTCTTGGGTCCCATGGGGCCTGGCTGGGCTGCCAGCTGCTGCTTTTTAGTGGTCAGACCCCAAGGGACCCAGAGCCACGCTGCAGAACCAGCCTTGTTAATTATGGGTCCTCAGAGGCCAGAGCTGGAGCTGATGCACACTTCCGTACAGTCCGGCCGGCTCTCTCCACCAGCCAGCAGGCATCGCCCCATTTGTCACAGAGCAAGGCTGAGGCTCAGAGGGAGACACCGGCCCAAGCAAGGAAGAGGTGGGTCGGAGATTCAGATCCAGGTGGGCAGCGCCCACCCCACGCCCACCCCGCCTGCCCCAGCACCTTGGACAGCGCCGTCAGGGCCCTGCCACTCCTGCAGGGTTAGGGGCGAGGCATCCTGGGTCAGATCCTCCTCCCGGCCCCTCTCTCTCCTCTCACGTTCCTGTCCCCCTCCCCTCTCCATCCTCCCCTGCTTGTCTCCCAGCCCTCCGGCCTCATGGGTCTACGGGAGCTGTAGCGTCCGACCTAGAGATGAGGGAGGTGCTGGAAGCTGTGATGGGAGGTGGTGGGTTGGAGTAGGGAGGTGATGGGGAAGGTGGTGAGAGCTGGGTGGGGGAGGGATGGGGCTGTGATTGGAGCTATTCGTGGTAAGGTGGAGGGAGGGGGCACGAAGAAGCAGGTCAGATGGGGAGGGGAATAGCGCTGTCTGTCCTGGGGAGGTGATGGGAGAGGTGACAGGGATGCCGTGGGGGCTGTGACCGAGGTAGTGAAGAAGGTGAGAGTGGAGGGGAGGCCTGGGGTTCTATGGGGAGGTGACAGAGGATGTGGTGAGCAGGTGGTGAGGAGAGGCCAGCGTGGGAAGGTGATGGCCAGGGCTGGTCACAGTGGGGGCGCCATTCAGGCTGTGGGCAAGGGGTCCCTAGCTTCCTCCTCAGCGTGGAGTTGTCAGGGGGTGGAGGCCCAGAGCCCTCCAAACCTCCCTCCCCCACATCTGTCTTCCTCCTTCCTCTTGTGCCTTCATTACGCTCAGGGGGAACCGCTCCCTGGGACAGCTGCCCCACCCCACCCCACCCCACCCCCACCATCCCACCCCACCCCACCCCACCCCACCCCACCCCACCATCCCATCCAGCCTCCCAGCTGCCCCTGACTGATTCCAGCCAAGAACATGGGGCCCCGGATCTGGAACTGACTGCCTCAGGGAGCCTTGTTGGTGAGGCCCAGACTCCAGACTTCCTAGCCATTCCCCAGGGATGGGGCGGGGCCGGGGGGCGGGGGGGTGTGACTTTGGGTAGACCACATTCCCTCCCTCAGCCTGTTTCCTCCTCTAATGTGAGTCCAACTACAGCACCCATCTCGTGGGATTTCGGTCAGTATTCATTCATTTATTCAGCGGGAATTTAATGAGCACCTACTGTGTGCCAGACACGGTCCTTAGTACCATGGATGCAGAGTGAGTAGGAAGACACAGACTGCTGCCCTCCACGCCTTCTATTCTGGTGGGCGAAGTGACAGGAGCCACAGGAGGCTACACACTGAGGAGGTGCCGGGATGGGGGCTATTCCCGACCCTGGGGCCTCAGGAGCCCCAGGTCCTGTGTGGCTGCGTCCACTGGAGCCAAATGCCTGCCTCTCTGGGCTCCTCCCATTGTCTCCCCGGAGCTGCGCTAGGCTGCCACCTCCACCTGCCCAGGCAGTAGTGGCCGGCAGGTGACGGGGTCCCGGATGGAGTCTGGCACCAGGCCTGGAGCTGAGCGCCCTGAAACGCAGAACAAAGGACGAGGCAATCAAAGGAGGCAGCACTGGCAGCCACGACAGTCCTGCCAGCAGCCACGGCACAGCCACCTCCTCTCCCGGTGACAGGCTGGCCCTGCCGCCATTAGCCCTTGTCCCCTCTCCCTCCAACTGCAAGCCGAGTGCGCCAGGGGAAGCCTAGAACTTTCCCGAAATCGCACCATTGTGGAGCCCTCCCCATGCCTCTCTTCTGGGGAACAAAGCTTCATTCATTCCAGGTGCTAGTCACCTGGTGCGGGAATGGGAGTCAAGGGGCCTGGGGTCAAGATGTAGCTCTAATTTGTAAGTGATTTGGGCCATGTCTCCCCCACCCCCACCCCCCACCCCGCTCCCTTTCTTTCCCTCTCTCTCTCTCTTCTCTCTCTTTTCCTCTCTCTCAACCAGTTTCCCCATCTAGACAGAGACTGGGAATTCAGATGGTTACAGGCCTGGGCAGCTAACAGAAGTGTGTGCAGTGGCTGGGAAGGCAAAGGTTTTCTAGTTCTCTAGTACCCGGCACACAGTAGGTGCTCAATAAATACTTGAAGACATGAATGAGGCCACTGTGACTCAGCTTCCATTAACTGTTGCCGAGAAGGCCAATCCTTGTGGCCACATCTTTGGATGTTTTGGTATCGTTGAAATCCAGGCTTGAGCGAGTCCACCCCGATTTTTAAATGCCTGGTCATTTCCTGCCCTTGGATGTTGCCACTGGCCCAGGGGGTCCAAACCCAAATGGAACCCAGACGGCGTGGCTCAGTGGTTGAGCATCAGCCTATGAACCGGGAGGTCAAGGTTCGATTCCTGGTCAAGGCACATGCCCAGGTTGCGGGCTCAGTCCCCAGTGGGGAATGTGCATGAGGCAGCCGATCAATGATTCTCTCTCATCAGGGATGTTTCTCTCTCTTCCTCTCCCTTCCTCTCTGAAACCAATAAAAAATAAAAATAAGAATAAATTTTAAAAACCCAAATGGATTGGGAGCCAGATGACTGGGAAGACCCACCCAGAACCGTAAAGTGGGGAGAGCCGGCTTTCGGCTGCCAGCGGCTTCCAGGGTGAGGGCCTTTCAAAACCAATTTGAAGGTGGTGACCTCTCTGACTGCCCTGCAGCCCCTCGGCCTCCCGGGCACGGCTGGAGACCCCCCGCCCCCTCCCGGAGGAGCCAGGCCAGCCTCAAATGTGCAGAAACCGCTAATGGGCTGTTGCTCAGCTTGACAAGTCCACTGGGAGAGTTTGGTGGAAACAGAACACTGCGGGATTATTGATCACAGGGCGGAGGGGTGGCGCCTGGCCATAGGCTGCAGTTCTGATCCCAGCCCGGCCACTGCCCCAGCCAGACCTCCCTGTCTCCCAAGGAGTCCTGGGGGTCAGCCAGCCATGAGGGTCATCAGTTGCGGGGGGGGGGGGGGGGAGGCGCGTGAAGGGAGAGGTGCTGGGTCCCAAAAGTGTGTTCTCTGAACGCAAACAGTTGTTATGATTACTGCTGTGTTGGTGGAGGACTCGGTGAAGTCCCTTCTGGGGCCCGGCATCCAGTGGGTGCTCAATTCATGCTTAACCCTCTGCCCAACCCCTAGGCACAGGCCTCCGCCTGCAGTGGGACTCCCCCACCTGACAGGATGTCCCATGACTGCCTCCCACAGGCCCCCCTTCCCGTCAGGGTCTGCGTGCCCCCAAGCTGAGGTCACTTCCCTCCGGGAAGCCAACCCCGGGGGAGGGTTCCCTGCTGGGCCGGGGAAGGAACCCTTTGGAGGCTGAGGGGCAGGCAGGAGGGCTCAGGGTCCCCCCTTTCTCTCAGAGATAGCTTCTTTTTAAGGCAAAGAGCTGGGTCCTGAGACACCCACACCCCCACCTGTAGGCAGAGGGTCAGATTGGAACCATATTCTTAGAGTAGGAACCTCTCACAGCAAAACTGAGGGCAAAGCTGAGGTAGTGAGTTCCCCGTCGCTGAAGGTATCCTAGTCCAGGCTATCGCTTAGCTGCGTTGAACCCCTTAGCACCAGTCCATTCCTGGCCTTTCCTTGACTACATGAATGGAGCATCCTTCCCAGCCCCCCAAGATTACACTGCTCTGGGCCTTGGTTGCCTCATCTGTAAAACAGAAATAAATGCTGGTCCCTCCCTGGAAGAAGCCACGTGAGCATAAAACGAGTTCGTGCAAGGAAAGTACTGAGAGCAGCAGCACCTGGTTATTGTGGGTGCTCAGTCAACATTGGCTCTATGGACAGTCCAGTGGCTACTGTCCGCCCTCGCTGTCTCTCCTCTCCGCTCTCCCCATCTCCTGGCCTCACTCTCTTGTTCTAACTCTACCGTCTCCGCCTCGAGGTTTCGGGATTTTGTTTCTTTATGTCTCCCAAACTGGCTCTCTCTCCGCCGCAGCTGTCCTATATCTGCCTCAGCGGCTCCCGCTTTGATCTTGGCCTCTGGCAGTCTCTCTGGCTTGTGGTCTCTGCCTCTGTGCCTATCTCTCCCTATCTCTCTGGTCTCCATCTCTCTCTCTGGTCTCTGCCCCAGGCGCGAACTGGTCACTGGCTGCCGTGGCTGCGGCCGCCCCCACACCAGGTCCCAGGGGCCCAGCTCCTGCAATCCTCCCGCTGACATGTGGCCAAAGCCTCTTTCCCCTCGGTTCA
This sequence comes from Myotis nattereri, assembly GCF_964212035.1. NCBI lineage: Eukaryota > Metazoa > Chordata > Mammalia > Chiroptera > Vespertilionidae > Myotis > Myotis nattereri. Next base: position 9,356,247 of record NC_138095.1, on the reverse strand, counting down.
GCTGGAACCAGATTGGAATTTTTCAACCAAACATTCCTAAGGAACGGAGGAGGGGGTGGGGGACAGACAACAAAAGCAGACGCACAAAAACAGGCCCAGAAATGGAGCGTGCCTGACCCGTGTTCCTAACTGCCATGGGGACAGGCCCCGGTGGCCGGCACAGCTGGGTGCCCTCAAGGCCCAGGAGACGGGAGGGGCGCGGCCTGCTCAAGGACACCCCGCCGCAGAGTGGGTCAGTGAGAAAGCCCAGCCGCCCTCCAAGCCCCGGGCTGAGGCCCTCCCCGGCTCCCAGGCTGAAGAACCTCCAGCCCCATCTTAGACCCATTGTTCTGGCTGAAAATCTAGGCCAAGGCCACAGTGGAGGAGAAGGCATATTTCCGCCTCTGCTCCCTTGAACATCTCGAGATTGCGGTCCAGGCAGGTCACCAGGGAACCAGCTGGCCCCCCTCGGCCTGGTGCAGGGCCAGCGCGAGCGGGAGAGGTGGACGGGCGGGCAGCAGCGGGCGTTGTGGGGCGCAGGGCCCGGCGGGAGGACAGCGGCTGCCCTAATTACTCCGGCTCTCCAGGTTCCAATCTCGTTTGAAAAGGACTCCAGGGACGCAGCCTTTAATAACTACCAGTAAACAGGCAGGAAAATCGATACCTGGTAAACAGAGCCCTGGAGAGAGGGCTGGCTGGGCGGGCTGGCTCTGACCCGGCCCAGAGGAGCTCCCAGAGTCCTTTGTTGTAGAGCTGGCCAACGCTGCCCTTACGAACCTTGTCCCCACCCCTACCCCCGGAGGCCCTGTGTGTGCTTTGGCTCCTGATCCGGCCTCCACTCCCTCTCCATGAACACGGACTCCTCCTCCTTCCCACTCCATCGGAGCCCTGACCTGTGCCAAGTAGGTTGCCTGTTTCAGTTGCAGATGCCTCCCTTGTGCCAGGCTTTGTGCCTGGTACTGGTAACACCGATCTGGTCCTTATCCTCCTGACAGCCATCAACCAGTGAGGAAGATTAAGAACAAAAATGAATAACTGAATCACAGTCCAAAGATAGACATGCAACAAAAAGCTGTGTATAGCAGTGAACAGAAAAGCACTTCCTGGAGGAGATGAGCTTGGGGAGGGTTTTGTTGGATGAATAGGAGTTTGCAAAGTGAACAAGGGCTGGGAGAGGCTGAATGTGGGTAATGTGTGTCATAACAACAGGCATCTTCGCTAACGTTCATCTAGCCCTTACTCTAGCCCCGCGCTCTGCTAAGCGCCCATGACATACATTATCTCACTTTGTCCCACAGTTGGTGTTACTACCCCCATTTTACAGATGAGAACACTGTACGTGGCTATATGTGGATCCAGAATTTGCACAGGGCCTGTGAGACTTCTGAGTTGTTTTAACCACTTCAATCTGCAACTCCCACACCTGATCCTGCTCGCTTTATTTAACTACAGAGGTGGTTAAATAAAGCGAGTTCCCATCCCTTCTCTTTCCTTCCCTTCCCATCCAGGGCTCACACCTTCCAGGTAACATAGCACCTTGACCCTCAGCAGGAGGCTAAGGGCGCTACTTCAGGCACATCAGACCTGAAGATCATCTCTCATGAGCCCCCATTTTGCAGACAGGGAAACTGAGGCCCTGGGAGGAGGAGACCAGCACTCAGGAGCAGAGGCAGGAACAGGAGCTGGGATTTCCCCTCTAAGTCATCCCCTCTCAGGCCTGCCCTGGAAGAACACTGTTGTCAAGGGAAAAAATCAATACGCACACACTCAATTAACATGATAAATCAGACATCAGCAGGAGGCTGCCTGGAGGCCCCGGGGAACTTTCCATATGATTGGCTGGAACATTACAGGGGCCCAGGGACCCATCCCCTCCCTGCTCCTCCCACATCAACCGCTGCAGCTCTGTGCCTCGATTTCCTCAGCTCTTGGGGTCAAGGCAGTTGACACAGGGTAGAGGAAGTCCACAGCCCTTGGATTCTAAGTTCTAACAGAGAGAGCCAGCCAGCATGGCTCAGTGGTTGAGCATTGACCTATGAGCTAGGAGGTCATGGTTCAATTCCTGGTCAGGGCACATGCCCGGATTTCCTCAGCTCTTGGGGTCGATCCCCAGTGGGGGGGGGGGGGGGCGTGCAGGAGGCAGCCCATCAATGATTCGCTCTCATCATTGATGTTCCTATCACTCTCTCCCTCTCCCTTCCTCTCTAAAATCAATAAGAATATATTTCAAAAATAAATTCAAACAGAGAGAGAGCAGGACCCAAGTGAGAACAGTCAGAGGAAGCTGAGCCAGTGGAGTGGGGAGAGGGTGGATCATGATGGGTCCCCACCCACCTGGCTGCAGATTCCTGGGCCAGGCAGCCTGGGGGATGCCAATGACCAATGGAAACATGGTCGTGAGGGCCTGCTGTGTGCCAGGCACCGTGCTAGACTCTTGGGGTACGGCCATGAGCAAAGCGGTCAAGACCTCTGTCCTTGTGGGCTGACGGCCAGTGGGAGGTGACAGGGAGCGAAGATGATGTGCAGATGATACATCAGGCCGGGCAGTGCTGGGTGCCAGGAGGAACACTGAAGCGAGAATGAGGATGGGAACGGGAGGGCAGCGTTCCGGGGGGCTGGGAAGGTCTCCCCAAGGAGGTGACATTTGCACAGAGATCTAAAAGAAAGGAGGGAAGAAACTCTGGGAACGTCCAGGCATGGCTAGGTCCTTCTCCAGGTGAGGGGACAGCACACGCAAAGGCCCTGAGGCTGGCAGCGTTGGGGATGTTTGAGCAACAGCAAGCAGGTGAGGGTGGCTGGAGTGGAGTGCGAGAGGGCCTGTGTGGACCACGTAGGGCCTCACAGGTCATGGCCAGGACTGTTATGCCAAGTGAGCCATGGGAGCCAGGGGAGGATGTGGGGCAGACGGAGGATGCGAGCTAACTTGCCCTGAGCAGGACCCCTCTGGCTGCCATGCGGGGAACAGATGACAGCAGGCAAGGCCAGAAGCAGAGACCGGCCATGAGTCTACTGCCATAGTCCAGGCGGCAGACATACAGCGGCTTGGGCTGGGGAGAATCGGGGCAGTGGGGGAGGAAGGGTCCGGTGTGGGATGTATTTGAAGGCAGAGGTGACAGGGTTTACTGAGAGACGAGGGCATGGGCTCTGAGGGAAGGAGTGAAGCCCACATTTCAGGGGTTGGTGGCGCGAGCAGCGGGAAGGACAGAGCTTCAGTAACTGCAACAAAGAGGCTTCAGGAGGCGCGGGTTCGGGCGGGGACAGATCGGAGCTGTGCTTTAGCAGAACTAAGGTCGAAAAGGTGCCAGGGAGGTGCCGAGGGGACACGCCTCAGCAAAGATGTGGCTGGAAATGACCAACTTTAGAATCATCCGAGACAGGACAGTGTTTGTCTTGATTGTTGCTTTTATCAGCCACACAAGGAAAGTCTGCTTGCGCCCATTTTAGAGAGGAGAACAGGAAGGTTCAGAGACGTCGAGTCACCTGACCGTAGTCACACAGCCGGAAAGTCAGGCAGTCAGGCCCTGAAATGAGGTCAGCCTGCCTCCCGGCCCCGGGGCCCTGCCCACACCCTGTGCTCCGTGGCTCTTCTCACCGAATCCTCCCAGCAGCCCGAGGTGAGAGGGGCAGGGTGAGTCACAAACTAGCATCACCTTCATTTTCGAGATGGGGCCACTGAAACCTAGGGGGGCTTAAGGGACTTGCCCACAGCTGAGGAGCAGTCAAGGTTGCAATTTTCCTGCGGGCGTGCCCGACGAACCCAGCCAAAGGGTCTTTCCACGCTGGCCCCAAGCCAGGGCAGGCCAAAGGCACTGAGAAGTCCTGCAGCCTGGATGTGGGGTTATCTCTCCTGAACCCCGTGTCCCATGGAGCCTTGCTCTCGGGGAGCACCTGGAGCTTTGGGAGCCCAGGAGCAGGGGTTGGGAGCGAAGCCTCCGTGACCGTGTTTTTGAAATGGGGCCTTGGGTATGCACCTGGCTGGGTTACCATGTGTTTTTTTACGTTCTTTTCGAATGAGCACTGTGCATGGAGTCCTCCAAAGAGCAGATGTCAGCGAATGTTTGTTAAAGGAAGGTGCAAGCGAACAAACAGATGAAGGAAAAAACACACCCAAGCGGACAAAGGAATGGACTGGGGCAGGGATAAGCAGAAAGGCAGGAGGGAAGTGAGAAGAAGGGATCCGTGTGTGAGCTAATGAACTCACACTTACATTCAACAAGTACCTCTGAGCCCCGACTGTGTGTAGGTGCTGGGGATACAGCCGCGAATAAAACAAAGTCCCTGCAAAGTCCCTGCATTGTGGCGGTGACAGTCCCGCCAGAGGAGACAGATAGCAAGATGAGTAGGTAACATAGAAAGTAGACCAGATGGAGAAAACGGAGGAAGGAGAGAGGGGAGGGAAAATGTGGACAGGGGCGCACATTTAAAACAGGGTGGTCCTGAATGAAGGAATGACCACGCACGGATAACGGAGTCAGGGAAGGGGTGAGCGTCAATGCAGGTGTGAATGAAAGCATGGTGGCTGCCGCGGGCATGGGTGAAGGACCAGTGGGAGGGTTGTTGAATGAATGAACTGAGGCAGACATGACTGTGTGGACTAGGGCAGGAAGAAATGAATGCGCTAAGAATGATGGGATGGATGAGTGAACTAATGAGGGTCTGCATGCCACCCACGTGTCTGCATGGATCTCCGCCCCGCCCGGGTGCTTGACCTTGCCTGGGGAGCCCCCCACCCCCACCCCCACCCCCACCCCCACCCCAGGGCCGCGATGTAGTTCTGTGCCTGGCTGGCCCCTGGGAGGGGGAGGGAGCCTGCCTGCCCATCCTGCCCTGGCCCTGCCTTGCTGCCCGGCATCGCGTGCTGTCCTGACACCACCTCTGTGGACCCTCCATCCCCGCCCTGCACTGCTCTCACCCACCCGCTCTGTACTGCCCCCCACCCCCACCCCCACCCCCACACCCCTCAGCCTCGGTCCTGACTCCCCCCGCTTGTGAGCGCAGGCACCATGCGGCCGGTGCGGCGCAACTTCTACGACCCCTCGTCGGCGCCGGGCAAGGGCATCGTGTGGGAGTGGGAGAACGACGGCGGCGCCTGGACGGCCTACGACATGGACATCTGCATCACCATCCAGAACGCCTACGAGAAGCAGCACCCCTGGCTCGACCTCTCGTCGCTCGGCTTCTGCTACCTCATCTACTTCAACAGCATGTCGCAGATGAACCGCCAGACGCGCAGGCGCCGCCGGCTGCGCCGCCGCCTGGACCTCGCCTACCCGCTCACCGTGGGCTCCATCCCCAAGTCGCAGTCGTGGCCCGTGGGCGCCAGCTCGGGCCAGCCCTGCTCCTGCCAGCAGTGCCTGCTGGTCAACAGCACGCGCGCCGCCTCCAACGCCATCCTGGCCTCGCAGCGCCGCAAGGCGCCCCCCGCCGCCCTCCCGCCGCCCGCGCTGCCCCCGGGAGCACCACCCGCAGCGCTCGCCGTGCGCCCCAGCGCCACCTTCGCCGGCCCCACGCTCTGGGCCGCGCCCGCCACCAGCCCCACCGAACCTGCGCCGCCGCCCGGGGCGCCCCCGCGGAGCCCGAGCGCCCCCAGCGGCGCGCCCACCCCGGGCCAGAACAACCTCAACCGGCCGGGACCCCAGCGCGCCTCCGGCGTGAGCGCACGTGCCTCCATCCCGCCCGGGTAAGACGCCCCTGGCGCAGGCGTGGCTGCCCAGAGGGCTGGGAGCAGAGAATTACCATCGTAGTCATAAGCCTAAGCAATAGTTAGCATCTATTAAGCATTCACGGTGTGCCAGGCGTTAACTAAGCGCCATAATGCGTTTCCACTCATGTGTCTCCACGCTCGAGGGCCCTGTGCGGTAGGTACCACTCACTCCGATGTACAGACGAACACACTGGCGGGGGAGGGTCTATAACTTCCAAGATCACACCGGTCACAAGTGGTGGGACCGTAGCAACAGTAATCAGGGTGTGCGTTCCATGTTTATCTGCTAAACTTTATCTGCACCGTCTCGTTTATTACTCCAACTAACCCTGTCATGCCCACATGACCGATGGAGAGGCTGAGGCCGGGAGAGGTGTGGTACCTTCTGCGAGTCACCCAGGTGGAGAGCAGGGGTGGAAACTCAGGCCTGTAGGATCCAGAGTCTGTGTTGTGTTGGCTGCGATTTTTAGATGATCCCCCCCCCCCCCCCCCGCCCCAGCCCCAGCCCATGCCCCAGCCCATGCCCCAGCCCCAGTCCATGCCCATCTCATGTGGAGGCTCCAGCAAGCACAGGCCACTTATCCAAAAGAGTCCCCCTAAAGGCCACACCTGAATTAGCACCATGACTTTGGGCTAATACTGTGGTTTGGAAACTGGGTTCCAGGGACTCCTGGCGTGACCGGAGATAGTGGCAGGAGAGGGTGGTGGATAAGGAGAAGTCCCGCACAGGAACTGGCCTCTGCTCTTGTCTTAACCAAAATGGCCCTTTTGGGGATCGCTTTTATGACTTGGCAGGATTTCCCAGTGGATTTCATCGAGGAAAGGAACCCTGGTCAGACCAAGATTGGAAATTCCTGGGTTAAGGCATCCACGCCCCAGGATAGGGACCCAGTGAGCCTGTCGGCTGCACGCCCAGACGAGTTTCAGCAGAGGAACAGGCCCTGAGGGAGTGGGAATGAGAGCCAGGAGCCACAAGCTTGACCTTGGGACAGCCCAGAAGGGAAAAGACCAGGCGGCGTTTGGATCATGATGCCCAAGAGGAGGGACGGGCACCGGAAGCCAGCCCCGCTTGTATCCCTATGGCATGGCCCAGGGGGTTGCCTGTGATGACCTGAGACCAGCAAAGGTCATATCTGGATACAATCTTTGAGGTCACCCCCTCCAGACCTCCCCTTTCACTAAGGGAAACAGGCCTTGAGAAGGGAAGGGACCCCGAAGTGAGGTGGCTTCTGTCCCGTTGAGAGTCCGCTTAGCTTCAAACCCCCTCTCGGCCACTTCTGAGCTGTGAGATCGGGGCCAAGTCCCTCCCCTTCATCGAGCCTCAGTTTCACCATCTGTGAAATGGGAGCAGGACTCCCCATCACGTGGAGAGGCTGTGTACCTGAACACGGTGTCTGCACCCCGCAGCCGTCCAGCAGTGACAGGTGGGGCTGTTTTTGTTATCCGGGAGGAAGGCTGGTGTGGGGGGCGGGGGCTGTAACTTTCCATGGGGAGATGGGCAGCTGCCACCTGCCTGCCTCACCCTTCCCTTCCCCGCCAGGCCCCTCCTCTCGGGCAGGCCCAGTGCCAACAGACAGGAGACCTCAGGAGGCCTGGGAGGGGCTCACCACTGGGGATCCGGAGGCTGGAGTGTTCATTATGGCTCCTTGTCCTTAGCAACCTGTCTCCGGCTCCCTGATGAAGAGGAAGGGTTGAGGGCCCCAGAACGACAAGAAGAGTGGGACGACAAACTGGGGTGAGGGTGGGAGGGGGCAGAACCAGGGACCTTCTCTTTGGGGCTGCATTGTGTCCCCACTGGTGGATTGTGAAATTGGAATGGAATGGAACGGAAGAGGGCGGAGTAGCGAGTACGGGTCGGTGTGGTGCATAGCAGTAGCAAGAATTGCTCCGTGAGCCTTCCGCATCGTTTCTGCCTGTGTTTAATGTGCCCGGTGAAGTGAATTTCTTAGTCACCATGAAACTGGTGAAAGCCACTGTTTTAGAGCAGGCTGGGAATTACCCGCTTTTATTGCGCAATGTTAATCCTTCACATGTGGGCTGTGGGTGCGGGGTCACAGAGCACACAAGACAAGTAGGGTCCAGACTGATGGGGAGGCAGACGCAGAGCAAGTGAACGCGTAAATGAGCACAATCACTGGAGAGAGAGGGAAGCAAGCGCTGGGGAGGGAGTGGGGCGGGGCAGTGCGGCTGGAGGGGAGAGGGTGGTCGGGCAGACCCCTCTGAGGAGGCAGCCAGGTCGGAGAAAGGCTGTTCCAGGCAGAGGGGACAGCGTGCACGACCTCAGTGGCACTAGAAGGACATGGCACGTTCAGGGAAGGGCTGGGACGTGTGAGGAGGGTGGCACTCAGGCAGGGGCGCTGTAAGTGCAGAGGGTGGCGGTGGGAATACAGCCAGCAGGTTCCGGGCACCTCACAAGGTGGGGGGGGGGGGCGGCACGGCTGGGGGGAGGGTGTTCCTGCTGGGACCTTAGGAGCTGAGATGTTTCCCAAGTGGAACTACAGAGCCAGGTTGGGGGGCGTTCGGGGAGCCTGGGATGTGCTGTCGGCAGTGGGGAGCCATAGAGTGTACTTGAGCTCCAGGGGGCTGTGGGGAGAGAAGGATGGTTCCTGAGGGCGCTGATCATTACGCATGTCCCCTAGGACATACCAGAACTCCGTTCTCTGCAGCCACGTGCGCCTACCCCTCTACATCCTCCCGTCCTCCTCCTCCTGGGAGCTGTTTGTGACCCTGGGGACCAGACAAGGGCCCCCTCATCCCTCCCAGCCTCGCAGAGCCGACCCAGTCTCACCTCCGCCCCTCTGGCCTACCCTCCCCAGCCAGACAAGCCTGTGTGGAGATCGCCCAACCCTCATCCCCAAGGAACGCCAGTTGAAAATCCCCCTGGCTCAGAGTGGGGGGTGGGCGCAGGCCCCGTGAAGTCTGCTGCCCGTGAGGGGAGGGGGAGGAAGGCGGGGGGCGGGGGGGGGGCAGACCCTGGTCCCTCCCACCTGCAGCATCCTGTTGCCAAGGCAGTCGAGGCCCAGGTGCAGCCAAATGAGGGGATAGGGATGGGGTCTCTGAGGAGCCAGGCAGCCAGGCCTCCCACCCCCACCCTGGTCCCCAACACCTGCCCCCCCCCAGTCCTCACGGCCCCCCACACAGTCTCACCTCTGAGTTACGGTGTCCAAATGTCCTCTCTATAAGGACCCCAGTCATGTCATTCAGTGCCCGCCCGTGTGACCTCACCTCACTCACTTCTGCAAAGCCCCTGTCCCCACAGTCTAGGGCCTGGGCGGCAGGATCCAACAAGAGAGGCCCGGGGAGTACGATGCAACCGCGACATCTCTGTGACTCTCACAGCTGAGCCTTGGTCTCTTCCCGTCGGTGTCTCCCCGTCTCTGTCTGTCTGTCTGTATGTGTGGCTCCTTCTCTCCCGCCTTTGCCTCCTCAGCTCTCTCCCTTCCCCTGCTCCCTGCTCTCCACCCTCCCGCTCTCCCACGCGGGACTCAGGCAGACCCCGAGGCCAGTCCTGCCCCGTCCTTTCCCAGCGGGGCGACCCTGCGTGCCCAGCCTTCCCTCCCCGGCCTCCGTGTCCCCTAAAACGCAGCGTGACCAGCACGGAAGGGCGGAGTGGACTCTTCAGAGCATCTGAGTCCATCCTCATCCCACCCTCATCTCAGCCCTGGGTGGGCCACAGCCCGGAGGCCCAGAGAGGGCCACTGCCTTGCTGTGGCCACACAGCCAGGGGGGGCAGAGTGTCTCCAGGGCCGGGGTTTTTTCCACTCGCCCCTGCGCGGGGGCGGGGAGCCAGCTGGCCGCCGGGCCTGGGGGACCGCAGGGGTGGGGAGATCCGCCCTGGCTCCCAGAGGGCAGCGTCCAGCGCTTCGGAACACAGCTGCGGGCAGACTCAGAGTTTCCACCTCACGTGGTGGAGGGAGGGAGAGGGGGCCGCTGCAGGCCTGTTTTTCTGCACTGAGCACTCACATGTCATCCCAGGCTCCCTGTGGCTGTGACACGCGATCGCCTCTCTGAGTTCCCACTTTGTGGGAGGCAGGTCCTGTGAGCCCCACTTTGCACGCGAGGAAATGGAGGCTCCCAAAGCCTGGCGCTTGCTCGAGGTCACAGAACTAGGACTCTGATTCAGAACCCCACCCCCCCTCAGCCAGGGTGTCCCACCCTCCTGCCTGCCCTCTCCACATGTCGAGCCATGGTCCCAAAGACACCCCCAGCCCCTGCCACAGCCCTGATGGCACAGGGGGTCAGGGACCCCAGAGCAGGGGCTGAGTTTGGGCCCTGCTTCAGCATCTCCTCTCCCTGTGAGCCCGGCAGAGCTCCAGGCCCGCTCTGACCCTTGGCTTTTGCACCTGTGAACTGGGGCTGACCACCCCCGGTCATTGTCCAGCTTGAGGCCAAATGTCAAAGCGGCTGCCTTTTGAAGTCTGAGTCACTGACATCCCCTCCATGGCCGCAGGAGAGGGGCCTCTCCCCCCCAACCCCCCTCCCCCGCCAGGCGGGAGGCCAGCCTCCTCAGTGCCCGGGAGATGCCGTTGGCGTTTTCACCCTCTGGTTCTTACGGAGCCTCTTCCTGTTTCCTGGGCGCCAGCGGCTCCTGCTTTTTTAATCGTTTGTTTTTTTGTTTCCCTTCTCTTGGGCTGTTTGCTGCTTCATGAGAGATCCGCACGCACTCCTTCTGCATTAAGGGTGCTGACCCCTTTATCTGTCATCTTTTCCCCAGTTTGCTACTTCTTTTTACCTTCTCTCTACCTTGTGTTTATCTGTTCCTTAATTAATTAATCCATACGTATCAAGCAACTGCTGTGTACCAGGTGCTATTTGGAACCCTGGAAATACATCAGTGAACAAAGCAGACCACCCCCACCCTCCTGGAGCTCACATTCAATAAGCAAACAAGAAAAATAAATTCTAGAAAATGGTAGCGTCGTAACTGCTACAGAGTAAAAAAAAAAAAAAAAAAAAAAAATTAAAGGGATGTAGGGAGTGGTGAGAGGGATGTAATTTTAAATAAAGAGGCCAGGAAAGGCCTCCCTGAGAAGGTAACATTTGAGCAGAGATTGAAGGCAGTTGAGAAGTAGAACACTCACAGAACTGGGGTGAGAGTTCCGCACAGAGGGCACAGCTTGTGCAAAGGCCCTGAGGCAGAAGCAGCTGGTATGCTGGAGGAGGCCCGTGTGGCTGATGAGGCTGCAGGGGGTGAGCCGTGGGAGAGGAGGTCAGACATGAAATGGGGCCAGTTCTCCGGGGCCTGGAGGCTGCGTCGGGGACTTGGGCTTTGATTGTGCGTGAGCTGGGAGCCCGCAGAGTTGTGAGCCGGGGAGAGGCTGGGGTGACTTTGTTGTGACAGGGTCGCTGGAGATTGAGAATAGCCTGCAGGTGGGGCTGAGCAGGAGGCAGGAGGGGTGGGGAGGTGGGCTTTGATGTGGTGGTTATGCTTGAGTGTTTTCCTTCTTCTTTTTTTTTTTTTTACTCCTAGCAGTGATTTTACGTTTTCACTTAAAAGAGTCCACATTCTGTTTCTGCAGTCCTTTAATAGGTGTTACATCTAAATGCTTAAAAAAAAGAACTGAAAAGCGCAACATGAGGAGTCTCGCCCTCAGTGTGTCCCCACCTGGCCTCCCGCCGGCCCACCCTCCCCCCTTCCTGGCCTCGCGGTGTGCAGTGGCTGTAACTCCGCGTGGCTGCTGTTTCCCCACCGCCTCAGCCTCATCACAAGGTCAAACCAAACACCCCCACCCCGCCCCGCAGACCTGAAGCACTTCCTGCCCCCGCTCCCTGGGAGGCCAAACCACACACTCCCGTCTGCACAGGACGCCCCAGGCCGTGGGAACCAGCCCAGTGCTCCTCTTCCCTCCCCTCCCCTCCCCTCCCTTCCCCTCCCTACTGAGCTCCCCCCGCCCCCCCTGCAGAGCGCTGCACTGGGCAGGCAGGGAGACCAAGAAGGTGGGGGAGGGTGACCCTGATCCCCAGGCCTCTGGGTGAATCTGACCCTCAAGTGGCAACCGCCCCTCAAAATGTCTCCCTAGGGGGCTTTTGCCCCTTTCACCCCTAGGAGTGGACGGGTGTGCAGGGGTGAGAGGCCCTTTTGACAGAGGGGAAGCTGAGGCCCATAGAAGCTCCGGGCTTGTCCAAGTAGACAGGCGCCCGAGCGAGGAAAGGGGACGTGAGCAAGGCCTCCAGGCAGCAGCCAGACGGTTTGCACGTTTTGCTGGGTCCGTGGGGCACCCAGTCTTCCCAGCGCTGGCAGGGGTGTCCTCAGGCTTCTGGCTTCTGCAGAGGGGGTGGGCGGGACCTGGTGGGCCCAGGACTGTGAAGGGCAGGGGTTCGGGGGCAGGTGGATTGGGCACTGGAAGGGGACAGGTGACAGGAGCAGGCCCAGGGAGCATGGAAACCCCATGGCGTGGCACTCTCATTTCTGCCCTCTCCTCACCCTCTTGGACCCGAATGACTGAGGCCTGGGCTCCCCTAGGCCTCCCAAGGGGCCCCTGGGTAAGTGCCAGGTGCTCTGAGGGCTCCTGAAGCCAATTGGGGGGCCTGGAAACCATCATCAGAGAACAGTGACACGTTTGGCAGGGCGTCCAGGGGCAGGGACACCAGATGCAGGTAGAGGGGTGGAAACTCAGCTGCCCTAAGGGAGTGTCAGTGTGGCTTCCTGCTGTCCTGGGGCCCTGAACTGCCTTGATGCCGGGGCCAGAGCGGGGTGGCCCGAGCAGACAGAGGGATCCACTGTGCAGCCTGCTCAGGGCTGAGCCAGCTCCAGGGCACAGGGCACAGGGCACAGGCTTCAGCCTACCTGGAGGGCACAGAGGTCTCGGAAGGCTGGCACCTTCCCAGATGGCCCCACAGATCAGCCTGGTGGGATCACCCTGCCCACTGACTCAAAACTCCAGGACCCAGAGCCAGCTGGGTGACCCTAGTGAAGTCACTTCCCCTCTCTGGGCCTCAGTCCCATCATCTGCAAAAATAAATGATGAACAGATTCCATTCTGAGCCGTCTCTGCTCCAGGCAGCGACTCCCGGGAGCACTGTGTTGAGGAGGATTCTGCAGTTGCGTTTCTGGTTCCGTGGAAAGGAGTGCTGGGATTGATTGGTGATGCCTGTTATGGGTGTAGTCCTACACCTGTCATATGTTTGCCATCCCTGCTCCAATCTTGGAGGGAGGGGAGCTCTTGGCATTGGAGCCCCTGTTTCTAAAGATACTAGACCTCCCTCTGAAGAGACCGCAGAGCTAGTGGAGCACTTCCTTATTGGGCTCAGCTTCCCCATGGAGTACTAACTGAGAACCATGTGAGCGAGTTTCGTCCTCAATCCGAGGGTCACAGGGCCAGGGCCGAGACGCTTCCAGAAGCTCACAATCTGGGGGAGGAGATAGGGGTGGAACCACACAACTAGAAAGCAGGAGCGAACATGCCTGAGTCCTCAAAAGAAGAGAAACACAGTCCCGTGGGAATGCAAAGGGGGCGTGGCCATGAGTTCGCTCGGTGGGGATCAGAAGTGGCCTCCTGAAGACAGTCACCTTTCAGCCTGTCTGCAGAGGGCGGTGTGAACTGTCTGGGCTCCCCAAACCCTGGCCACGGAATGCCTGCCTCGAATTGGATGGGGAGCATTTCCGGGAATTTCCTCGAGGATGTTCGCTTGGGCTGTTCCCACAGGAGGCCGCTGAACGGGTCACTTAGGATGAATGCTGGCCGAGAACCTCCAGGACCAGCGCCTGCCGGGGGTGCTTCTGTGGGACTCCTGCTCAAGGATCCCTTCAGATGTGTAAAAAAATGCGTGGGGACAGTGTCCCGGAGCACGTGCACAGGTGTCCCCTGTGAACCTCCCCCAAAATCCGGGCTGCCTTCATTCGTTCACGAAATAAGTGTTCGCTGAACATCGACTATGTGCGAGACATTGGATGGTTGGGGGAGGGGGGCTCTCTGATGAGGTGGGGTTGCAACAGAGATGGAGTGAGCCCTCCCGCATCGGGGGCCAGAGGGCATAGCAAGTGCAAAGGCCTTGAGAGGGAACCGTGCTCAGCAGGTTGTAGCATCAGCAGGGTTGTCTAGAGTAGAGAGGTAGGGGGAGTAGGAGAGGAGGTCACAGAGGCAGGGAGGGCCTGGTCATGCCCAAGAGTTTATGACATCAGGTCATGATCAGTGCTGTGACCAAAAAACGTAAGTTAGGAGCAAAGAGAGAGGTGTGTCTGGAGTCAGGTGGTGGGGAAGGTCTCTGATAAAAAGACATTTATTAGGACAACCTGCCACAGTGGCTCAGTTGCTTGAGCATCATCCCCCAAACGGAAAAGCCACTGGTTGGATTCCTGGTCAGGGCACATACCTGGGTTGTGGGCTCCATCCCCAATAGGGGGAGTGCAGGAGGCAGCCGAATGATGTTTCTCTCTCTCCTTTGCTCTTCCTCTCTCTCTAAAATCAACAAAACCTTTTTCTTTTTAATTAAAAGAAGACAGTGGGGCAGAAGCCTGTGTTAAGTGAGGAAGCAGGACATGTAGCTATCTGGGAAGAGCATACTGGGAGAGAGATCCGCAGTGCAAAGGCCCTGGGGTGGGAATGTGCCTGGCATGTGTGAGGAGCGGCAGGGAGACCAGGGGCACAGGGGTGGGAGGATAGGGGGTGAGCATGGGGGAAGTGGAGTTCCAGGGGTCAGTACAGCCCCATTTACTCTGAGCAAGGTCGGAACCAGAAGGGATTGAGGGCAGAGGACAAACAGGATCTGATGGGGGCGGGGGACGAGCAGGAAGACCAGCGTGGCTGCGGGACCCATTTCTCCCCTGGGGTGGCCAGGCCTGGCTTCTGGTCAGAGCAGATTTCAAGGGGATTTAAAGATTCCTGCGAGCCTTTGCCAGGCTGGGCCCCAAAAGGGCGGGGCAGAGCGTGGAGGCTGGCCCCGCTTCCGGGAGGCCTGCGGGCAGCGGTCTCCTGTCCAGGGCAGGAGGATGTTCTCACTGACTTGGAGGAAGCAGCACATCCCACATCAAAAGGGGGCCCAGGTGGCTCCCACGCTCGGGTGTCGTGGGAACCCTGCTGCCTGGGTTCTCGCAGGGAGCCTGCAGATCGAGAGGGGCTGGGGGCTGCTCTGGGACGGTCCCCCAGCTCACGGAGAGGTAAATAAAAAACAGCCCCGCCGTCACGCCCCACTCACCACGCTCCTCCCAGGAGCGACACTGGCTTTGGTCACCCAGGTCTCTGTGGTCTTTAAGGGGCGCCAGAAATCGTAAGAAAGCTGAGACCTAAAACCTTCCCAGGCCACAGGCTCAGCACGACTGGGGCCAGAGCTGCCCCCAAGTCTGCCAAGCGTACTCTTTGCTTGAAGCCAGCTCCCTGATGCCAACTGTGCCTGCCAGGGCCCGGTGACAAGGCAGCATTAGCCAGGCTCAGTCCTCAGCAAGCAGGCTCTGGGACTGGAGCAGCTTCTTCCCCAGCTGTCCCTGCCCCCGCCCTTCCTGCACCCCTTCTTGGCACAGCCCCCAGGCCCCTCGGGCTGCCCCTGGCTTTCAGAACACACTTCTTTATCAGAATGCACCCATCCGGGGACCACGCCCATCCACCGCTGAGCACTGAGGTTGGGAAGACGCAGGCAGACACACTGCCCAGGTCACAGCAGGCTTTGTCACCCAGCTCCTATAGGTGAGGTGTCATTATCCCCATTTTACAGATAAGGAAACTGAGGCTCACAGAAGTTAAGTGACTTGCCCCAGCTTGTTACTGCAATACATTCATGGTTTCCTCTCCACGACAGAGAGAAGTCATGCCATGATTCAGGGGTCGGAGGTGCAGAGAGGTAAAGCTACTCATCCAAGATGACACAGGGACAGTGACGATGGGGACAATGATGGTGAATGCTATTAGAGTCTTTCTTAGGTACCGGGGATGATGCTCAGCCCTTGATGTGTGGAATTTCATTGACTCTTCACAGCAAACAGAAGGAAGGTGCCACACTATCCATGTTACACAGGAAACAGGCTTATGGGCTTGTGAGGAGGAGGAAGAGGAGGATGTGCTGGGGGCCACCCAGCTGGTCAGTGGTTGACCTGAGATGTGAGAGCAGCTCTGGGTGATTTCCAAAAGTCAGAGCTCTCTGGGGGGAGGCGGGGGAGGACAAGCAGACTGCATTTCCTAGGGCCTCTTCATTTGAAGAGAGGACGATGCCTACGTCTCAGGACCTGACGGCAGTAGATATTGCAGAGATGCAAAAAATGTTCATTATCAAATGTCTTTGGACAACCTGGGTTTGCCATCGCTAACCATATTTCCTGATGCAGGACTTATCAGAACCTTTCATATGCTCATACATGTAAATTTTCCAAGAGGGAGACTTTGAAGTGTTTCCTAACTTACTGGACCCCAGAATCCTTCTTTCCCAAAACCTTTGATGGGGATTAGTGCCTCATAGAGCAAACTGTGAGAGAGGCGGGAATGACTAAGTCGCTGATGGCTGGGTTTCAGGCACAGTGGCCAGTGAAAGGGAGCCGTTGGAACAGGTGCTCTGACCAGGGAGGAGGCTGGCTGAAGACTGGGGGAGAGTCGGTACCAAGTCTAGGGGTCCTGGCCACACCCACCTTATCATAGAAGGATGTGGGAGTAGGCATGGAGTGCCCTGGGATCATTCTGGATGACTGGCACAGGCACAAAGCGGTCACACTGTGCCCAGGGCCCCTGGATCCTCTGGTGTGGGGACTGCAGCCTCTTCTCTCCTCCCCTCAGGGTCCCCGCGCTCCCGGTGAAGAACTTGAATGGGACCGGCCCAGTCCACCCGGCCCTGGCAGGTGAGATCCAGCCCAGGAGGAAGCCAGGAAGCGGGCCCACCTGTTAGCTTCTTGACTCCACCCCTTAATGAGTTCGTGGGCGGGGCCCCGAGAATACACCCTCTCTCATGACACCAGGGTGGGCGGGGCCCGCAGAAGGCATTCTTCTTGGCTTCAACCTGGGGTGGGGTTGAGGGGGGAGGCCCAGGGCACACCCCGCTCATCCACCTGAGCCTGAGAACCCCAAGATCCCTGGATGCAAGGCGGTAGGTGGAGTCTGAGAGAGAGGCCCCAAGCGTACAGCCGATAACAGAAGGGTGGGAAGTGCAGGGTGGGCGGGGCCTGGAGGGCGCCCCGCCCCTGACTGCCCAGGCCACGCCCCCAGGGATGACCGGGATCCTGCTTTGCGCCGCCGGGCTGCCCGTGTGCCTGACCCGGGCACCCAAACCTATCCTGCACCCGCCGCCGGTGAGCAAGAGCGACGTGAAGCCCGTGCCCGGTGTGCCTGGGGTGTGCCGCAAGACCAAGAAGAAGCACCTCAAGAAAAGTACGCCCCCCCCGCCCCCCACCCCTGAACTGAACCCCGCTAACCCTGACCACAATCCCTCTGACGGTCAGCTCCGATTTGCTCCTGGACTGACGACCTCACCTCCATCTCCTGATCGCAATTCCCATTCCCCCGACCCCTTCTGCGCGAACTCCAAGTACATCCACCTGCAGCAACCCCTGACCTTTCACCCCTGCCAACCCCAACCCTCCAACCCTGACTCCATCCCGAGCTGCTACCTGCGGCCTGGGGTAGACTCGGGGCGCCTCCAGCCCACCCGCTTGTGTCCTTGCAGGTAAGAACCCTGAGGATGTGGTTCGAAGGTACATGCAGAAGGTGAAGAACCCACCTGATGAGGTGAGTGCCAGAGGCCTCGGGGCCCTGGGCTGAGGGCGGCCTTGCCTGCAGAGAAGAGAGCCCTCTCTCTCTCCTCCCCTCCCCTCCCCTCCCCCCCCCCCATACGAATTCCTGCTGGTTCTGTTACAGTCCCTCCTCCCAGGTTGTGGGTTTGCCTTTTCACTCTCTTCACAATGTCCTTTGATCAACAGAAAGCTGAGTGTAATAGATCACAGGTGTCAATCTTTTGGCGATTGACAGTTTTCGTATCTTATTTTCACCCATAGTTTTTAGGTTTTGCTGCTGACTGTCCTTTAATCTCTTTGGGGCGGGGGGCGGGGGGGGGGACCATATATCTGGATTTGGTAGATGGGCGTCCTCTCCCTGTGATAGTTGGGTGCCCGAGAAGGGACGTCCTGCCCTGCCCAGCCCTCAGCCTGCCCCCTGTGCCCCCAGGACTGCACCATCTGCATGGAGCGGCTGGCCACGGCGTCGGGCTACGAGGGCGTGCTGCGGCGCAAGGGCGTGCGGCCCGAGCTGGTGGGCCGCCTGGGCCGCTGCGGCCACATGTACCACCTGCTGTGCCTGGTGGCCATGTACTCCAACGGCAACAAGGTGGGCTGGGGGGCCGTGCGTGGGGGGCTGTCGAGGGAGCCCCGCGGAGCCGGGGCCTCCGGGGACCTCACCCAGCCTCCCCTGCTGCAGGACGGCAGCCTGCAGTGCCCCACCTGCAAGGCCATCTACGGGGAGAAGACGGGCACTCAGCCCCCCGGGAAGATGGAGTTCCACCTCATCCCCCACTCGCTGCCTGGCTTCGCTGACACCCAGACCATCCGCATTGTCTATGACATCCCCACAGGCATCCAGGTGAGCCCCCTCGGACCCCTGACCCCAACTCCTCCGACCCCTCCAGAGCCCCCCCACTCCTGTCTGTGGTTCCAGCCCTGCTGCTCCTTTCCGCAGGGCCCTGAGCACCCCAACCCAGGCAAGAAGTTCACCGCCAGAGGCTTCCCGCGCCACTGCTATCTGCCCAACAACGAGAAGGGCCGGAAGGTGGGTGTCGTGAGGCTGCAGGGCTCTCGGCCAGGGCTTGCTCTCCCATTCCTCCCCACACCAGCAGGGACCGGGACCACCTAGTGTGCATCTAGCCCTGCCAGGCACTGCTGAGGTCAAGGTCTTGGCTCCATGTTACGGATAAAGAAACAGCCTCAGAGAGGGCAAGTAACTTGCCCAAGGTCACACAGCCAGGAAGTGGTGGAGCCTGTATTTGAACCCAAGCAGTCCACGCTTTTCACCACCACATTATAGGTGTTGTGTCTGCTTCTACTTATTGTTTTTCGAGAGAAGCCAGAAATGCTGATTTTTCATGTGAAATCTGCAGGTTTTTAAATATTGCCAACGAAGTCACATAGTGTGGGGTCCAAACCAAGCTGCAGAGGGCCATCGCTTTGAGGCCCTTCCTGCACCCCAGAAAAAACAGGCAGATAACTTGGAACGAGTCTGTCCAGGGAAGGAAACGCCAAACCCAGCAGCCACAGGGCCTCCTGCTGGGCTCAGTGGGCCTCATGGAGCCACGGTGTGGCAGGGAGGGGAGGCGGGGCTGGAGGGGGCCGTGGGCGGGGCTACCTCTGACCCCGCCCACCTCCCGGCTCTGCAGGTGTTGCGACTGCTCATCACCGCCTGGGAGCGGAGGCTCATCTTCACCATCGGCACCTCCAACACCACGGGCGAGTCGGACACCGTGGTGTGGAACGAGATTCACCACAAGACCGAGTTCGGATCCAACCTCACGGGCCACGGCTACCCAGACGCGAGCTACCTAGACAACGTGCTGGCCGAGCTCACCGCCCAGGGCGTGTCAGAGGCCACGGCCAAAGCCTGAGGCCCCAGGCTGCCCACCTTCCCTCCTGCTTCGCCCCTGGCCCAGCACAGGCCTCCCTCCACCAGGTGTGACCTCCTCGTGGCCCAGGTTCAGGGCTGGGGAGGAGCCTATGGAAGAAGCCAGAAGCGCTCTGGACATTAGGCTGGTGGCCACTGGGAATGATGGGAAGACGGCAGGCCAGCCAGCTCCGACTCTGGGAGGGTCGCAGGGAGAGCACCAGAGACCACAGCGACCTCCCTCCCACCCCTCACACAAACAGTGTCCCGTTGAACACATGCACGCACACCCACGTGCCTCTACTTGCCCCCAATCTGGGGGGGAAGAGACAGAAGACCCCTGTGACACTCCATGTGGATCCCGTGTGTGTCTGTCACCTCCGTCCATACAAGCTTGTCTGCCAGCAGGATTCAGGTCAAGCACTTAAGGACCTGCTGGGGCTCCCGGGGGAGAAGGGGGCCCTTGGGGAGCTCCGCTGACCCCGTCTGTGTCACCATCTCTGCCCTGAGCAGTTCTGCAAAGGGGCCGGCCAGAGAGAGGGGGCCTAGAGGTATCATTTGTGCTCGTGTCTCCTCATCCTCTGGGACCCTGACCACCTCCTCCTCCTCCGCCCCTCCCATCCCCAGGCCTAGGTCTGTCCCAGATAAAGGCGCTGTTCTCCTTTCCTCCCACCCCATCCTCTCCACCAAGTCGTTTCCAATGTCGAGACCCAAAGGCCGGGGCTTCTGGCTTCGGGAGCGAGGCGAGGAGGCCTGGCTTAAGCCAGCGGGTCTGAAAAAGCAGACTGGAGAGCAGAGCGTCCATTTCCCTTGCTTGGAAGTGGGCAGTGGGGTGGCTGACGGTCTCGACCAACCAGGGGCCTGTTGCCCAGGCAACTCACCAGCTCCGCCTCTGTTGATTGGCTGCCACGGTGGAAGTCAGCCAAGAATTAAAGGGACGCCAGTGATCGCTCTTTTGAAAACCTACCAGTCCCACTGTGGGTGGAGAAATAAACGGTCTTTCTCCTCCTCGCCCTGTCTTTTCCTGCCAAGGAAGGAGGGCGGGGGGCAGCTCTGTGACGACCCTAGGACCGTTGCCCCTCTTGGCCTTGGGCAGCTGGCGAGGCAGGGTCCCCATAATTCTCTTGTCCTGGGGCAGAGGGTGTGATGGTGGCAGAGGCAGACCTACCCAAGAGGACAGAGGTTAAGGTTTGTTCTCGGGCAGGGGCACCAAGCAATGCACACAGTGCTCCCTGGTACAGTTACTAGGAATGAGGGGCTCGGCTGGGAGCTCAGCGCCTCTGGGAAAGTATGGGAGAAAGCTGGGAGACGCATGCCCAGCTCCGTGGTACCTCCGAACCCCAGTCTCTGCCCTGGAGAAGGAGGGCCAGGTTCTGTCTACCGAGGGAAGAGCCAATCCCAGGATCTGCAACAAGCTTCTGATCGGCGTTTGCAACAGCCAGGAATGCCCAGGTGGCTGTTGCGGGTGCTGCGGCTCCAAGCGACCCCTGCTGGCCACACATGGGATAGCGCCGCATCCTGCTCCACCTCCCAATTCAGGTAGGTTCTGTCCCACCCTATAGTCACACAAAACCAGAGTCCTTGGAGGCCCTACCAGGTCTACCCGTTGGGTGTTTCCAAACATTTTATCCTCTGGGATTCATTCTTCAACAGGCTCTCACCCCAAACTCTAATAGGTAAAATCGCCCAGCCCCGTGATCCTCAAATCCCATGATCATCCAGGTCACCTGAGCAGCTTAAGAATCCTGACTCCTCCCACCCACACTCCTTCAGGTTGTGATGCAGTAGATCCCCGCGCAGCCCAGGGAGCTGCATTTCTAGCAGACACCCCGGGGGAGGGGAGGCTTGCGGCCACACTCTGAGAAACTCCTCCCTGGTTCCTGAGCTATTTCTAAGTCACTCCCTCCTCGTTTTATACAGGGTAAACTGAGGCTCAAAGGGGGAAAGGAGCTGGCTGAAGGTGTCCCAGACTCCCAGGGTCTGTCTGGGCCTTGCACATTGCGCTCCCAGCCTATTCTTCCTCAGGCATCTGATGCTGGAAGCTTGTGGTTAGGACCGTCCGCCCAGGGCACAGCTCAGGAGGATCAGTGCGGGTACAGTGATTGGCAGACGTGAAAACAGGAAGGGCTGAGCCCGTTTAGTGCTTGCCTGGGGCAACAAGGCCACATGGGCATGAGGGATTCAGGTACAGCTGTATCCAGCAGCCTCAGTGGGGTGGGTAGAGGCTGGTCCCATGAAGCAGAGACCTCAGGCTGAGCCAAATGAGTCAGGTTCCTTATCCCAGCCACTCCAGTCTGCCTCAACCCAGTCAACTCAGAGAGTGTGACTCCTTCAGTGCGAGGCTGGCCCCTGCCTCCATGCGCCAGGCTTTGGGCTCAGAGCACGCGGGACTGGGAGGTCTCCGGAAGCCTCAGCATCGACGAAGAAGGTACAGGACAGTCGCAAGGAGACTCCTGGGCCAGGGTGCGCCGAGACGGGCCCAGTGGCTCCTCATTCTTCTCCCAGGCGCCTGTGGCATTTCCTCAGGGCCTGCGGGAACCCGAGACCGCCTTCCTCTGCTCCTGCCGCTGGAACTCCTCATGGGCTCGATCCAGGTCCTCCAGCACCTCCAGCAGGCGGGAAGCTGCTTCTCTCTGCCCAGCCAGGGCATCGGGACAGGCCCCTGGGAGGGAGGCAAGGGGGCCCCAGAGGCTTAGCCAGGTCAGGGGAAGGCTGCCAGAACCCACACCCAGTGGCCTTCTCGGGCTCCAGATTTGCCTGGTGCCGTGAGAATCCTTAAAGGGACTAGAACCCACACACGCAGCCTTGGGCCTGCTGGTGGATACAGGAGAGGGGCTTGGAGGTCTGAGGGATGTACTTGCAGGTTGTGGGAGGTGTCAGAGCATGCCAAGAAAAGGGACCACCTTAACTTAACCCTTACCTTCCATGGCACCGGAGTCCTCCATGTCTGCCTCCGGACTTGAATCCATGTTGAAATCCTCCAGGAATTTCATCCTAGAAATTGAAAGGGAGAAAGACAAGGCTGAGCCCTGCCTTAGGGATTCTCTGCTGGTTGCAGGAGACATTCAGGTTCTCTCTAACCAGCACCACCCACATCCTCATCACAGCCAGTGTCTATGGCAGCGGTTCTCAACCTGTGGGTCGCGACCCCTTTGGCGGTCAAACGACCCTTTCACAGGGGTCGCCTAAGACCATCCTGCATATCAGATATTTACATGACGATTCATAACAGTAGCAACATGACAGTTATGAAGTAGCAACGAAAATAATTTTATGGTTGGGTTACAACATGAGGAACTGTATTTAAAGAGCCAGAAGGTTGAGAACCACTGGTCTATAGAGTCCCAGACACTGTTCTCGGCCCTTTGATGGGTTAACTTATTCAATTACCACAAAAAAGGATCTGAGGTAGGTGCTTCCTATTACCTCCGTTTACTGATGGTCACTGAGGCACAGAGAGGTAAATAACCTGCCTAAGGCTGCACAGCATCACAATAGTTACCATTTATGGAAAGCTACCCGGCACCTACACAGGGCTCTACCTGTATTAGCTCATTTGATCCTCAGGACAACCCCATGAGGTGGGCACTGTTACTAACCCTCGTTTCCAAAAGAGGAAACTAAGGTACAGAGAAGGTAAGCAATTTGCCCAAGACCACACAGCCAGCACGTGGCGCAGGCCAGGATTTGAACCCACGCAGGCCAGCTTCAGCACCCACTCTGCAATGAGTTGGAACAAATGTCTGTCGCTGGATAACAATGACCCTGCGACCAGGGAGGGGAAGGGGCACAGCCACGGTCTCTGGAGCCCCAGGTACTAGAAGATGCTAAGATCCAGGGATGAGGGTCCACCTGAGGGTGCTTCCCCACCCTCGCGCCCCACCCTCAGCTGATGCGCATGGAAAGAATGACTAGATGAGTAGGGGAGGCCTCAGTGGGCACCTGGCCCAGCTGGTCCTTGGGGTGCAGTGGGATGGGGGAGGGGGGGCACCCACCTGAGCTGGTCCCGCCCCAGGAGCAGCTGCCGATACACCATCTGCGTCTCAGCATCGGGATCCAGTGGGTCACTCCAGTCTCCCAGGGTGACAGCCGAGTGTGTGTGGCTGCATCCGGCAGCTGACGGGAAACGACATCATCCATAACCCCTCTCACCCTCCCCCCCCCCCAAACTCCCAAGGCAGGCTGTCACCAAGCCCTGCTGCTTCCACCTCTACTTCAAGACCCTCTGCCTCCACCCTCGCCCAGCAGAGCAGTGGCCTCACCTCTCTCCAGCCTCCCACAGTCTAGGCACCAGCCACACGGAGCCTTTTAACCTTCCTGCCCTCTCTGCCTCCAGTCCAGGCCTTTGCTCGCCTGCAACATCCTTCCTTACCCATCCCTGAACCCAGCTTCGCTGCTCCACTCCTACTCTTCTCAGGTCACATCTAAGCAGCACCTCCTCCAGGAAGCCCTCCTTGATCTCCTGCCCGTCCTCTGGAGTCCCCAAAGCCCCGTCTTGGCACTTAGGAAGCTGTATTACAAGTGCCTGGTTATTCGCTTGTCTTCCCTGAGAGCAGGCCTGATGCCTGTCTGTGGACCACTAGATGCCTGGTGCAAAGTGGGTGCTTACAGGATCATACCCCACATTTAATCCTCACAAAACCGTAGGAGGGAGGCCTGTTACCAACCGCATTCCGCCCTTGAGGAGCCTGAGGCATAGAGAGGTGAAGTAACTCGCTCCATGCTGCTCAGCGAGCCCAGACAGCTGATTGACAGGTGGGGTGGGCGGAGCCTGAGCCCGCCCTGCCCCCTCACCTGAGCGCTCCGCCTGGAGGCAGCAGGTCCAGCGCGCGCCGCGGAAGGCACCGGGGTGGCAGGTGGCCAGCTTGTCCGGGTTGGGGGCGCTGGCCTTGCGCAGGGCCGACAGCCATTGGTTGAGGTCGTTCACGTTCTGCAGGGAGTGGGGGGTCAGGGGTGAGGTGGGATCAAGGGACGCCCCGCGCCCCCCAGCCTGGCGGCGGCTCACTTTGCATTGGAGGTAGGTGGTGTGCAGCGTCCCCGAGCCGTCCTGCGTCACCACCTGCATCACGTGCGGCAGCTGGAAGGCGCCCTCGTCCACACGCTCCACGGCGCGGATGTGCGACACGGGGATGGAGGAGCGCATCTGGGAGACAGGATTGTGCTGCAGGGTGGGCTGGGAGCTGGGGTGGGTGGCTGGGAGCTGAGGGGGGGCTGGGAGCTGAGGCGGGTCTGGGAGCTGGGGGGGCGGGGGGGCGGGCAGGGCCGGGACAGCTTCCCTCTGAGTGTGTGCACCACGTGGTGTCCCCGAAGGTGGGGACATTCAACCTCGTGTGTCTGTGATCTGTGCGCATCCCCTCTCAGCTGTTCCATGACCCCCTACAGTGTAGGGCCTACACTCTAAGTGACAACTTCTCTGGGCATCAGTTTCCACCATCACTACCATCCTCCTCCCCCCCCCCCCCCATGGCACTTGGGCTGTGGGTCTAAGCACTTCCCATTTGCCAACTTGTTTCCTCATCCCAACACATCCCCGCGGCTGGGCCCATTATTCTCCCCAATGTGCAGATGCGGAAACTGAGGCCCCAGAGGTCATTCGCCCGGTGGAGCCAGAACTGGAACCCAGGGAGGTGGGCTCTAGAACCTACGCTCTGCTGACCAAGTAGACACACCAAGCCGGCACCCTCTCCGCTGTTAGCCGTTGTGTATGTGGCGTACACAGACGTGGGTGGACCCAGTGTGTGTGTGTGTGTGTGTGTGTGTGTGTGCTGGGCTGGAATGGCAGCCCCATGGGAACAGGGATTGTCTTGTTTGCTGCTGTCTGCCCCGTCCACACCGAGCACACTGCCCGTGCGGAGTAGGAACGCAATGAACGTTTAAGGAATGAATGGGCGTGAACGAATGCCCGGTGTGTGCCCAGCAGCCGGGCCTGGACCTCTCCGTGAGCGTTTGACGTGCGTGTCCATGGAACGTGGGCAGAGACCTGGCTGGGAGCAGGTGCTTAAGCATCATCGTTGTCGCCTGTCCACATCGGGGAGGGTGTGTCTGCGGGGAGTGCACATTCTGAAGGCCGTTTGCTGGGGAGTGTGTGTCCGCGGAGGCCGGTCCCTGGCCTGGGCCCTCACACTTGGGCCCAAGGGTGTGAGCAGAACCTGGCCTGAGAATGTGAATTTGCCAAGTTGCTGTGGGGCCTTGGGCAAGTCCTCGGGTGCAAAGGCCGCTCTGTGAGGGGCCGCCACTGGCAGCGCCTCCATGGTGGACGGCAGGCCCACCTGCCAGTCGGGACTCTTGGCGTAGGAGAGGGTCTCCCCGCTGAGCCAGAAGTAGCGCTTCTTGAAGGCAAAGCGCGTGGCCAGGCTGGCGGGCTCTTCCTTGCGCTTCAGCAGGTAGCCTTCTCGGACGGTCACTGAGGGCGGGACCAGGGCCCTGGCCGGGCCCCCAGCCTCTGGGAAAAGGGGAGGGGACAGTGAACCTTCCCATCCAGGCTCCGCGTGGCCAGGGCCTGGGGATGAGCATGGTTCTCTGTTCCCGTGGAGTCCACTCCCTCCATAGGGAAGGGTGTCGCTGATGGCGGGCGGGGATCACAGACTGGCCATGATTCCTCTCTACCTAGGGACCTGCAGGTAGTGTCGCAGGCAGCCAGCAGGGGGAGCCATGCCGTACGGAGTCAGTCCAGGGAGTGCCTGAGATCAAGCCACTCTCTGGGAGCCCAACACAGGCTCCTCCCCCGCACCACAGGGACCCCACCAGCCACACGGGGTGGGGGTGGGGGGGGGCTCCACATTTCAACAGGTTGCTCCTATGCGACTTCGACCCAACTCTCTCGTGACCTGGGCCCCACATTGTGATGTGGACTCAACCCCAACTCTGCTTAAAACTGCCCTGCGGCTCCATTTCACTCTAAGTCAAAGCCAAAATCCTTCCCACTGCCTACAAAGCCCCACGCAACCTGGCCCCTCACCTCTCCTTCGCTTCCCCCCACCCCACCCCCATTCACTCTTCTTCACTGGCCTCCTCACTGCTACTCTCTGTCCCCACCTCAGGGCCTTTGCACATGCTGTTCCCGGCCTGGAACTCTTCCCCGGGATCCTCATGGCTTGCTCTCTGTCCTCTTTTGGGGTTTAACTTTTACTCTAGAGAGACTACTTCTGGCCACCCCCACTCCAACATTCCCTTCCCTTCCCTCCTTTACTTTTCTCCTTGGCACTTGTCACTGCCTAACACCATGATTTGCTGAATCATCTTATTTACAGCTTGTTGTCTCCACTGGAATAAAACTTCCACGAAAGCAGGACTTTCTTCTGTCTTGCTCACTGCTGTTTCCCCAGCTCATGGAACAGTGCCTATTACATAGTAGGCGCTTAATAGATATTTGTCTATTGCGTGAACACCATGCCACAATCCCCACCTGCACCTCCACATTGGCTGGAATGGCACAGTAGGTGCCAGGAAATGTTAGCTGACCGACTAGCTGACGCACAGGTCCACAGGCTCAGTGCTATGGGTGGGGGAGGGGTAGAGGGAGGGCAGGTCCCAAAGGTCTACGGGAGTGACAAGCCAGACGTGGCAGGGCCACCGGAACTCACCCTCCTCCCCATCCACGTCCACCAGCTGGTCCAGGAAGTCTCTCACACGTAAGATGCTCTGCAGCAGGAAGGGGTGCAGGGGGGCCATCCACAGCTCCTTGCCCTGGCCCAGCTGCTGGCCCAGGTTCCCGATGCTCTGCACAGCCTGGAGCAAAGAAGCAGGGGATTCCAGGGTCAAGGTCACTGCAGGGGCGGAGCCCTCTGTGGACCCAGAACAGAGTCCCAGCGTCCTGGCTCCCACATCAGTATTCAAAGAAGAAGTCTCATAGCAGCACCTGCTCTGGGCAGTATCTGTCCCTCCTTGTGGACAGACATACACCCCCAGAGCCCTTATTATTCTGTTCCCTCCTGAGCCCAGGTCCCACAACCAGGATTGCCTGATCCTATCATGCATGTCTGGAGCCCATCAGAACCTCAAAATGTGGCCACTTGGCCAAGGATGGTCTAATTCATACTAAGGTGTAAAGGACTACTAGCCTGCTTCCCACTTTCCTCGTGGAAGAGTAGGTCTTTGTTTCAGAAGAGGAAATTAGAGAGTATAATGGATGCCTTCACCCTCGGGATGAGAGCTAATGGTGGTGTTTCAGGGTCTCATTTGGGTCTCCTTCAGGCCTGGCCTCCCCTCCCCTCGCTCAGCGCCCCCAGGATGGGCCCTCCAGTGCCGGCACCTTGGCAAGCAGCAGCAGTGAGCGGCCGGTCTGGGGGTCTGCGTGATGGTCCCGGAGGTCAAACAGCTTCGGGGTGAGGATGGCAGGTGCAAAGAATCGCAGGAAGAGGAAGCCGCTTATGGCCAGGTACTTGACATCCTGCCAAGAAACGCAGCAGGTGAGAGCCCCACCCCCCAGACCTATCCCACCCCCCTCCCCGCTGTGGAAACTGAGGAAGTGAAATGGGAGATGGGTCAGAAGGCCATCCTGTCTGTCAAGGAGGCTTCTTCTTTTGGAGCCTCAGTGTTTCCATCTGGAAAATGAAGCAAGAATACCAATTCTGCACAATCAGATGTAGCCAACATCCTCAGAGTCTGCTAAGGTCGCGTCCTATGATGGGAGCAATGCCATTATTCCCATTTTACAGATGAGGCAGCAGAAGCTCAGAGATGTCAATTGACTCACCCAAGGTCACACAGCTGGTGAGCAAAGGAGGCAGGATTCGATCCCAGATCTATCTATATATATAAAAGGCTAAGCACCCATCCAACCACCCGACCACCAGGGGGCAGATGCTCAACGCAGGAGCTGCCCAGCTGCAGTGACTTGGCAGCTGCGGTTCTGGGGTGCATCACCCGAGATGGGGGAGGGACTGAGGGAAGTTGGCTCCAGGGCGTGTCCAGCCCATCTAGCCCCGTCCCGCCCCACAGGCCACCTTCTAATTAATTTCCTTTCAATGTGCACGAATCCGTGCACCAGGCCACTAGTGATTTATGATAGTGAATAGCAACAGGCCAGACACTTCTCCATACATCTGTTTATTTAATACTCACCCAGGTGGTCTTACACCCCCATTTTACAGAGGAGGCGACTGAAGCCCAGAGAGGGAGGGCTGCTTGCTCAAGGCTGCTCAGGAGTAAGTGGCAGAACAAGATGGCGCCCAGGCAGGGTTTGAACTCTCAGCTCTCCACCACACTCTCTTGCATTCAACACTAGCTACTGTGGAGAGCTCACTTCGTCAGGAACTGAGCCTGAACGATCACATTTAACCTTCAAACATCCCATGGGGTAGAAACTATTCTCTCCTTTTTCTAGATGAGGAAACTGAGGCTCCAAAGCCTGCCCCGTGTGCACCCGCAGCCCCAGCCTCTGCCCTATACAAACTGTAAAGCGTGGTGCCTGCCCCCACCCCCACCCCCCCGCCGCCGCAGGTGAGGCTAGTTCCCTCAGCACCGCAGAGGGTGTGTCTCCATCCTGGGTACATCTGGCTCCCCCCAAGCCACTCCCCACTCGCCTCTCCTACTCGGGCTATATTTAGCCCCAGAGTGTTTCCGGAGTCTATGTAGGGGCTGTGTTCACAAGGAGACAATGCCCTCCCTGGTGGGTGCCAACTCCCTGACCACCGTGAGCCCTGCCAGGGGCTGGGGACCTGGAGCTGCCCCTCCCTCCCTCCTCTGGAACCCTGAACTGACCCCCAGGTCACCGCCCCCGCCCACCACGTTCAAGGGTAATTTTAGCCTTCGACATCAGCACGTGACTTCCTCCTTTTTGAGAAGGAGGAACAGGTGTCAGAGAGACAGAGAAAGGGGCTCCCCTGACCCCATCCAGACTTGTGGGCCTGAAAAAGTCCCTGCTCCCGGCCCAAGGCCTTTCCCACTGAGGGGGCTGAGAACTGGGGACACTTGGGTGTCACGATATTGGCTCCACCCGCAAGGGTCTGGGGTCAGACCGTCTAGGGAGCCCGCCTCCCTTCCCTCCCTCCTCCCTGGCCCGTGTCCCACTTAGCACCTCTGCCGGCAATAAAGTGGGGCGTAAGGCAAGCCACATCCCAGTCTGGAGGCCACTCCTCAGGACTGAGCGAGAGAAAGGAGACACCCCGCTGGGAGTCTGGAGGCCCAGGCTCTTTGCCCTCTGGGCCTCACTTTCCCCATCCGTAAACAGGAAGTGGGGAGCTCTTCACCCCGGCTCCAGGGATGGGCCACAGAGCACTTCAGCGTGGCAGCCCCGTTTCTGCCTGCCTCTGTCCTGCCTCCCACGTGACCCTGGACAAGCGACTGCCCGCCCCGGCCTCAGTCTCCCCATCTGCCCACGGGGAGCGCCCGGCCCACCTTGTGCTCGTCCTGGGGGAAGCGCTCCTCCACACGCCGATGCAGCCGCTTGAAGGCCAGGCGCATGGCAGGCGGGCAGCGCCCCACGGAGCCCACGATGGCGTCCACGATAGGCCCCAGGTAGCCCATCAGCAGCCCCAGGCTGGCCTCCCGCACGTGCTCCTCTGAGGACGTGCCCTTGAAGGAAAGCCTCCTGGGGGGGGCAAACAGAGGGACTGTCTCAGAGCCCAGCCCCTGCCGGCCCCCCCTGGGCTCAGGCAGCGCCCGCCTTCCCGCCCACTGCCACAGCCTCCCCCTACCATGCCCCTGGCTCCCCACTGCTGCTTAAACACATGCAGCTCATTCTTGTCTGGGAGCCTTCGTCCATGCTGTTCCCTCTGCCCGGGACATTCATGTCCCCACATTCAGCTTAGATGTCACCTCCTCAAAGAGGCCACCCCCTCCCCATCACACCTCATCCCAGACCCTGAACATGCATTTCAGCATGGACATGCCAGACACATGCTTCCACCCCAGGGCCTTTGCACTTGCTGTTCCCCTGCCTGCACCTGACTTTCTCGCTCCCCTCCTTCAAGTGCTTGGCTTAAATGTCCCCTTCTCTGCGAGGCTGTCCCTGTAGCCACCCCTATGGAACACCGCAAGCCCCTCCCCTGCTCCTGGCATTTCCCTCCACCCTCCCCAGCTTCGTTTCCCCCCCATAACACTGATCATCAGCAAGAAGCTTCTTCTTTAGCGTAGGATCTGTCTCCCTCAGAAGAGGGATTTGTGTCCATGTGTCCTCTGCTGTGAACTCTGTTCAGACGATGCCCGGTACACAGTAGGTGCTCAACAATTGTTTTGTTGAGCGGATGAGGGAGTAGCAGTTTTCTATCTGCAGCTATTTTGTTCCTTTCTTGTTCCCATCCAGGTGAAGGGTCTGTGTTGCCCACTCTCAGACTGTGACCTCCACAGAAGCCAGGCTGGGGGTTCCCTGCCCCCCCCCTCACCCCGTGTCCTGGACCCAAGGAGCTAATGCCTCTGACATTGTGGCATTTGATCCTAATAGCAATCTGATGGACTACTAGTAAATATCCCATTTAACAGATGAGGAAACAGGCTCAGAGAGATCTCCTTGCAAACAGAGCAGAGTCGAGATTAGAACTCAGGACTGCCCACTGGGGTCTGGCTACTGCCCTGCACTGCCCAGGTGCTGGGGCCCAGCTGCATCCTCGCCAGGTCTGCTGGGAAACGCCTCTGCCTTGGGGTTTCGCAGACCGACCCTGCCCTTGTGCGCGGGGCCTGGGTTCAAATCCTGCTGTGCAACTTCTTCCCAACTGTGCAGCCCTCGGCAGGTGACCTCCCTCTCTGAGGCTGTTTCCTCATCGGGTAAAAGGGGTCCTGGTGCCTGCCTCCCGGGCGGTCAGCAGCTGTGGGCAGCACTTGCTGGGCGGGGCCCGAAATAAAGGTAGGGCTCTCTCCAGTCCCCGATGGGCTGCCCAGCAACCAGCCTCATGGCCTGGCGGGAGTGGGGACGGGCCCGGGAAAGAGAAGAGGAGCCCCCGGAGGCGTGGAGTGACCCAGCCACTGCCTGGCCTCCTCCAATCTCATCAAGTGCTCCAGGGCCCGCCCTGCACACAGGCCCACGCTGGGCCCGCCTCGCACGCAGGGCCCGCCGCCATGAGGGAAACTAGAAGTACCGTGTCCTGGGGTGCGTGCATAGCTCGGTTCGCTCTCACAGCCGCACAGGGGCGAGGTGGCTTGCACACCGGTGGTGGCAGAGCGGGGGTTTGAACCCGGGGAGCTCGAGTCCTGCCGGGAACCCCTACACCAGGCAGCGTGAGGACTGAGGTGCCCACGGGGAGACTTTGAGGTGGGCGGCAGGGCTGCGGGGAACGGGGGACGGGGTGAGGGGGCGGGGGAGCGGGGAGGGGTTAGCAAGGGGCACAGCCCGACAAGGCTTGGGGACAAGGGGGCTGTCGGCGGTCAGGGTCCCCCCTCAGCTCTGCTCACTTGGTGCGGCCCAGGTCCATCTTGCATGGGTCCAACTCGATGTACTTCTTCTCCTCAAAGACGCGGCTAATCACCGGCTTCAGGACCTCATGCAGGTAGGGCATGCCCACGAGCTGGGGGGGGGGGGCACCACATGGGGCGGGGCCGAGGGCGAGGCCGGGGCATGCCCGTGAGCTCGGGGGCAGGGGGCACCATGCAGGGAGAGGCTCAGAGCAAGGCCCAGGCACGCCCAAGGGCTGGGTGGGGGCACGACCCGGGCTGCCACTCGGGTGAGAGGCCAGGCACCTGCCACCAGCTCCCCAGCTCGGCTGCCCACTGCCACCTGAAGCCAGCCAAGCTCCGGGTCCAGGCGGACACTGGAGGGGTGCCCTTGAGGAAGCTGCTGGGCCCCGCAGGCCTTCGCCTACTCACCTTCATGAACTGCTCCATGGACTTGGATGCCAGGGAGTTAGAACGGAAGAGGGTGTTGGGGTCGGCTGGGAGGGCAGAAGGAAGTGTTTTCTGGGGTTGGGGGGAGTGATCCACCTCACCTCACCCGCCCACCCAAGGTGGAGGTCAGGATGCTTCCAGCCTCAGGCATTGAGGAGACTCGCAACATCAGCTCCGTTCACAGTCCTGAGGCCCAGGGTGGTTAAGCAATCTGCCTACGGTCACACAGCTCAAGCATAACAAAACCAGCTGGCTCCACACATGCACACACACACACACACACACACACGCATGCCCCTGTCCCTGCTTGAGCCCCCCTCTTAGCCCCCCAGAGACCCTCTGCAGACTCATCCTTGGGGGAGTGCTGTCCGGGGGTCCTGTGGGCAACTCACTGGTCCGCGCCAACTCCCGCCGGGTGAGATAGTCCAGAAAGGGCCCAGCCAGACCCTGGCCAAGAAAGAGCTTCGCCAGCTTGGTGGCGAGGTCCTGGCGGCAGTCCCCCGAGGTCAGCTCCTCCAGCACGGCCAGGGGGCTGGAGACGTCCTCCTGGAAGGACAGGCGGCAGGCGAGCTGGCCGGGGCCCTGGGACTCCGGGGAAGCTCAGACAGATTTCCCCGACGCGGGCCGGCCAGGGTCCAGACCCCCCACCCCCACCCCCCCAGCCCTCAGGTGCCTGCTTATCTGACGCGCCCACCTCTGCCGGCTGCAGCACGGACTCCATGAGCAGCTCCAGGAGTGGCCGGTAGCATCGTGAGGGCAGCACGCGGTCCTCCAGGAGGCGCACCTTCAGCCGCAGGGCACCCAGGCTCCCCCTGACCGGGTCAGAGCACACGCATGTACAGATGGAAGGATGTATGGGCCGGCGCGGAGATGGGCAGGTGAGAGCACGGGTAAGGAGCATGGATATTTGCAAAACAAGGTGAGTGTGGGTAGCGGTGAACAGGCGTGGCGAAGTCTAACTGGGTGTGAACAGATGTTGACAGGTCTAAACAGGCCTTGACAAGCACAGACAGTGTGAACCTATGGTATAAACACGTGTGCGGGAATGGGCAGTGTGAACAGGTGTGGACAGGCGTGGAAGGACCCAGGGATCTGATCACACATCAACAGGTGTGAACTGACACGTTCGCAGGTGGGTGGGCTAAAGGTGAACCCATTCGGACATGTGTAAACACAACTGGGAGACGTCCACAGACATTTGTTCGATGAGTGAACAGTGTGCCATGGTGATGGTCAGTGGGCTGAGGTGGACGCCCATGAGGACCCGCCATGAGCTGAAGATGGTGCCCAACATGGTTCCAGCCTGGTCTCCTCCCTCGGCCCCACACGTACCCAGAATCCTCCTCAGCTCTGGGGAAGGGCAGGAGACGGAACCAGCCGTTGGGTGGGTTCTGCTGCAGGACCTTCGGGGGGAACTCCACCTGTGCGGGGACACAGAACTTCAGCGGAGCCCTGCCCAGCCCCGCCCAGCCCTGGAAGAAGCACTCGGACTGCCCGCCCAAGGTGGGGTGGCACAGCCTGCCAGGGGCCATGTCCTCCTCCCCCTCTGTGTCCCATCAACACGACAGCAGTGACACTCCCTCCCCCAGTCCTAAATGGTGAGCCCTGCCAGGGCACTGAGGCCTCCAGAGACAGTTATTTGAGGAAACGGAGGCTCAGAGAGGTGGAGTGACTTGCCTAAGGTCACACAGCTGCTGGAGACAGCATGTCAGACTGGGTGTGTTTTCAGCTCTTTTCAGGGACAAAGCTTAAAGACAGCCCGGAAGGCGCCCGAGCCCCACCCCCTCTTTCAAATAACTTTATAGAGATATAATTGTGCCCCCTACAATTCACCTATTTAAAGTGTATCACTCAATGGCTTTCAGTATAGTCAGACTTGTGCTAACATCACTACTAACTTCAGAACATTTCCTATGAGCCCCCCAAAAGCCTGTACCCATTAACAGTCACTCCCCTGCCCTTGACAACCACGAGTCTATTTTGTCTTCATAGATATATTCATCAATTCTAAACATTTCCTATAAATGAAATCACATCACGTGTGGGGTTTTTTTAGACTGGCTTCTTTCATTTAGCATGTTTTGAAGATTCATCCATGTTGTAGCATCTGTTGGTACTTTGTTCCTTTTAATATATATATATATATATATATATATATATATATATATATATAATTGATTTCAGAGAGGAAGGGAGAGGGATTGAGAGATAGAAATATCATTGATGAGAGAGAATCATTGATGGGCTGCCTCCTGCACGCCCCCTACTGGGGATGGAGCCTGTAACCCCGGGCATGTGCTCTGACCAGGAATTGAACCATGACCTCCTGCTTCATAGGTCAAAGCTGCCACTGAGCCACACCAGCCGGGCAGGACTTTGGTCCTTTATGGCTGAATGATATTCCATTGTATGGCTATAGCCCCTTTGTTTATTTATTCGGCTGTTGATAGATATTTGGGCTGCTGCCGCTTTGGCTATTATGAACAATGCTGCTGTGAACATTCATGTACAGGTTTTTGTGTGGACATGTGTATATTTTCATTTCTTGGGTACAGACCTAGGAGTGGAATTGCTGGGTCACGTGGTAACTCTATTTCCAACCACTTCAGGAGACCGCCAGCACTCTATGACCAAGCCTCCCTCTTATTTGCTCTAATCTTGCCTCCTTTTAAAAACTACCAGCCCCGATATACCTGCACTGCTACCCAGAGGCAGGAACAATCCACCCATTGTACAGAGGGGGAAACTGAGGTTCCAAGAGAAAGACCTCGACCCCAGTGCTTCCAGGAAGAGGAGTTAAATAAAGGCTTAGATTCTGGAGTAAGAGAGACCTGCACTCAAATCCCAGCTCTACTATTTCCTAGTCATGTGACCGCGGGAAAGCCACTTAGCCTCCCTCGGTTTCCCCACCCCAGCCTTTTATGGAGGCCTGGAGGGTAAATGAGGTTATGTAGAGCAGCGCTCAGCACAGGGCCAGGTACTCTCATTGTAGAATTAGGAGATGGGCCCACCCGTGGCCTTGGCAGGTTCCTGCACCTTTGAGAGCCTCCGTCTCCCCAAATGCACAATGGGGCAATCGGACTCATTTCCCTGGACCTGGTGAGGCAGCCTTCACATCTACCCTCTGAGCCCCAGGGTACCAGCCCATCTCCCCTTCCTTCCCCCTTGGGGGCGGTGGGGAGCCATGGAGCGTGTTGGAGGGGGTGCTCACCATGCCCAAGAAGTCGTTCTTGCCCACCATGTCCCAGTCCCAGAGCTCCACCCGCAGTGGGGAGGGGGCGCCTGGCATCTCCCGCAGCTCCAGCACCTCATCCCAGTGTGGGAAGCGAGTCTTCTTGATGGTCTGGGGGAGGAGGGGGGTGAAGAGAGAGCTGACTGGGACCCCACCACCCGATGCCCCACTCTTTCCCAGTTCCCCTCCACCACTCACCGAAGTCTCCAAGCTCTGGCTGCCCCAAAATACACGTGCGAATGGGTCAGATGTGCCGGAGATGTCTCGGGGCGCCAGGTCCCTGGGGACAGATGAGGACAGGAGTGGGGACCACAGGACCCTCAAGGACCAAAACCCAAACTGGACCTTGGAAAATAGATTCAGGGTAGACCATTCAAATGCCACTGGTTTCCGAGACAATAAACTGCTCCATTGTAGGGACCCAGCGGGGAGCACCCCTCACTGTGCCCATCCTATTGACTAATGCTGCCCTATGAGGAGGCACCAGTGATGCCCCTATTTTCCAGATGAGGAAACCGAGGCACAGAAAGCTCAAGTCCTGCATCACCAAGCCCAGCAGGCAAAGGTGTCGGGGGTGGGGGGGGGGGGGGCGGGGGGAGAAAGGAGCCGCTGGACTGGAGACCAGAGGCCAGGACTCAAAGCCTGGCTCTGCGCTCCATTGTCTGGGCGACACGGGAATGAATAACCACGTCACCTCCTGAGCTTCGGTTTCCTCATCTGGAAAACGCGAATAATAACAGACCAACCTCAGGGGCCGAGAGTAAATGAGATGATGTGTGGAAAGGGCTCAGCATGGCAGCTGGCAGCTGGTGGGGGCTCAGGTCAGTCATTCACTCAACAAACACCATGCCCACACCTGCCTAGGACCCAAGAAAAGGATGAGACAGAGACCCCTGCCTCTGGTTGTCATGACAACCCAAAAGTCTCACCCCAATCAGCCTTCCCCACTCCTCCTCCTGAGGTCCCCCAAATCCAGGGACCCCCGCCCCCCGCAGAGGAGCTTCCTCCTGCTGCTCCTCTCCCACCCATGCTCAGCATCCAAAGCCTTCTTTGGTTTCCTAGGAGCCAGCCTAGTTGCTAAGCGACAGCAATCGGTCCCTTTCCTGTTGCAAGAATCCTGCACAGCCTTGTGGCTGGGGGGGGGGGGAGGCCCAGGGCGAATAGCAGATAAGGAGCCCTGTCCCATACTGAGTCCTCTCTCCTGTCCCCTGCCTCTCCTCTCCCCCCACCCCACCCGCCACCCCCAGTACTTCATCCAGACTCAAGGGATCCCCAGCTGGGGACAGAAATCTGGAGGTGGTGGGAGAGACACAGAGAGGGCAAGAAAGGACTTAAAGTCACGCAGCCAACTAGAAATTGAGATGCTCCCCAACCTTGGCAAGAATCAGCCTAAAAGGGAAGGTTGGGGGAGTAAGGTGTGAAAAAAAAAAGGGCAGAAAGACAAGATGGGAGATAAGAAGGGAATGGGGGAAAGTATTTAAGGAAGCAGAATAATGGGGGAGCTCAGAGAGAGAGAGAAAGGGGATTATAGAGTGATAAGCAGGCAGGAGGAGTGAGGGCCATCCCATGAGCTGGTGCCCTGGAGGGTCACTGTGGGGTTTGCTGGTCCTGCATCTGTCTTCCTCCGGATGTTTCTTTGGGGCAGGACCCCTCCCCTCCTCACTCCCAGCCCACATGATCTCTTAGGGGCTGATCCCTCCCTCCACTCCAGGAAAGGGCTGTGACTCAGGCCTGACCAGTCAATCAGTGTAATTGACTCAGAGACAGGCATGAGCCAATAAGAAATGCTCCCAAAACATTGGTTGGAAATGGATAAGAGATAGAAGTTCTTTTTCAGTTGGGGCTGCCAAGTTGTTAGGATGGCCGCTGAGGCTGCTGGGGCCATCGTTGCCCCCACCTGGGGAAAGACTTAGAATGAAGCTAACACAAAAGACAGCTGAGGAAATCTGTGTCTACAGAGTCCTGATGTCACCCTTCGAGCACCTGGATCCAGCCATACCTGAAGCTACATGTCACTCATATGAGACAATCTGCTTCAGTCCGTATGAACTGGGTGTCTACTGCTTACACTGTGACTAATATACCTCCTCGCTCGTGTCTGGTCATCCCGAGTGTCTGGCCTTTGGTTGCTGGTCCCTGCTCATTCTCAGATCACCGCCTACACCCCACGCCGTGACCCTACCTGGCCTTGAGCACATGGCAGCGAAGACAGCGGCCCCGCACATCTTCCAGCATCTGCACAGCCAGGTAGATCTCACCTTGCACCTCGGCATCCGGGTCCACGGGGCTCAGGTTAATCCAGCTGTCAATTCCTGGAGGGCACAGGCGTTAGCAGTTGTTAAGGGCCTACCACGTCCTAAGCGTTCGTCGTGTGTGTGATGGTCTTTGGTTGTGAATTCATGTTTGTTTGATCTCATTCTGTGGGAAACCGAGCATGAGGCTGCTTATCCCTGGAGACCAGAGCTGCTTGCTCATTCTGGGCTTCTTTAAGGGCCTCGGTCTCATGGACGCGTCTCAGGGTCGGGACCGTCTGCCTTCGCCCTGGCTCAAGATTTAGTCTGTTCACTGCAGATTAGATACTGACATTGACTTTCGGGGAACTCCTTCCTTATTCCCTCGCTGTTGCTCTCTGCTCCCCGTTAAGTTTTGCTGACGATTGGGGGATGGGAGGAGAATACTGGGCCGTTTTTCTTCTTTACAGCAAGTCCAACAACGTATTAGGAATCGCATCTAATTCAGGAGCTCCCTGTCACATGGCAGGAGGGCCCTTCTGAAGGTGGAGTGCCCCCGGGCTGCTGGAAATGAAAGTCCCACTTCACCTCTATCTCCACTCCAACCCCCAAGTGCAGTATGCTGTCAGCTTTCTCTCACTCGATTATTGTACCGACTCCAAATTGATCTCTCAGCTCTCCTCCTGTCCCACTGCGATCCAGTATCCACAAAGCAGCACAGAGATCTGAAAATGTGCCTAATCTCTCTTGTCAGTCTATCCTCCTCTGATACGGCTCCACTCTCTCCGCTGTCTGCTCCAGGACTATCAATGGCTCCCTAGTACCTCCAAGAAAAGGTCCAGGCACTGAGGGCCATCTCCAATCAACCCCCACACAATACTCCATCTGACCCGGCCCACGCCTGACCCTAGAAGAGAATCCATGCAGATGGGCTTTTGCCTCTTTGCCAAAGCACCTTTAAGGCCCCACTCCTTCCCCTTCCTCCAGGAAGCCTTCTTGGACCACCTGCCCACTCCTCCCCTGCCCTGTCATACCAGTGATGTTCCACATACCGCCACCCCCACATGTCTGTCCTGTCTAAAAACAAGAACGGAAATAATTTTCCACGGAGGGCGCTGTGCTTCTCGTGACACTTGCTCTGCCCTTGCAACGCCCACTCTGGGCATGGCCACCCCTCCTCCCTCTGCCGGCTGAGGACCGGCGCCCCTCGCCCACCTCGGGGGTCAGCGGCAATTGCCTCCCTGCTCAGCGAGATCTTGCCGATGATGTCGTCATGCCTGTGGAAAGGGCAGGGGAGGGGCCAGGTCAGGAGAGGGACAGGCATCGAGGGTGGGCAGGTAGGTGGGTACTTTGCTCTGGGGTGTCCGCCTCCCCTCAGATGCCAGGCGTGGGTCCCCAGCACACATACCCCACCGTATCCTCGTCCAGCACATAGAAGGCCAGATGGTGGAAATCCAGGGGCAGGTGCACCGTGTACTCCTCCCCCCAGAAGGGGCTCAGGCTCCGCCAGACAGTTGCTGTCCTGCAAAAGGGGGCACAGGGGGGTGGGGGGACTTGGGCCACACAAGCCACAGACACCTGGGCACCCAGGTGCACATGCGTGGGCACACACACACACACACACACACACTACCACAGGGATACACTGAAACAGACATTCATAGATACACCAAGGAAGCCAGAGACACAGACACACATATGCATCCTCAGAAACTTCTAGAAATACAAATCAATGTGTTTCTACACACTGACACATGTGGACACACATAAAGAAGACAGACACAGTCACAAACCCACAGACACACATATGTACACGGCAGGCACACATGTAGAATCACACAAACACAGTAACTAACAACACGCACTATTCCATCCATCCATTCATGCATTCACTGGGTGCCAAGGCATATGGGTTCTGGGGGAATCAGAGGGAGAGACACCAAGGCCCATGCTCCCGCCCAGCCCCCTCAGCAGCCAGGCGCGCTCTCCCGAGCTTTATGGCACAGTGAGAGTCCTGTGCTGTGGTTAGTACCTGGTTGGGTCTGGGAGTGGGGGTTGAAGGGGTCCAGGAAGGCTTCCTGCAAGAGCTAGTCAGGCAAAGTGGGGAAAGAGAATGAGGACAAGCATCCCAATGGCTAGGACAGCATGTGCAAAGGCCCTGAGGCAGGGATGAGCTCAGTACTCCTGAGGAACAGGAAGGTGCTGGTTGGAAAGGGAGGAGTGTGAGGGTCCAGGAGACTAAGTCAGCAGGAGCCAGAGCACTCAGTAAGCCAGGGGGAACCGTGGCAGGGTTAGGGACCAAGACAAGCTCAGGCACAGGCACACCCATAGGGCATCTTCACGCCGGCACCCCTGCAGACCCACTTCCCTGTACCCAACAGAGAACAAAGAACCTCCGTGCTCAGTGAAGACACACCCAAACGTATGGCTGTGAAATCTGGTTGGCACACCTGCCACTCCCATCTTCCTTTTACACACTCTTCCCCAACAGAGCATGAGTGTGCACACGCACGCATACATGCGCCACACTCTGCCCTCTAGCCCAGGGCACCACCATCAGTTGGACACTTCCTCCCCCTAACCCTGCCTCTTCCCAGCTGGAAGTCCCTCCCCAGCCCCACAGGTGGGACGTTCCTCCGCGCCCAGAGAGGGGGAGACAGCAGCCTGAGGTGACACAGAACATCAGCCTGTGGGTTTGTGGGGAAGGGGGCGGCATGAGCACAGAGAGAACGATGGAGGGGGTCAGCTGGGTGCTGTAGGCTGACCTTCCCCCCATATGGGCTCCCTGCCCCCAGCTCCCAGTCCATCTGGGCCGGAACCTCGCCAGCAGCATCCTGAATCCTGCTGTCTCCATAGGAACCGAGGCCTCAGCCATCCGCCCACCCACACCCCTCAGGCCTGCGGGGGCTGAGAGCTGTCCCTTGATCGGCCTGCGGGGGTGGGAACCAAGCATGACCCAGCCCGATGTCCCCCCTGCCGAGACCCGCTCACACATCAAACACCCTCACACCTTCACATGTGCTCACGTTGGTGCCTGTGGACCCCAATAAGCAGGCAGTGGTGCGCACGTGTGTACAGGGCAGCCCGTGTGTGTGGGCACACATGCACACAGACCACACACTGCTACACATAGTGAGCCTGCATTCCCACAGGGACACGTCCATCTGGACACCAGCCCTCCAACACCCCCATGGACACTCAAGCAGGCCAGCTGGGCGCAGGCGCACACACACACAGCCTGGTGCCCGCAGCACCCAGCAAGCAGGCCCGGAACCAGCCAGCCCAGCCAAGCGTGAGATGCCCGCCCCCAGGGAGGCCACCATGAGAGGCACATGCTGGCAGCCGCTGAGTCAGCCCCAGGAGCCAGCAGGGACATGGTCAAGTCCAGGGGGAAGGTGCGGGCCAGCTGGGCTGGGTGGGGAGAGGAGCTGGCGGCCCCCACTGTCCGGTCCGGGGCCAGGTCACAAAGCACCATCATCGGGCCGCAAGTCCGCCTCTGGGGTGAGCATCGCCCTCCCCGGCCCCTCTTTTCCTGGTGGGTTCTTGTGCCTGGACTCCCCAGGCCTAGGAGCCCCTCCCCCGGCCCCGGCCCTGCTCGCCCCGCCCCAGCCTGGCCTCCCCTCCTCACCTGGCCACCACCTCGTCGTCCACTTTCACGATGCAGTAGGGGTCACTGCTCCCAGACCTGCGGAAGGAGGAGGTTGAGAGGGCAGTCGTGGGCGGGGACCCCAATCTGCCTTCATGTCACAGGAGGGTGCAACGGAGGCCCAGAGAGGGGAGGGGGCCTGCCCAGGGTCACACAGCAAGTCCAGCTACGACGCTGGGGACCAGCAGGAGGTCACGGCTGCTCAGCCTGGCCGCTGCGACCCCGGCCCAGCAGGCGTGGCCTCCCTGGGTGCCCACCTACAGAAATAGAACTTGGAGGCACCACGCGAGGAAGTGCCGAGTCCCTGTCCCAGGAAGCCCAAAGCCAGTGCGTGCGGGGGAGTCACACCTGCTTCCCCACCTGCTGGCTGTGGGCCCTGGCAAGCCCCGGCCCCTCTGTGGCCCTCAGTGCCTCTGCCCTGTGA
Organism: Myotis nattereri; assembly: GCF_964212035.1. Classification (NCBI taxonomy): domain Eukaryota; kingdom Metazoa; phylum Chordata; class Mammalia; order Chiroptera; family Vespertilionidae; genus Myotis; species Myotis nattereri. The sequence goes on along the minus strand of NC_138095.1, from coordinate 9,314,776 downwards.
GTCAGGAAGAGCATTAACATATACCCCCTGGGGCAGAGGAGGAACTAAGAGGCACGCGAGGTGCAGGCAGCCCAGGCTCACCCAGAGCCTCTCTGGCCTTTCATTGCAGCGGGTTCCCCTGGGCAGGGGACACGCGTGGCTCAGCCGCCAGCAGGGATGGACCTCAGCAGCTCAGCTCTCGCTGCAGACAGCCCAGGGCACCCAGACCTCAAGCCTCCACCGCCCACCTGGCAGCCAGGATCCAAGCCCAGGTCCACAGGGAACCAAGCTCCTAACCAAGGCTGCCTCCAGCCCAATGGCCCCCCCTCCACGCCCGGCCCCCACCTCTCTCTCTCCGCCACCTCTCTCAGTTCAGCTGGTCAACGATCCACACATGCCTCAGGGATTCCCGGGACTGGCTCCAACCGGAGGCTTGTCTGCTGGCTGAGCCCTCCCCGTGCCTCAGTTTCCTCTCGGGGTTCCTTCCCTTAGCCCCCTTTGCTGGGCGCTCCAGTGCGTGCATTTCCCATCTGGTCCCCCTCCCTGGACATCTCAGACTGGGCGGTGGCTTGTGTCTCTGAGTTCCTCTCTAGGTTCTCCATGGAGCGCCCTGGGTCTCAGTTTCCCCACCTGGCTCCACCCCCCTGAATGCCCGCGGCTGGGTAACCCCCTACATCTCATTGCTCTCTCTGGGTTCTCCAACCCTGAGCTTTTGGAAAGCGGCTCCCCTTCCTCGGTTTCCCCAACTGCGGATGTGGGCTGGCATCTCACCAGCAAAGGGCTGGGAGACACGCCCTCCTGTGAACCCCGCCTGACCCCCGGCCCCTCCTGGGAGCCGAGCTCACACGTCAGCTGCCCGCTCTGACGCACAAGGGCCTTATCAGGCTCCTATCAGGTAGGGGCAGCGGCGGGAGGGGGCTGCCTCCCGACCTGCCATGGCTGCAGAGCCGGCCTCTCCCGCGGCCGCTGCCCCGCCCCGTGGGAAAGCAGGCCCCGCGGCCATGCCTGCCCAGCCTGGTGTGTGCATGGGAGCGGTCAGGCTTCAGATCCCGGCCGCGTGACCTTAGGCAAGTGACTTTGCCACTCTGGGCCTCGGCTTCCCCATTTGTAAAGTAGAAGTGCTGGCAGAAGCCTAGGAGACGCTAAGCGCAGAACCCGGTCCCTAGTCAGCCTCGGTGACATACAGCGGTTATTTTTATTATTTTTGTTGTTGCTAATCCTCACCCGAGGATGTTTTTCCCATTGATTTTTAGAAAGAGTGTGTGTGTGTTGGGGGGGGGGGGGGGCGGGAGAGAAACATTGATGTGAGAGAGACACATCGACTGATTGCTTCCCCACATGTGCCCGGACTGGGGCCCGGGATCGAACCTGCAACCCTGTGCCCTTGACCAGGAGTCAAACCCTCGACCCTTCAGTGCACAGGTCGATGCTCTAACCACTGAGCCACCGGCCCGGGCACCGCTGCTGTTGTCAGTGACAGCAGTAACTCTAAAGTCGCCCGCTGAGTCCTCCTCTTACGCCAAGTCCAGACGCCCTAGAATCTGGGGAAGCTTCAGGAAGAATCCAGCCTTTCCTTAGGAGAGGGGCGAGAACACGCCCTAGCTGAGTCCCCGCGGGCGGGGAGATCCCAGCACGCTCTGAGGAGACCCCCTGTGAAGAAGGGAGCCAACAGCCAGGGAAACTGAGGCAGGATGGCCAGATCCCCAACTGGGGCTTAGCGACTCCCTACCCTTGCTCGAGGGCGTGGCCTTGGCCCAGGAACATGGGGAGGAGGGTGGCATGGGAGCCACGCGTGACTCAACTCCCTCCCAGGAGGGGCAGATGGCGCTCACCAGCCTCCATCAGCCTCCAGGCCCCGCTCCTGGCTTCACTGCCCCAACCCTTCCGGGGTCTCTCTTCTCGGGGCTCGGGGAGGACATCTCAGAGAGAGGGAGGCAGGGGTTTGTCCAGGTGCCGCATTCACACAGCAGCGAGCCCTCGGCCTCTGTGGGTTGCTGGGCTGTGCTGACTAGGGGCGGCTGAGGAGGATGGAGGAGCTCTAAGCAGCGCCCTCCTGGACACAGCCGCAGCGTTGGGGAGGGGGCAGGTGGTGGAATCGAAGGCAGGGTCCTCCTTGCTGGGGGCCCGCAGCTGGGGGAGTCAGGCAGAGCAATGGCTCAGAACCCAGGTTCCTGCTCAACCTTGGCTGCGGGGTAAGTCTTAGCTGGTCCTCCACCCTCCCAGCTGCACGGGGCTGGGAGACCCCGTCCAGGGCTCCCATTGCACAGATGGGAGATGGAGACCCAGAGAGAACCAGGTTCAAGGTCAAACAGCCGATGTCCTGCCAAGGATCCCGTACCTACACCAGGTGCTGACACCCTCAGAACCCCTTCTGGGCTCCAGGCCAAGCAGGAGGGGGACCCCCCACTACCACCATTCTGCTGATTCGGCAACTGCTGACTCAGCCCCAGGGAAACCCAGCCAAGGACTGGTACTAGGGGGCTCGAGGGTTCTCCAGACCCATCACACCTGGCGGGGAGGGGGCTGCCCAGGGAGGGTTAGCTCCTCAAGCCGCTCAACATGCAGGGAGGGCCAGGAACTACTGGCTGGGGAGCTTGGGGCTCTGGGTCAGAAGCACCCCAGTTTCCCCCAAGGCTGGCGGGCTGGCCATCTGGTGACTCTCTGCAAATCTAAACCCCAGATGCACACAGAGGAATGCTGGGCCACCTGGATCCCCCCCACACCCACCCCATTTTGTTGATAGGGGCCCACCAAGCCAGGAGCGACACCTCCCCATCCCCATCCCCACCCCCATCTCCAGCTGCGACAGAATCCGCCCCTCCAGTCTCCGGCTGCCGCTCTGTAAGACCCTTTAGTTACATCCCAGGATCAAACACACCCAGCCTGGGGGGCAGAGCGGGCATCTGGGCATGGGGCAGCGATGGGCATGGGGCCTCTCCCCCCATGAAGGTGTATCTGCCTCAATACAGGGTCTCAGCGTCTTAGACGGGAACCCATGCCCACTTCCCCGACCCTCCCCGGCACGCGGAATGGGCGACCCCCACCCCACCCCATGCCCCGCACGCCCCTCGCTCCGGGAGTACTCACACGTCCTTGGCGGGCAGCGCCCGGCCCTCCACCACGCGGACATTCAGGGAGCTGATCTTGGCCATGGCGCCCAACCCCAAACTTTCAGGGCGGGAGGGCGCCCGGGTTCCGAGGCTGGACCGCGGGGAAGGGGGGTGGCAGAGAAAGGAATCTACATGTCACCAGCTGCAAGCCTGGCGCCCTGTCCCGGGTCTCAGCGCCTCCTGTCCGAGACGCGGGGAGCTGGGCGGGAGGTTTTCGAAGGAGGAGAAAGGATCGGTGTCCTCGGAGGGGGCGCCCTCCCCCCGTCCCCCGCGGACTCCACAGGTAGGATCCGCGTGCGGAGCAGGTGGGGCGCGCAGGGAGCGCCGCCGGCTTTTGCCTCTGAGTCTGGAGCTCCTGGTGGGCGGGCAGGGCGGAAGGGGGCGGCCCGGGGCCCTCCCCGCAATCCCGCCTCCCTCCGGGTCCCCGCCGGCCCCCGGGCCCCCTCGCGCGCTCTCTGCCGGCTCCCCAGCCAAGCGCACCCGAGCGCGCGGGCCGCGGAGACCAGGGCGCACCGAGGCTCGGACTGGCAGGTGGGGCGTGGCCTACGGCCCTGATGGGCGTGGCCAGTGGTTCCTGGTGAGTTGGCACCGGGCTCAGAAACCGTAGTGTGTCCCCCGCCTGTCCTCCCTTCCACACCTTCACGTCTCCTCGGCCCTCCCCGCCTGCCATCCCGGCGCCGCCTCCCGGTCCGACCCCCACCCCCAACCCCGCGCCCTGTCCGGAGCAGTATCCGCGTCTCCGGGAGGGGTCGCTAGAGAGAGAGAGAGAGAGAGTGGCCCATTCCCTGGGGGTCCGTTAGATTCAAGGGAGGGGCCTCGATCTCCCCTCCTAGCTCTCAGTTTCCAATTAAACCCAGACTGTGCGAGCCGCCGCACCCACGTCACGGGCTGGCGCTGCGGGGGAGGACGCCGCGGCCGGGCGGGGGGAGGGGCGCAGCCGCCGCAGCGATGATAAAAGTCGTTTACGATGTTTGAGCACCTGACTGTGTGCCAGGCCCTGCTCGGAGCCGGAGCCACGGCGGGCTTATCCCGTCTTCGTCTCCGCAGTAACTCCATGCGCTAGAGGGTATTGCACCATCGCCCCCATTTTCCGGATGAAGAAACGGAGGGCCAGAGGCAGGTGTCCGTCCGTAGCTGGTTCGCCTTCTGGGTGTGCATCCTGACGCCGGCCGCTGGGTCGCTGTGTGCTGTTGGGCAAGTGAACCTGTCTGTGCCTTGGTTCGGTTTTCTCATCTGTTCCGAGGGAACACGGTATCTCGCTCGCAGGGCTCGGGGAGGATTCGCTGAGATAAAGCAGATACAGGTCTCAGAACAGCGACGGGAACTTGGGGAGCTTAAAAAAGTGTTTGCTGTTATTATGACTGGTCTTTAAGGCATAGCGCAAATGTCCCCTCTCCTGGGGCGTCTTCCAGGATTTCCTCAACAGGCAGATGTCTTTCTTCCCTTTTTCTCTGCTCCTGCAGCTCCGGGTTTGTCCATTTATTCAGGTTTTAAATGAGATAATATGACGGGAAGGGCCTGTCCCAGGGCAGGTACTTACACACACTATTTCTCCCCGTGAGTTTCACTGTTTACCTGCTTAAGAGCTCTTAGAAGGGCTGGTGCCCAGCCTGAGTCACTCGGGTCAGCCCAGGGCTGGGCACCAATGGGAAGTCCCCCGCTGAATGAGTGTGGGCACACCCAGACCGGTGGGACTGGGAGGGCTGCCCAGCCACGGGAGTAGCCCAGGGATCTGCCTCCCAGTCTCCCTCCTCGACTCCCACCCAGCCACTCTCCTTAGGGGTTCAGATCCCTGGAATTTTCTCCCCAGTTGGCCACTGTCTGGTGAGTCCTCCAACTTCCAAAGTCTGGGCCTCAGTTACCCCATCTGGGAAATGGGTCTAGCAGGGCTGGCCCCCAAGCCTTAGAAGTTTTGCAACATCCTTCAGATGGGGGTGAGGGATGATCCAGGGTTGAATCCAGAACAGTGGTAGCTCCAAGGGAGTAGTTAAAGCACCCCCATAATCGTTACCAGTCACCCCAGATCCTCACCAGTGGAAAAGGGTACTGGCTTCAAGACAGGTGTCCAGGCCTTCCTCCCCCAACCTAAGTAGGAGCTTTTGGCTGAACCTTTTTCTTCTGAGATCTCGCAGAGACCCAGGGATGCTACCCAGCCCCTGGCGACCCCAATGGAACCTGGGGGCCTAGTTCTGGGGCCACCTGGGAAGCCAGCCAAGCTGCCACCAGCCACGTCCGCCTGCCTTCCGGAGCTGAGCAGGAAGTCACATTCCTAGGCACCCCTCCCAGCTCCCCCCCAGGGGGAGGGGGGTGGTGGCGGGTTACAAAGGTCATGGACTGCGCCAGCCAGGTCTCTAGGGAGTCAGCTCTGTCACCTGCCCAATATCTGGCGTCTAACCCTGCCGTTCCCCTGGGGCTGAGGCCAGAGTCCCCAGCGTTTCCAAATGGCCTGGCCACTTCCTGTTATTGTGAGAAGCTTTGACCCCAAACTGGCAGAGGGTTTCAGGTCTCCTGGAACAGCCTCTGTCAAGGGACCAAAGGGGGAAAGGTGGCTCGAGCGGGCCTGTGACCTGCTGGAGGCCACCCAGCTAGGAGAGCGGAGGGCAGGCTCCTGAGCACCCGGGCCTGGGCTGTCACATGAGAGGGGTCTCCCCTTTCTCATGGGATTTGTTATGAGCGGTAATTAAGACGGTAGTGTAAGGCATCTGGCTTCTTTCCTGGCACACAGTAGTTGCTCAATAAATGGTTAACCTCCTCCCATTCCTCTTCTGCTAAGATCCGTAGGGACAAAGCCATGATCACTGCCAACTCCACACACAGTCCAGCAGCATGCAGGGCACACAGCAGCTGCTTCATAAACCTGTCTCAGGAGGCGACGCTGAGCTCGGGGTTGAAGAGCAGAGGTTTTAGCATCCAGCCGGCCTAGGACTGAATCCTGGCACCTACACTTCAGAGCTGGATGTTCTTCGGCAAGTGCGTTATCCTCTCTGTGCCTCAGTTTCCTCATCTGTAAACGGGGGACAACGGCACCCACCTCATAGGCTGGGTGTGAGGATGCGATGAAGAAAATGTCGGACGTTTAACAGAGCCTGGCATACAGCGAGTGCTCAATACGTGCCATACCATTGGGTGATGTCCTGAACCCACTGCTGTGCCTGACCCGGAGCCCCACTTGGTGGCTGAGCTCTGAGGCTGGGCAGAGCGCCAGGCCCAGCCCCGAATTCCAGGGGTGGATGGAGCAGCCACACTCCAGTGGCCGGGGCGGCTCCGGATTGCTGAGCTGAGGGAATCTGTGAGTTTGTATCCAGCTGAGAAGTCTGATAGATCCCAAGATAGGGTTCCTGCCGCCCTGATGGGCCCACTGCCCAGGACGGAGCCCTCCCCTTCGTCTGAGAGGCTGGGCCCGGGGCCCCGAGAGAGCTCGCAGACATGGAGGAGAGAGGGCTTCTCCTCCCAGAGCAGGGATCAGGCAGGGCTGCGCTGGGTCGCTCCTACGGGCCCGTGAGAGCTGGCTGTTTCCTGCCTCGCAACTCCACGTTCAGCAATGCTATCTTGGGAATTAAACACCACCATGGTAGGAGAATTTACACCATGGACATTGGCAAATGCCATATATTATTATTATTATTATTATTATTGGAGAGTTAGTTTAACAATATGCCACTGGGCACAAGGTTTCCTGGCCACATGGATCACCAGACATCACTTCTGAATTCAACACCCTTAAGATTTCACTCAGCTCCCCACACCGCACCCACACTGCCTTCTCCCTATGAGTTCCTTCTGTCAGAAAAGCCTTCACCTTCCTCTTCCTGCCTATTTACTTATTTAAGTCTTGCAGACACAACTGAATAAAGACCAAGAAGGGTGGCGTGAGAGAAAGTAAAAAGGACGTCATAGCAAGGTGGTGGAATACTATACAGCTGTCAAAAAGGATGTTCTTAAAGACTAATGACAGGGGAAATGCAAAAAAAGGAAAAAAAGTACAAATGCCACAGAAGTAGTGGGGAAAACACAGTACATACAGCCACAGGCACGCCCTGACCCTGGTGCATGAGTATATTTATATATAAAATATTCTTTTTTATTCGCCCGGTATGTTTGGGCATCTACTCTATTGTAGGCAGTGGGGCTACAGTGAGGCAGAGGCGAGCCCTGCTCTGCGGAGGAAACAGACAAGAGTGGAGAGTAAGGTGCAGAAAGGAATACACGCAGCAGGAAGTCGGAAGTGGGGCAGAGAGGCAGAGCAGGCCCAGGGGAGAGCGGAGGGCTCTCGGACAGCATGGCATTTGCTTCTTTGATCATCAAAACATAGCTGTGGCTGCCTCTGGTTTCCGCTTTGTAGCCGGGCTCCCAGCCCATGGGAAGCCCTGGGTGGCGGCCGGGAAGGCAGCGATGATCACTCCCCCACTCGCCCCCCCCCTCCGCCCCCTGCAACCCCTGCCCATTGGCAGCCCCGCTCTGTGACCTTGGTCTCTCGTCCCCTTGTTTTCCTGGTGATTTACACGCTCGTCTTATCTCCTAAATGTCAGGGACAATGTCTGATTCATGCCGCACCTCCCACACCGCCTGGCGCACCAGGAAGATTCAGCACACACTCTGCCGGGCTAAAAGGGACTCAGTTCCCCGCGAGGAATCGGAAAGTGACAGGAGTCGTGTTGTTTTTTTACTTCCTTCCTTTCTCGCCCCTCTCCATCTTCACCCCCAAACCAGAAGGCAGACTCCTCCCCTGACTGCGCGGACCTGTTCCTCTCGAGACCTCAGGTTCCCCTCCTGGGAAGCAGCACCGTCTCTCCTGAGGCGCAAGGCAGACAAGCCCTGGCCCAGGTCGGGGTGAGACGTGTGCTCTCTGTCCGGGGACACAAAGCCCCATTTGTGATCGCTGGGCACGAAGCTGGGCAGGGAGCCATGTGGGACGGAGGCAGCGGTGGGAGGAGTGGGTAGGATTTCCAAAACCCCCTCCCGCGGGCTGGCTGCCAGGAAGCAGGCGGCAAAGCCCCTCCTGCCTTGGCCTGAAACAAGGTGTCTATCAGTCCACGCCCTGCTTCCTCCTTCCTCAGCCTTAGTCCCCAAGTTCCCTGCCCCCCTCTGCACACACACGCACCCGGCCTCGGAATGGAGAAGCAGGAAGGGGGAAGCCAGCAAGGCCTGAGACTTGGGGGCGGGGGTGGGGAGAGTGGATATTTCCAGAGCCTGTGGGTCTGTGGCCAAGGGCAAGGCCGACAGAGGAGTTGTGTCCTCCTGTCATTCAGCGGCCCCACCCAAGCCATTCCCCAGGACATGAGGACAGAGACAGGTGGGAGGCTGGGACCTCGGCCTCGCCGGTGTGGCAGGGGAGCACCCACAGGATGTGGGAGTGGCACCCCATTTAACAGAGAGGACTGCTGAGGCCTGGGGTGGAGTGGCTGGCCCCAGGGACCTCCTCTCCTTTCTTCCATGCTGTGAACAGCTCCTGAGCGGGGTTGGGGGAGGGATCTCTATATGAACAAACGCCAGGGTCCATCGCTTCTCAGCTTCATATCCATGGAGGAGTCACCTAACTCCCTCATGTGTCGCTTGTAGCACAGGTATGGCCACTCCTTGGCCCTATCCAGGCCTGACCTACCCCATCGTCCTTGAATTCTGCACACCAACCCACAGGCCTTTGTTCTCTTCTAGGAGGGCTCGTCCTCCTGCCTCAGGACCTTTGCACATGCTGTTTTCTCTACTTGGAATACTGCCCCGCTCCTCTTCTCACCCCTCCTCCTCCTTCGGTCTGGGTTGACATGTCACTGCCTCAGGAGGCCTCCCTGACCCCTCCTTGTACTCTAGACCTCCCCTCACCCTATCAGAGTGTAATGACATATTTACAAGGCTATTTTTTAAATATTTTTATTGATTTCAGAGAGGAAGGAAGAGAGAGAGAGATAGAAACATCAATGATGAGAATCATCGATCAGCTGCCTCCTGCATGCCCCCCACTGGGGATTGAGCCTGTAACCTGGGCATGTGCCCTTGACCAGAATCAAACCTGGGACCCTTCAGTCCGCAGGCTGATCCTCTCTCCACTGAGCCACCCAGCTAGGGCTAGAAGACTATTTGACTCACTTGGCCTCCCCATTAGCCTGCAAGCCCCATGAAGACAGGTCTTGTCTGATCCGCTGCTGCATCCTCACATAGTATCTGGTACATAGCAAGCAGGTGCTCAAGAAACATTTGCAAACATACACCCCTAAAACAATAGACGTTAAGAAAGGAAGGATGCATGCTGGCTTCGAGATGATGGCATCTTGGGGGCGGGAATGGGCCTGAGGAAGGAAAGACCCAAGAAGGGCTCACCTGTATCTGCAGTGTTGTGGTTAAGAAGGTGACTCGACACCCAGACGGCCTGAGTTCAAATCCCATCTTGGATTTGATACCAAAAGCACGATCCATAAAGGAAACGGTGGCAGACTGCACCTCATCGAAGATCGTGGGAGAGGATGAAAAGAGAGGCTGCAGCCTGGGGGGAAGCTCACGTCCGACAGAGGCTCCCCCGGAGCACGGAGACATATGCGGGGAGACGTCTCGGCACTCGACAGCAGGAAAGAGAACAATCCAGTTAGAGCACAGGCGACGGTCGTGGACAGATAATTTGCTGAGGAGGATTGCGGATGGCAAACAAGCACCTGAGAAGGCGTTCATCACCGTTGGCATTAGAGAAATGAAATACCACAACACACCTGTCAGCATGTCTAAAAAAGGGGGGTAACAGTGAGGATGCAGAAAACTAGATCGCTCCCACGCTGCTGGTTGGAATATAAAATGGCACCGCCGCTCTGGAAAGGAATATGGCAGTTTCTTTAAAAACAAAACTAGCCCTAACCGGTTTGGCTCAGTGGATAGAGCGCCGGCCTGCGGGCTGAAGGGTCCCAGGTTCGATTCCAGCCAAGGGCATGTACCTGGGTTGCCGGCACATCCCCAGTAGGGGGCGTGCAGGAGGCGGCTGATCGATGTTTCTCTCGCGTGGATATTTCTAACTCTCTATCCCTCTCCCTTCCTCTCTGTAAAAAATCAATAAAATATATTTTTTAAAAAATAAAAATAAAAACAAAACTAAAACTAAACAGGCATGTCCCGTAGGACCCAGCAGTTATGCTCTTGGGCAGCTGCTATGCCAGAGAAATGATAACTTAGGTTCATACAGAATTCAGGACCTGAATCTTCAGAGTGGCTTTATTCATCACAGCCCTGAACTGGAAACAGCCCAAACGTCCTTCCACCTGAATGTTAAGCAAACACTGGCCGTTCCTGCTGTGGAATGCTGCTTAATGATCAGCAAGAACAGCCATGGAGACAGGCGGCAATGAGCAGGGCTCTCAAGGGGATGCAGCTGAGTGAAGAAGGCCACTCTCACCCTAGCTGGTGTTGCTCAGTGGATAGACCGTCAGCCTGCGGACGAAAGGTCCCAGGTTCGATTCCGGTCTCATGCCCGGGTTGTGGGTTCAATTCCCAGTAGGGGGCATGCAGGAGGCGGCCAAACCATGATTCTCTCTCATCATTGATGTTTCTATCTATCTCTCCCTCTCTGAAATCAATAAAAGTAAACATTTTTAAAAGCCACTCTCAAAAGGTTACATGCTATGTGATTCCAATTATATAACCTCCCTGATGTGACCAAACCACACCGAGAACAGATGAATGGGTGCTAGGGGTTAGGGAGGCGGGCAGGAGGGACCTTTGAGATGAATGTTTTGTATCTTGACTGTGGCGATCGCCAGCGTCCAAATGAGATAAAACTGCATAGAACTGAATACACAGTCGTCCAAATGAAATCTGAGTAAGGTCAGTGGATTCTCAATGCCAATTTCCTGGTTGTGATAGTGTATAGTTGTGCAAGAAGTCACCACGGGGGGGCGGGGAGGGCACTGGGTGAAGGGGTATGGCACCTCTTTGTATAATTTTTTTAAACTGCAGCTGAATCTACAAGGATCTCAGAATCAATAGATCGCTACACATCTATCAGAATGACTTTGTAAGAAACACTGGCAGCCCAGCCAGCATGGCTCAGTGGTTAAGTGTCGACCTATGAACCAGGAGGTCACAGTTTGATTCTTGGTCAGGGCACATGCCCGAGTTGCGGGCTTGATCCCCAGTGTGGGGTGCGCAGGAGGCCTCCAGTTGATGATTCTCTCTCGTCACTGATGTTTCTATCGCTGTCCCTCTCTGAAATCAATTAAAAAATATTTTTTTAAAAAACTGGCAATACCAACGCCTGGCGAAGCTATGGATGGAGCAGTCAGAACTCTCATGCATGGCTCGTGTGAATAGCAAAACGGTAAGGCACACTACAAACCAGTTTACTGCGTTTTATACAGTTGAATGAACACTTATCACAGGACCCAACGAAAGCTTACGTTCACACACACAAAAATGCATGGAAATACTATCTTTATACCATAATTGCCGAGAACTAGAACTAACCCAACTGGAAGGTGAATGGACGAACCATACCGTGAAATTCTACTCAGCAGTGAAAAAGGATGTACCTTGTTGATTCACACACCAACATGAATGGATCAAGAATGAATATTGCTAGCCCTAGCTGGTTTGGCTCAGTGGATAGAGCGTCAGCCTGTGAACCAAAAGGTCCCAGGTTCGATTCCAGTCAAGGGCACATGCCCGGGTTGTGGGCTTGATCCCCAGTGATCCCCAGTGGGGGGCTTGTAGGAGGCGGCCGATCCATGATTCTCTCTCATCATGGATGCTTCTATTTCTCTCTCCCTCTTCCTTCCTCTCTGAAATCAATAAAAAAAATATTTAAAAAAGAAAAGAATGAATATTGCTAAATGAAAGAAACCAAGCTCGAAAGGCTACAAGGTATAGGTCAGTGGTTCTCAACCTTCCGGCCTTTAAACACAGTTCCTCATGTTGTGGTGACCCCCAACCATAAAATTATTTTCGTTGCTACTTCATCACTGTCATGTTGCTACTGTGATGAATCGTCATGTAAATATCTGATAGGCAGGATGGTCTTAGGCGACCCCTGTGAAAGGGTCGTTCGACCGCCAGAGGGGTCGCGACCCACAGGATGAGAACCACTGGTATAGGTTCTATTCATGACTTTCTGAAAAGGGCAAAATGATAGGGCTTGAGAACAGGTCAGTGGCGGCCAAGGGCTGGGGTGGGGACAAGGGTTGAGTACAAAGGGACATGAGAACTTTTGGGGCAAACGTTTTGTATCTTGACTGTGGTGGTGGTTACATGCCTTTCTGTATTTGCCAAAATTCACAGAACCGTATGTGGGAAAAGTGAATTTTACTTTATTCAATTATATCTCAATATATTTTTTTTTAAATCAGGAAAAATCTAGATCATGTACCTTGTCATGTCACATCAATGTATGTGGATAGTCTACAATTTACTGCAAAGTGCTCAAAGATAACATTATTTTAGTTCCATTTTAAAAAATATGCTCCAATAAAATGCTTAGCAGTTGTTTTGGGCAATACAGGCATTTATAAGTAATTATAGTTTTTAAATAGTGTTACCTGCAATATGAAAATACATTTCTTTCTTTTTTTAACTAAGAGCCACTTCCACAATTCTAAAGTGGGAAGGATGCGTGAGTTTGTGTGGGGTTTTTTTAAAAAATATATTTTTATTTATTTGAGAGAGGGAGAGAGAGATAGAAACATCAATGATGAGAGAGAATCATTGATCGGGTGCCTCCTGCACGCCCCCTACTGAGGGGATCGAGCCCACAACCCAGGCATGTGCCCTTGACCGGAATCGAACCCGAGATCCTTCAGTCCGCAGGCCTGCGCTCTATCCACTGAGCCAAACCGGCTAGGGCATATCCATGGGTGTTCGTAATGTTACTGAGTACTTGCCCCTAATACCACCTCTGCAGTGCTGTTCACGGATTAAATCCGACACTGAATTACTTTTTGAGAGTTCCAATGGCTCCATAGCCAGGAGTTGGTGCTGCCAGTTTTTTACAAGTCGTTCTCCTAGATGTGTGGCTACCTGAATTACTTAGCACTGTGTCTGACCCACAGTAATTGCCTAAACCACGTCAAGCGGCTCCCCTACCCGCAGCCTCCAAATCCAGATCACGGGTCTCTTCCCAGCTGGTCTCCAGCTGGTCCTCTTTAGCTCCCTCGCCAGGCCCGGGGCTCACTCCGTGAGGCATGGCCAGGGGAGCCCCATCCCCAGCAAAGGAAGTGGACCCTCAAGGGGCTGGAACATGGTAGGCCCTCGGCACCTTGCAGGGGAGTAAGTGACCCCACCCACGACCTGGCCAACAGTGGGTGCCCAATAATAACAGACATCTGAGCATAGAGCCACGTTAGCGAGGTCCCATCCCACCCAGCCAGGAAGAGGCCTGACCAGACATGGGTCTCCAAGAGGGGTGAATTCTTGGCCAAGGGACCCACGTCCTCTCCTCTGGCACCCCAATTTAGACGGGGAGTTAAAGCCCCGGGAAGGGGCAGAGGCTGCTGCCCTCCCAGCAGCCCCGCCCTCTCCCTCCCGGGGTGGATTTCCCGGGCCTCAGCCAGGCAATGGAATGTTGCGTTGATGGTTGCCTGGGCAACCAGGGCCTGCTTGGTGGCTGCCTTCTGAGAGTACCGAACACGCTGTTGCACCACCCTCCATCAGAAACCCTCCAGGTGGAAAGAAAGCCCCAGCAATCGCCAGGAGAATGGCCGTGTCCTGGGAGAGAGATTTCCGACTGGCCTTGCAAGACAAGCTGCCGATGTGAGTGTCTCGGGGTGGCAGGGAGGGCCGGAAGGAGGGCAAGAGTGAGTGGGTGGCCATTCCCTCCCAAGTCCTGGATCCTGGCTTCCACAGCCTGTTCACGGTGGGAGATCATCGCCCCCATTTCACAGATGAAAACAACTGAGGCTCGGAGAGAACTAGGGACTTCCCTGACGTCCCGGGCTGGTTAGAGCAGAGCGGGGGTCAGCAGCCCAGGTCTCTAACCTGCCCTTGCTTCCCACCCCAGCTGGCATCCAGCTGAGATTAAATGGTTTGAACCCAGGTGGGAAGGAATTTTTCTATGAACTTTTGCCCCCTATGCCTGCAAACTGCATTTTTAAAGGGAGAGTGGAGGAAACCTGTCCCAGGCCTGCGTTTGTTCCGTGGAGTGACTGAGGGTCCCAACCGCAGTCTTAGAATCTGAAAATGGCAGCGTCTCCCCTGAACCGGCGCTGGGAAAGGCTTGCCGAATGGAGTCAGTGTAACCCTCCTGCTCCCTACACAGCCGACCCTAGGGGGCTGCCTGCTGGACCCCTCCCCGGAGCTCTAACAGGCGTCTTCAGTTTCAACTCAGCCACAGCAAGGAGCTGATCTCCCCTGGCCGCCTCCCCCCACTCAGCCTTCTTCCATCAGCAACACCCTCCCAGCTCTTAGTCCCAGCTTCACCTCGAACTCCTTTCTATTTTTTTAAAATATATTTGTACTGATTTCAATAAAAGGACTACAATGGGTGCTCATCTCCTTCTGGGCCCGCAGGGAGGGGAAGCGAGGGGGGGGGGGTGAGAGAGAGAGAGAGAGAGAGAGAGAGAGAGAGAGAGAGAGGAACATCAATGATGAGAGAGAATCAGTGACCAGCTGCCTCCTGCACGCCCCCCTACTGGGGATTGAGCCTGCAACTCGGGCCTGTGCCCTTGACAGGAATCAAACCCAGGACCCTTTAGTCCGCAGGCCAACGCTCCATACACTGAGCCAAACCGGCCAGGGCACGGACTCCTCTCTCACCTCCCTCATCACCCCATCAGCTCAGCTCTCAAACTGTATCCAGAACGGGCCCCTCCTCCCCTCCGCACTACAACCGCCCGATCAGAACCACATCGTCTGTCACCCCATCACCCTGTCACCCGTCTCCTGCCCCTCCTATCGTCTTTGTCCCCCACAGCGGCCAGGGGGACCCCTCCTCTGCTCAGAAGCCTCCCCGCTGCCCACCTCACTCACAGTCAAGGCCAAAGTCCTCCCTCGCCGCCCTCTGGCCCCCACAACTTCTCTGATGGTAACCCCCATCTCTCTCCTCCCTCCCGCCCCTTCCGCTCACCAAGGTTCTGGCCCTCCTCGGAGAGACTTCTTGACCCCCTTCCGCACGGAAGGATTTGTCGCCTTGGCACCTACCATGTCCTGGCATTGCTTCTTCTTATTTGTTAGCTTTATCTCCTGTGTGTGTGTGCCCCCTCCCCCCGGGATGCCAGCTCCCGCAGGGCCGCTTTCTATCTGTCTTGTCCCCAGCAGGGGCCCCAGTGCTGTGATGGTGCCTGGCATTTGCTAGGTGCTCAGTACAATTTGTTGTGAATGAATGAATGAAGAATTCCACAGCCAGTAGGTGGTTAATGGGGACATTTCAGGCACTAGCGGGGAGATGGGGGCCCTGACTCTTCCCTCCTTCACCCCCACCTCCTCCGTGAGCCCCTCCAGGAAGATCCCGGAGCAGAATCCCGGCCACTCCCTGCCGGTGCTTTGTCTCCTGCAGAAGAGGCAGGAGCTGGTGGATGTGGACCGGGGCCTGCAGGCCCAGAGGGAGGTGAGCCCCCACCGTAGTCCTGAGACTTTTGGGGACCCCAGACCAAAAAAATGGTGGTGAGCAGGGGAATGGGAAATCCTGGAGCCCTCTTATTAGCTCCCAGGCCTGAGACAAGTCACGTCACCACGCTGAGCCCTGGTTTCCTCACCTGTCAAGTGGGGATCCAAGGAGATCAGTTGTTGGTGCCAATCAATGTTCTCTGAGCACCTACGTGCAGGGCACTCACCCAGATCTAGGGGTCTCACCATGGTCCCTGTCCTCAGGGGCTCACAGTCTAGAGAAGGACAGAGACCATGTCCAGCTGGTGACTGCTAGGAGGGGGACGCACTGAGAAGGACTGTAAGAGCCCAGAGAAAGCCCCTATTTCCACATGAGGGTGATCAAGGAGGGCTTCCTGGAGGAAGTGGTGTCTTAGGGATTCCTGAAGGGCAAGTTGGCTTATCCATCAAAGGGGGACAGTGTGAGAAGGAAGAGACAAAGAGGAAACAGCATATACAAAGACTGGAAGGCAAGGACAAAGCACAGGTGGCCAAGTGGCCGGAAGACAGGGTGTCAGAGGGGGGAGGGGGAGATGAGGCCCGAGAAAGGGCAGGGACACGGACGGACACGCAGGGGCTGCAGGAGGGCACCTGGGCTTCCTTGCGGCTGGCGGGAGCTGTGGGTGGATTTGAGGAGGGGCGCAGCGGCACGATCAGGGACCACAGAGGAGAGGAGTTAAGTGTGAACTTAAAGGCGCTGGGTGACTTGAACCCCCAAACACACAGACACCCATGTTCACACGCCAGGTGTTCCAGAACAGGATGGCAGTCCTGATGCAGCGCCGGGAGCAGTTGGAACAGAAGAAGCAGGAGCTAAAGGCGTCCTTTTTCCGCTTTGACAAGTTCTTGCAGGTGGGTGGGGCCTGCTGGGGGAGGCAGGTCACAGGGTCACAAAGTCACAATCCTTAGGGGCCAGACATGTCACAGAAATGTTTAAAAACGGGTGTACTCTTATAGTTGGGGACTTCAATACCTGTTGGCTAAATCCAAATTCATGGATGATAAGAGTCATCATTTTAGCTGAAACCGGTTTGGCTCAGTGGATAGAGCGTCGGCTTGCGGACTGAAAGGTCCCAGGTTCGATTCCGGTCAAGGGCATGTACCTGGGTTGCAGGCACATCCCCAATAGGAGATGTGCAGGAGGCGGCTGATCGGTGTTTCTCTCTCATCGATGTTTCTAACTCTCTATTCCTCTCCCTTCCTCTCTGTAAAAAATCAATAAAATATATTTGAAAAAAGTCATCATTTTAATGTCAATTCTCTAAAAATCATTCTATAAATTTAACATATCCCATGTCTAAGATCAATAGACTGTTTAATAAACTTTTATGTGCTAAATTTTTTTTTAAATGGGTGTACTAGCCTGGCTGGCATGGCTCAGTGATTGAGCATCGACCTCTGAAACAGAAGGTCATGGTTTGATTTCGGTTCAGGGCACATGCCTGGTGTTGGTCTCAATCCCCCGTAGGGGGCGTGCAGGAGGCAGCCAATCAATGATTCTCTCTCATCATGGATGCTTCTAACTTTCTCTCCCTCTCCCTTCCTCTCTGAAATCAATACAAAATAGTACATATTTTTTAAATTGGTGTACTAATACAAAGGGAGTGGTGGGAAAAGTGACGCATTCACGCTTTTAAAAAACCGTGGGGGAGGAGTGAGGGACCAAAATCAGATTCCGGCTGCGTTTGGCCCGCGGGCCATCTGTTTGCAATCCATGGCTGCACGTGCTCGTTAATGCTGGGCCGGGGAGGAAGGGGCGCGCTCCGCAGGCGCCCAATCCTGAGCGTCCTGGCCTCCGGTTCACCCCTCCGCCCCAGGACGCCGAGGCCCGACGTAGCCGCGGGACGCGGAGGGCGGCGGAGGAGCGACACCGCGCGGGCCGCCAGGAGGCCGAGGCGCTGCGGCTCCGGGCCCAGCTCGCCCATCTGCAGCGGGAGCGCGCGCGGCTGCAGCGCCGGCTGGAGCGCCTGGGGCCCGGCGCGCGGCTGCTGGAGCAGGTGCTGGGGCGGCTGCCGGAGGTGAGTGCTCTGCAGGCAGTTTGGGGCTCGGAGCCACCGTGCGACGCGGAGTGGCCTCAGGGGCGGCTTTAAAAGGGTGCACTCCTGGGGCGCTGACTGTATGCCAGGGATCACCACTTACTGAGCACTAACTGTATGCCAGGGGCACGCTTTGTTCTTGAATTCTCCCCAAGGCCCCGTGAAGTGGGTCCTGTTATTGTCAACCCCATTTTACAGATGGGGAAACCGAGATTCAGAAAGGACACCGGGCAGGCGCGGGAGGGGGGAGACCCAGGCGCTCAGAACGAATATTGGTCGCAGGCAGTGAGCTTAGATGGCTGAACGGAGGGGTGGAGCCATCTCCCCTTCAGGGGCAGCGGCTGGTGATGCCCCCGTTTCACAGGTGGGCTGCGGAGGCGCTGGAGAGCCGAGTGGCAGGGGGAGGGCAGGGCCTGCAGGCCCGGTGAGTCCCCCTCCGGGCCCCATTCCAGTTCCAGGAGGTCCCCGAGCTGGTGGCGCGCTTCGATGCCCTCGCGGACACGCTGGCCGCGCTGAGGCTCGCGGAGCGCCGGCGGCGGGCGGAGCTGGAGGAGGCGCGCGCGCGGCTGCAGCGGCTGCGGGACGCCTGGCAGGACGAGCTGCTCCGGCGGGGCCAGCAGCGCGCGCAGTTGCTGGAGCGCCTGGAGGCGGCGCGGGAGCGCACGCTGCACTGGGTACGGCCCAGCGGGCGCCGGGACCCCAGCCTCCCCCCGCGGGGCAGAGCGCCAGGGTTAAGAACAGATGGGGCGATGCTTACCGCAGCGGGGCAGCGGAACTAATGCGCAGGTTTGGCATCAGAAAGCACTTTAGGGCACGGGACGCCTGTCGCCTGCCCTCCTCCCCTCGAGAGCGCTCACGGGTACGTGGCTGGGCGGGCGGGGGGGGGGCGGCCAGAGGAGGGGGGGAGATACTGGGCCTGAGGCCCAGCCCTCCTCCAGCCATCACACCTTAATGGGGACGGGCGGGGCGTTCTCCAGGAATCCAAGTGGGTTCAGATCCAGAACACAGCCGCTGAGAAGACGCTGCTCCTGGGCCGCGTGAGGATGGCGGCGCTCAACCTGTTCCAGTTGGTGTGCCAGCATCAGAGGCAGCCGCCTGCCCTGGACCTCGAGGACACGGAGGGGCAGCTGGAGCAGGTGAGCGCCCCTGTTGCACCTCCAGCCCCCAAGCCTTCGGCACACCCCCACGCCTGAAACCCCACCTCTGGGTTAAGCTTGGCCCTCTGATCAGAGGCACCTGATACGGGCTCAGTGCCACCTGGGCCCCCAGTTGGGGTTAGTGCTGAGTCACCTGCCATGTGGTCGGAAGGAAGTCCGGCCCCTTGGGTCTGTGTCCTGCGTATGCGGAGGGCCAGGGTGTATACGGACCGACTCCATGCATTTATGCCAAGAGTCAAACAAGTGACATCAACAAAAGCCAGGAGATTGAGACTTGCTTTTTAAAAAATTTTTTTTTATTGCTTTCAGAGAGGAAGGGAAAGGGAGAGATAGAAACATCAATGATGAGAGAGAATCATTAATCGGGTGTGGGGATCAGCAACCTGGGGATGTGCCCTGACTGGGAATCAAACCGTGACTTCCTGATTCAGAGGTTGATGCTCAATGGCTGAGCCACGCCAGCCGGGCGAGATTCGCTTTGCAGTCATCTGACAGGCCTTGCTTCCCTGGCGAGGGCGCAGTAGGGTGGAGCAGTGGTCTCTGCACCGCGGCCTCACAGGTGTCACTGTGGACCACGCACCATTTTTCTATGCTTTCAGGTTTGCAAGGTTTACAGCCAGAGGGGAGGGCTTGACTCTGGAGACACTTGTTTCTGGGGGTTCCCAGAGCATGACCCCCTTGAGGAGTGGGGGAAACAGAGGCACTCCTTCCCCCCACCCCACCCCTGCCCCCCATGGCCAGGATTCCAACCAAACAGCAAGAACTGGGGCCCCGGAGCCCACCTTTGTGCCACGCCCTGCGTTGGGTGGGTTTTTGTGGGCCTCTGCTCTCCCTGGTGTGGCTCGGGTACCGAGGTCCACCCCCCAGGTGACGCTAGGAGGGACAGAGGCTCAATATGCAGTGACAGCAAACGCCGGTCCTTTTTCAACCAACACTCTAATCCCAACACGGGGCAACTAGGCCTTCCACGCCCTGGTCTGGGGCCTAGGACTCACCCTGTCAGCAACAGCAACCGGCCAAACTCGGTAACAATTTCGTGTTTTCTTTTTTTAAAAAAAAAATATTTTTATTGATTTCAGAGAGAAAGGGAGAGGGAAAGATAGAAACATCAATGGTGAGAATCACTGATCGGCTGCCTCCTGCACACCCCCACTGGGGATCGAGCCTGGAACCCAGGCATGTGCCCAGGCATGTGCCCTTGACTGGAATCGAACCTGCGACCCCTCAGTCCGCTGGCCGATGCTCTATCCACTGAGCCAAATCGGCTAGGGCCAGTTTCGTTTTCATTGTAGCTATTTTTCGTTCCTCCTACTTCAGAAAAGGGTGACTTAAACGTTCCCCATCTTTTTCTTTTTTAAATATATTTTATTGATTTTTTACGGAGAGGAAGGGAGAAGGATAGAGAGTTGGAAACATCGATCAGCTGCCTCCTGCACACCTCCCACTGGGGATGTGCCTGCAACCAAGGTACATGCCCTTGACCGGAATCAAACCCGGGACCCTTCAGTCCGCAGGCTGACGCTCTATCCACTGAGCCAAACCGGTCAGGGCAAACGTTCCCCATCTTTGCTGGAATCGTTTCCATCTCAGACGTTGATTTCAGTGAAACATGTGAAGGGAGTGCCCAAGGGAAGGTCCGCCGGGTGACTGGTTCTTGGCTGTGGAGCCAGGGGTGCTCATTAAGTCCGTGTCAGTAAGTGAATTAGCTCAAAGCAGAGAAGGGCCACCCATGGAGAAAGTGAGTAAGCCAGACGCCAACAAATATGACTGATCCAATTAAAGGGGGAAAATAAATTGATGGAGGTGAAAGTAAGAATTTAATTATAATGCAGGTGGTACCCAACTGTGAAGGCATCTGCTAGGGAATCGTTTGGGAGGCCGACTGGGCCTTAAAAAGCCCGGAACCACCAACATTGCTGTCTTTTAGAGGGTCCCGACCCCGACCCGACCCTGGTCTTGCAGCATTGGGGGGTGGGCACGGGACACGGGCTGGGGTGTGACTGGCTTGCTGGGGACCCCCAGGTGAAGCTGTTTCTCCTGGACCTCTCTGCTGTGCTGGCCAGCCTCCCCCAGAGTGAGCCCGAGACCGCGGCCCCCTAGCCCGACCCTGGTGAGTAGTGGGCGCCCCCCCCAGGGGCTTCTCCTCCCGGAAAGAAGGTGCACATTTCCTGGGGTGGGGCGGAATGGCTCTCACCTGGAGATGGGAGGGCCGTGCCCACTCAGATGGCGGCGGGACAACACGAGGGGCACACAGCCAGCACTCAGAACTCGTGGCCGACATGGGGGCACCCACCCTACCCCCACCACCTGGCCTGGGGCCGGGTTCTTCCTCCAGGGCAGCTGGGGGCATTAAAAAGCAGGTATTTGCCAGGTGCTTGTAATGGGGCCTGGTGCAAATGCTGGTAAATTCCAGGGGAGTGTTGGGTTAAGTCAAGTAAAATCAATAGGACCAGCAAGAGGGTCTCGGGAGCTGAAACCCACTCCCAGGCACCTGCTCACAAGGCCCCTCCCCGGCTTGATATGCAGCTGCTGGAGGCTCCCCTTGACCTTCCAGGACCCAGTAGGGCCCGGGAGCACAGGCCTCAGGCAGGACAGGGGCCTGGCCAGTCCTGCCCGCTTGGTGTGTGGTGGGGCAGGGTGAACCCCTTCACAGCCAGAGGAGCAGCTGTGCCCCTGCCCCAGACCCTGCATCCTGTTGTGTCACCGCCCTCTCCCCCCCCCCCCCCCCACTCCCAGCTGCGAGGCTGGCCCAGCAGGAGGAAGGGGACCGACTGTCAGCTTTGGGGTTCTCCCACCTTAGACAGCTAACTCATCCTCTGAGCCTCATTTTCCTCTGCAAACTGGGGACACCAACAGAACCCAACCTCAGGGGGTCCCCGGGGGATCCCACGGGACTTGCCCACACGCTCTCAACTCACCCGGCGCGCTAGCTGGGATTTCAGTGCCTGGGTCTGTCCCTTCCAACTCCTAGAGTGGACGGCACTCCTGGCCCACCAGAGGTGCTCAAGAAAGGTTTATTACCTTAAAAGTACATCACTGGGCCTTCGGCACTCACGGCTCAGACCTGTGTGACCACCACCTTTGAACCCAGAGCACACAGAAGCAGCAGGAGCCGAGTCGCCAATTCAGGGCGCAAACTCCTATGCACCCTTCAAGACCTTGCACAGATGTCCCTGAGTCAGCAGAGGCAGCTGCTGCCCTGGGGCCTACAGCACTCCTCATGGGCGGTGGCTCTGCAGGGAGCTCCCCAAAGCCCTGCACGGGGCCAGGCACATAGCGGCACGCAGGAGCATGTGCTGGTGTTCACACTTGGAGCCGGGAGGAGCCGGGGCTGGGCCATCTTCTTTACATCCTCTTCCTCATCTTGCCCTTCTTGGAGTGCGCGCCCCGGCCAAAGGCGCCCTGCTGCAGCTCCCGGGCGTGGCGCCGGTTGCGGGCAGAGAGCTGCTTGAGGCCCCCGCGCTGCAGGAAGCGCATCTTCTGGGCTTGGCGCCTCTGCTTCAGGATCTGCTGCTTGGTCTTAAGCTCTGAGCGCACGCGGCCGGCGGGGGGGCCTGAGGTGCGCGGCTGGGAGGCACCTGCCAAGACAAGGATCCAGGGAGCTCAGCCTTTGGGTTGATTCCCCATGTCCCCTCCTCCCAGAAGCCTCCGGACTGCTCCCCTGCCCCCACTCCCATGTGCGTTCACTGCTGTGGCCCCAGCCTCTGGCACACAGTAGGTGCTTAACAAGGCTACAGTCGTCTACGGTATAGGTCTGGAACCTCAAGCCAGGACTTCCAGGGTTCAAAGCCCAGCTGTGGCCTCTTAGACCTGGGCAAGTCACTTCTCTGTGCCTCTGTCTCCCCCTCGGTGAATTATGAATAATAGCACCTTCCTCCTCATGGGTCCTCATGAGTCAATGGTTTCATGTGTACAATGCCCAGAACAAGGCTAGCCCAGAGGAAGGGCCTCCTGGGTGTAACTGTTATGATTATTAACACGTCACCGAAGCCTGACTGAGCGCCTCTTCTGTGCCAGGCCCTGGGGACCCAGCAGTGACTGAGAGCCCAGGACACAGTGCCACGCTCCCGTTCCCAGGGGGGTGGCAGGCAGCTGGGTAGCCCAGGGCCAGTCCCTGCCGGTAAGGTGGGCATTCTGTCTCCGCACCCAGGCCCTGCGTGGCGAGTGTCTTGCAGAGCCTGTCTCCACACGGCAAGCGGAGCCCTCTGACCGCAAGCTTGGGGGGACGGGACAGGCTCGTCCCCTCCCTTCAGAGCACAGCAACGCCCCGAGGGGCAGCCTGAGGCCCTGGCACGCAGGGCAGCTGGCCACGTGCCATCATGTAGCACAGGCTCTGGCAGACAGAGCGTTAAAAACCCCTTAGCCTGTCAGCTGAGGGACTCGGGAGGGAGCGGAGGACCAAGTTCCCAGGTGACCAAGCATGCCACTTGCCCACGTGCGTGTGGCGGTGCATCCTACCTTGGCCTCGGCCCCGCTTCCAACCTCTTCGCTCTGGGCCTCGCCGGTCCGATGGCCCCTCCTCCTCCGAGTCGCGGTCGTCGATCTTCTGTTTCTGCTTCCACTTCTGGTAGCTGGGAAGCGTGTTAAGGAGGAGGCTGGCGGATCCGGAAGCCCAGGAAACCCCTGGGCTGGGAGAAGGCCCCGCCCCCCAGCAGACAGGCCCCGCCTACAGAAGGTGCCACTCAGCCCCGCCCTCCCAGCATAGGCAGGCCCCGCCTACAGGAGGTGCCACTCAGCCCCGCCCTCCCAGCATAGACAGGCCCCGCCTACAGGAGGTGCCACTCAGCCCCGCCCCCCAGCATAGACAGGCCCCGCCTACAGGAGGTGCCACTCAGCCCCGCCCTCCCAGCATAGACAGGCCCCGCCTACAGGAGGTGCCACTCAGCCCCGCCCCCCAGCATAGACAGGCCCCGCCTACAGGAGGTGCCACTCAGCCCCGCCCTCCCAGCATAGACAGGCCCCGCCTACAGGAGGTGCCACTCAGCCCCGCCCCCCAGCATAGACAGTCCCCGCCTACAGGAGGTGCCACTCAGCCCCGCCCTCCCAGCATAGGCAGGCCCCGCCTACAGGAGGTGCCACTCAGCCCCGCCCCCCCAGCAGACAGGCCCCGCCTATAGGAGGTGCCACTCAGCCCCGCCCCTCAGGATACAGGTCGCGCTTGTAGGAGCTGCTGATGTAGCGCCCACTTTCTGTCTTGATCTTCTTCTTGTCCTCCTGTCCTGACTGTCCCACAAACCGCTTCTTCTTCCGGTCCCTGCAGCAGAGAAGGTTGGTGGGCTGTTGTGGACGGAGGGGGCCTGGGGCGGCCTCCCTCCCCTGACCCTCTCACTGGGATGTTGGATTGTAGAAAAGCAGCATGGCCATGTCGGGCACGCAGTAGGTGCTCAATAAAGGCCTGTCCCCAGCTCCTCCTCACTTTCCCCTAGTAGCCTAGGTCTCAAAGGCAGTGTGTGTGTGGGTCACTGGAAACTGGGGGGCCTTGGTCAGGGACAGGGTTCCCAACCCCTACTCTGCCATTTCTAGGCGCTGAGTGGGGGTGGGGTGGGGTTCATCATCCTTATTGTGCGATGACATGGGGATCGGAGGAGGGGGTCACAGATCGTAATCCGTGCTGTGCAGGAGCAGTGAGGGGATGGGGTGGCGTATTTCCTGCTCTAGGGATCAAAGGGGAGTCAGGACAGGCTGGGGGGTCACATGCCAGTGGGTAGGGCCCACGTGGCAGACAGGCGGGCATGGAAGGGCTGCACTGGCGAGCTCACTCACCACTTGAGCTGCTGCCGGCCCCTGGTCAGGTTCTGGGCCTCGTCCCCCATCAGGTCCAGGACAGCGCCAGCCACCTGCTGCTCAAAGGCGCCCCCGTCCCCACCAACGCTCAGGCTGCAGAGGGCGGTGGGGAGGCACAACAGGGTTGATGGGGGCCCATCAGGCCCCACCTGCCACATACACACCCTACACACATGTACACACACACGCACATATATACACCACACACATGTACATACACATATACAACACACACATGCACATATACACCGCACACATACACATACACCACACCCATGCACGTATATACCACACCCACACACATACACACCACACACGCACATACGTACACCACATACACATGTACACACACGTACACCACACACACACATATACACCACATGCGCACATACATACAAATATACACACCACACACACGTACATACATGCACATATATACCACACACATATATACACACCACACATGGACATACACACATACACCACACACATGCACACATATATACACCGCGCACGCACACACACCACACCCACGCACGTATATATACAACACCCACACATGTACGTGCACATACACCACACACGCACATATGTACACCACACACACGTGCACACACACCACACATGCACACATATATACACCACATGTGCATGCATACAAATATACACACCACACACATATATACACCGTGCATACACACACACACCACATGCATACACACATCCACCACACACATATGTACACCACACAGACCCACACCCACACCCATGCACATATATAGACCACACACATGCACACATGCATACACCACACCCCCCCTCCAGCTGGCGGCTCACCCCCGCTCACTGTCGAAGTCCTTGGGCCGATAGGGGACGTAGAAATCCTGGTTGCGCTGCCCGGCCTCCTCCCTCCGCCTCTTGGCTCCCCGATCAGGCCCTGGCTGCTGCCGCTTCCGGCCCACGGCCTCTGTGAAGACGTCCTGGCAGACCAAGGCCCAGTCACGCCTGCAGCCCCTGGGGGCCCACCTGCCCCCCAACACCAGTCCGGCTTGGGGTTGCCATTTCCTCCTCTGCACGTGCAGCTCGCCCCACCTTAAGCACCAGCAGGGTCAGGACAGATGGGGGCTGGGGGGCTGAGGTGCCAACCAAGGAGGGACCCGTGTTCCATCCCAGCTTAATCTCCCGGCTGTGTGACCAGGCCAGGCCCTGGCCCTCTCTGTGTTAGGGACGAGTCCGGGGTTCTCAGCTGTTATGTTTTGGCTACTGAACCCCCATCCAAATCAAATGTAAGAGGGGAGCGTGAGCAGGCCCAGGACCCTGCCCACCAGGTGAACAGGACACCTCTGGGGTCCCCCAGCCCTGCCTCTGGCACTAAGGCCCAGCTTCTGACCCAGCCCAGACCCCAGACCCCCGGGTGAGGTGTGTACCTCCACGCTCTCTCCCGCCACCTCTTCCTCCTCCTTCCCAGGCTGCTCCGCCTGCTGTGCTGGGCAGCTCCGGGCTGTGCCAGCCAGGCCCTTCTGCCGCTCCTGCCGCCCCTGCTGGAAGCTGGCGATGGCCTTGCAGTCCTTCTGCCGCTTGGCCCGCATCACCTGGCTGCTCAGGTCCCGGCTGGAGGCGTTGATCTCAAAGATGGTCTGTGGAGATGACACCCTAGTCCTTCACCCACTGGCCTCTCCTCCCCACAACTCCTCCCTCACCAGCCTGGTGGGCTCCCTATGGCATTCCTCCCCAAGTCCTTCCAACCCTTCCGGGAGGGCTCTCTCATTATCTGCCTTTCACAACCAGAAAGGGAGCCCAGAGAGGGCAAGTAACCAGCCCAAGGTCACACAGCTGGGACGAGCCACAGCTGGGATTTCAGCCCAGACCCAGCTGGCTCTGAAACCAGTGCTCTCAACCGTGACACTCAAATCCTTTTCCCTGAAGTTGGTTGGCTGGCAGGCTTGTCCCCTAGGTACCAAATGGGGTGCTCAGAGGGCGTCAAGAGGAGATGAAAGGCAATGGGAAGCCAGCTCCTCAGGCCTCTACCAGGCCTCGGGCAAGTCACTCCTGTGAGCCTCAGGCTGCCCATCAGTAAGTGGAAGGAAATGGGTGCCACACGGGAACCTGCCGTGGACCAGCAGGAATGGTTCCAGAACCAGGGGCATCTCTAGAGATGCCAACAGGGCTAGAGATACAGTTTCAGAAGCTTTGAGCTCAAATGGAATCCCTGCTGGGGGCCCCCTGGCCCTCACTCACCGCCCGCGAGCGGTACTGCTTGATGCTGTCCACCAGCCTCAGCCGCTGCAGCTCCTCCTCCTGGAAGCGCGAGCCTGGCGGGGAGGGAGGCGTGAGGCCAGGGCCGGCTCTGCAGGGCCTGCCCACCACCCCTGCCCTGCCCTGCCCTGCCCTGCATGGGGACTCACTGAAGAGGGGGTGCAGGCCCAGCCCCGCGAGGTCCAGCTCCTTGGCCCGCTTGATGGACTCTGGCGAGGGCGCCGGCCGCGAGCGCACGTACTGCTGCTGGGCGTTGTCGGCCACACGGCCCAGGCCCCGCAGCTCCAGCGACGCCTCCAGGGTGTTCCGCAGGCCGCAGTCCTCGTCGTCCACCACGCTCTGTGGCACCCGGCCCAGCACGCCGTCCACACCGACCGCACCTGCCACCGCACACGGAGCCCGGTCATCGGCCTGCCGCCAGCCCACCTGCCCATGGCCCGGCCTCCCACACTGGCCCTGAGTCACAGAATCACCCCCGTGGCTGCCGGCGTGCTACATAGCATTCACATTCTATTACTATACGTAACTAGGAATGATTTAATGTTAGGGAGGATATGTGTAGGTTATATGCAAATATGTCATTTAATATAAGGAACTTAAGCATCTCGGATTTTTGTATCTGAGGGGGTCCTGAAACCAATCCACCGTGGATACCGAGGGTGACCGTACGGGGATCTCCTGGGGTCAAATCCAGCCCCACCCCCTACCAGAGGGGACAGCTCTGTCCCTCGCCCACGTGAAGAACTCCACGGAGGACCTCAGCCCCGCCCTGGCCTCCACTCACCTGAGGGCTCCTCCTGGGGGCGGGCGAGGGTGAGGGCGCGGCCCAGGAACAGGTGCAGGTCCAGCAGGTAGGGGACCTCATCTGGGGCCACCAAGGAGTAGGCCGTGCCACTTCGACCAGCCCGGGCCACACGACCTGCGGAGGAGGTGGTCAAGCTTTAGCACAACTCCCACCTGCCCAACCCTGAGGAGGCACAGGTCCCCAGGAGAGGAGCTCCCAGGGCAGCGTTACTGAGAGGACTTCGGGGAGGAGGGGGCTGAGGGGGCACGTCACCAAGGAGCACGACAGAAAAGACAGGGGTGCCCAGGACAGAGTCCAGAGAGTGGAGAATCGCCCCCTTGGAGCCGTGAGGCACCCATGGGAATCGTGCCGGCCCACCCCCACCAGGTCCTCACTTATAGGTCAGACCCCTGGGCTGGGTTCCCCACCGGAAGGGTGGGAGTCGCGCCCTGCGCCCTCAGCTCCCACCCGGGCTCAGCGCCCCCGGCTCCTCACCCACGCGGTGCAGGAAGAGCTTGCCCTTGGCTGGGAAGCTGAAGTTGATGACGTTGTCCAGCAGCGGGATGTCCAGGCCCCGGGCTGCCAGGTCCGTCACGATGAGGGTGGAGCACTTGCCGTGGGTGAACTTGGCCAGGTTGATCTTGCGGGCCGTCTGGTCCAGGGCGCTGTAGATGTGGGCGCAGCTCACCCGCTGGGTCGTCAGCAGCTGCTCGGAGCCAGGATGGGAGGGGAGAAGGGAGAGGGGTGAGGAGCTGGCAGGAGAGAGAGGAGTCTGGGCCACAGCGCATGCCATGGCCTGGTGTAAGCCTCATCCTGACTCTCCCACTAAGGAGCCGCATGACCTCGGGCAAGTGACCTAACCTCTTTGTGCCTTCATTTTCCTCGTCTATAGAATGGGGAGAATTGCTCCTGCTCTGTAGCTTTGTCATAAGGATTCAATGCGTTAACATAGTGCTGAGAACTCGGCCCGAACACAGGAAGCACCGTGAGTGTTAACTGCTCTTTGAGAATTACTCTTTCAGTCTCATTCATCAGAGACCCCAGCAGCTGCACGCAAGGAGGAAGCTCCGTTAAATGTATGACAAGTTAATGAAACCCAGTGAAGTGTGTCCTCAGAAAACAGACCCCAGGTGTGGCTGACCAAGGGAGGGGCCCCAGCAGCCTTTGGGGCACAGGACCCCATGCTGTCATATGGAAAAACTCATCCAGTTGCTCACGTAGAACTGGGCACTGTACATAGCTCACTGCAGGCAGGCCACGCCTCATTTTTAAAAAACGAAACATATGGGAAAATGTATACAAAAGTGATAGCACGGCTGGGAGAATACTTCAACATAACCCGGGTGGAGGGGGTAGCAACAGATGAGTCAGGACTGGCCATGAGTGGATAACTGAGTACCGGGGAGTTCATTAAAGTCATCAGCCCTGGCCAGGCCCGTGTCCCGCTCTGGTGCTGCCCTCTGGTGTCTGCACACGGAACTGCAGCCCGAGCTAATGAAGGTGCAGGCGCCCAGGGGCTCTCCCTCAGCCAGCCAGGCCCGCTCACCTCGCTGAGGTACTCGGCGTGGTGCTTCGTGGCCACAAACACCACCGTCTGGTCCTGGGGCCGCACCACGCTGCGCAGCAGGTGCAGGAGCACGGCGGCCTTGCTGTCCTCCCGCACCAGGAAGAAGGAGGTCTGCCGGGAGAGGGGCCGTGAGGGGTGGCTCTCAGGGCCCGCAGAGGCCTGGCCGGGGCACAGGAAGACCTCACCTTGAGCTGCTCGTTGAGCTTGGCGTCCACATCCAGCCGAATGAGCACGGGCTCCGTGAGGCCTGCGGTGGGCAGAGGGGCGTGGGGGTTGAGTCACGGGAGGACGAGGCCCCGGGCCCAGGCCCCACCGAGCTCACGCACCGGCCCGGGCGAACTCCACCAGCATCTTGGGCAGCGTGGCCGAGAACAGGAGCGTCTGGTGGCCCCCTGGGAGGCGGCTGATGATCTCCTGCAGCTGCTCTGCAAACCCCATTTCAAAGAGCCTGGGAGGGCGGAGGGCAGGGGGCAGAGGGCAGAGGGCAGGGGGCAGGACGGTCAGGAGAGGGGCTTCCTCCAGGGAGATCCCACCTTCAGCCACCCTCGCCCCCACACTTCTCCCATGTGGTCGGTCTTTGCCTCGATTTTTCTCTGTCTGACAACTTCATTCTAAGCAATAATGACCTTGAAATCTTGGGTCTGGTCTGATCTGTTTCCTACGAATTCGCATTGAAATAAATGACAGCAGCCCTCGCTCTGGGTCAGGCACCGTTCTGAGTACTTTACCAATATCGGCTCCCGAGTCCTCAAGGCATTCTGGGAGGCACATGCTATTTTATCCCCACTCTGCAGGCGAGGCCCCCCCAGGCCCCCAAGACCCTCAGTGATTTGTCCAAGTTCACGGAGCTGGGATTTGATCCCGCCTGTGTTCTCAACTTCGTGCTACTTTTTCTAACGGTGATCCCGGTACACAGGTCTCTCCTGGCAGAGCCCTTCCTCCCAGCAACCACACCTCCCTCTGATTTCCCAGCCTCGGCCAACCTGGACACTGCGAGGGGTGTACCTGCAGCCTTACCTGTCAGCCTCGTCAAATACCACGTACTCCACGCTCTGCAGCTTCAGGTTCATCTCCACAGCCACATGCATCAGGCGGCCAGGGGTGGCGATGATTCTGGAAGGGGTGTGCAGGCCAGGTCACCCAGGGCCACCAGCGGAGCCCTCCTCTCACCCCCCAGACGTGGGCCATCTGGGAAGGGACCCCAGAGCATGACCCCCAATGCAGACTCACATGTCAGGGTTTTCATGCAGGGCTGAAAACTGGTCTTCCATTCTAGGGAGAAGGGCAGGAGTCAGCTCGATAGAGCAGGTCTCTGTCTAGTCCCTGTCCCTTCCCACACCAAATACCCGGTGAGCCCCACTCCCTGACCCCAGACTTGCCACTGGGGAAAGGCTACTGCTGACATCCTAGGCCAATGGTTCTCAACTTCCTAATGCCGCGACCCTTTAATACAGCTCCTCATGTTGTGGTGACCCCCAACCATAAAATTTTTTTCGTTGCTACTTCATAACTGTAATTTTGCTACTGTTATGAATCGTCATGTAAATATCTGATATGCAGGATGTATTCTCATTGTTACAAATTGAACATAATTAAAGCATAGTGATGAATCACAAAACAATATGTAATTATATATGTGTTTTCTGATGGTCTTAGGCGACCCCTGTGAAAGGGTCGTTCGACCCCCAACGGGGTCGCGGCCCACAGGTTGAGAACCGCTGTCCTAGGCAAAGGCCCTGCCCTGACAAGAGATGCAGGTTCACGCATACAAAAGGACTCACACAACAAAGAGTTCCCCAAAGAGTGGGCTCGGCCTCACAACCCACCTCACTCTCTATCTCCAGAGGCAAGAAAGTTGCCTTTCACCCACAGCCTCCTAGCAACTACCCCTGGAAGTGCCAGCTGCACCTCGAATCCAGTTTCTGGGATCTCTCTGTCCTTATTCTTAAACCTTTTGAGCACACACATCCCTAACTTAGTCGTCCCCTGGGACACCTGTAGGAGCCAGAATTCCAGGCCAGGCCTAGCCTGGGAGGCACTGCTCACAGTAACGAACTAGAGATAATACATTATAATGTAGGCAAAGAGCCCTGGACAGCAAAACACGCAGAACTGAGTGACTGGTGACAGTGACACTGAGAACAAGGAGGGGGCTGCCCTGGGAGGGAGGCCTGTGGAAGGGGGAGGGGGCACAGCAGGAGACCCGAGTTCTCATCTGAGCGGTACTACCAAACCACTGCACGGCTCTGGGCCCACCACCGCCTCAGCGTGCTCACCTGTAAACAGGTGTGATGCCTGCCACTTCAGAAGGATGGTACCAGCACATCAGGAAAAATACATTTTGCAAATCTGAGCTATTACAAACATGCTTTGATTTTTGCACATTCTGCTTTAAACAACCCACACGTACGCACATTAAAACATACATCTGAGCTACCGGGTGGGTGCACCGGATGCCACCAGCTGTCTTTCAAAAGTATCAGAACCTTCGCAGTGCTCGTGTGGGAAATTCCTTCTCATATGTTACTGCATGTTTCCCTAATTCTTCACAAGCATCAGTCTTATATTTTAGAATGTGCCAAGAACTTGCTATTGTTAATAAGCCACACAGGCACCTACACTCTGATACCCTGGAGGCACGGGGTGTGCTTGCACAGGGATGGGGGTGTGGGTGACCGGGGCCAGGGGCAAGAGGGTTCTTACTTGTCCCCACCCAGGATCAGGGCAGTCTTGAGGCCAGTGAACTTGCCCAGCTGTGGGGAGAGACAGAAAAAGATTGAGAGAGGGTAAGGGGAAGGTGACTCAGCCTGTCTCTCCCTGCCCTCCCCACCGCCCCCTCTCCTCTCCCCTCCCCCCTCTGCAACCCCAACATACCTCCTTGGTGAACTTCATGGTCTGCAGGGCCAGCTCCCGGGTGGGCGAGAGAATGAGGGCACGGGCCCCCGACTGAGCACTGCGGGTCTTGAGCCGCTCGAACATGGGGATAAGGAAGCAGGCTGTCTTGCCACTGCCCGTCCGGGCCATGGCCACCATGTCTTTGCCATCCAGGATCACGGGGATGGTCTGGAGGCGAATGGGAAGGGGAGGGGGTGGTCAGCTCCTGCACCGGAGCTTCAAGTTCCCAGTGGAACTAGGGGACCTCGGTGAGGGGAAGGGGCCTGTCGCCCAGCCCTGATCCCATTTTTGACAACGCTCGTTTGCACACCTCCAGGGACGAGCAGCTCACCACCCCCAACTCTTTCCAGGGTTTGAACATCCATCTTCAGATGAAGCCAGACTCTACCCTCCCTGACCACTGTTCCTCACTGCGCAGCCTCAGCAGGGAACAGCCTTAAATGGCAAAGAGGCACAGGGCCGCGTCTCCTCTCTGCTGGGCCAACCTCCCCGACCTGTGGAACAGGCAGGCTTGTGGGGCTTCAGAATAAGAGATGTGACAGCTGGGACGAGGGGTGTCTATCAAGAGGCTGAGAGAAGGCCAAGTCCCTCATCCCCTCCTCCCAACCCCACCAGCCCTGCCCGCCGCGTACCTTCCTCTGGATGGGCGTTGGCACCTTATAGCCTTTCTTCATGATGCCCTTGAACACCGGGTAGCTCAAGCCTGGAAAAGACACGGGAACGACCGGGGTGGAGGGAGCCCCACGCACACGACTATCGCATCTCCCCCGCTGCTCTGAAATGCTACTGTCAGGCACTAAATCCCCAATGTCTGCCTGTTCCTGCACCGCATCGCCCCGAGCCCTGCTCTAACTGTTCTCTCATTGTGTCAAGCCCGCTGCCCCCATGAGGCCCTGACTGGCTCTGAGACAGTGTCTGCTGCCTCAGTTTGCCCAATACCTACCAGTGCTGGGCCCAGAGCAGAGCTCAGAGGGCGTGGTGACCCCCTGCTGCTACCCGCCCCCCCAGTTTCCCCAGATGCCTGGAGCACCCACCCATGGACTGGAAGCCTCCCGACTTCTTCTTCTTCTTGTTCTGGGCTCGCACCATCTCCCGTGTGTCCGGCTCCACGTCGGAGGTGCATTCCGAGGTGGGGAAGGTGGGCAGGGGTCGGCCAGGTCCCAGCTGGAGGGAGGAGCAGAGAGGCAGCATCACTCCAGGTATCATCAGACCACTGGGCAGGGAGGGGGGCTGTCCTGCAGCTGGTCTGCACCCCTTTCTAGTCAATGACTCCCCTGCCAGATCACGAGACGTGCCTGCTACAGGGCTCCCCTTTGACGGGCCAGGACAGGGCGGAGGGCAGAGAGCGGGCTCTGCTGACACACAGCCTGGTTTCAGTCCCAACTCTGTCACTTGCCAGCTGGGAGACCCCACACAAGGGACTTAATCTTCCCGGAGCCTGTGTTCCCACATCTGGGAAACGGGTGACGAGAGCATCTGCCTCACAGGGTGTTCTGAAGACTAAACAGGTAAGCGCGAAGCTCAGAACAGTGCCCAGCACAGAGATGGCGATTTCATCATCATCATCGTCCGGGCCTGTCATTCCAAGCCCTGGAAATTAACTCTAGAGAGCCCATCACAACTAGACTTTTCTAAGATGCTCTGCCCTCTTCTCCTTAATCCGCTTTCTGACCCATCACCCTTACCCAACTCTGGTCTCTCTTGTGCCTGCCTCCTCTCTGCCCATCCAAGACCCCTTAGTCCCAGCACAGCTAACCCAGATGCCTCCTCCGGGGAGCCCTCTCAGATTACAGGGCTGTCCCCGCCCTCTCAGAAATAACAGGTATGGACCGCTAATTCACTGTAACGATTAGTGCTCACATGGCGCTTACTCGAAGCCAGGTGCTGCTGCATTCACATAGGTTAACACACTTAACCCTATGACAACCCTGGGAAGTGGGTACTATTACTTTGTCATCTTACACGGAAGGAAACTGAGGCACAGAGGGGTGACGTGACCCTCCCAAGATCACACAGACAGCAAGTGGGGGGATCGGAGTGTGTTCCTCCCACTGTGGCCCTCTATGGTCCCTGCACCATCTAGGCAGGGCTGCAGCCTGTCTAGTATAGCCTGTGAGCTAAGAGTGGTCACATACATTTTAAAAGACTGTCAAAAAATCCAACAAAAAAGACGGTGACCTTATAGGGCCCCACAAAGCCTAAAATATTTACCACGTGGTCCCTGGAGGAAAAGTTTGCCAATCCCTCTTCTAGGCACATAACAACCAAGTCCTGGAACACACCAGGGCCCAGCATTCTACTGCACGACAGAGCATATAAACATGTCATTCAATCCTTTCCGGGTCTGTGAGGCACATGTAATCATCAGCCTTCTGCACAAGTGGAAACCTCTGTCTTCTGCAGACGTGGCTCAGAGAGGTTAAGCAACTTCTTCACTATCCCACAGCCTGTACAGGGCTGAGCCAGGGCAGAGCCCTAGTCTGAACCACATACATGGGCTCCTCTTTGGCATGTAGTACTCTGACCTCCTGTTCTTTCCCTTTAGCAGTTTCTCCGCGTTTACGGTGCACCTACTGTGTGCCAGGCTTTAGCTAGGCTGGGGAAACTGGGATAAAGTCTGGTGCCGGCCTTGGAGAAGCGTAGGCCTCTCTTCACATAAACATTCACTCATCTACTTACCCAAAGCTATTCTGTGCCAGGCACCGGCTGGGCACGGTGCTGTGGGAAATAAGGGGCTACTGCCCTCCCTTCCCATCTGCATACAGCTGGCATTCAGTAGTAGAAACAGCACAGGCTCTGAAACCAGACAGTCCCGGGTTTGAATCCCGGCTCTCCCGCTCACAAACTGTGAGGTTTTGGTCCAGTTCTTTTACCAATCTCGGCCTCAGTTTCCTCCTCTGGCAAATGGGATGACAACACATAGCTCACAGGGTGGTGTGATGATTAAATGATAAGGCTGGTAAAGCTCTTAGCACGGAGCCTGGCACATAGTAGGCGGTCAACAAACCCAGGTTTAATTTATTACTATTAATTCCCCGGAGGTTTGGGGGCATCACTGTCCCAATCTACGGGCGTCGGCCTCCCCTGAATTCAACCTCTCAAAAGAACCCCCCCTAAACTCTCCAAGTCAGAGCTTCAGCACCTGCACTTTTCATTGGACGAATGGGAACTAGGGCCCGCCCCCTAAGGAGGAAGTAGCCAATGAGAAGCGGGCAACCAAAGAGCCGACCAGGAAGGCCCGCAGGCCCCAGCCTTCCGAACGCGGTGGCTCCGGCGCCAGGACCCGGGTCAGACCGGCGGTCCTGCCCCCGATCCCCTGCCAGCCGGCCTCTCCCCACCCTAGGAGGTGCCCACTCCTCAGCCGGGGGAACTGCGGCCGCGGGGCGCCCACGGAGCCGGGGGTTGGGCTCCAACGTGCGTCCCAGCCGCGCGCTCCCACCTTCTGCGCCCGGGTGTCATCTTCCGCCTGGACCTCAAACTCGCCGTCCTCCGAGTCGCTGCTGCGGGCGTGGGAGGCCGCGTCCCGGCGCTTCCGAAGCCCCTTCTTTTTCCTCCGCTGGGCCATGGCAGGTCGGGACCGCGGTCGGGCCGCCGGGCGCGTACCTGCAGCCATGCGGACCCGGCACAAGAGAACGGGAAGGGGCGGAGCCAGCGGGTCGTACCACGCGTGGCGGGGGCGGGGGGGCGTGGCGGGGGCGGGGGCACCGCGTCTACCCGGCCCGCGCTGCGCCCCCTCCCCTGCCGCAGCCCCCGAGGCTGGGCGCGCCCACAGGGGCTCCCCTGCCGCGCGCCCGAGGCCCCTCTCCGGGGCTCTGGGAGCTCGGGGCGGCCGGGCCGGGGCGCCCCCCCCCCCCCCCGGCGCGAATGGTTCGGGCCGCGCCTGCGGGACGCTGGCTGGTGGCTGTTGATGGGCGCGCGGAGCACACGTCGCTAGGGCCCGGCTGTCCCCGGGAGTCGGTCCGCGCGGTGCCCGCGGCGGGACCTGGGCGGCCGGGGTTCCAGGATTCCGGGGTCCCCACAGAAGAGTCCAGCCGCGTGGAGAGGGGCACTGAGGGTTGCAGCCGACGTCCAGGAGCCAGGATACTCAGGTGAGAAAAACTCAAGAATGCAGGGGGTCGCATAACCCACGGACACAGACGGTAGTGCGGTGAAGGCCTTGGGGGGCAGAGGGGGGAAGTGTTGTTGTAATACTTTCAACAATAAAGATAAATTTAAAAAAAAAGAATGCAGGATCCTGGGACATGAACCCGGACACTGATTTGGGGGTGGGGCATGTGGGGCATTTGGGGCATTTGGGGGGCGTGACCCCCCTATAGTAGAATGGTTACGTGCCCAAGCTCTGGACTGCTGCCAGGTTCACATTTCGCTATCTGTTTTAGCTTTATAGGTGTGACCGACACTTGTGACGTCACCTTTTGGAGCCTCAGTTTTGTCGCCTGCAGACGTAAAGCTGCTTCACAGAACTGATGAGAGGATTCAGTGAGACAGCGCTTCCAAAGCGGTTTGCAGGAGGTAGGAGTGCGAGTGACCGGTTCTTTCCTGCCCCGTAAATATATACAGGATTCAGACCTGCCCTGTCTTCCCCTCCCACCAGAATTTGTTTTGTGGTTGGTGCCAAAATGGACACAAGCCCCATCTCTCCTTCATCCCTCTGGCATTCTGTAAATATTCCTCAAGTGCACACTGTATGCGAGGAATGCATATTCGTTAAAAATGTGCCTGTAGCACCCCTCTCCCCGTCATTGTGACAGCTAAAAAAAAGTCCAGTAGATTTCCGAAATGCCCCCTGAGGTTGGCAGTTCCCCTTTGAGGAGGACTGCTTGACCCTTTTGCCCTTGGCATGGGGACTTAAGAGACTGCCAGTCTTCCCCTGATGGCACTGCCGATGACAGAGGGATGGCACCCGGACCCCTTTCGCAGGGAGCTCTGGAGGCATGGCCTGGTGGGCAGAGCATGCCTACTGTCACCTGGCACCACGGGCAGCATGAAGACCCCTGTGGAACTGGCCATCAGTGGGATGCAGACCCTCCACCGTCAGCACCGCTGCAGGGGCGGCTATCAGGTCAAGGCCAGGGCATCGTACGTGGATGAGACTTTGTTTGGCAGCCCTTCAGGCACCCGGCCCACGCCGCCAGACTTTGACCCACCCTGGGTGGAGAAGGCCAACAGACCCAAAGGAGTGGGCAGAGAGGCTGCACGGGCTTCGGGAGCCAGTGGGAGCTGTGAGACCACCCCCTCCAGGGGCAGTACCCCGACCCTCACCCCAAGGAAGAAGAACAAATACAGGTAACAGCATGGGGGGATGCACTCCTGCACTCAGTATTGCCACCTAGGTTCCTCTTAGAGCCCTGCTGTTCACATGCTGTGTGACCTTGGGCAAGCAAGCCCCTTGCCCTCTCTGAACTATAATTTTCTCATGTGCCAAGTGGAATTTAGTGGTTTTACTGAGAGGATTAAGTGAGGTGAGGTGTGTACTGTGCTGGGCACAGTAACCTGACACTTAGGAAAGCTCTTGATAAATAGTAGTGAGACTGGCATCTGAGGCCCAGAGAGGTCAGGATTGGCCCAAGATTACAGAGCAGTTTGCATAAGATTACTGGTGTGGTTGATCCATTAAATGACATAGATTTGCTGGTTTCAGATTTCAGCACGTCATTTTGAAAATGGTTCTTGCTGCATTTTCATGAACAAATTAGAAAGCCAGGAGCTGATGCTAATGGTTATAAAGTAACTAGAGGCCCAGTGCACAAAATTCATGCATGCAGGGCGGGCCCTCAGCAGCCTGTGCCCTCTCATAGTCCAGGAGCCTTCGGGGGATGTCCCACTGCCAGGGAAGAGGGAGAGGCTCCTGGCACTGCCACTGTGCTCACCAGCCATGAGCCCAGCTTCTGGCACACTGACCACCAGGGGGCAGCTCCTGCATTGAGCATCATAGTGACCAGTTGTTCTGCCATTCGGTCAATGTGCATATTAGCCTTTTATTATATACTAGGTGCCCAGTGCATGAACTCGTGCACCTTGGAAGGACCTTTGGGTCGCGAGGCTGAAGTAGGCACAGGGCCGGGTCTTGGCCCATCCTCCATGTCCCCACCCAGCCCTTCCTGCCGTGGCCTCCGGTTCCCTATCTGCCGGTAGCCCCAATCCTGCTGCCGCTGCTTCCATGAGCTGATGGTGCCAGCCCCACTCACACCCATTTACAGTGTGGAGCAATTGGGGCCAGTGCCAGCAGTGGTGTGAGTGCCGCTGCTGCCCTGATCACCCCTCAGGAGCAGGGGAAGACAAAGAAGTCCTCAGGGATGATCAGGGCCAGCAGCCACTACTCACACCTGCTGATGGTGCCAAGTGATCGGTACCGGCACTGGGCATAGGCAGCGGGTGTGAGCAGCAGCTCCGGTGCTGGTTGCAGGTGTGAGTGGGGCCGGCGCTGGCAGTGGGTGTGCGTGATGGCTCCGAGGGCCAGGCGGGATCCCAGCGTGTGGGAGCTAAAAATTTTCAGTAACCACCAGCGGCTCACTCTAATGGCAGCAACCGGCGCCCCGCCTTTGTCTAGTGACCATGCTCACCTGCTCCACCGTCCCACCACAGCCAATGCCCCCCATGTTCTGCACACTCCCCCTGGTGGTCAGTGCACATTATAGAAACCGGTTGTTCAGTTGTTCTGCCATTTGGTCTATTTGCATATTAGCCTTTTATTATATAGGATAATGATTAGATTAGAATGAGATTATTGGGATTATTCCAGATTAATATCAACCTGGAAGGAGATACCTGGTAGTGGACCTCAGGGTTCCTTCTTGTTTATTTATCAGTGGTTTGGACAAAGACACAGGAGACTGGTGTTTTAATTGATTATGGCTGCCATAACAAAATACCATAGACTGGGGGGCTTACCAACAGAAATTTATTGAAGTCCAAGGTCAAGGTGCCCACAGGGTTGATTTCTCCTGAAGCCTCTCCTTGGCTTGCAGAAGGCCACCTTGTCACTGTGTCCTCATATGACCTTTTCTCTGAGTGTGTATACTCCTGATGTCTCTTCTTAAAGGGACACCATCCCTATTGGATTAGGGGGCTCACCCTCATGACCTCATTTAACCTTAATTACCTCTTTAAAATTCAACATGAATTTTGGGAGGTCACAATTCACTCCATAACAACTAGTTAATCATATTTAGGATCCATGCTGAGCCAGGAGGGACATACTTTAGTCAAGAAAAGGAAATGGTGTCTATTTAAGGAGATAAAAATTCAACGAGATAAAAGGAAGACTTGTTGTTATTGTGTCAGGTTGAGGGCAATGTCCCTGACAAGGTCTGGTTGACATTAGCAGCACTGACACCTACAACTTGGCTGAAAATGCTGATGTAAATGTAGGCTGTATTAGCAGAAGTATGATGTCCATGACAAGGGAGGTTACAGTCAACCCCATGCTCTCCTGGAGGATGGAGTCTTGTGCTGGATGCTGACAAGTAGAGGGTTTCACATGAGAAGGTGCATCAGACAGACATGTGTTTCCATCAGATATGGTTTGAGAAGTTAAACCAAGTAGCAAAAGGTTGACTTTTCAATTTGGAAATTTGAGCACTTTTAGTCCTGGTCTAAAACCATGGACCTCACAGTTGTGGGATTAATTAAAAAAAAATAAAAATAATTGCTGAATGAATCTAATGAAAGATGAGAGGCCGAGAAGGCATGTATATGTCTGATTCACTGGTTGAGAACTTGGTCCTTGAGCCAGGCTGGGTTTGAATCTTCTCTCTTCCCTCCTTCTTGCTATGGGGCTTCACCCTCCCTATACATCAGTTTTCATGTCTGTAAAATGGTATTATCAATCTCTCCCTCCTGTGGACATTGTGAGAAGTAATGAGGTAATGTATGTGACATGCTGAGTCCAGGGCCTGTAAAGCCCTAGCTGGTTTAGCTCAGTGGATAGACCCTTCAGACCGAAGGGTCCCGAGTTCAATTCTGGTCAAGGGCATGTACCTTGGTTGCAGGCTCCTCCCCAGCCTGGGCCCTGGTCGGGCCATGTGCAGGAGGCAACCAGATATGGTTTCCACCAGACATGGTTTGAGATGTTAAACCAAGTAGCAAAAGGTTGACTCTCTCACATCAATCTTTCTCTCTCCCACTCTCCTTAAAAATCAATGGAAAAATATCCTCTGGTGAGGATTAACAAAAATAAGTAAATAAATATATCAGTAAATATTCAAAAATTCAAATCGGAAGGGCCAGAGGACTACAAAGGATTCAGCTTATGAGGCTACTAGGAAAAAGGAAAAGGAGAGGCTAAAAGAAAAAGATTATAAAAACTAACATTGTATTAATTAGGGCTGTTAATTGCAAGTGACAGAAAACTTATCCCAAACTGGCTTCAGCAGAAAAAGGGAATTTGGGCCTACATAACCGGGGCTCAAACCATCATTGGGATCCTGTCTTCATCTTAGTGCAGCTTTCCCTCACAGGTTACAGGTGAGATGCCACCAGCTGCTTTGCCCTTATATCCGCCAGCTTTTCAAGGTCAGGAGGCAGAAAAACATCTTTCCTAGTAGTTTCAGCAAAGGTCCTAAGGCAGACTCTGATTGGACCGAATGGGTCAGATGGCCATTCCTGACCAATCAGTGTGGCCAGAGGAGTGAAATATGCAAATTGACCAGGCCTGGGGCACATGCCAAGGAACAGGGGTACTGGGTGCTAGGCAGGGGCAAAATAGCAGAGATGGAGGTGGTGGTACATGAGGGGGCTGTGCCCTCACTGGGTGCCAGGCTGGGAGACAGGGACTTCTGGGACCTACCGGCAGCCCTCTCTACTGCTGCAGGTGCCTGGCGGGGGTGGCGGGGGGTGGGCGGGTGTTAAGGTTGTAGGGTTTGTTCGCTCACTTCGTTTCTCTTCCCTTTGCCAGACTGATCAGCCACACTCCTTCTTACTGTGATGAGTCACTATTTGGCTCCCGACCCGTGGGCACCTGCTGGGAGGCCCCGTGGATGGTGAAGGGGGGTGCTTCAAAACTCCACACGCTCTTCTGGACACCCCCAGCCACCCCGAGGGGCCACCCGCCCCACCCCAGGGAGACCCCAGTGCGCACCATTCACCCATCCGCTCCCACGAAGACAGAGCCCAGGGAGGGGTCTGAAGCTGGGAAGGTGTCCAAGGGTGGATTAGACTCTCCACGGGCTCTGAATGTCCCCAGCACTGGCCGCCCACCCACCGGTGGCTCCCCCACGAGTGGGCCTCGGGATCCCAGGCCTTCGCCATCCGGGGTGACCTTCCGGAGCCCCCTGGTGACTCCCAGGGCTCGGTCAGTCAGTGCTTCAGTGCCAGCTACGTCCCAGCGAGGGGGTGCCACCCCGAGACCAAAGCCCCCTTGGAAATGAGTTTCCCGGTCCTTTCATCAGGTTTGCCCACAGCAAGGGGAGGCGTTTCAGAGGATGGCACAGGTGGGGGGCTCCTGGGGAGACCCCCAGGCGTCGGCGAGGCACTCACGGCAGCAGGCATGTGAGGGTGGTCAGGGACACCCTCTGTCCTGACAACCTCTGGTTCCCTGCTGCCCCCACAACGTGGATGTGAGGGCCGCCCCTTGAGAGGCCTGTTCTAGTCCCATCGTAGCCACATGCTGTATCGGTGCCAACCCAGGGATGCCCCCCATCACTCCCACACATTGTCTTGCCGCCAAGTATGAATAAATGGTGTGGTCACCAATCTGGAGGGTTCTTCCCCGCCCCGCCCCATGACACCCCCCTTCGAGCCAAACTTCCTGCTCAGGATGAGTTTCCAGCCGAGTCTGGAGGCCTCAGAGTTTTCCCTGGCACGGTGTCCAGGTGATATGTGGGTGGGTTTTTTATTTTAATGATCATGTATTTATTTTCACGTATTAAATATGTCAATAGTCACAAAGCCATGACTTTCACTATTGTTTTTCCTTAAGGGAAAAGCCGATGTTAGGCCTGAGTTGGGTTAAATAACATTTAATGATATAGCAAGGGAGCACAGAAATGGTGACAGTGGCGAGTGGGGGCCGGAAGTTCTGGAACCCAGGTCTCAAACAACACTGGGGCCTCCTCCCGTCGGTTTCAGCTACTGCCACTAACTAGGGGGTCGGCTGGTTCTTCCTGAGATGAGAACGTGGGCTAGAGTTTCATGCATTTCCCGCCTTTTCAAAAAACAACACACAGTGACTAGGACCTGACCAAGCCGAGCGGCCCAAGGCCAGAAAGTGACGTACATCTGGAGAGCTCTCGGGGTCGAGGCCCGAGGGATCAGACACACCTTTCCTGCACCACCTGGGTCGGGCCCCTTACAGGCAACAGCAGGGCCTTGGCTCAGATGGAGTCGCCCCAGGATCCCAGCATCCTGGCGAGTTTGTGGGGGCCTGGGCTTTGGGCCTTGCCTTGACCCCCTTTTCCCCTGATGCACCTCCAGGAAGCACAGGGATTCCAGAACTAGCCAGAACCCCCATCATTGGTTCTGTGCTGCCTCTAGGGAAGGGGAGGGGGGAGGGAAAGGAGGAGAGGAGGGGGAGGGGAGGGACCGCCAGAGGCCAGGGCCAGGGCCAGGGATGCGTGTGCAGACACCACTTGGGGCAGGTGGGGCATGAGGCAAGCAAGTCAGCAGCTCTCTTGGCATTTTAAACATGTGGGATGTTTAAACTTCCTAGAACTTTCACAAAGAATTAGTTTAGTTCCCTCCCTTCCAGCTCTCATTTACACACACACACACCCTCCCCCGTTTAAATAGACATGAGCCAGAAATACCTCTTTCCTCCGACTAGACTAAAAGAAAGGCAACAGCCTGAGTGTGACGATAAGGGGCAACTGACAAGGCCATAGCGTCTGGGAAGTCTGGGAAGACTGTAGGGTGTGGTGGCGACTGGGGCAGCCTGCAGTCTCCGCCCTCTAGCGGGTGCTGCAGCTCAGCTCTGGAAGAGCCCAGGGTATCTGGTTGGTGAGAATTTTCCAGAAAAGGCAGGAAGCTGGATTTCTGTGTGAGGGCCCCTGATTTTTTT
This sequence comes from Myotis nattereri, assembly GCF_964212035.1. Classification (NCBI taxonomy): domain Eukaryota; kingdom Metazoa; phylum Chordata; class Mammalia; order Chiroptera; family Vespertilionidae; genus Myotis; species Myotis nattereri. Next base: position 9,271,666 of record NC_138095.1, on the reverse strand, counting down.
TTTTTTAAATACCAGCAGTGAATTTTGAAAAGATACATTGTTCAACTACCTGGGCACCAAGTAAAGCCCATGGAGGCTGCTGGTCTATGATCTTGGGACGCCTGAGCTTTCACAGTGCTGATGGCGGGAGAAGCTGCGGGCAACTGGGCAATCCCAGAGCGGAGCTGAGGGCAGGGAAGCGGGTCCTGCTGGGGCTCTCTGCCTGCCCCCACCCTCCGTGGGCAGACCTGCCGGGTGATGTGTCCATCGAGGCCTTGACGGCTTCTGGTCTGGGACCAAGGGGGCTGCAGCCTGGGCTCTGTCCATTTACAGGCATGGACACACGCACAGCCAACCACCCTGGGTAAAATGAGGTTTATTCACAGGAAGTGGTTTAAAATGGTTTTTAATTTTGAAAAAAGTATGAAAGTTACGATTGCCGGGCTTCCTGGTCCCAGTGGCTTCCTGGCTGGCTCTCGGGGGGGGGGAGGCGGTGCACGGGATCAGGACAGGGCTTGGGGGAGGGGGCTCATTTCTTGCCCTTGCCCTTGCCCTTGCCCTTCTCGCCCTTCGCTTTGCCCTTGCCCCGTTTCTTCCTCTTGGACCTGAGCAGGGAGCGGACCAGGTAGCCCTTCCACACGGCCTGGATGAGTGTGGCCGCCTTCACCATGCGCATCATCTCCTGCTCGTCCTCCATCCTCTTCTTGGAGGTGATCTCCCGCTCCTCCCGGATCTGGGCGAACTCCTCCACCAGCACCTCGTACCTCTGCTGCAGCTCCTCCAGCTGGATCTTCTCCTCCTTGTGGATGATGTCCAGCTCCTCGTACTCGTCCTGCGGGGGGTCGGTCTGTGGGCTCACCTGGCATCGGGCCTGCCTGCCACGCTCTCTGCATGCACCCGCCCTTCCCGCAGGGGCTCCTGGGCCAGCAAGGCCCCTGCACTAGGCTTTCTGCCTCCAGGGCCCGGAAGAGAGTGCGGGAGGTGATGAGGTCCATCCTAGTACCAGGTGGGACCCAGGAAAGAGCACGGCTTGTGGTTGGCCAGACTGAGTCCAAATCCCCGCTCAGCCACACCGTTCAAGCCTTCGTGTTTCCTCATCTGAGGCATGGTGACAATTGCACACGCAGGAGAGGGTGTTGGGAGCTGCTTCCAGGATGAAATGACACAGGACAACACAATTACTGGACGTGGTGCCAAGCACGCGTGGGGACGTCAACAGTGCAAGCTGCTGCCAATGAAGCCGTTCGTTTTACAGAGCGTGCGTGGCACTTCCCCAGGGGCTAAGTCCCACAGTTCGTCCTTATGTCTAACTCCAGCCTCTCCTGCTGTAGCTCACACCCATCTCCCTCCCTCCCACTCACGGTTGCCAGCCTCCCCAGGGCCCCCTCCCCAGAGCACTCGTGGTCAGACAGCCAGGCCCCGACTTGCCCTTCCCTGAGCAGACACTGACTGGACCCCGGAGGTTGATGCCACCTCCAGTGCCCACCAGGCTTCCTGGCCCCACAGCCAGGGCCGTGGGCCACCGAGGTTATCACGGAGCTGGGTGGGGGGTATTGTAGGCCACCGTTCCCTGGGCACTTCCTGCAGGCCAGACCCCGTGGGGTCACAGGCACTGGCGACAGTGGTGCCTCACTGACCGCACTGGCCCGGCCTGGGATGACGACCTGTTGACCATGCACAGAAATGGGCCCAGGAAGGCCACGCCCCTTGCTTAGGGCCCACAGCTGGCGAGTGACTAGAGGAGAACCTTCCTCCCTGCTGGGCCCCAGCACCTGGCAGGGGCAGGACGCAGCAGGAGCTTTCCGAGTGGCCGAGGCAAGCGCTCACCTGAGTCCATTGGGGACGAGCCCTGGCTGGGGTGCCGGCAGGAGCAGAGAGTACGGGATGTGGACACTAGATGGAGCCAGGACCATTGGCCCAGTGTCAAGCACGTAGTGGCTCACAGCTTCTGGATCCTTCCCTTCCACCTCTCCCCTCGCTGCCCCAGGCTAGACAAACTCAGCGGCCAAGACCGCAGACCCTCCTGGGGCCTCTCCTCCCATCCCCCACGCCCAGAGGATTGTGGGAAATACACTTGAGCGAGACCTGTGCAGCAACAAATACCTGCTTCTCGCTCATCTCCGTATCGTATTTCTGGATCCAGTTCTCGATTTCCGTCTCCACTTTATATTTCTTCTAAACAAATAAAAAATCCAGTTAGTCATTGACTGACAGGCTAGAGTTTACAATAAACAATGCCAAGCACGCTCCGCACCGGCCGGCCTTGTGGTGGGTGCCTCACATGCCTCGCCTGTGAATCCACGCGAGGCAGGTCCCCCATTTCACAGATGAGGAAACCGAGGGTCAGACGTGCTCACTCACTCGCCCAAGGATATAGAGCTGATGAGTGCTAGAGCCCCATTTGAAGCCAGCAGTGTGGCTCCAGAACATTCTAAGCAGAGGGAGCAGCAGATGCAAAGGCCCTGGGGTGCGAACAAGCTTGTGGTGTTTCTAGAACAGAAGTCAAGCCAGTGTGGCTGGAGTGGAGTGGCCGAGGAGTGGTCCCGGGGAGGGCAGAGTGAGAAGCTGCGTGGCAGAGGGAGTGTCAGCAGGGGGAGGAGCTTGGGTTCTGGTGTAAGGGGGAGGGGAAGCTATTGGGTGGTTTAGATGCAGTGGAGGGTCGTGACCTAATTTTGCTTTTAAAAGAGATCCGCTCTTGCCCTAACTGGTTTGGCTCAGTGGATAGAGCATCATCCTGCGGACTGAAGGGTCCCAGGTTCGATTCCAGTCAAGGGCATGTACCTTGGTTGCGGGCACATCCCCAGTAGGGGGTGTGCAAGAGGCAGCTGATCAATGTATCTCTCTCATCGATGTTTCTAACTCTCTATCCCTCTCCCTTCCTCACTGTAAAAAATCAATAAAATATATTTAAAAAAAAAATAAAAGAGAGCAGCTCCTAGCCATACAATGGAATGCTATTCAGCCATAAGAAGGCATGAAGTACTGTTGCACGTTACATCCTGGGTGAACCTTGAAAACATGCTGCCGAGTGAAAGAAGCCAGACACGAAAGGCCACAAGTTTTATGGTTCTTTTTGTATGAAACGCCCAGAAGAGGCAAACCCATAGAGACAGAGAGGAGATGAGTGGTTTGGGGCTGGGGGAGGGAGGGAGTGGGAGAAACTGCTCATGGGTGTGGGTTTGTTTTGGAGTGATGGAATGTCTGCAACTAGACAGAGGCGGTAGTTGCACAGCACTGTGAATGTGCTAATGCCACTGAACTGTTCGCTCTAAAATGGCTAATCCCATGCCATGTGCATTTCACCTCAATTTAAAAATAACAACAAACCAGCTTCCTAATCTACAGAGCAAGAATTCTCAACTTGGGCAGCATAGATGGGCCTGTGACCCCCAAAGATTGCCCACCAGTGTGGATGTGTGCGCCTCGGCTTTTTGATGGGGGAGAGGCCTGAGGCTTCCATCAGGTGCTCAAAAAAGTCCTGACACTAAAATGAAACCGGGAACAAGCATTAGAAAGGGTGCCCTTCGTCAGGAGAAGGACTGCAAAACACGCGAGTGCACAGGGGCCTCGGTCCTGGCTGAGATGAGGGAGAGGCACAGGGGGGAATGGTGTGTACTGAGCACCGATTCTGCACCAGCTCTCTGCCTGTCATCTCACTGAATTCTTGTTAAGACTGAGTTGATCCCGTTCACTTTAAAGCTGTGGAAACTGGCTTGGTATTGGCCTGAGGTTCACATGCTCCTTTGGGTCCTTTGTACGGTGTCGACAGGTGGGTTTCATCATCCCTGCCAGGCCCAGGGGAACGAGGGACCCTGCCCCAGCTCACGGAGGGGGAGGGGGCGTGCGGTAGCAGGACGGGCTGTCTCTGCTTCCAGGCCCCTGCGCTGCACCCTCCTGCCTCCCAGGGGACACCGGCTCCACCCTGAGCTTCCTGGCAGCTGGGGCAGCCCTGCCCTCCACGCTGGGCCCCCTCCGCCCTGTCCCCGCTGCCGGGCGGCTCCCAGGGCACCTTCCTGAGCGCCTGCTCTGCCTCCCGGTTCTCCATGACCAGGCTGTGGAACTGCGAGCGCAGCTGCAGGATGTCCTGCTGGATCTTGGCCGCCCGCCCCTGCGAGGCCCGGTAGTCCGCCTTCTGCTGCTTCTCGGCCTCCTGCTTGGTGCGGAGCAGGCTGTTCTCCGAGAACTTGAGCACCTGGTGCAGGTGGTTCTTCAGTTCCTGGATCACAAAGTTCTCCTTCTCCACCTGGGCCCAGAAGAGGAGAGGCCGCGTTAACGCCTGCGTGACCACGGCTCAGCACAGGCGCCAGCCATTGCTGTGAGGTCACCTCGCCGAGTCCTGCCCCCCCGCCGGTGGGCACAGGGACAGCGTGATGACAGGCCAGGAAGCGGAGGCCGAAGGGGTCAAGTCATCCGTCCGGCATTTGAAGCCAGGTCTGTCTGACCCAGAGCCCGAGTTCTTGGCCACCCCCTCTCTTTCCTGGCATGAGTGGAGGGCAGGGGAGAGGGCTGGGACAGTGGGGCACTCCTGCTGGGGCACCGTGAGGGTGCCCAGTTGGCAGAGACACAGTGTGATGCACGAAGGTGTGATAAATACGCCCCACAGGACTGCCACCTGCTCTCCCTGAGTGCCTGGCTTGTCCCCTGCCCTCAGTTGGTTCAAAAATAGGGACAGCCCTGGCCGGTTTGGCTCAGTGGATAGAGCGTCGTCCTGTGGACTGAAGGTTCCCGGGTTCGATTCCGGTCAAGGGCACATGCCTGGGTCGTGGGCTGGATCCCCAGTAGGGGAAGTGCAGGAGGCAGCCAATCAATGATTCTCTCCCTCTCCCTTCCTCTCTGAAAAAAATAAAAATACATATTTTTTTAAAACTGTAATTAACTCAGCTCTTTAAATCCTATCTTCCTTACTGTGAACTCCATGAGGCTGGGACCATGCGGGCTTATTTATAAGACCTGGCACCTCGTAAAGTACTCAAAACCATATTCATGGAATAAATGAATGAAAACATCTACAGTGGGGCCTTGACTTACGAGTGTCCCAACTAACAAGTTTTTTGAGATACCAGCTGTCTCTCGGCTGATTTTTTGCATTGAGTTAAGTCAAGGCCCCACTGTATTTAAATCCCGGGGGCGGCGGGGGGGGGGGGGTGTGGAGAACCCAACTGCCAGAAGGTTTGGGCTGCCCTTGGGCTCCTTCCAGGACTTGCCCACACTGTAAGCGATACCTCCGCAGCCCTGTTCTTCATTCTCTCCTCCAGTTCGTTCTCAAGCGTGTCGATGACGTCCTGGTTCCTCCTGTTCCGCTTCGTGATCTCCTGGATGAACTGGCTCTTGTCTCTGGCTTCCATGGGGCAGGTGAGCAGCTTCTCAAACAGGAAGCCGCGGAGCTCCACCAGGCTGTCGATGAAGCCCTGGGCTCCCGGGCCCCGCCCCTGCGCCTGCGCCCGCACGAGCTGGGCCGCCTGCGGGCGGCTGAGCAGGAGTCTCAGGATGTTCTTGGTGGAGTCTTTGATCTGCCCCATGACCGGCAGGAGGTTGGATTTCTGCAGCTCGATGGAGAGGAGGAGGTCCCGGAACCAGGCTTCCTCCTCGAAATCTTCCTCGGCCTGCAGCTGCATCTCCTCCTCCTGCAGGTAACTGACCTTGTCCGTGAGCACCCGGCACAGGTCCTCGTGCTCCCGCACCGCCCTGGAGAGGTCCTCGCCCAGCAGGCCCTCCAGGTCCTCAGCGTTGGCTGCCACGTAGGACAGCAGCGTCACCAGCTCCACCTTTTGGATGGTCTCATCCAGCACGGACATGATCCTCTTGGTCTCGATGGTGGTGAGCTTGGACTTCAAGGGGGTGAAGGGTTTCAGTGGGGAAGCTGCCTTTTGGGGCGTCTCTGCTATCGCCCTCATTTTGTTGATGTCAGGGACCTGGTAGAGGGCGCCCACGGCCAGGATGTCTGACGCCATGTTACGAGCAGCCACCTTGGTCTTCGTGGGCCCTGGGAGACTTCGATGGGCTAGACAGGCCTCCTGCCTCTCTTTTCCTGAAAAAGGAAGGGGCACGCAGTTAGGAGAGCTGTGCAGGCGTCAGTGTGGCCGGTGTGGCCACCGCAACCATAAACTTGGCATTGCGGGGTCCCCGCAGGCACTCTGCAGCTTGTCCACAGAACCCCTCTCTGACAGCAGTTGGTGGCTTTGCGACAGCGTCAGGGCCACAGTGATAGGAGGGCTGGTGGGGAGCTTCGGGGTCAGGGTCAGCCCGGGGAAGCCGGAACCCCAGCCGTTTCCTATCCGGGAGAGGCTGCAGTTCCAGAGGACCTGTGGCCACTGCCACGAACAGCCCAAAGCAAAGAGGGAGAAGGACTCTGGCTTCTCCCTTCACCCGGCCCTCCAGTCTAACACCAGTGCCTCCCATTGGTCAAACCCAGTGAGGAACCAACTGACAAAGGAGCCTGGGCAATGCAGCCTGGGGATGGGGGGTGTGGGGGTGGGGGGGAGGGTGGGGGAAGCAACAGCCCAAGACACAGAACAGAACAGGGACAGAGCAAGCAGGACTAGGGCCAGCACAGCCCACCTTGCGCCGGGTTTTTAAATCAGGGTGGGACGGACAACGACTTTGAAACGCATTGTTTAAAAAACAGCTTTGCTCCATGCAACGCTGTCTCCCGGATTGAATTCTGAAAGGGAAACAAGGACATTAGTAAAAAAAAAGAAACTGGTGAAATCCAAATCAAGTGGATAGTTTGGTCAATAGCACTGCATCAGTGTCAATGTCTTACTAGTAGTTTGGATAAACATAACACGCTTATGTAAGATGTTAACAGTAGGGGGAGCCAATGGAGGGCATACGGGAATTCTGTATTATCTTTGCAAGCTTTCTGGAAAGCTACAGCTATTACAGAATAAAATGCCTATGAAGAAGACCACTTCGGAAAGATCTACGGGGGCGATCAGAAATCAATAACCCACATCGCTCTGTGGCATGATGACTAGGAGAGCTCTCTGCAGCAACCCCGCTTGGGTTCAGATCCTTGCTGGGGGACCTGGGCTTTTATCTAATTCCCCTAAGCCCCGGCCTCATCGGCCATAAGACAGGGATCTTCGGCTTCTGCGGGATGTTTCTGGCACGGGGCCTGACATTGCGAGCGCTCAATAAATAATAACTGATATTATTCATCCAGGGAAACCGAAATCCCAGGTCTAGGACTGCGATGATTCCCGGTTAGAGTCTCAGCCCCGTTGGAGATCCACAAGTCTCTGATGAACCTGGGCTCCCAGCAGAAAGCACCTAAGACAGACTCCCCCCCCCCCCGCCCCCCCCCCGCATCCGCCCCACGTGCCCGTCCCTTGCCCTGCTCCTTTATCCCTCGTCCTGATGATCGGCCATCCTAGTGGCTCAAGTCAGAAACCTGAGCGTTGCCCCACACTCTCCCTTCCCCACACATCCCATCTGCCCCCACTCCTATCAGTGATCTCTCCTTGACAGCTCCCTCCCCACGTCCTCCCTTTCAGCAGCCTCTCTGCCACCAGGGGCCTTGTAATCTCTCACTCAGATGATGAAAGAGCTGCTGGCTGGTCGGCTTACATCTGCTGCTGCCCCCTGCAATAAAGATCATCCCTGTAGAGATCTAGTCTGGTCTTTACTGAGCCCCCGGGGATATGAGGGAGATGCCAGGTGTGGTTCCTGTCCTGCCGGAGTCTATAACCTGGTTTGGGATATAACACATGCATGCACGAAGGTTCAACAAGTAGAGGAGGAAGAGAAGAAAGCTGTAGTCCCAGAATAGGAGGAGATTATGACCAGCTTCAACACCAGACTGGGGACTTGATCTGGTAGGACATTGGGATCCATTTTGATTGCAGGCAACGTGCGACAGGATAAAATCAGATTTTTTGAAAGAGATCTGTTGTGTGGGAGATTTATAGGGAAAGGACTGGTGGCCGGCTGATAAATTGAGATGCTATAAACCTTCCACCTCAGGGCCTTTGCACATGCTATTTCTTTTTCCTGCAATGCACCCCCCTTTCTCTCTCTTGCCAAGTTAATTCCTTATTCTCAGTTCGTGTCACTTCTTCAGCGAAGCCTTCCCTGGGCTTCCAGCCTTGGTCGAACTCTCCTTTTAGGTTATCACCATGCCCAACCCTCTGTGGCCGGCGCCACCCCCGCCCCAACGTGCTTGCCTATATTGTGCAGGCTGGACACACTTACTGCGCTCCTTCTCAGCCTACTTCACAGCGAGGGGAGGCTGCAGACAGAGTTCAAGCCCATGAAAACCAGAAGAAGGAACCAACAGGACTTGAGGAGTGAAAGACAGCTTCGGGTTTGGGTGACAGGGAGAGAACTTCGGGGCCCCGGAGTCACTAGGGAAACTGGGAGAGGCCGTTTGGAAGGGAGGACAATGCTCAGTGTTTAAACTCCCTGAGTTCCAGCTGCCGTAACCAGAGCAGACAGTGGACAGGATGTGCTGGCCTTCCTGTGATCCGTTTCCTCTTCGTCAGGCGACAGCCCCGTTTCCCTTTCAGGACTCAGATCCTCTCTCCCGCTGTGTGCAGTCCTGGTGGGGCTGTGATCCGAGAGCCCTGCTTTTGCCCTCGTGGGAATTCCAAGGGCCATGTAGGTGGAGATGGTGGCGGCTGATGCCTGCCACTGGTGGGTTCTGAGGACCCTGCTTCTGCAGCTTTTCCGTCACCGTTCACCGTTCGTTTAGGCGGGGCCGGTTTCTGTTGCTTGCGACCAAAGAACCCTAGCTGACCACACAGCCTAGGCACAGACAACACAAGACGGAGCGGGCCCCAGAGATATAAGTGCAGAGGAGGAGGAAGAGTGAACAGGGAGAAGGAGTGGGAATCAAAGAAATGCCGGAAGTGACGAAAACAAGGGTAAAGGGAGCCGGTTCAGGGGCCCGAGGCTGCCCTGTTCTGGGCCGGGCCAGCGGGACCCCAGAAGCCTCGGGAGCTGAGGACTGAGTGGAGGAGAAAGGCATCCCTTTCATCCTCACCCATTTCCTGCTTTCCTTCAATCTCCTGAGTTCCTTTAAGGCTTTTTCCTGAGGATAACGTCCTAAGGATGGCCAGGGACCATCCTCCTGGAGGATGAAGGACCTGTGCCCTATGGCCACAGGAGGAATGGGACCAAAGCTGTTAATGAACGCACTTCAGCCCCCCTCCCCTTTTCCTCCTCCTCCTCCCCCCAAACCTCGCAGGCATAAATCAAAACGCCCGAATTCTTTGGGGATGGCGGCTGGAAATGCAACGTTACATGAAATGTTTCCAATTTGCTTTCAGCCAAATTACCTCTTTTGCTTTAAAGGGCAAACTTGTTTTCTTTGATTATGATGACGCCCATCAGTTCTTGACAGCTCATTTGGGTGAACAAGAAAAAGCCCGTGGACCTAGGATCGGGGGAAGCGTGTCTGACTGTGATGACAGAAATCACCGGAGAATCTCTTTTCCTTGAATTCTAATATGACCATTCCGTGTCCTTTTTTTAATGCCACCAACCTTAATGTTGAAATCATTTCCAACTTCAGCCTCTCCTTTGAAAATTCCTGCCCTGAGAGTTGAAGCAAGATTGCTAATGGGTGGGGAACTTTAATTGGATCTTCCCTTTATTTGTCATTAATTCTGCTGATGAACTTTATAAATGGAAATACATCTTTATCATGCAAATTATACCTCGGCTTCATTCACGGGGTCTGGTTAGATATCTTATTACTCTCACTCTCAGAACATTTTGAAAGAAAAGAAAAGGTTTTGAGGTAAATTATATTTTTTCCCCCTTAGGAGGAAAAGGGGAAGAAAATTTAACCTCACAACTACCCCACAAACCCAACACTGGTGCGTGGAGAAGTCAGAGGGTGTTGAGAAAAACTGGGAGCTCAGTGGTTGAGCGTCGACCTATGAACCAGGAGGTCACGGTTCGATTCCCGGTCAGGGCACATGCCTGGATTGTGGGCTCGATCCCCAGTGTGGGGCGTGCAGGAGGCAGCCAATCAATGATTCTCTCTCATCATTGATATTTCTATCTCTCTCCTCCCTTCTTCTCTGGAATCAATAGAAATATAATTTAAAAAAAGAAAAGAAAACTGGAGTATATGTGTGTGGGGGGCAGATGGGGGAATCTCATTTTAAGGAATACCAGAAAACATACTATGTGTCAAACACTATTCTAAATTCTTTTTTTTTTTTTAATTCCTCACCTGAGGATATTTTTTCCATTGATTTTTAGAGAGAGTAAAAGTGGAGAAGGATGGGGGGCAGGGGGGAGAGAGAGAGAGATTGAGAGAGAGAGAGAGAGACATATAGACTGATTGCCCCTGCACTCGCCCTGATGGGCTCAGGATCTAACCTGCAACCAAGGTATATGCCCTTGACCAGGAATTGAACCAGTGGCCCTTCAGTCCATGGTCCAACGCTCTAACCACTAAGCAAACCAGCCAGGGCTATTCTAAATTCTTTACATGAATTAATTCCTTTATTTTTCATAACAACCTGATGAGGTTGGAGCTTTTATTACCTCCATTTACAGAGGAGAAAAGGGAGGCAGAGAGGGGTTAGAAGTTTTCCTTAGTTTACAGCTAGTAAGTGATAGAGCTGGCATTTCAGCCCAGGCAGCCTGTCTCAGGAGCCTGCGCCCCATAACCACTATTCTGTCCGGTCTCCCAATTTTAAGATTGACTTCAGTGTGGACACAGTCAAATGATTCTTTGCTGGTTCAGTTTCAGTGCATCCTGTCAAGCAGAGACTTAGGGAACAGAGGCGTTTAAGATAAGATTTAGGCCCTGGCTGGTCTGACTCAGTGGATAGAGTGTCGGCCTGTGGACTGAAGAGTCCCAGGTTTGTTTCTGGTCAAGGGCACATGCCTGGGTTGCAGGCTCAATCCCCAGTAGGGGGCGTGCAGGAGGCAGCCGATCAATGATTCTCTCTCATCATTGATGTTTCTATCTCTCCCTCTCCCTTCCTCTCTGACATCAATAAAAGAATATTTTTTAGAAAAAGATAAGATTTAGTTCCTATAGCAGTCAATCTACTGAACAACCACAAATATGAATATTCATAGTTTTTAAAAATATATATTGTCAAAAAGCAAGGCTTGCACTGGCTGGTGCTGGTTGAGCATTGTCTCATGCACTGAAAGGTCCCTGGCTCAATTTCTGGTCAGGGCACATACCTAGGTTTTGTGGGTTCAATACCTGGTCGGAGGCAACTGATCGGTGTTTCTCTCTCACATCAATGTTTCTCTCTCTCTCTCTCTCTCTCTCTCTCTCTCTCTCTCTCTCTCTCTCATCAATAAAAACAGCCTGGCCAGAGGAGAGCAGAGACCCACTGAACTAGTCACCATTCTGCAGTCTCCTCCTCCTTACAAATTAATTCATCGTGATTTTTAATCCCTCTTTTGATGAAAGCGTAGTTTTAGGAGTGTCTATTTCCAGTTACATCCAACTGTGGATAGGAACATTTTGGATGTTGCAGACAGAAGGAAGAATTTCCTAGTAAGGAGTTTAGAATCCTTCTAAAATAAACTTCTCTTACTTAAAAAAAATATTTAAATTATAACCTTACAAAATGCAAAACACTGGCTTTTCCTGGCTGACAGATTCTGTTGAAGAAGTGTCTTTTTTAAACCAAAGGTTGTGCCCCTTTAGTGAGTGAAATCAATTCACCAGTTAAAAATAAATGAAAGACGCCCGAGCTGGTTTTGCTCAGTGGCTAGAGCGTCAGCCTGCAGACTAAGGGTCCCAGGTTTGATTCTGGTCAAGGCCACATGCCCAGGTGCAGGCTCGCTCTCCAGTGGAGAGGGTGCAGGAGGCAGCCAATCAATGATTCTCTCTCATCATTGATATTTCTATCTCTCCCTTCCTCTCTGAAATCAATAAAGAAATTATATATATATATATATATATATACATATATATATAATCTTATATAATAAAGAGCTAATATGCAAATGGTCATCATGCCCTCATGTGCCAGGGCTGGGGGACCTGAGGTCACGTGCGCCCCCTCCCCCCCCCCCCCCCCCGCTCCTCCAGTGCTGGGGCCAGGGGACCTGAGGCCACGCCCGGTGGGGCTTGATGGGGGTGGGCCAGCTGGGTCTTGGTCTCGTGCGATTTTGAGGCACGTGTGGGTGGGTGTAGACTTGACTCTGGGTCCCATGGCGCTCCCCAGACTCTGACAGGAGAGAGATTTTTATATACATTTTACTAATTTTCTTTCATCTCTGACACTTCTATTATAGAGAAAGGGCAAATAGGCATATTAAAATATTTCCTCTAATTAATTCCCTTTTAATGTGCATGAATTTCATGCACTGGGCCACGTGTGTGTGTGTGTGTGTGTGTGTGTGTGTGTGTGTGTATTTAAAAAAAATAAATGAAAGACAATAGAAAATATTAGAGTGCACTATATGGAGTAAGTACTCATTTGTAATTACACCTATCTGCTGGGTCAAGAAGGAGAATGTATTTCTCTGGTTTGTGGTTAAAAAGAAAAACCTTTGTTGAAAAGCCCTCGTGGTAAAGGCATTGGATTGGCTGTTAGGATACAACCTGCTGCTATTATTTGAGAGCAGCGTCCCTGACCTCCACCGACTCCATGCCAGCAGCACATCTCCCACGACCCGTTTCTGGCCACTTGGAGGCAGTGTCTGCAGATGTTGCCAATGTCCCCGCAGGGGCGGAGTGTGGCGTGGGGGTGCTCCTGGTTGAGAACCACTGGTCTAGACCGCGAAGGCCTTGCTCTGCTGTAAACTCCTGGCCTCCATCACAGGTCTAGTGCTCCATCCAGGTTCAAAGGAAGTCTGTCCAGCTCTGTCTGACAAGCTGACCCTGTGTCGTCCTGAGCCCCACCAGGGCCCTGGCTGGTTTGGCTCAGTGGATAGACTGTCGGCCTGCAGACGGAAGGGTCCCAGGTTCCATTCTGGTCCAGGTTGCAGGCTCAAACCCCGGCCCTGGTTGGGGCTTGTGTGGGAGCCAACCAATCAATGTCTCTCTCTCTCACATCGATGTTTCTCTCTCTGTCTCTCCCTCTCCCTTCCACTCTCTCTAAAAAGTCAATGGAAAAGTATTCTAGGGTGAGGATTAAAAAAAACAAAAACAAACAAACAAACAAAAAACCCCAAACAAAATAAATTAATAAAATAAAGCTGCCATCAGTTACAGAATCAAGATCAGAGTCACAAACTGGTATTAGGAGACCTGGGTGCAACACTCGCCCGTCAGAGGCTCTGGGCATAAGTCTGGGCGAGTCCGAGTCCCTTATCTCTCTGGCTCCTGGGGATACACCTGTCCCAGCCACACCCAAGGGAGCTGGTAGAGCAGGGAGGGTGTGGCACAGGGGAAAGCCCTGTGGAGAGTTAAAAGCCCTCTTCAAAGGGAAGTGTTATAATATGTTCAGGCATGAGTCAGGTGCTACATCGGCCTCACTGCCCTCAGCTCGTCTCTCCTGGGGAAAAAGGAAAGTGTGGGGGCACCTAGCAATGGAGCAGGCAGGGAAGACTGGCCCCTTTAATCCCGTTTCCCACGGCAAGTGGGAACGCCAAGCTAGAACTCGGGCATTTATGTCGGACCACAGATGGCTGGGACGCGTTCCGGAGGGCAGAGTCTGTCTGGGATGCCCTGGGCAGCCCATCCAGCTCGGACGTGGGGGGACTGATGCTGTGGCCCCACAGCCTCTGTCACAACTGCTTTCCATCAAAAGGCTGTTGGGGGCTTTCTGAGTGGCGGGTGACATCTGGGAAAAGTAACGGTGGGGTAGACCAGTGGTCGGCAAACTCATTAGTCAACAGAGCCAAATATCAACAGCACTTCTTCAAAACAGACTCGCCCAGGCCGAAAACCGACTCCTGCGCATGGGCCACGAAGTTTCAATCGCACTGTACGTGCGTGCCCGCATGTGGTATTTGGTGGAAGAGCCACACTCAAGGGGCCAAAGAGCCGCATGTGGCTCCCGAGCCGCAGTTTGCCGACCACGGGGCTCTTGCCTTCCTCTAGCAACGTTTTTATATTGGAACGCACTGCTTCTCACTCTTGACTCTCGCACCACTTTCAGTCTCTGGCCCTTTCCCTGGCCTGACCTGGTTATCCTAGTTATGGGAACAAGAAAGCCTCTCTGATTCGATTGGTTAGAAAAGGCAGCCGTCACAGCGGCCCTCATGGCTTTTGGAGGAGAGGATTTGTTGACCTCGTCCCCCCATCACTGTGGAACTGAATCCCTGCAGGTGTCATTTCACATTGACCTGTATATTAGTATCTGATTAATCTCTCCCTCTCACTTTAGACAAGTTGCATGAGGGGAGGAATGAAGTTTCCTTTACTGATTGCTCCATCCCAGCCCCCAGTACCAGGCACTCTGACTGAAGGTATGAATGTTTACGGTATGGAAAGAGATAACCCTGTTGGAATTCTTTTAAGCAGGAAGAGTCAAGGTCGAATTGTCTTAAGGGGAAAAATGCTACTTTTTGCTGAGTCCTTACGATGTTCCTCAGCTCCATGCCAAGTTCCTCATTGTCTTACCTCCTTTAATCCTCACAGCAAACCCTGTGTCTTAAGTATGTAAATGAGGGACTGTGGGGAAGACATTGCACATTTTAAGGACCGGGATGGTAATGAAGTTTTTTTTTTTTTTTAATATATTTTATTGATTTTTTACAGAGAGGAAGGGAGAGAGATAGAGAGTTAGAAACATCGATGAGAGAGAAACATCGATCAGCTGCCTCCCGCACTTCCCCCACTGGGGATATGCCCGCAACCCAGGTACATGCCCTTGACCGGAATCGAACCCGGGACCCTTCAGTCTGCAGGCCGACGCTCTATCCACTGAGCCAAACCGGTTTCGGCGGTAATGAAGTTTTTTTAAAAATTTTTATTTATTGAGTTTAGCTAGAGAAAGGAGGGGAGAAAGAGAGAAACATCCATTTGTTGTTCCACTTATGTATGCATTCATGGCTTGCGTCTTGTATGGGCCCTGACTGGGGATTGAACCTGCAACCTTGGTGTATGGGGAGGATGCTCTAACCGACTGAGCAACCGGGTCAGGGCAGGGAATTACGTTTTCAAGTTAGCACAAAAGGCAAAAATGGGCATAACCAAAATGACCTAATATAAACATTCCATTGAGATGCCTTGCATTGCGCGCTTACCTGGAATATATGGCCCTTGGGTAGAATGGTAGGGGACTTATAAACTTAGTTAACTACGATGTGACTCCACTTGGCCCCGTGTTTAAGAGATGAGAAAACAGGACCATGGAGATGATAAGCGGAGGGACGGAGTACAGGCAGGGTCACGGAAGATGTCCAGTGGTCCTTGTAGGCGAGGGCTGGAGAGCAGGGACCTGGGGCAGGGGTCACTGATCCCGCAGGGAGCCAAAGAATAGCAGGCTAGCCGCCTTTCCGCATTTCCCTCTCATTCCCAGCCCTTCCGCACCTGGTCACTCACCCGCTCCGAGGGCTCCGGGTTTTTCTACTTAACGTTACCTCCGAGGTCCCTGCGTTGCTAGGTTACCCGCCAATCTCAGAAGGCGGGACTCGGAGCCTGATTGACTTTCCTTTTCACCATGCAATTCCGTTCAGTTCTGCCGGGGCCTGACCAATCAGAGGCACCGTCTCTCTGACCCTCCACCAATTGAAAGACACGGACTGCCTCTGAGTTGGGCTGAACGAGTTAGGCAGAGAGGATGAGAGGGGGAAAGGGGCGGAGCTTCTCAACCTCGCCCCTTCTCTAGGAGGCGGGCAGGGCGTCCTGCATCGGCAGCGGGCGAGAACTGGGGAAGGACTTGAGGAGTGGCCAATGAGAACTCAGCATGGCAGCCTATCTAGCGAATGGGCCGCGGCTAGGGAGGAATGGGGCGGGGCCGGCGGGGCTGCGGGTGGGCGGCGGATGAGAGAGCTGGCGCAGCTGCTGTGGTGGCAGCGGCTGAAGTGGCGGCGGCGGCGGCGGCTGCAAACAACTCCGGGCTCGGGGCTTTGGCGGCGGCGGCGGCGCCAGCAGGCTGGGCTGCACGGTGCCGAGCCCGGCGCGCGGTCCGGGCTGCTGGGGCGGCGCGTGTAAGAATCCGAGGGGTGCGAGGGATGGCCTGAGGAGAGGGCAGGGGGCAGGGGTCAGAGGGCGCCGAGTCAGGGGGTGCAGCTGGGCGCTGGAGTGTGGGAGGCGGGCCGGGCGGGCGGGCGGAGGGACTGCGGGGAAGTTTTCGCGCGCTTCTCCTTCCAGCCCAGGCTGGGGCTTTGCACCCCCTCTCCTGGTCCCCGACTTCCTGGGGCGACCCCCGCTCGGGGGGCCCTCCCGACCCGGGCTGGGAGCACGTGGAGCTGGAGCCCGCATTCCTCTTCCCTCCCCTCCTTCCTCACCTGCTCCTGGTCGCCCAGGCGCCCTCTTGCCGGGTCAGGGTGCAGGCGCCGGTGGCTGCTGGCCCTCCCCTGGGACCTGTTCCCTAGGGGTGACCCCCCCCCCCGCGTCCTCCATAGAGCGAGAGGCCAAGCCCGCAGGAGCCCTGGGCTAGGACTTGGGCCAGCCCCTTCCCCGCTCGGGACCTCACTTTTCCCTCTTAAAATGCCGGGCTTGAATGAGTTCCGATAGCAGGACTGGTTCCGGGAGGCGGCCGGGCAGGGGATGTTCCTGTGGTCAGGCTGCCTGGGCTGAACTCTGGGCCCAGTAAACAGCTTAGAAGAGGCAGTCGAGTTCATCATCCCTCTAAGCCTCAGTTTCCTCATCTGCGAAATGGGCATTTCTCAACAAGGGCACAATCGGGTGGCAAAATGTTTTTAATTGTCAAAACTGAGCGAAAGCTACAAGGAAGTTCATTGACATGTTCTCTCTCCTTGGAATATGTTTGAAAATATCTATGGTAAAAAAAAAAAAAAAAAAAGTTGAACCAAGAAGAAAATAAATAAAACAAAATCCTTAAGCTAGCCGAATAGTAGTGTCTCATTTGGGGCTTCCTCTTCTGTCTCCCCAGTCCTGAGATCTAAAAGCAAAAGAAATCCCCGGCTCGGGAGGAAACAGCAACAGAAATCTCACAGGGAGTTGGCTGGACAGAGAGCTACAGGCTCAGCAGCAGCCCGTGGAACGTGCTTGCTTCTGCTGCCTTGTTTTAAGACGATGCGGAGGCCCAGGGCCCTGCTTGGGGTTATTTGTGGAGGAAGTAAATTGCGGGGTTGCCATTCAGTGGGTTAGTCTGGAGCCAGAGAGGACCGAGCCCGGGAGGCCACAGCCTGAGGCAGGAACCTGCTGCTGCTTTCCAGTTCAAAGGTCTGCCGGCAGACCTGCTGAGTCGGGGCTTTTCTTTGGTGTCCTCCCCAGCGGAAATGGGAATGAGTATAAATAGGAACTGCAGCAGGCTGGTTCTGAGAGTTTTAAATCGGCAACTCAGGATGAGGGCTTTTGCTGTGTGACATCGCTGGACATCGCTTAAAAAACACCCTGGTCCTCTTTCCCTTCCTCCTCAAACACCTAAATCTAGGAGAACAATGCCTATATAAGAGTGCTATGGCCCCGGCCGGTTGCTCAGTGGTTAGAGCATCGGCCTGTGGACCAAAGGGTCTTGGGTTCGATTCCCAGTGAAGAACACATACCTTGGTTACAGGTTCCCCAGTCCTGGTAGGGAACATGCAGGAGGCAACCAATCAATGTTTTCCTCCTTCCCTCCCTTCCTCCCTCCCTCCCTCCCTTCCTCCCTCCCTCCCTCCCTCCCTCCCTCCCTCCCTCCCTCCCTCCCTCCCATGCTCTCTAAAAATCAATGGAGAAAATATTCTTGGGTGAGGATTTTTTAAAAACCCCAAAACATAAAAAAAAAAAAAAAAGCATGCTATGGGCAAGTGTAGGTGACCTGGCCACTAACTTTTTCCAGGTTATTGGAGCTAAATGCTGCCTAAATACCAGGGCGTGGACTTGTAGTGTAGTGGTTAGGAGCATAGGGCTGGAGTCCAATTGCGTAGTTCAAAGCTGTGTGTTCTTGGACAAGTTACTTAACCTCTCTGAGCCTAAAGTCTCCTCCTTTGTTATGGGGGATACTAATCCTACGTATCTATTATGAGTTTCAATCAGCTTTACCTAAAAATTGCTAGAAGAGGCCCTGGTACATAGTAAGCACTCATCAAGTATTAACTACAATTATTTTAATGGTTATATATTTTTTAAGTTGTCAAAATCTTTACGAAACACACACAAACAAGGACCAAGAGGGTACAGGTGGAATATATTAGTCATAATCTTTTTTAAAAATATATATTTTATTGATTTTTCACAGAGAGGAAGGGAGAGGGACAGAGAGCCAGAAACATTGACCAGCTGCCTCCCACACACCCCCCACTGGGGATGTGCCCGCAACCAAGGTACATGCCCTTGACCGGAACTGACCCAGGACCCCTCAGTCCGCAGGCCGACATGCCATCCACTGAGCCAAACCAGCCAGGGCTATTAGTCATAATCTTTTTTTTTTTAATACTTTGTTTTTCTTTTTATTTTATTTTATATATATATATATTTTTTTTTAATTGATTTTTTTAGAGAGAGGGATAGAGAGTTAGAAACATCGATCAGCTGCCTCCTGCACACCTCCTACTGGGGATGTGCCTGAAACCAAGGTACATGCCCTTGACCGGAATCAAACCTGGGACCTTTCAGTCTGCAGGCCGATGCTAAATCCACTGAGCCAAACTGATTAGGGCTATTAGTCATAATCTTAATCTCCAGATGTAATTACCATTAACTGCAGTATTTGTTCTTGCAGAGTTTTCCTCTCATTTAAAAAAAATATATATATTTTTATTGGTCTCAGAGAGGAAGGGAGAGGGAGAGAGAGAAACATCAATGATGAGAGAGAATCGCCTGTACACCCCCTACTGGGAATCGAGCCCGCAACCCGGGCATGTTCCCTTGACCGGAATCTAACCCAGGACCCTTCACAGGCCGACGCTTTATCCACTCAGCCAAACCAGTTAGGGCTCCGCTCATTTTTAATGCTATTTTATATTGCAATACTCCGTCATTTTAAAGGGTACCATTCAGTGGTTTTTAGTGTTTTCCCAAGATTAAGCAACCATCGCCACTAACTGCAGAACATTATCATCAGTAGTGGTTGCATTTTAATAATTTTTTGTTTTTTAATTCCCCAAACTCTAGATGATGCCTCAAATGGAGGAGTCTCTGAGAAGCATCTCTGGGCCAGTGGCTTTGAAAGGGAGCGCAGAGCAGAGACTATTTCCAGCCCTGGACATCACATCCTGAGGCCTACGGAGACAAGAGCATGGCCATGAACTTGGATGACGACGTTCCCCTCATCCTGACCTTGGAGGAGGGGGGCAGTGCCCCGCTGGCTCCTTCCAATGGCTTGGGCCAAGAGGAGCTGCCTAACAGAAGTAAGATGGTAGGGTGGACTGAGGGTGGGGGGTGGGGGGCAACCTCAGGGGGTGAGTTGTGGGCTTGATGGTCTGATTGTAGACAGGGTCCCCGAGTGCCTGACTCTGTGCTTGACCCTTAGGGTCTGACACCAACGCCCGGGAGACTGCAGGGTCGTAATCCTGCACCCCCCAATTTAGGGATGCTTCCAGGAGCCCTTGCCTCCCTCAGCTCCTGGCCCCCCTTTGCACCTGGCTTTGTTCCTGGATGCTTGGTGGGGGACCTCGGGCACACCTGCGCCTTGGCTAGCTTCCCTGCCCCATTCCTGGTTAAAAAAAGAAACAGATTTCAACACCGGCCTCCGTCCGTCCCACTCTGACGCTGTTGGCAGAGGGCAGAGTTGACTGCTGCTCCCCGCTGGGGCTCTGTCCCCACGTGGCCCTGGATGAGGTGGGTGGGGGGGTCGGGGGGGCGCAACCATTTATCGTGATCCATTGATTTGAGGGTTTGGGGTTTTGCTTTGTCTTCTCAACCAGAGCCTAGCGCAAGGTGAACCTGAGAGAGTTTGTGAGCTTTAAATGTTTTAAAGTTTAATTGTGTTTCTGGCAGAATGAGAAGCCTTAAAACCCTTTCTGGTGCTTGTCCCAAAGCCATTTGCTTCACTTGCTGGGGCCTCGGGTCCACGAGAGGCTTAAAATAACTTGCCTTTTATGAAGGGGCTTCAGACAGCAGGGACTAGCGCTTTAGCAAATGGGCGTTTCATCCGTCAGCCATGTGCCTGAGCCAGGATGGAGGGCTGTTGCTCTCCTCCAGTTCAGAAGGGGAGGGAGATACATGGGTCCGGGCGGAGACGAGCCTGCCCTCCTGTCCCTCTTGTGCAGAGAGAATACAGCTGGTTGCAGGGAGCTCAGCAGGCATCTCTTGGGAGTGATGAAGAGAGCAGTGGGCCTGTGGACCGGAGTGCATTAGGCGGCCTGGCTCCCTGTAAACTGGCCTCTCCTTGCTGTGACATGTTCACCCAGCTGGGGCGGCAGAGCTGGGTAGGCCAGGAGGGTTAGACTGTAAACCAGGGCTGAGAAAGCAGTGACCCTGACTTCAGGCGCACTTCTTAAATGCCCTAGAACTTGCCGACCTAATGTTTGGCTCTTTCTTATCTCTTACCTTAACTAAAATCCTTTTGCAAGGATTTTATAGAGGAGGAACCAGTGAGTCAGAGAGGGTAAGTAACTTGCCTCATGCCACACAGCCAGCAAGTGGTGGAGAAGAGATTTGAACCCAGGACCATCTGACTCCAAAGTTTCTTCCCCCACTCCTCCTCCCTTTTCTCTTCTTTTCCTGCTCCTCTGGATTCTTTTCCTCCTCTTTTTTTCCTTCATAAGCTCTTAATAAATGGGCACTCATACCCGCGGGAGCGCAGCGAAGCATAAGCTCTTAATAAATGTGAGCACTGGCCCTTAGCATTTAACATATGTTATCTCATCATATAACCTCAAGATAGAGTTATTATTATCTGTATTTTAGAGAGAAGAAACAGCCTCAGAGAGGTTAAGTAACTTGTCTAAGGTCACACAGCTAGTAAGGAGCAGGGCTTCTCTGATCTTCCCTCTCATGCCACTGTGTAAGGTGCTTTGGGAAAGGGGTGTAAAGAACGTGCCACGGTCTCAACTTCAGAGTAGGACCCCCTCGTAGTGAGGGGGTGGGCCATCCATGGCCAACAAGGGAATGGACTGCAAGGGAGGGTGGTTGATGCGCTAAGGGTGTGGGTCATTCTGGAAATAGGCTCAAGATTCTAAATTGGAATCCCGATCGCTGTTGTAGGTGCCACTTGTAAGTCCTTCCAAAGTATTAGGGTTGGTGGCAGGGTGTCCTGCTTTCCTGCAGGATCAACGTGGGGAGAACAGCCTAATTCTATGTCAAGATCAGGTTTTGAACCGATGATAGAGCTTGATGAGTAGGAAATAGTCCAAAAAGACAATGAAGCTAACCTTGGATAGGCCGCTCAGGGGACTGTCCTTGTCGTAGCGAAGTTAGTGGCTTATTTGGGTTTGTTTCTTTGTTTCTTTTTTATTTTATTTAATTTTTTTTTTGTTGATTTCAGGGAGGAAGGGAGAAGGGAAGAGAGAGAGAGAAACATCAGTAATGAGAGAGAATCATTGGTCGGCTGCCTCCTGCACACACCGTACTGGGGACCAAGCCCAAAACCTGGGCATGTGCCTTGACTGGGAATTGAACTGTGACCTCCTGGTTCATGGGTCAATGGGTCAATGCTCAACCACTGAGCCACCATGGCTGGGGCTGGATTTGTTTGTTTCTTTTTTTGTTTAATATATTTTTATTGATTTCAGAGAGGCAGGGAGAGGGAGAGAAAGATAGAAACATCAATGATGGGAGGGAATCATTGATTGGCTGCCTCCTGCATACCCCCTACTGGGGATCGAGCCTGCCACCTGGTGTGTGCCCTTGACCGGAATCGCACGCGGGACCCTTCAGTCTGCAGGCCGACACTGTATCCACTGAGCCAAACCAGCTAGGGCTGGATTTGTTTCTTTAAAAAAACCCCACACAAAATATAAAACTGACAGGGTGCAGGGAAATGGTCCTTTCTGCACAGTGCGTTAGTGTCTCACCCTCTTACTGGGACATTTGCTGAAACCTCTAAGAACGAGTGGGTGTCCTGCACCAAGCCTGGCTGGGAAAACAGCAGGGCCCGTCCGAGGAAAAAAAAGACGTCCAGGAGGCCTGCTCTCCCCTTGGTTAGTTCATGCTCCGATTTTGGCATTGACCTTCTATCCAACCTCCCCCTTCCCTGTTATCTGAGCATTCCTTCTAAAACACAAATCCAGCCTGGTCATTTCCCCGGCTCGAAGCTCCCCGGGACCTTCTCGCCCCTGCAGGATGAAGGCCAAGCTCTGGGCCAAACACGAGGCCTGGGGTGTCCTAGCACCTTCTAACCTGATCTGCCCCATTTCCTGCCTTCGCCCACAACATCGCGCTGCTAGTTTGCGAGTCCGCGCCGTGCATTCTGAAACCGCCTTGCTGGCACCTCACTGCAGAATGCCTTCCCCAGCCTCTTGTTTGCTCAGAAGCTTCAGTCCTGTCTTGGAAATCCTGCCGAGAATGCCATCTCTCTGAACCTCCCCTCTCGGACAGGGCTAATGACTGCCCTTTTCTGCTTCCGTATCTTGATGAGGCTTCCATTATTACAGGTGGCTTACTGCGTGGTAATTACTTATTTAGCCATCTGATCACCCAGGAGGCCCCGCGTTCCATTCGTCTGTGTTATCACCGAGCTTGATGATACAGTCAGCAAGTCGTGGTTACACCTCATGGGGTTTCTGGTGCCTTGTAGCTCGTGGGAGTGGCTGTCTGAGGGTCCTGCTCAGAGGCGGGCAGCATCCCCTCCTGCCTCTCCTCCTAACCAGGGGTTTGAGCCTCATTTCTCCCAGCAGAGCTGATGGTCTAGAGCAGCAGTTCTCAACCTGTGGGTCGCGACCCCTTTGGCGGTCGAACGACCCTTTCACAGGGGTCGCCTAAGACCGTCCTGCATATCAGATATTTACATGACGATTCATAACAGTAGCAACATTACAGTTATGAAGTAGCAACGAAAATAACTTTATGGTTGGGTCACAACATGAGGAACTGTATTTAAAGGGCCAGAAGGTTGAGAACCAGTGGTCTCGAGGCTGCCGCCAGTGCCCCGGGCTGTGGCTGACGTAACCATTGAGGCGGTAAGGAGTTGGCAGAATGCAGGCGGAGGTCTGCAGCAGGGTTGGTGCTCCCTGGGCACGAGGCACTGGGAGCCAAACAGGCTTTGTAAGGGTGTGCCCCTCGGGCGAGCCTGGCCTCCGCCTTGACCAGCAGCTGTCGTCAGTGGCTTCCTCTGGCTCTGTCCCTACATAGTCCTTGTCTTGGTCTGCTTGGGCTGCCGTGACAGAAGACCACAGACGGGGGCGGGGGGCTTGCACAGCAGAAAGTCATTGTCTCACCGTTTGGGAGGCTGGGAGGCTGAGATCAAGGGGTCAGCAGGGTTGGTTTCCTCTGAGCTGCTCTCTTTGGCTTGCAGACGGCCGCCTAGTCACTGTGTCCTCACATGTTCATCCTTTGCTCTGTGTCCTGATCTTTTCTTTTTTGGTTTTTAAAGATAGCTCGTAGATTTTTTCCCCCTTAAATATGTTTTTATTGACTTCAGAGAGGAAGGGAGAGAGAGATAGAAACATCCATGATGAGAGAGAATCACTGATGGGTTGCCTCCTGCACGCCCCCCACTGGGGATTGAGCCTGCAACCCGGGCATGTGCCCTGATCAGGAATGGAACCGTAAGCTCCTGGTTCATAGGCTGATGCTCAACCACTGAGCCACACCAGTGGGGCGTAATCTTTTCTTTTAAGGACACCAGTCAGATGGGAATAGGCCCACCTCTATGACCTCTTTTCACCTTAATTACCTCTTTCAAGGCCCTGTCTTTAAATACAGCCATGTCTTGGGGTCCTAGGGGTTAGGGCTTCAACATAGGAGTTCTATGGGGACACGATTCAGCCCAGAACACTCCTGCCCTTTGCTTAGATGCAGATTCCCAGGAACCTGGCTGTGCTGCCTGTGCCCTTTGATCTTACCTAGAGGTGACCTATGATGGGACAATGTCCCTGCAGGAAACTGGATGGTTTGGGGTTTTTTTCCTTATGTGGGCGAGGATGGATTTTATCCAAGACTTGGCCATCTCTGGGCTATACGGGTAGGTAGCTGCCGAAATGCTAATGGATGACTCATAGGCAGTTGATCAAGGAGGCAGGTAGGAGCGGAGGTATTTAAAGCCTGGCACTTAGGAATAACCTTGAACACAGTTCAGCGGGGCTGGCCTTTGACAGTGCAGTTTAGAGCGAGCCCACGCACTGGGCGCCGGGCCGTCGTTCGATGCCACTAGACACAGCCTGAATGTCGTGGGCCTTACAAGGGACTTTCCAAGGGGATTCTGGCCACATTCAGCTTTTGCCTTCGTGTTGCCTTTAAAGTCACTAGCTGCCTAAGGTGGGCCTGTGCTCTGTGCCATCTCTGGGTGAAAAGGGATTGGGGGCGAGGGAGGTGGCTGAGGCTTGAGCAGGGCACTTAGCATGGGCTCCTTTGGTGCCGTGGTTCGTGGTTACCGGGTGACAGGCCCTCCCCCTCCTTCACCCTGATGCCCGGTATGATGCCTGGCAGTTACCTGGACCCCCGTGTGGCATCTAGCCACGTGGAAGGGCACTGTCCCCTTGCAGGGGGTCAACCCGTGATGCTCTGGCCCCCTTTCCAGCGTGTTCACGCAGCCAGAGCCAGTTGGCACCAGGCCAGGTTGAGATGGGCCAGAGCTCTCGGCCTCAGTGCAGAGATCGCCAAGATGAGCTGCAAAGAGCAGTGGGGCGTATATCCCGGGATGATCGCCCCCCACGTGGGCTCCGTCACATAAGTCTGTGCCCGAGGTTCTTTGTCTGCCCATTCTCCCCAGTGTACTTGCTGAAGACTGAAGCCTCCGAGACTCGCAGAGCTTTTGCCGTTTGTGGTACCCTGGGTAGTGGAGGGGTCAAGACTGTGCCTCTGGAGCCAAGCTCCGGGCCTCCCATCCTAGCTGAGCATGGAGCTTAGCTTTTCCAAGCCTCCGCCTCCTACCTGCACACGGGGATCTGATAGCATCTCCCAGGAGGGCTGCTGGGGAGATTTAATGCGATGCCCATTTTAATGTGTAAGTGCCTGACCGATCATAGGTGTGTTTATCATGGCCGGAGACGGCACTTGTTTGGAATATCATGGCACACAAGCAGGGGTCCTGAACCCAGGCCAAGGCCTGAATCCTTTTTGCCTCGCTCCTGGCCCAGCAGGTGGCCGCCGCCAAGCCGGGAAGCGGAGGCAGTGGCAGCTGGAGACCAAACAGCAATTAAGAGTTTCACAGCCTCCCAGGGCGTGGGGGGCATTTGGCTCCGCCAGAGTCACTCCCCTGGCCTTCTTAGGGCCTCGCCAAGGCAGACAGCCGGGTGTCACCAGGCTGACGGAGGCACCAATTAAAATGAGCAAGCACCCGGCATGCTGGGTTCCAGCCTCGTCCCCGAAACGCGAAGCCTTTCGCTTCCTCAGCCCTCTGCAGTCTTCACGGGGGACCCTGTCTGTTGCCTCGGGCCCCCCTGCCATGAAATGCCATCTCCCCTCCACATGCAGATAGCTGCCGCGGCGAAATGGCAGCAGTGGCAGCTGGGTGCGGGCGGGACCGGCTGCACCGCTCTTCACCCGTCGCCTTAGGGGGGTCTAAGTTCACATTTGCTCCGAGAGCTTCATGAGCCAGAACGCACTCCTCCTCAGCCTCCGAGCTGGGGAGGGGACTTGGGGAGGTGCTGATGGCTCCCAGCAGGGGCCTCTGGTGGCTTCTGGCCGCAGTGCCCTGGCTGCCTCGGATCAGATGGAGCAGGGGGCCAGGAAGGAAACCCTGCTCTTTGGAAGGGACCAAGGGTTTAAGACTGCCCCTCCCACCCTGTGCTCAGGGACCCAGGGGGCGGCTCCCCATTCTCCTCCCTTTGCTGGTGAATTCCCTGTTTCGGAAATTTCCTGACTCTCTCTCTCTGTTCCAAGCTGAGGAAGGTCATGTACAAGGAAAAGAGTGGCTCACAGGTATTGAGCTCCTACCACGTGCCAGGCGGTGCCCGAGGCACCTTCCTGGGCAGCCTCTCCCTGGCTCCTCCCCGCAGATCTGCGCAGTTGGTCTCATTGTCTTCATCTGACGAAGGAAACCGCGGCTCTGAGGTGGGAACTTAGCCAAGCTCACGCAGCCAGCAGGCGCCCATGGCCGCTTCGAACCCGTGTCTTCTGGCTCCAAAGCTTAGGCCCTACCCGATGGGCCGCACACCCGCCAGTTAAGCTCTGAAGAGACAGGATTTTAGGGTGAATTTGCTTTTCCAAAAGGAAGCTGGTGTCTGTCTTTATCTTCATCATTGTTTTTTGTTAATCGTCGCCTGATGATATTTTTTCCACTGATCTTTAGAGAGAGTGGAAGGGGGGGGGGGGAGAGGGGGAGAGAAAAAGAGAGGAAAATCCGTGTGAGAGAGAGACATCACGGTTGCCTCCCACATGCGCCCTGAACGGGGCCTGGGATCGACCTGCAACCCAGGTACGTGCCTTTGACTGGGAATTGAACCCGTGACCCTTCAATTCGCAGGCCGATGTTCTACTACTGAGCCATACCGGCCAGGGCTATTTTCATTTTTTTAAAAATATATATTTTATTGATTTTTTTCAGAGAGGCAGGGAGAGGGATAGAGAGTTAAAAACATCGATGAGAGAGAAACATCGATTAGCTTCCTCCTGCACACCGCCTCCTGGGGATGTGCCTGCAACAAAGGTACATGCCCTTGACTGGAATCCAACCTGGGACCCTTCAGTCCACAGGCCGACGCTCTATCCCAGCGCTTCTCAACCTGTGGGTCGCGACCCCTTTGGCGGTTGAACGGCCCTTTCACAGGGGTCGCCTACGATCATCCTGCATATCAGATATTTACATGACGATTCATAACAGTAGCAACATGACAGTTATGAAGTAGCAACGAAAATAATTTTATGGTTGGGTCACAACATGAGGAACTGTATTTAAAGGGCCAGAAGGTTGAGCACCACTGCTCTATCCACTGAGCCAAACGGGTTAGGGCTTCATATTTTTTTTTTTAATTAAACTTTTATTGCCTACAAGGTATTTCTCCTATATTGGAGTGCGATACCTAGAACTCCCTTTCATGTTGCAAAAATAGCAAAACCGACGGGGTTTCACTGTACAAGCTGTATTGGATCCTCACAGAAACCAGAAGACATGAGTAAGTGGGGAAAAAAAGCCACAGAGGACGGCCACGATGGCACCCGAAAGCAATCGACAGCTTTCTCCTCGATGTGCGCACTTCCCCAACCCTCTCTGCATGGTCTTGGAGGGTTCCTCCCCGCCCCCAGGGCCGTGCTGCGGGTTGAGACTTCATCCTGCGGTGATGGAGAAGCAGGGGAGTGACAGGTCCCGTTTCAGGGCCAGGTCTGAGATTCACTCGGGCTGCCCTGCAGAGAGAGTTGGGGATGGGGGGCAAGGCCAAGTAGCACGGAGGTGGCCCGGGGACACGGTGGGACTTGCTTGGTTTGGCCTGAGCCGTGTTTTAAGCAGGTGTCTGTTTGCTCATGGCATGAGCACTTGGGCCCTGTGGTCTCACACCCCTCAGCTTCCCAGGTTTGATCCCCGCAGGGTGCCTCCAGGCACTTGAGTTCATAGCCCCTGGAGTGAATTTTGGTGGATTTGGCACTGGCGGGAGGTGAGAGAGCAAATGACATTGAAGACAACTAAGGAGTGAGCAGATCAGCCTGTGGACAAGTGGGATTTGGGGACAAGTAGGAGTTGGGGATGCTGGGGAGAGGGTGTGCGACTTGAGGCGTGGGGAGGGAGTAACCTGCCCAGGCAGACAGCGGCGCAGCGGGGCTGCTTGGTTCAGCCAGTGTTGGTGGCCTGCCAGGTACAAGGCAGGCACCCGGGCAGGCATGTGATGCGCCCTGATCGCAGAGCCCTGTCACCTCCGCCCTCCGGCCTTGCACAGTTTGGTTATCCCCCGAGTACAGATAAGGAAACCATAAACTTAGCCCCGCTCCCTTGGTGAGAGTTAGGCCAAGTTCTTGGATCGAGTGACAGACGCAGCCCTTGAGGGCCAAGTGCCCTGCCTCACGTTCCCTGCCTGGCCCGGCACCTGGCAGTGGCCCGGCCCGTCCCAGGCCGTGAGCAGTTTCACCTCAGTTACACTCCTGGCAGGCTGCCCTCCGCTCTGTGCTCCATCCCAGAAATCAGAACCGATAATCAAACATTTTAAAACGTGGGGCTGCTCCTATAATCTCATGTTTTCAATACCTCATCATCTAGATTATTATTTAACCACCTTCGCTACCGAACCTCCCTGTGGGCTGCTTGTCTCTTTTTTGGGGGGGTGGGGGTAGACAGAGGGGGAGAGAGAGAGAGAGAGACGATGTGAGAGAGACACATTGATTGGTTGCCTCCCCGACATGCCCCAACCAGGGCCGGGGATCGAGCCTGCAACTGAGGTACGTGCCTTCGACTGGATTCAAACCCGGGACCTTTCAGTCCGCTGGCTGATGTTCTGTCCCCTGAGCCAAACTGGCTGGGGCTGGGCTGCTTGTCTCATGCTTCTGATCTGTCCCCACTTCACTTGCAGACCTTTGTCCTCCTTCCCATGAGCTTTCCCTCCCCCTCCCCAACCGGTTAGGATAGTGGCTGCATTTCCACACCCTCCCCTTCTCTTACTTAATACACTGTTTGCACCTCACTCTCTGCTCTCCATGCCCAGAGGCCCGCTCGCTCCCCAGCCCCTACGTGTGAGAGATTTGATTAATGTCTCATGTACCGAATCCGGGTTTGCTTTGTGCCATGATGGATTCCTAAACACTGTGAGAAAATGGACTTCGGGTGAAGTAGATAATTTAAAACATGGGCAGGAGGGCTGAGTTGGGCAAAGCCTCCTTCCACAGTGTGATAAATACCCCTTGGCTCATCCTGGTGGGTTTTGTCAACCACGTTTCTTTCCATCAAGGCTTAACCTGTTTGTGGATTTCTTTCTTTTTAAAAAAACATATTTAAAACATATATTTATTGATTTCAGAGAGGGAGAGATAGAAACATTGATGATGAGAATCATTGATCGGCTGCCTTCTGCACACCCCACACTGGGGATTGAGTCTGCAACCTGGGCATGTGCCCTAACTGGGATTCGAATCTCGGCCTTCTGGTTCATAGGTCGACGCTGCTCCACTGAGCCACGCCAGCCTGGCGTGGAGTTCTTCCTGGTGTCTCTATGATGCCTATTTGAGGTGGCCTGGCTGAATTGGACAGGGCAGGAAGGTACAGTGCCCAACGCCCCATGTCGCGCCTGGGTAGGTGCAATTGTTTTGGGTCCTGATGTTTTATAGAACTGCGCCTCTTCCTGGTAGTACAAGTTCTGCAAAGGCAGGGACCATGTCTTTTCTGGGCACTTAGTAACTTGTCGTCAAGTAACATATCTGGGAGTGAGTCACCAGGTTCCAAAAACACCCAGGGTCCCAAGTGACTGTCAGTCACACCCTGGCCTGCTCACGGAGCCATCTGGGATGACAGGGAGGCATACACATGTGACAGGCCAGAAATAGCCCGGGCGGGGCCTGGCCCCTGCTTCCTCTAGGAGCAGCCTGCTTTTTGGGCGTTTAGGTCTCTGCTTTTAGGGCTTTGCAGTTTTCCAGGAGCCCACACAGGCCCCGTAATTGCTGTCTTAGCCCTGGTGGCTCGTTCCCACCTCCCCTCCGCCCTGCGCTCACTCACCACCTTGCCATTCGTAGGCCGCCTTCCTGTCTTGTTCACCTCTCTTTCTGTTAGATTGAGTTTTGTGTGTGTTTTTCAAAGACAGAGTTTTTTATTTTTATTGATTCAGAGAGGAAGGGAGAGGGAGAGATAGAAACATCAGTGATGAGAGTCATTGATTGGCTGCCTCCTGCACGCCCCCTACTGGGGATCGGGCCAGCATGTGCCCTTGACCAGAATCGAACCTGGGATCCTTCAGTCCTCAGGCTGACGCTCTATCCACTGAGCCAAACCAGTGAGGGCAGATTGGGTTTTTATTTTTATTTTTTCTTATTCTTTTAGCTCTTGCTGGAAATAAGCTCGGGCGGAGTGAACTGGGCGCCATGCTGGCTGATGGCTTGGAGACACTCCAAGCTGCCGGATGCCTTAGCTTTCACTTGTGAATGGTCGTCGACACGCGTGATGTCTTCCCTCTGCGACTCTCAGGGGTCCCCTCCTATCACGGGCTCGGCTTGTTCACACTTGGCTGGCCTGCCTTGCTGTCTGGAATCGCAGCTTTTACTGTGCACCCGTAGCCGGGTGGGTCGCCTCGATGGGGCCCAGATTGTAACAGAATCAAAGCGTGCTCAGCCTCCAGGCACGTTGGCTCGCGTCGTTGGGCTGTTTCCTTTTGGGTCAGACACTGTCCTGGCATGTGTCCGGCTCACAGATCTGGAGATCAGGAGGCTTGGGAGAATTCTCAGGTGGTTAGAAATGTGTGTGTGGCCCTGGCCGGTGTTTCCCAGTGGTTAGAGCATCGGCCTGTGCACTGGAGAGTCTCGTGTTTGATTGCCAGGCAAGGGCACGTACTTGGGTTGCAAGTTCAGGGTGCGTCCGGGGGGCAGCCATTCGATGTGTCTCTCTCACATTGATGTTTCTCTCCCCCTCCCACCTCCCTTCCATTTTTTCTCTAAAAATCAATGGGAAAAAATATCCTCACTCCTCAGGTGAGGATTAGAAGAAAAAAAAAAACACAACAAACAGAAATGTGCGTGCGTTGGGGGCGTGATTCCGTCTGCCGATACACCATTGCCCTCCCCCATTTCTTCAGTGTCTGACTTGCCGGCATCCCCTCTCGGTAGCTGTGCAGCCTTGAATGAGGAGCTGAACTCCCATTTCTTCCTGAGTTTCAGTTTCTTCATCTGTAAGACAGGGATAAGAATGTTTCCATTCAGGGCTGCCATAAAGATTAAATGGGAAACTCTCATAGAACATCGGCCTCTGCTTAAGATACGTCAGCTGGGTTTTGCATTTTCTTAAGGATCTGGTTGTGGCAAATGGGGGACCCACACGTTAACGTCCCTGGCCACCTGGTGCACTGCAGAGATAACTCAGCTCCAGCAGCTGCAGCGTCCGCCCACTCTAAGATGGCTTCTTGGTTTCTCTTATATTTTTCGTTATTGGCGGTGCCTCTTTTGGGCTGCCTTCCGTGCTCGATGGAAGGGGAAACTGAGGACAAGGAAGAGAAGGCTGAGCCCAGCGCCTGGCCGCTGACTGCGCAGGCCAGGCCTTCAGGCCCCTGCCGGCTCCTCTGGGAGCGGCACCAGCCAGGCCAGCCCAGGTCCCAGGAGAAGTGGCGTATCCCCGCCATCCAGCTCTCTGCGGGAGGTAGACTTCCTCCCAACTGTCACTTCCCCGAGGGCCCCGTGCCTTCTTGTCGCTGCTCTTCTGAGCAGAGCTGCTTGCTGCGGCAGAAGATCCAGGCGCTGGGGCGTGGCCAGTGCTCTGTGCGCCTAGCCAGGCCCAGGGCCCAGCCTCTACCCCCCGCCCCTGCCCTTTGCTCCCAGGTAGGGGCTGGAGCAGACTTCTGATCTGAGCTGAGAGGACAGCGTTCGCTGACACGTCAGTAGCCTGCATGAAGTGCATGGCTCACAGCCAGCCTCGGTCCTCTAGCCCTGCTGATCTGCCCCCGGGCAGGGGCGTGAGGGGGGGTGGGCATGTGCAGTGAAAAATGCCTTTCGTCTCCGTTTGCTCCTCCGCCGCCGCTCCCATCCCCGTCCCCGTCCCTGTGTGCTCCACAATTAGCATTTGTGCTGCTTCCAAGTGAATAGGGACAGATGTTCACGCAGGTGCTGCACTCTTCACTGGGTAAACAGAGTGCAGTTTGCATGCCTCTGTGTGTGTGTGTGTGAAGCGTGGGGCCTTTGAGATGTGCCTAGTCTTTACATATGCTTTCTTTTTTCAAAGTATCTGAAGCACTTTGCACATGGTAGGTGCTGGGTAAATGCTGGGTGATGGGTTGGAGTGAAAGCCTTCTGTTTTCATTATAAACCCAGTGGCACAGGAGTGGGAAGTACAATTGCAAGTGAAACCTTGAGATTCACAGACGAGAGAAGGTAGCAATCAGGTCCCACCTCGCCACGAAACCACCTGCGGCGTCTGTAACCCAGTGTTCTCTCTGCCTGGGCCAGAGGCGGGCGGAGGGGGTGCCAGGACATGGTTCTTCGTGCAAAGGGTGGTGGTGAGGAGGATTCCACGATAGAAATGACCTCGATGGCCCCGTAAATGTGACTCACCTTGGCTTCCCGGGAAGAGGAACTTGCATTTTGCCCGAGCAGGAAGTTTGTAGATGGGGTTACCATGTTCACCAAGACTGACCGCCTTGGCTAGGTGGTCAGCATGCCCCGCTGTTAGAACCCACTGGTTCAAGTTCCATATGTGGCTTACAGCCGCCTGCTGCTCCTGCAGGTGGGGGAAGAGGGTGGGTGCTCGGGCGGCCTGGGCTTGAACCTCAGCTCAACCACGTCCTTGCTCTGTGACCTTAGGCAGATCACTCAGCCTCTCTGGGCCTTCGTTTCCCCTTCCGTAAACTGGAGAGGATAGCAGCATCTGCCTCATCCGGCTTTTTGACCCTGAGAACTCTGTTTGGGGCACGTAACGTGCCGAGTGTGAGCTGTAGTTCTTGGTATCGGCCTAATCTCTGGCTCTTTAAGCTTCAGGATTATGGGACCTTCTGGGTTCCCACACATGCCCCGCTGTGTGCTTCTCTGTGCTTTATGCATGATCTTCCCGTTTCTGGCCTGTAGCCCCATCCCCCACCTCATCCACCTGATGGCACCTCTTCATTCTTCAAAAGACTGTGCAGACATCACCCGTGAGTCCCTCCCTGCCCCTGCCCAGCAGCCCTGGAGGGTAGCTATACCATCCTTTCCTAGGCTGCCGTAACGAACAGATGACTTTAATGCACCGGAATCACATTCCTTCTTTCGCCTCCCGATAGTGAACCCCATGAGGACAAGAATTCATGGTTAACTTTTCAAGAAAATCCAACACCTAGCACAATGCCTGGTCTACAGTAGGTGCTGAATAAATGTCTCTTCAAATGAAACCATGTTTATTTGCATCTGAAAAGTCAGCCTTTGTAGGCTTCACCCACCCCCCTTTCCTCCCCCAAATTACCGCGTGATTTCTTAACACGAGAGAGTTGCTCTCAAGGTCATGTCGTAACCTCAGGATGGGAGGCTTCTGTGTGGCCAGCATGGGGTGGACACCTGGGGCAGTGATCACCGCCGTACCATTAAGGGGTGCTCATTTTCCCAGCCCTCCTGCCTTTCTGTTCATCTCCTTAGTTACGGCTCTCAACTTGCTAGCCAGTTCAAGTTCACGGACAGCCTTCTAGTGTCTACAGAGAATCCCTCTGGATTGGGCCACTTACAGTAGAGCCCTGTCAGCTGGCCAGAAACAAAGTTGGAGGTGGCATTATCCTATCATCCTGGTCAGTTCCAAACCCGACCCCCTCCTCGAACAGTGCTTGACCCATGGGACCGGCCTGGGTGAGCTTTTCGTTTTTCCTTTCCGCCTCTGGCTTAAGCCTTTGGCAGGATGGGTTTTGGGCTTGAGTCCAGCGATTCAACGGGGAGGCTCTGTGCCAGCTCTCGCCTTTTGGAGGCCTGTATATTGGCTCGGGGCTCTGCCCGGGTTTGCAGCCTTTAGTAATGTGCGTGGATAATGTGGGTCTGCTTCCCACACCATCTTGCAGCCAGTCACCAGCAAGGGAAGGCCCGGGCAGGAGGGAATGTGTGCTCTGCTCTCTTTCGGCAAAGTGGCTCTTGCCCGATTTTTGTCTGGGGGCCTTGGCAGGGCCAGCCGGCACAGGCAGTGTGGCGATGCCGCGCCTGGAAACTCATCAGTGTCACTCTGTTCATTTCCTCCCCTCTTCGAGCGTTTTCCCATGGAGTGGGGCTCGCAGTGACAACTGGCGAACGGTTGGGCGGTTGCTCGTTGTCATTCTGGTGGGCACCGGTTTCCGGAGGGCGCCAAGTGCTTTGTGGGTATTGGCATTTGTTTCTGCCATGCCCGGGGCACAGTTGGCGCCGGTCCCAGTTAATGGATGAAGAAACTGAGGCTCTGGGGATTAAATTGTGGGAGGGGAGGGGTACAGCTGGGAGTGAACTTGGGTGAACAGGGCAACCTTTTGTCTTGAGGAGGATGTGCAGGAGTGTGTGTGTGTGTGTGTGTGTGAGAGAGAGAGAGAGAGAGAGAGAGAGAGAGAGAGAGAGAGAGAGAGAGAGGAGAGAGAGAATGCGCGAGGTTGGTTGCAGGCACTTACGAGAGAGAATGAAAGGGAGTGAGGATTGCATGGGGGTCTGGTCCTCAGTGTAAACCTGCCCAGAGCAGTCAGGGCCTTGCATTCTTTCCGATCAGAGCTGCCTCCCAGGAGGAAGAAGCTCATAGGCCTTTTATCCAAAGCAGCCTCCTGCCCCAGGCCCCAAAGGAAGGCCCAGCAGATCCTGCCCTGCTGGGAGGGAGGTGGGTCCCAGAAGCCCTCCCTCCGCCCGTCCTTTCCCTCTCCTCCCTGGCGCAGCTTTATGGCCGGCATATGGAAACTGTTTCTATTTACCCGGCACCCCCAGGATGCGGCTGCACACTGTGCTCCAGCGAACGGAAACCCTGGATTCCCCGCAGGGCCGTTGCAGAGGCTGCATGCAAAGCAGCCAGCTGTTTTGCAGGGAGCGTCTGGGCCCTGTTACATCAGCGTTGCCATCTGTGCAAACAGGTCATCCTGGTGCATCGGCCTGCGCTCTGGCTGGGGCGCTGCTCTCAGACATGGAGGCAGAGTTTCTGTTACTGTTTTGAATCCGCATGCCTGTCCTTCCGGCTGGTTTCCCAGTCCCTTCTTCTGCCAGTGATTTTAGTTCACCTCCCAGGGCTGCTTGCCAGGACTCGGGGAGAGTAGTTTAGGGGTAGGTGTTGCGTAAGTCTTGAGTGGCTAAGGTCTATGGGTCTAAAAAGGCTGCCGACTGGTTCTCACCGGAGCGCGCTCTGCCTAGGGCACCAGGGGTGCAGAACGAGATGTTTCCTTCAGGGAACTTTCCCCGGAGGCGCATGTGGGAGCTTCCTGGTTGCCACGAGCGTTCCTTCCTGGTCAGCCTCCTCTGGCCCTTTGGAAGCCTGCTGTGAGCAGAGAAACTGGCTTCCCTGAGAACCAGGTAGACGGCTTCTCCCTTCTTCCCTCCGGTCTCGGCCCAGCTGCCGAGGCAGAAATGCCGAGGCCGGGCCCGGCCGTCCTCTTCCTAGAGGAGGCAGTGGAGGGCCAGCTCCCCGCCGGCCCTGCGGTGAGGTCATCCTGCCTCCTGGAGCGGGGCCTTTGCAGTCCGCCTCCACCTCGCCTTTCCAGCTCTCCTGAAAGAACCCACCCTGCCCTGGGTAAGGACGGTGGCAAAGTCCCAGGTCCCACATGCTCATTCTCACGTGTCCCTCATGTGAGGGCCGGCCATCCCACAGGGTGGGGCTGGACCTGGGGGGAGAGCTCACCTGCCCACTTGGGTGGCCAGGATTCTTTCTGAGCAGGGGCACTCCCGAAGACGCAGACTCCAGGCATTTACCCGGGACCTTTACTCCCCGGGAGTGCAGACTCAGCCCAGGTGGGCAGGAGCAGACCAGGGCAGGGCAGCGGGCATCAGGGCAGGTAGGTGCTAACAGCCACGGAGCTCCGCACTTTCCAGGCAGACGACCCGGGCAGGCCCAGTGGGCCTCAACGTGGGGACAGACCATCCCCTGGGACCTCATGCCCAGTGGTGACCGGGAACGGAGGCCCTCACAGCTCTCACTTCCTGCTTTGAGGGAGTTCATTCTGAGGAAGTCCCTGAGATCGGTTCCCCAGTGAGCAGGGCCTTGTGCCCTGGACACCCCCACCTGAACTCCAGGCCACAGTCAAGTGGCCCCCTTACCTCTGATGGCCCCCTTGAGCCCCCTACCTCCCTCTCTTTTACAGGCCGTAATTGTCCTTTCCCTCTGGGAGGCCTCTAAGCCTTTAAGCGTTCCTTCTAACTGCGGCAATAAAGCACTGGGAGTTGGAGCGTGTCCCTCGCCTCTCCAGCCTAGGAAGTGGGAAACAGCGAAGGGGGCAGGGAATGAGGACCCCCCGCAGTGCCCCCCCCCCACCTCCCCTCCTTGCCATGCACTCAGAGTGCCGCTGGACTTGGCTGCAAGGCCACCGCCTCTGCTTGAGGCTGCCATGAAAGGAATGGGAGGGACCGGCCCCCTGCCTTCCACTGTGCCCTTTCTACAGCCCCTAAATGCGCTGCCCAGCCGCTGGGGCCCCGCGTGACGGCGGCTCTTTGAAATCACCTGCGGCTCCTGAATAGCCTCTCGGCCGCCCTCGCCTCCCTGGTCACCTAGGGCCTTTCTGCCCTCTCCCCACATAAGAGCCACAAACAAGCTGACCGGCTTTGCCTTTTGGGACCTGGTCAGCAAGCCAAGGTCTGTGTTCTGAGCAAGTGCGGGTGGATGGTTAGCAGCCGAGGACAAAGGCCACTTGGAGGGGACAGCTCCCCATCCTTCCCCTCGGCAGTTCCTGTCTCAGTTTTCCTTTCTTTCCTTTCTGTCTTTTTAAGGCTCTGCTCTGGATTGCTCTTATACAACATAGTCGCGCTTCAGCAGGTCCTTAAAAAACGGTCTTTAGAAAATACAGACAGATCACGTCAAGCCTCTTATGAGGCCCTTGGGCACCCCCACTGCACCCTGGCTGGGCACCGGGCTCTGGTGGACATACCTGCTGTGCCCTCCGGCCACTGGCCATCTCTAAGTGTCCCATGGAGTGTGCATTCTGCTGGGCAGGGAAGCTGGCTCTGACACACGGGGGGGGTGGGAGGGGGGGGGGCAGTGCTCAACCCAGGAGGAAGCAGAGAGCAGCATGAGGGTGATGAGCATGTGACTTCCCAGAGAGGCCAGAGGCGGCCTCTCAGAGAACGATGTTTCGGGGGATCCTGGGAGATGGGGGAAGGAGGCCAGTTAAAGACCTGGGAAAGGGCCGAGGGAACAGTAAGTACTGGCAAAGTGAGGCTAATGTCCACGGCATCTGTGCCAGCTCATCACCCGCCCGCCTGGCACTGCCGTTACTGTACCTGGGACTGCTGTGTCTGGACCACCGGCCCCTGCTGTGGGGTGTGAAGGTCGTGGAGGCCGGGGCGCAGGCACATGAGAGAGCAGCACTGTCCAGCTGCCTGCCTGTGGCTGCTCCTACCTCGGCGTCACTTTTGGCCCATGCCTCCCTGGTCTCGTGAGCAGATCAAAGCAGGTGGTTTGACCTTCTCTCTCCGCCTGGGGCTTAGTTCTCTTAGGCCTGGACACTGGGGTCGGGGTGGGGGGTGCTGGCCTTGGGTAGAGAAGGGCAGCGGCACCGAGTGCAGGTGGCAGCCAGGTGTCCTCCTCCTACTGGTGGCTCCGTTTTCAGTGGCTTCTGCTGCTAATTTTTGGTCCTTTTGGCACTACCCTGTCACCTTTTCTGGTTTCCAGTTCTTGAGAGGCACGTGGCCTCCTGCTTAGGAGCTACCCAGCCTAGACAGTCTCCTAGCCCCGCGTCTCGCTAGCTGCATGGCTTCTGCGAGGGACTTAACCTTTGCCCTTCTGCACCTTCCTTCCCTCAAGTCTGAGGTGGGCTTAATCATAACCTTCTTCTTAGGACTGTTGTGAGAATTAAATAGGTTGATGGGTATAAGGTGCTTAAATATGTATGCTTTATATATATATAAGAGGCGCGGTGCACAAAAATTTGTGCACTCGGGCGGGTCCCTCAGCCCAGCCTGTGCCCTCTTGCAGTCTGGGACCCGTCAGGGGATGTCCACTTGCCAGCAGGGAGCAGGCCTAAGCAGCAGTTGGACATCCTTGGCGCTGCTGAGGAGGTGGGAGAGGCTCCCACCACCACCACTGTACTGGCAGCCATCAGCCTGGCTTGTGGCTGAGCAGAGCTCCCCCTGTGGGAGTACACTGACCACCAGGGGGCAGCTCCTGCATTGAGCATCTGCCCCCTGGTGGTCAGTGTGTGTCATAGTGACCAGTCATTCCAGTCATTCTGCTGTTAGGGTCAATTTGCATATTACCCTTTTATTATACAGGATAGAGGCCTGGTGTATGGGTGGGGGCCGGCTGGTTTGCTCTGAAGGGTGTCCCGGATCAGGGTGGGGGTCCCACTGGGGTGCCTGGCCAGCCTGGGTGAGGGGGCTGAGGGCTGTTTTCAGATTGGCCACACCCCCTTCAGGGAGGGGGGTCCTGCTGGGGTGCCTGGCCAGCCTGGGTGAGTGGCTGATGGCTGTTTGCAGGCTGGCCACAGCCCCTCTGTGGGGACCCTCACCCCATGAGGGTGTGGCTAGCCTGGGTGAGGGGCTGATGGCTGTTTGCAGGCTGGCCAAGCCCCCCAGTGGGGACCCTCACCCCATGAGGGTGTGGCCAGCCTGGGTGAGAGGCTGATGGCTGTTTGCAGGCTGGCGGCGGCCCTCAGCCACCCAAGCTCCCAGTGGAGGCTGGCTGGAAGCAGGTATCTGGGATTTATTTATTTTCTATAATTGAAACTTTGTTGCCTTGAGCAGAGGCTACAGCTGGCCAGGGCAGCTTGGCTTCCTCCATCGCTGGGGCAACCAAGCCTCCTGCTTGCTCCAGCTCTGTGGCTGCCGGCCATCATCTTGGTTGGGTTAATTTGCATATAGTTGCTCTCATTGGCTGGGGGGTGTGGCTTGGGGGCATAGCAGAGGTACAGTCAATTTGCATGTTTCTATTTTATTAGCTTAGATGCCTAAGTGACTGGTTGACCGGGACCGAAAGTAGCTATGACGCACACTGACTACCAGGGGGGCAGATGCCCAACACAGGAACAGAAACCACAGGCATGGAAACATGGAACAGACTGATGAATCTCAGAGGAAAGGAGGGAGGGGGGAGGACGGGAAGAGATTAACCAAATATCTTATATGCATACTAGAACAGCGGTCACCAACCGGTGGTCCACAGACCACTGGTGGTCCGTGGGGTCCGAAAGGTTGGCGATCGCTGGTTTAAGGAAACATTTGGAGCAATGGTCGCCAACCGGTGGTCCGAGGACCACTGGTGGTCCATGGGGTCCGAAAGATTGGTGACCGCTGTAGTAGAGGCCCGGTGCACGGTGTCCTCTCGCAATCCAGGACCCCTCAGGGGATTATCAGAGAGTCAGGTTTGGCCCAATCCCTGCAGGACAGGCCGAGGGACACCTCTGGTGCACAAATCCATGCACCGGGCCTCTAGTTGCTATATAACAAACCACTCCAAAGCATAGTGCCTTATGATAGCAACCTCATATACTTTGCTCATGAACCTGCTTGGGGCGGGGTTTGGGAGGGGCAGCTTCTCTGCTGCCCACACTGTTCGTCTGGACGCTTGACTGGAGCCGAGATGGCTCATTCAACTGACGGACAAGTTGGTGCTGCCTGTGGGCCGGGAGCTCAGCTGGGCTGTGGCCGAGGGACCTTGGGCCTCCTCGTGGGCCTCTCTACCGGCTGTGTGGGCTTCCTCAACATGGTTCCGAGAGCAAGGGCCTCAAGAGAAAAAGGTGGAAGTAGCCTGGCCAGTGTGGCTCAGTGGTTGAGCATCGACCCATGATCCAGGAGGTCACAGGTTTGATTCCTGGTCTGGGCACATGCCCTGGTTTCAGGTTCAATCCCCAGTAAGGGGCGTGCAGGAGGCAGGTGATCAGTGATTCTCTCTCATTGATGTTTCTATTTCTCTATATCCCTCTCCCTTCCCCTCTCTCTAAAAGTCAATAAAAACATTTTTTTTAAAAAGGTGAACTAGAAGCATCAACTTAGAAGTCAGAAGTGTCACATCTTCCGTCCTGTCGGTCAAAGTGGTCACAGAGACTCCCTGGTCTCGAGGGGCAGAGGCACAGGTTCCAGCTCTTTGTAGGGAAGGTTCCAGAAGAGCAGGGGCGGGGGGGAGGGGGGGGGCGGGCGAAAGGGAATGCTGTGGCTGCCTTTGAAAAATAAAGTCTGCCACGGAATAGATTTGAAATGGGATGGATTCTTTATCCTCGTGCAGGGGGTGATTAGGAGTGTGGATTATGGGGAGCCAAGCTCTCATCACAGATGTTCTTCCTCTGCGTCTCGGTGTCACTGCTGACAGTGTCAGTGGAGGCACTTGGGAGTTGTGACAGCAGGTGTAAGTATAAGGTTCTTCATGGGCGCCGATTCTGGAAACGCTCAGGGGTGGGTGTCGGGCAGAGCCAAGGCTGCAGCTCGGGCCACCTCTGTCACCGTTCTGTCCCGGGCAGGCTTTCCCCACGTGGTGGCCAAGGCAGCTGCCTGCAGCAACGGGGAGAGAGCCCCTCCTTCCTAACTGGCCCAGGACAATCCCAGTTTCAGCCCTCCCTGGCCAGGTGTGCGGCAGCACCCCTGCCTGAACTAGTCCGGGGGGTGTGAGGGGCTCTCATTGCACCTGGGCCACTGGCCCGGGAGCCAGGGGTGGAGTCAGCCAGAGCTGAACAATGTTCTCCAAAGGCTGAAGGGGCAGCGCAGGAAAGGGCATGGGGTCAGCATGCAGAAGCCACAGGTGACCCCGTACCAAGGAGTAAATCCAGTTGTTGTTGTTAATCCTGACCCGAGGATATTTTCCCTTGGATTTTTAGAGAGAGTGGAAGGGAGGGGGAGAGACACAGAGAGAGAAACATTGATGTGGGAGAGACACATGGATTAGTTGCCTCCTGCATGCACCCTGACCAGGACCAGGGAGCGAGCCTGCAACCTAGGCACGTACCGTTGACTGGAATCAAACCCGGGATCCTTTAATCCACGGGCCACCATTCTAACCACTGAGCCAAACTGGCTAGGGCCAAATCTAGTTATTTTTCATTTTTGACTAAGTAGAATATTAACACACTTCCAAAAGCCAAAAGTAAACAACAAGTAGGAGTGATACTTCTACCCCCTTTCCCACCTCTCTTGTGGGTAACCCATTTCACTGAGTTCTAACTTCTCTTCCTCTTTTTCTCTTCTGTAAAGTGGGTAGCTATATGTTTTCGCTTCCTCCCTTTTTTTACAGCAAAGATGTTTGTGTTCTTGTGTACTTGCTTTTTCACTTAACAAGACAAGGAGAAATATTGATACGTAGCCATACTAATTCTGGCTGTCCTGGTGCGTGGGGCGGAGATTGACGTATAAGTGGTGGTGCGCCTGTCTGAGCACGCAAGGCGACGGCCAGCCCTTTCCTCTGGGGAACAGCATTTCTGTGCTCTTCTCCTGGGCTGTGCGTGAATCTCTCTCCTCTTCCACTGCAGATGGAGGCAGCTATGCCGTCCCCGGCTCCCAGGCCTCCAGCCTGAGCTCAGAGGGCGAGAGTTTCCCCTCAAGCCCCACTGGACACAACTGGGAGATGAATTACCAAGAGGCGGCCATCTACCTCCAGGTGAGCATCTCTGGGTCAGGACTTGGCTGGCCCTTCTTGGTGGGGTCGGGAGGCGGGGCTCTGTTGGCTGCCCAGGAATTTGGTTCCAGCTTCAGTTCTCTGTGCATGAGCTTCTCGCCTTATGGTGGGGAGAGCCAGCCTAATGGTGCCTGCACTGGACGGGCGATGTACGTGGGCTCATCAGGTAACCCCAGCTTGTGGCTCCACCTGCCCCCAGGCTCCCTGAGTCCAAAGCCACTCACCTAGTAAGTTGCAGAGCATAGATGTAAACTTCATCTATCTAACCCCCAAGTGATGGTCTTTCTTCTATACATTGTTGCCTCATTTCTATAGCTACCACATGTATGCACTTGAAAATGAGCCATGTGGTTGTGGGAAAAGAGGTTACAAAACAGGACTTGTATGATCATTGTTGTATAGTATTTATTTATACACACACACACACACAAACAAACACAAACCCACATATAGCTGTTTATATAGATACTAGAGACCCGGTGCACAAAAATTTGTGAACTGGGGGGCGGGGGGGGGGGTGGTCCCAGCCCAGCCTGTGCCCTCTCGTAGTCTGGGACCCCTCGGGGGATGACCACCTGCTGGCTTAGGCCTGCTCCCTGGGGGGTTGGGCCTAAGCTGGCAATCAGACATCCCTCTGGTAGCCCGGCAACCCTTGGGGGATATCCACTTGCCAGCGGTGAGCAGACCTAAGCTGCAGTCAGACATCCTTAGCGCTGCTGAGGAGGCGGGAGAGGCTCCCACCACCACCGCTGTACTGGCAGCCATCAGCCTGGCTTGTGGCTGAGCAGAGCTCCTCCATGTGGGAGCTCACTGACCACCAGAGGGCAGCTCCTGCATTGAGCGTCTGCCCCCTGGTGGTCAGTGTGTGTCATAGTGACCAGTCATTCCCAGTCTTTCTGCTGTTAGGATCAGTTTGCATATTACCCTTTTACTATATAGGCTAGAGGCCTGGTGCATGGGTGGGAGCCGGCTGGTTTGCCTTGAAGGGTGTCCTGGATCAGGGTGGGGGTCCCGCTTGGGTGCCTGGCCGGCCTGAGTGAGGGGCTGATGGCTGTTTGCAGCTGGTCACACCCCCTTCAGGGTGGGGGTCCCCACTGGGGTGCCTGGCCAGCCTAGATGAGGGGCTGATGGCTGTTTTCAGGCTGGCCACACCTCCTTTAGGGTGGAGGTCCCCACTGGGGTGCCTGGCCAGCCTGGATGAGGGGCTGAGGGCCTTTTTCAGGCTGGCAGAGACTGAAGCTCCCAGCCTCTCTATTTTTTTTTTTTTATTCTGGGATTTATTTACCTTCTATAATTGAAACATTGTTGCCGTTACTGGGGCTCCCAGCTCTGAGGCCACGGCTGGCTGAAAGCAGGTATCTGGGGTTTGTTTAGCTTCTATAATTGAAACATTGTTGCTTCTGGAGCTCAGAGCCGGGCCATGGTAGGCGGGGAACCTTGGCTTCCTCCATTACTGGAGCAAGCAAGCCTCCTGCTCGCTTCAGCTGCGTGGCTGCTGGCCGCCATCTTTGTTGGCAGTTAATTTGCATATTGCCATTAGCCAATGGGAAGCGTAGCGGAGGTACGGTTAATTACCCTTTTTGTCTTTTATTAGATTAGACTAGAGGCCAGTGCACGAAATTCGTGCAAGAGTAGGCCTTCCTTCCCCCGGCTGCCGGCACTGGCTTCCCTCTGGCACCCGGGACCCGGGCTTCCCTTGCAGCCCCGGCTTCGTCTGGAAGGTCATCTGGAAGGACGTCTGGTTTAATTAGCATATTACGCTTTTATTATTTTAGATGTACTAGTATATAGCTACAGATACCTGTGTGTGTGTGTGTGTGTGTGTGTGTTTGCACAGACACCCATTCACATCTGGAAAGTTGTTTATCTCAATATTAAAGGTGATTATATTTAGCTGATGGAATTTTTACAACCTTATAATCCTGTGTATTATTTGAATGAGTTTTACCCAAAATGCACCTTTAAAAAAATATATCAGAGCAGAACTGCGATCTCCATGAGCAGTATTTGTGGCTGTTTCTGGAGGGTGGGCTGAGCCGCTGTCGGATGGTCTTGCTCTTCCTGCTTTGCACTGAGCTGCAGCACGGACCCTGACCAGGTGGCTGCAGACCCTGACCAGGTGGCTGGTGTACTTGGCTCCTTGGCCCCTTGCTGCTAGAGGCTGCCTGGCCCCTGCAGTTTCTTCTCTTCCCAGAGTTTATCTGTCAGCTCCGTCACCTTGGGAGCCGGGTGTCAGCGGTCATAGTGCCTCCGAGATGGTTCTTGTTTGCTGTGTGGACTTCTCCTCAGGGAGCGGGGAGTGGAGGCCTGGACGTCACGTAGCACTGGCCGCCTTCTTATTTTTCGTAATCTCCTTCATGATCAGCAGCCAGGAAACAAGGCCCTTGTTCTCCCTCCTTGGGGTCTGGCACAGCACCCAGTGACCCGGGTCATATTTCACTCCGTGCTCATTGGTGGTGACCTCAGCCTCCACCTCCTCGGTGGCCATTCCGAGTCGTAGAGTTAAGCTCGAGCCCCCCCACCCCCCCCTCCGCCCCCCTGTCACTGGTTTCTGCTAGTCAGACCTTCACTGCTGGCTGCTTGTGGGAAGAAATGTCCCAAGAATTGCAATTTTTTAATAATCCAAACCAGAAGCTTCCAGGCCACCATGGGCATCACGCCATGGGGCAGCGTGAAAACCACAGCCCTGCGCAGATCACAGGGCCGGGAGCCAGGCCTGCCCCTGCCCTCTGTGTGACCGCCGGCGTGTTTGTTCCCTCCGTGGACCTGCCCCTGTCCAGTCTGTGGTTTGTCTTCATGTTTTGGTACTGAGGGTAGTGACGCATCCAACTTCAGGAAGCGGCTTCTTCAAAGCTCCTCGGCAAACCACAGTCGAGGCCAGCGCTCCCCGCCTCCCAGCTACTGGGTGAATGGTCGCCGAGCGGGGCTGGCGCCGGGAGAAGTGGTCTCTTGCAAAACGGTTCATCCTATCAAACATCTATTAAACACCTACTGTGTGTACCAGGCGCCGTCCCAAGTGTCTTCCTGGAGCCCCGTGAGGAAGGGGAGCGCCGTCTCGCTGACAGCTGGAGAGGGGGTAACCCAGGGAGGCGTGGGGCGGCCTGTGCTTGCTGATCCCGGGGACC
Organism: Myotis nattereri; assembly: GCF_964212035.1. Classification (NCBI taxonomy): domain Eukaryota; kingdom Metazoa; phylum Chordata; class Mammalia; order Chiroptera; family Vespertilionidae; genus Myotis; species Myotis nattereri. The sequence continues at coordinate 9,227,217 of NC_138095.1, read as the reverse complement.
CCCCCCCCTAGCTCTTTACATTCTACAGACATTTCTGAGAGTGAGCACTTGGCCTCGAGGGACCAGTTGTGCCCAGTTCTCTGGACCTTTTTTTTAAAAACACATCTTTATTGATTTCAGAGAGGAAGGGATTGGGAGAGAGAGAGAGAGAGAGAGAGAGAGAGAGAGAGAGAGAGAGAGAAATATCAATGATGAGAGAGAATCATCGGTCAGCTGCCTCCTGCGCAACCCCCCACCCCACTAGAGATTTAGTCTGTAACCCGGGCACGTGCCCTGGCCGGGAATGGAACCTGATTCATAGGTCGACACTCAACCACTAAGCCACTCTGGCCGGGCTGGGCCTTTTTTTGTTGTTGTTAATCCTCATCCGAGAATGTTTTTTCCATTGATTTTTAGAGAGTTGAAGGGAGGGGGAGAGACAGAGAGAGAGAGAGCAACATTGATGTGAGAGAGACATCAATTGGTTTCCTCCTGCACAACCCTGACCAGGGCCAGAAGTGAGCCTGCAACTGAGATGGGTACCCTTGACTGGAAATGGAACCCATGACCTTCAGTCCATGGGCCAACACCCTAACCCAGTGGTCGGCAAACTGCGGCTCGCGAGCCACATGCGGCTCTTTGGCCCCTTGAGTGTGGCTCTTCCACAAAATACCACGTGCAGGCACGCACATACAGTGTGATTGAAACTTCGTGGCCCATGCGCAGAAGTCGGTATTTTGTGGAAGAGCCACACTCAAGGGGCCAAAGAGCCGCATGTGGCTCACGAGCCGCAGTTTGCCGACCACTGCCCTAACCACTCAGCAAAACCGGCTAGGGCCCTCTGGACCTTTTATTCTTTGATTCCTCCACGTGGTTTTTAGGAGTCAGCAAGCCTTTTAAGTCACATCAGCAGGCCAGGGCGAGACTTAACTGTGCACGGTTTGTGGCCATAAGACCTGAATTCCCATTGTCTTCCGTCTCTGGCCTGAGCCTCCTCTGACCTGCCAGGCCCTTCCTCTCGCCCTGGCCCACGGCGCGGCCTTGGTGCTGTGCTCAGAGGCTCGCCGCCCCCGTGGCTCTTGTTTCCGCAGGAAGGCGAGAATAACGACAAGTTCTTCACCCACCCCAAGAATGCCAAAGCGCTGGCGGCCTACCTCTTCGCACACAACCACCTCTTCTACCTGATGGAGCTGTCCACGGCCCTGCTGCTGCTGCTGCTGTCGCTGTGCGAGGCCCCAGCCGTCCCCGCGCTCCGCCTCGGCATCTACGTGAGTGTCCCCATGGCTGGGAGCCGCTGCTCCCTGGGGCAGGCGCCAGGCACCTCGCTGGGGCTAATGCGAGCTTAAGCTTAAAGGGGCACATTCTGGAAGGGCAGACAGTGCGAATGGATTGAAAACAGGCCCTGGGAGGCCCTCGAGGCCTCGGGAGCAGCAGTGACTCGCCGGTCCTCTGGGGGTCCCTGTGGAGCGAATGCACTTTCCTCACTCAGTCTGACTGTGATTCTGCTCGCTCGCTCAGAAGTGCCAGGGAGGGTGCCATCTGATGGCCTCACTTGGGACCGGCGGCCACACCTCGGCGCCAGGTGGGCAGCACCTCTGGTGGCAGCCCCTCCCACTCTTCCCAGCCTCAAAGGAGGGGCGGTCGGGTGCGATGGCCAGTGGAGGACAGTGGCCCGGCGATGCCATGTCTCTGCACCCTGTGGTTGCAGGTCCACGCGACCCTGGAGCTGTTCGCCCTGATGGTGGTCGTCTTTGAACTCTGCATGAAGTTGCGGTGGCTGGGCCTCCACACCTTCGTCCGGCATAAGCGGACCATGGTCAAGGTGGCGTGTCCATCTCCTTACAGCATTTTCTCCCCTGGCACCTTCAATCCCATCTCTTCACTTCACTTCTAAATCCCCCGGCACTCGGTAGTGTAACCCGGGGTCCCCACCCTTGCTGCGCCCCAGCCTCGCAGAGCCGTGCTCCGAGGTCGTGGCTGTGGTCACGCTGACAGCAGCTGGTGTGATTCGGAATTTGGGGCGCCGAGCATGGGCGCGGTAACCCTCATGGGAGATGCATTACTATTCCTAGTTCACATCCAGCCACAGCAGAGAATGGGATCTAATCCCGCGAGGAGGGGATTCAAACCCAGGTCTGACTGGCCTCCAAGCCTACCCTGACCTGTAAGCAGCATCGGACACGTTCTCTCTGTGCTGCAGAGAGAGGCACGAGTAGGAATGCATCCGAGTGGCACTTTGCAGTGTAAAAGGCCTGCACAGTTGTCCAGAGAAAGTGCCCGAGGGATTGAAGAGCAAGGTGTGCTTCGGACCTATCTCAGAGGTTTTCACGGTCCAAGTCAGGAGAGCCGAAGCCAGGGTTGGTAGACGTGGCCGGGCAGAGTGGCAGGCTTTTTTGTTTGTAAGAAATGAAGGAGAGGGGGAGACAGAGAGAAACGTTAATGTGAGAGAGACATCGATTGGTTGCTTCCCACACTCTGACAAGGGGTTCGAGCCTAGGTACGTGCCCTTGACCAAAGTCGAACCTGGACCCTCCCATCTCCAGGCCAACACTTTGCACTGAGCCAAACTGGCGGGGGCAGTTTTTTTAAAAAAATATGTTTTTATTGATTTTAGAGAGAGGAAGGGAGAGGGAGGGAGAGAGAGAGAAAAATCAGTGATGAGAGAGAATCCTTGATTGGCTGCCTTCTGCATGCCCCCCCACTGGGGATCGAGCCCACAACCTCCACATGTGCCCTGACCGGGAATTGAACCATGACCTCCTGGTTCATGGGTCGACGCTCCATCACTGAGCCAGACCGGCCGGGCTGTGTCAGAGTTGCTCAGTGAATACCCTCTGAGGTGCTGCTGGGAGCATTGCCCTCTGGGTCATCCTCCTGTGACCACACACCAGTGCCACAGCCCAGGGCCCTTCCCCAGGGGCTGCTGGATGTTGGGGGCGGGCGCTGGAGAGAAGGGATGGGCCTCCTGAGACCAGGGTGGGCATTCCCTAGCGAGCCCTGAGCTCAGGGTATTCGGGAGGCGTCTGGGTGGAGGAGCTGACGCTGCTCTTTGCCCGTCCGCCCCCAGACCTCCGTGCTGGTGGTGCAGTTCATCGAGGCCATCGTGGTGCTGGTGCGGCAGACGTCCCACATGCGGGTGACCCGGGCGCTGCGCTGCATTTTCCTGGTGGACTGTCGGTACTGCGGTGGCGTCCGGCGGTAAGGCCTGGGGGAGGAGCTGCTCAGACAGTCGCTATCCTGGCCTGGCCTGGACCCCTGGGCCAGTGGAGCAGGACCCAGTGAGTCAAGTAGCCATAAGATCCATCCTGCACGTCGGTAGAGTCTAACTCAGCACGCTCACCTCCCTCTGCCTCTCGACCCCACAGAGAGGAAGGCCATTCCCCCCGAAGCTTAGGTGTCCCGACTCCAGGCCTACGTCCCAGCTTTCTCTAAGCAGAGGGGCTGGCTCCTCTCCAGGCACGCAGAGCTCGTAGCAGGCAGCTTGGCAAAAGGTCCACGTGACGCAGGCTGTCCTGGTGCCTCCCCCGAGACCGGGGCACTGCACCCGAACAGACCGTCAGCCTAGAGTTAGACTGAGCTTTGAGCTCCATCTGGAGAATCCATTGGCTGGGGGACTGTTGATAAGAATGGGCTGGCAATTCATTCTCTGTGCATCCTCAACGCAGGACACAAGTGTCCTAGGGCCAGGTGGCCCCGAGCTGTCTCCATGCCCCCCACTTCTCGGGGAAGCGACCTCTGCACCGAGTCTGTGCCCTCAGCCTTCTGCTGCTCCCCCCACCACAACCCTCACAGGGAACTCCCTGCTGGACCCTGCAGGCGGGAGGAGCGGGTATCTGTGCTGCACCTGCCTCCCTTCTCCCTGTCACCACTGAGTGCAGGTCCTGCAGGACAGCGCTGAGTGTGATGTCACTAAGCCGGGGTGCAGGGGGGGTTAGTGTGCCGAGTCAGGAGCGCCAGACCCGGGTCTCCATGAGCGCGTGTTCCCCTGAGGAATCCGGCCCACGCTCCTCGGGCCCACCCCGGGCTGCGCCTCACCCCCTGACCCCCCTGTCTCCCCAGCAACCTGCGGCAGATCTTCCAGTCACTGCCACCCTTCATGGACATCCTTCTGCTGCTGCTCTTCTTCATGGTCATTTTCGCCATCCTCGGTGAGCTCCCCGCGCCAGGACCGGGCCGTCTCCGAAAGCAAAGGCACCATGGGGGGAAGCTTACTGACAGCTTTGGAAATCCAGAAAGGTTTTACAAGTGATATAAACTGCCCTAGCTGGGTTCTTCAGTGGTTAGAACGTTGGCCCGCAGAATAAAGGGTCATGGGTTCAAGTCCGGTCAAGGGCATGTACCTCGGTTGTAGGTTACAGGCTTGATCCCCAGATTGGGGTGCATGTGGGAGGCAGCCAGTCAATGTGTCTCTCTCATGTCGATGTTTTTCTCTCTGTATCTCCCCCTCCCTTCCACTCTCTTTAGAAATCAATGGAAAAAATATTCTCGGGTGAGGATTAACAAAAAAACAAACAAAAACCAAATGATATAAACACCCAGGGACTCCAATTTAGGAAATGAAGGGTTAGAAATAAAATGGAACCCCCTTGTAGCCTTTCATGACCTCAATTTCCCCCCAGAGGTGCCTGCGTCCTAGGCTTAGCGTTGCTACTTGTGTCTGTATAGTTTCACTTTATGCGTATGTTTCCTTAAGCAACACATAGATTCTATTATTGCTTTGCATATTCAAAATAGTTGTGTAAATGGTTATGAAACATGGTGTCCCCTTCCGCAAGGTGCTCTTTGCTCAACACTAGGCATGTGACGTTTATTCATGTCGATGGATGCAGATGTCACAGGAGGGTAGTGAATGGGCCCAGATTTATTTACCTGTTCTCTTGTTGGTGGGCGTTTTCCACTATCACAAGCCACAGGGCAGTGAACACTCGTGTTTCCTGGCGGACACGTGGAGACTTTCCCTGCGGCACGCGGAGGGTTAGGGTGTGTGCACTTCAGCATCACTAGATATAAGGGCAAGATCACGGCTTTCTGACCCCGAGGAGGCCTTGCCTCTTCAGATGAGGCCAAGGATTAGTGCGGCACCCCATGCAGACACCGGGCTCCGCCAGCGGCGGTCCCGGCACGATGAGGAAGCTGAGGCCCCTCCTCGAGTCCTGGCGTGGCACAGCCAGTGGCCCACAGTGCTCTGACTCTGCGGCCAGCCCCTGCCTCCGTGACTGGTGTGTCCTGAGCTTCTGGCTCCCGTTCCACCTCCCCTCCACCATCTGGGTGGCGCTTTGTGCTCCAAGGGGGCTGACTTCCCCTGAGGGCAGACTTTCCCACTTTTCCCACAGGATTTCGAGGACTCGGGGGAATAGCCCATTCCCAAGGAGGAAGTGAAGGCCGTTCCCACCCCGGGACCCTTGGCTGTAGGGAAACAATGGAGTCCCTTCGGAATTATTGCTTGGCTGTCACATTCTCAAAACCAGAGGTCTGGATTCCAAGTCCAGCCTATGCATGAGTTTTGTGTGGTCTGAAAATTTGAAGCCAGCATTTTAAAATCAGATTTTTATACAAAATGACAGATTTCCAACCTTTTTAATACTACACTTGGTGGTGCTCGGGCCACATTTCAGATTAGCTGCGGTTACCCAGTGCCCGGGAGCACCTACTTCCTTTATTTCAGAGCATGTGTTCCCCAGAGTGCACAGTCCCCACCATTTCCTATTGTCTCCCTCTGTGCACTGCTCTCATTTACGTGTATTGGTCCAATCCTTTGACATCTTTTCAATCTCTTTTCTGCTACCTTCCAGGTTTCTACTTGTTCTCCCCTAATCCTTCAGACCCTGTAAGTAATCACCATGTTTTGTCCGTTTCTTCCTTTATGTGAGGCCATTCCCCTCTGACAGGGTGGCTGGGCTGACCCTCTAGCTACATTAGGGAGGGAGGCCTGCCTGGCTTCGCATCCCAGCTAACAGCCCTTGAAAGTCCCCATCACCCGGGCTTGAGCCATTTTCCTTCCCTGCGCATTAAGGGGCGTGGTTTCCTACCCTGAGAGTTGTGTTTCCAAGATCAGATTTGGAACATGGGAGCGTTTTGATGGAGGTTACAGTGAAGGAGATCCAAGCTAATGGTGCAAACGTGATTTTCTGGGAGAAAAGTCCCAAAGTCACTTGTCTGCTTCTACCAGAAGTGTGGAGCTCAGGAAGGCGGAGTCCTTACTCCAGTTTGCTCATCCCTCAGGGATCCGTGGGAGGAGGCAGAGTTGGTGGGGTGGGGTGGGGCGGGGCAGGGAGGGCAGGGCGCTCCGGGGGCCCATCTCAGGCTGGCCCAGGCTGCCGTGCGTTCTCGGGCTGGCCAGCATGCCCTTCTGCCTCTTCCCCAACAGTACTTCAGCACCCTGGAGAGCAGCATCGTCAGCCTGTTCGTCCTCCTGACCACAGCCAAGTGAGTGTGGGCTCTGCTCTGGCTGCTGCCCTCGGCTCGTGCCCAGGGTCTCCCCAGCCCAGGACATTCCCTGTCTCAGCCCAGACAGTGCTCGGGGCACTGGGAGGAATGGGGGTGGCCTGGGGCTGGGAAGGCAGGAAAGAGAGATGTCCTTAGAGAAGACGGAGGCGGGCAGACAGGGCCCCACGGGCAATGCCCTGCAAATGCAGTTTCCCAGACGTGATGATGCCTTCCTACTCCCGGAACCCCTGGTCCTGCGTCTTCTTCATCGTGTACCTCTCCATCGAGCTGTACTTCATCATGAACCTGGTGAGTGACTGTGTCTCGGCGCCGCTGGGGGCAGCCGCCACAGTGCTGGGTGCCATGGGCATGGAAGAGGAGGCTCCGCATCGGCAGGGGCTGGGGTGCCAGGCTGCAGTCAGGTGTGGTGTGGGGCCAGCTTGGCAGCCTCCCTGGGTTATTCCCGTCATTGCTGCTGATGGTGCTCATGTTGGAGCAAGGCTCCCCCGGGACCTTTTCTTTCTCACCGCAGACGTATCATAACTGTTAAAGCTGGCACCGAGTAAGCAAAGTGGATTAAATGATTTAACACCACAGCCCTGGAGGTCCCATTATGATTCTCAGTGTGCAGATGGGGAAACTGAGGGTCGGGTGGATAGAGTGACAGGCCCACGGCTGCACAGCTCGGGGCGGCCAGGCGAGCTGGTGTGATCCAAGCCCTGCTCTGAACCGCTCGGTCCTTTGGCACCCACATCCTGGAATATCTTGTGTATTTCCACCCCGTTTATCACGAACCACTGGGAATCCCAATACAGGACACAGTTAGAGGCAGGGGAAGTCCCCGTGCACACTGGGACTCTGGAGGCATTTGAAGAGGCGCGGCTGGCCACCAGGCATATTCCTGCCATCAGCCAATCACCGTTAGGCAGGTGCCAAGACCACACATCAGCACCAGAATTACCAGGGAGAGGCTCTTACTAATCTTTTTTTTTTTTTTAATATATTTTATTGATTTTTTACAGAGAGGAAGGGAGAGAGAGTTAGAAACATCGATGAGAGAGAAACATTGACCAGCTGCCTCCTGCACACTCCCACTGGGGATGTGCCCGCAACCCAGGTACATGCCCTTGACCAGAATCGAACCTGGGACCCTTCAGTTCACAGGCCGACGCTCTATCCACTGAGCCAAACTGGTTTTGGCAGCTCTTACTAATCTTGTGTTTTTATGCTCTGAGGAGCATTCTCACACCAGGCATCACAGCCAGGCCCAGGGTAGAAGACACTTGCTCACCCTAGCCAGTTTTGCTCAGTGGATAGAGCATCAGCCCATGGACTGAAGGGTTTTGGGTTCGATTCTGGTCAAGGGCATGTACCTTGGTTCCAGCCTTAGGGCGTGCAGAGAGAAACCAATTGATGTTTCTCTCACATTGATGTTTCTCTCTCAGGCCCCCTCCCTTCCACTCTCTCTAAAACACAATGGAAAAATATCCGCAGGTGAGGATTAAGAAAAAGAAAAAAATGCTTTCTCAGGAGCAGACATGTGAAATCTAAAAGTGTGAAATCTTAAAAAGGAATATTTTTTAATCCTTCAATACCAAAAAGAAATATGTTAGCTGTCTTCATACACATTACAGTTCTTATATACCATCTTTAGTTTAGAATCATAACAACGTATTATGTGTAATTGATTTAATTTGTTGTGAAAATCCGGGCGGGGGGGGGGGGGGGCGGGGGGCGGGTCTGTGAACCGCAGCCTGCTGGCCAAAGCCTGCACTTGTGAATAAAGTTTTATTGGCACACAGCCACACCCATTAGCTTCCGCATCCTCTGGCCGATTTTGTGCTGCAACTGCAGAGACCATCTGGCCTTCAGAGCCTGAAATAGTTGTTGTCTGGCTCTTTATGGAAAGGTTTGCTGACCTTTTCTTGACCGAAAGGAAAAAAATTGGAAGGGGGGTGGCATTTGAAGGAGTCGAAAGGACAGGAGAGTTTCCCTCAAAATATTTTTGGAAGAAAAAGAAAGTGCTTCCAAAAAAGGCATCTTTCAGATTCGGCTCCCGCCCTCCCTCGCCCTCTGGTGATGTGCGGTGACCGAGCTGACCTTGGGATTGGGCGGTTCCAGAACGTTGGGCCCTCGAGGAAGGCCTCCTGTTCCCGATTCCTGGGGCCGACTCACCAGGACGGGAACGAGGGGGCGAGGGGGAGGCAGCCTCCACCATGCTGATGCTCCTCCGAGCTCCGGGGCCAGGAGGGCACAGGCTGGACACAGCCTCCCAGGCCTTCAGCCATTGGCCACCGGCCACCAGACAGCTGACTGGCGCATAGAGCCCAGCAGGCCCTTCCCTGCTTCTCACCTTATAAAACTGCCCCGTCAGGGACGCGCTGTAGGCGAAGTACCCAGGGAAACGTAACCATGTTTTCGTGTGTCTGAAGAGAGAAAATGTACAAGTGGCGATACCTGGCCTTCCTCTTTGACTTGGAGACAAACTCTGCGAAAGGGTTACCCCAACCCCCTGCCCCTCCCTGGGTCAGGGCGTGGCGGGGGGAGGGGGGAGAGTGCCCTCTGGAGGCAGAGGGTACACTCCCGACCCCTCGAGGTCCTCGAGGTCCCACCGTGCAAGGGAGCCAGGTCTCTGCTCTTCCCTCACAGCTTCTGGCCGTGGTGTTCGACACCTTCAACGACATCGAAAAACGCAAGTTCAAGTCTTTGCTGTTGCATAAGCGAACCGCCATCCAGCACGCGTACCGCCTGCTCATCAGCCAGCGGGTAGGGGTGGGGGCCAGGCCGGGAGGGGTTTGGTCCCCAGTCCCCCTCCCTTGCCCTGGGCAGCCCCTAAGCACGGCAGGCCAGCAGCTTTAGAAACAGGAGCCCTTGCCCACTGGGCGTGGCTCAGTGGTTGAGTGTTGACCTGTGAACTTGCAGGTCCCCGGTTGGATTCCCCGTCAGGGCACATGCCTGGGTTGTGGGCTGAATCCCCAGTTTCTCTCTCATCGATGTTTCTATCTTTCTGTCCCTCTCCCTTCCTGTCTCTCTTACATCAATAAAAACATTTTAAAAATAGCCCTAGCCGGTTTGGCTCAGTGTTAGAGCGTCGGCGTTCAGACGCAAGGGTCCCTGGTTCGATTCCGGTTAAGGGCACATGCCCGGTTGCTAGCTCGGTTCCCAGTAGGGGGCGTGCAGGAGGCAGCCAGTCAATGATTCCCTCTCATCACTGATGTGTCTATCTCTCTCTTCCTCTCTGAAATCAATAATGAAAAGAAAAGAAAAGAAAAGAAAAATAAAGCAGGGGTCCCGCCCTTGAGAGGATAAGAAGGAGCCGGGCACCCGGGATCCAAGCCGTGCTGGGCAGCCGGAGACATCACCCCCAAGGGAGGAGGCAGTGGGGCTCTGCCTTTGCCTGTGTTGACCTGCCACCCTTCCTCTCGCCCAGAGCCCCGCCGGCATCTCCTACAGGCAGTTTGAAGGCCTGATGCGCTTCTACAAGCCCCGGATGAATGCCTGGGAGCGTTACCTGACTTTCAAGGCCCTGAATCAGAGCAACACCCCTCTGCTCAGGTAAGAGTGCTGGCCCGGTGGGGGCGCTGTGGCCCATGGAGGTATTCAGGGGAGGGAGCTGGAGCGGCCAGGGCACCAGGAGGTGCGTGGGCAAAGAGCCTGTTAGGGCAGTGGTTCTCAACCTTCCTAATGCCGCGACCCTTTAATACAGTTCCTCATGTTGTGGTGACCCCCAACCATAAAATTATTTTCGTTGCTACTTCATAACTAATTTTGCTACTGTTATGAATCGTCATGTAAATATCTGATATGCAGGATGTATTTTCCTTGTTACAAATTGAACATAATTAAAGCATAGTGATTAATCACAAAACAATATGTAATTATATATGTGTTTTCCGATGGTCTTAGGCGACCCCTGTGAAAGGGTCGTTCGACCCCCAAAGGGGTCGCGACCCACAGGTTGAGAACCGCTGTGTTAGAGGCTTTAGTTTTCGTCAAGATTCTCTCTGCAAGTGACAAAAGTCCCACCCAAATCTAATTCAGGCTCACTTGACAAAAAACGGAATATATTGGATCATGAAGTAGACTGACGCAGCTGCTCACCTTTGAGCTAAGAATGAGTGGGGTTGTTGTATATGAGCAGGTCCACAGAGGGGTGTTCGCACCCTCACACGCACACGTACACACATACACACACGTGCAGGCCTACGCACACGCACACGCACACCACGGCGCAGCCTCCCAGATTTCCAGGGCAGTCTCGACCTTCTAGATGGCTGCTGACCGAGTTTGAGAAGCAGCAGGCCAGTTGCAAATACGAGCGTGAGCACGTTCTGTTTGGGCTGAACTCTCAGCCCATTTGTCCCATTAAGTTCTCTGCTAACGGAGGCTCAGCCCGTCCATGTAAGAGTTACAGTGATTCAGGGGGCCTGAAGCTGTCACTCCGTTAGACTGAGAGGATTACGTATTCACAGGGCCTGGGGGAAGGTCAGAATGCCTGCAGGGGAGGCCCCCCTCCCCCACTTATATGCTGGGACTCCCAGTCGTCCCCTCCCCCTTCCCCCTTCCCCCTTCAAAGGTGACCACAGGCAGGCGAGTGACACACGTAAAGCTCAGTGGGAGCGATCTGATTTTGTAAATTTTGTTTTGCCTTTTCCTGTTGCTGTGACAGCCTGAAGGACTTTTATGATATCTATGAAGTCACCGCCTTGAAGTGGAAGGTAAGACCAGAGAGGGAGCAGGTGGACAGCTCCACGGGGGGATGAGGCCGACAGGCACCCGAGGGCCAGTTCTTTTTTTATTTTTAAAATATATTTTTATTGATTTCAGAGAGGAAGGTGGAGGGAGAGAGAAACATCAGTGATGAGAGAGAATCATGGATTAGCTGCCTCCTGCACGCCCCACACTGGGTACCGAGCCCACAACCTGGGCATGTGCCCTGACCGGGAATCGAACCCTGACCTCCTGGTTCATAGGTCGGTGCTCAACCACTGAGCCACCGCAGCGGGGCCGAGGTCCAATTCTTTCCTGGCTGGAACAACACCTCAGTTCTGGGCACTTCAGGGGCCCCAGGTGGCCCGGGGCCTCCCATCTGCCTTTACACGTGTGATACAGTGTCCTGGTCACGCACTGAATCTCGGCCCCATTAGTCACCTTGTGACTTCGGGCCACTTATCTGACTTTGGCCAGGTCGTCGCACCTGGGAAATGGGCTAACAGCAGTTCTGACCTCCAGCTCTTTTCAGGACAATATAAAATAAGGCACGTGCTGTAGCCAGTTTGGCTCAGTGGATAGAGCGTCGGCCTGTGGACTGAAAGGTCCCAGGTTCGATTCCGGTCAGGGGCATGTACCTGGGTTGCGGGCACATCCCTGGTAGGGGGTGTGCAGGAGGCAGCTGATCGATGTTTCTCTCTCATCGATGTTTCTAACTCTCTATCCCTCTCCCTTCCTCTCTGTAAAAAATCAATAAAATATATTAAAGAAAAAAAAAATAAGGCACGTGCGTAGCCATTGGCTTGCCTTATTGTTACTTAGACCTGGAGTGTTCTTCCTGTTCCCAAGTGAGAGCCTGGTGAGCAGGGAAGGACCGTGGCCTCCTGGCCCCCAGGGTCAGGTTCTCATCCCTGGTCCGAACCCCTCTCCCACGGCCCTGTTTCCTGGGCAGGCGAAGAAGAATCGAGAACACTGGTTCGATGAGCTTCCCCGGACAGCCTTCCTCATCTTCAAAGGTAAGGTTCCCCCTGAAGGTGTGTCGTGGCGGCAGGAGAGTGTGATTCCCCAGCAGGGACATAGTGTTAGGGACCAGGAAGGAAATCGGCAACTTCAAAACCAAACCAAAAGACGTCTGTGGACCATCCAGTTCATTAAAGGAAGGTTACCAAGTCTGATAGCAGAAGACAGTCTCCCACCCAGAAATAACCACTGTGAGTGTTCAGATGTGTTGCTTTCTGACATTGGTTACTTTTTCTGCACATTTTAAAATGGTGGGACTGCAGTATGTATTCTGTTCTGAAACCTGCCTTTTTATCGGCTGGTGTATTTTGCCCTCTCCCCTGTGGCAGGGTGTATACCCAGTGTACGTGATCTCTTGCGCAGTATAAAATTCAACCATTTTACATCCGAGTGCCCGTATTCAACAGTCCCCCCTTCACTTAATGCCAGCTTTGAAGTTGTACGTGGGGGTGTGGGCTCACGGAGTTTCTCGTGTAGAAGGCCCGAAGCCTGGGTCTGGGCCGCCATGAACACGAGTAACGATGGGAGAGCCTGTTGGTGATTTCTCCCACCGCTGGGGCGCTGGGCGCAGCTGTCATCTCATATTCTCTCACGGGTTTTCCATTCTGCTGAGATGATAGTGACTCAAGTGGATGAGGAAACGGTCCCAGGCCGAGGCCTGCAGGATTGTAGGTTTCAGCAGTGGCAACAACACCGTGTTCTGTTCTGTCCCGGCCTGGGTTGCCCAGTCTGTCCCCAGAGCAGCTGTGGTCTGTCTGTGCCGCTGTGTCCGGGTGTCTGAGTGTCATTGGCAGAACAGGCCCTTCCGTTTTCTCCCCTGGACATAAATACCCTGGTGGCTTACGTGCAGCACTATGACGTCGGGGAGCGTGTACTTGCACATGAAGAATTCTATGCTAACATTTCCTCTCTTCCAACAGGAGTTAACATCCTGGTGAAGTCCAAAGCCTTTCAGTATTTCATGTGTAAGTGCGACCCACCCAGCTCTGGGCCCTCTGCTCGCGGGTCTCACTCCCCCAGAGGGTGGGAGGCCGAGGATCGGTCCCGCAGGCGCTGTGTGGACTGCTCATCGTAGAAAGTTCCGGGGGACGTCCACGTGCCCAGCACCCAGCCGAGGCACTCACCACCCAGGGGCCAGTCTTTCTTGTGCACCTGCGCCCTCACTCGGGCTTGCTATACCATCTAGGCCCCGAGATTTGGAAGCAAATTCCAGAACCACAGGGTGTGTTGAGTGGATAAGTCACTTGGGCCTATTTTAATCTGTAGGCTCCTCCTCCGTCACGCTTCTCCCCCTGGCACTGTGTAGTTGGAGAACCAGGACTGTTCCTCTTTCCTCTTGTTTGTTTGTGCATACCCCCTGTGACTTATTTCCCGTAATTTTACATCTTGTCACCTCCCCCAATGGGCACCTTTTATCATGGCTTATCCGTCCATGTTTTAAAATCTCTGAATGGGTACATATATATATATGCACATATCTCTGTCTTCAGTAAACGATAGCAGACTTTACACACTTTTTTTTGGTTAATAATAAATCCTGGAGACCACGCCACAGTCATATATAGAGATGTCCCCCTTTATTTTTATAGTTGATAGGCCATCTTTTTTTTTTTTTTTAATCTTCACCCAAGGATATGTTTTCTTATTGATATTTAGAGAGAATGGAAGGGAGAGAGAGAAAAACATCAATGTGAGAAGCATTGATTGGTTGCCCCTCGTACACACCCCAACTGGGGTTCGAACCCACAGCCTTCCGATGCACGGGATGGTGCTCCAACCAGCTGAGCCACCTGGCCCGGGCAGGATGCACCGTGTCCTGACCGCATCGTAGTTTATTCCACCGGCACCGTCCTGACCACCTGGGTGGGGTCTGATGTTTTGCCGTCACAAGTAGTTCTCGAGCGAACAGCTTTCTGGGTACCTGGTGCTGTGTGTTTGCCGGTGTTCCGTTGGGAGGGGTACCAGGCGTGTGTTTGCTGGTGTCTCATTGGGATGGGTACCTGGTGTTGTGTTTTTTGCTGGTGTTGTCTTGTTGGGATGGGTTCCTAGCAGTGGGATTGCTCAGCGAAAGGCCAGATCCTTATGCATTTTGCTAACTGTGCAGTCATTTTAAAAACCAGACATCTCGAGGGAAAAACAAATTCTTTCAATACTCAAACCCTTTGTGTAGTGTCCGTCGTTGATACTGACTTAGAATAGTAGGTTTTACCGGAACATCTTAACTGGTATCCCTGCAGTGACAGAGAGGGGGCTTTTAGAAATCCGTAGCTGTTTCTGAGCGGAACCAGCAGTTGATTAGCTCATGCGGTAAAAGCACGAAGCAGTCACCTGCCCCATGGGTGTGTGGAGCGGCCCCGAAGTTAACCAGCTGTGACCTGTAGGTTTCCAACAGGCCTGTGCTTCTCTGTCTATTGCAGACTTGGTGGTGGCAGTCAATGGGGTCTGGGTCCTCGCCGAGACCTTCATGCTGAGAGGTGAGCCCGCTGGGGGCCTGGCCCGCCCGTGCGCACGCCTGGCCTGCCTCTTGAGCTGCGGCCTCTCTGTCCTGCAGGGGGGAACTTCTTCTCCAAGCACGTGCCCTGGAGTTCCCTCGTCTTTCTCACTAGTAAGTCTCTTGTTTGGACTTGGCTTTGCCACCGGCTTGTCTTAAACACTGGTGGGAGGACGTGCATTGGTTTAGGACCTCATGGCTCTGAAACGGGGAAGCTTCAGGAAGCAGAAACTGGGTCTGATTCCATCCCACCCGTTTCAGACTCTTCCCTGGCTCCTCTGTCCTCCATCTCATCTCCATCCCGGCGTGCTCATATCCCCGGCCGAGCGGGGTCCCTCAGCCACCGGGCCCCAACCTACAGCCCTCCTGAGCAGTGCCCTGCTCCCGAGTGCCCGTGCCCTTTCTCACCTCAGGGCCTTTGCAGGGTGTTCCTCCGCCTGACTGACATTCCCCTCCTCCTCCTATAACCCTGACGGCGCTGTGTCATCGCCCACTCACCGTCTCCTCCTGTCTGCACTCTGAGCTCTGTAGGAGTGGGCACTGCACCGTGCTGGTCACTTTTGCATGTCCCACACCCAGCACAATGCCTGGCACCGAAGAGGTGCAGGCAGTACCTGCTGGGCGGACAGAAGGGTGGCTGGGCCATGCCCAGAGAGGGGGAGGGAGTGGAGCACACACTCTCCCGTGGGGCGTGGCTGTCCAGAGGGCGCACAGCGTGAGGGGGAGGCTGGAGACCTCAAGGGTCTCAGAGAGGAAACTGACCAGGCCCGGTGTGGGAGGACACGGCCAACTGCCCGCTCCCGCTCCTGTTCACAGTCTACGGGGTGGAGCTGTTCCTGAAGGTGGCCGGCCTGGGCCCCGTGGAGTACCTGTCCTCCGGCTGGAACCTGTAAGTGACAGCATCTCTGAACCCCGCCTTGTGGGAGCCCCCACCCTCCCCACCCCCACAGGAGGGTGCGCGGCCAGGTCATGGCCTCTCCTGCTGCCTCGCCTGTGGCTCAGACTCCCAGGGCTGGGCTCTGTCTTCCCCTGGGCGACCTAGCCCGACCTCCTGCACACGCCCCCGGGGCCACCACGCCAGCCCCTCCTGCACACGCCCCCGGGGCCACCTAGCCCGACCTCCTGCACACGCCCCCGGGGCCACCTAGCCCGACCTCCTGCACACGCCCCCGGGGCCACCTAGCCGGACCTCCTGTACACGCCCCCGGGGCCACCACGCCAGCCCCTCCTGCACACGCCCCCGGGGCCACCATGCCAGCCCCTCCTGCACACGCCCCCGGAGCCACCTAGCCCGACCTCCTGCACACGCCCCTGGGGCCACCACGCCAGCCCCTCCTGCACACGCCACGGGGTCCTGAGGCTGGTGGGCTCTTTGTGAGGCCTTTTTAAAAATATATATATTTTTATTGATTTCAGAGAGGAAGGGAGAGTGGGAGAGAGAGACAGAAACAAACATCCATGATGGGAGAGAGTCATGGGTCGGCTGCCTCCTGCACGCCCCACACGGGGGATCCAGCCGGCAACCCGGGCATGTGGCCTGACCAGAATCGAATCGTGACCTCCTGGTCCGTAGGTCGACGCTCACCCACTGAGCCACACCAGCTGGGCTCTTCCTGAGGCCTCACCCTCCACACCGTCCCCCACACAGCTAAGCCCTTTTCCATAAAACCATGCCGCCCACAGAAGGCTGGCCCACGCCTCGCCGGGCCCCCCTCCCTGCTCCCTGCGGCCTCACGAGGTCCCATGTGGTCCCTTAAAAAGGCCTCCCTGTGAAATCTGGCCACACTCACGAGGCCGGTGAGTGAAAGAAGTCAGCCCGGGTCCCGTGCAGACCTGTAGGAAGGCCCTCGGCCTCGGTCAGGGCTCGCTGGCCTCCAGGTGGGGCCCCCTTGCCAACCCTGACCCTTCACTCAGTGACCTCGCCAGGGCAGGCAGTCACCAGGATAGCCAGTGTCTGTCCTTAGGCCAGTGCAGGACCCTCCGGTCAGGGGGTGCTGGGTGTTTGTGACCCCCCAGGCGTGTGCTGTGATGGCACCTGGCCACGCCGACCTCAGACACCCAGGGTGGCAGGACGCTGTGTCCCACCTGCCGGCCACGGGCCTCCATGGGGCACACTTGCTTTTGCTGTGGTTGGCACGTGGGCTCCTTGGAAGGGCGAGCTGAGCCGGGGCCGGACGCCAGCCGCGATGGGGAGGCCGGCTGGGCCCAGACCCCTCTCCCTCTCCCCCCGAGGTTCGACTTCTCCGTCACAGCCTTCGCCTTCCTGGGACTGCTGGCGCTGGCCTTCAACATGGAGCCCTTCTACTTCATAGTCGTCCTGCGCCCGCTCCAGCTGCTGAGGTGACGGGCAGGGCTGGGGTGGGGACAGGCGGGCAGGGAGGGCGGGGAGAGCCTGAGAAGACTCACGAGCTGCGGGGGGGGGGGGGGGGGGGTCTGAGCCCCAGGGCACGTCTCCTCTCCATACGTCACCAGGACTGGCCCCTGGCACTGTCGGGGGAGGCAGGGCTTGGGTGGGCGTGGCCTGTGGCGCTGGCTGCTGTGGCCACAGAAACACGGGCTCAACCGTCTTCAGCCAGAAGGCACCGCCGTGAGGTCCAAAGGGGCTTTTGAGGGCCCCTTGCTTGTCGGGAACAGCCTCCTGTCGGGAAAAGCCCTCGCTCGGCCTCGCCCCTCCCCCGGGTCACGGCAGCGCCCCTCCCAGCTGGGGGTGAGCCCTTTGCATCTTCAGGAGCCTGGCTTCCTCTTGACTACCAGCTGCGATCCCACACACGTCCACCCTCCTGCCCTATCCATCTTGGGAGGAGAGGTGGAGGTTGGGGTCCGGGGTGGCATCTCTCTGTAGCAGAACCTGCTGCTATGCCCAGTTGTGGTGGCCAGGCCGATGCCAGCTTCTCTCCCGGCCACCACCGCCCTTTCCTCCCCCGAGCCAGGCCCTGGGCTCCCTGCAGCCCGGGCTCTGCTCCCTTCTCTCTCGTGTGCCTCCCTGGTTTGAGCAGGGCCTCGTCCGCCCTGAGCCTCTGGGCTGCGTTTATAAACTGTGAACAGCCACGCTGCCCCCTCTCACCGAGGAAGACGCTGACCACAGCACGGCTCCGGGTCCCGGCAGGGACAGGCCTGTCCGGCCCCGTGTCCTGAGGGAGGGCCCTGGGCCTGCCTTCCACCTGCTGCTGTGGGGGGGGCTGCGGCCGCGCCCATGTCAGGCCGTGACCCACCTCCTTCCTTGCTCAGGCTGTTCAAACTGAAAAAGCGCTACCGCAATGTGCTGGACACCATGTTTGAGCTGCTGCCCCGGATGGCCAGGTACTGCCCTGCCCGGGCCCAGGGCCAGCCTCCTGCGGCTTGTGCCCCCTGGGGGTGGGCAGCGGGCGGGAGAGGAGGGAAGGAGCCCCTGAAAGGACGGATCGAGGGTCTGCGGGCTCTCCGAGGCGGCTGACCTCTGATAGCACAGGCCTCCCTGGCCCCACTCCCCTCCGCTGACCTGTGAGACGTTAGTGGGGCGGGCAGGGAGCTGTCCCTCACTCACCACCTGTGTCTGTTCACAGGTAAGGGGTCACCTGTGAGTCCGCCTTCACAGGTAAGGGGTGAATCTCCGCTCAGGGGCATCTGTTCAGAGTCCTCCTTCGAGCCGTGTTTTAGCCCAGACCCGAGTCACGAGGCCCCTTCCCTGCAGGCACTTCCCAGGCGGAGTCCCTGGCTGGGGGCAGGCCTCCCCCACCCGCTCCGTGGGTCAGGCGGGCTCTTGGCCGGCCCGCCGTCACTGTCTGCCCCTCCCACAGCCTGGGCCTCACCCTGCTCATCTTCTACTACTCCTTCGCCATCGTGGGCATGGAGTTCTTCTGCGGGATCCTCTACCCCAACTGCTGCAAGTGAGTACCCGCGGGGCCTCGCCTGGCCCAGGGCTCCTGGAATCGATCCCCTGGCGTTGCTTCCAGGGCTCAGGTCAGTCCGTAGCTAAGGGAGGGACCCGGAAGCAGTCATCTCTGCAGTGAGGGCATCTGAGCAGTTTCCCTGTCCCCAGGCCTCCA
The DNA here is from genome assembly GCF_964212035.1 of Myotis nattereri. Lineage (NCBI taxonomy): Eukaryota > Metazoa > Chordata > Mammalia > Chiroptera > Vespertilionidae > Myotis > Myotis nattereri. The sequence goes on along the minus strand of NC_138095.1, from coordinate 9,208,566 downwards.
TCAGCTCGCCCGTGGGGCCGAGGGCTGCAGGCCTCGCGAGAACCAAGTGTGGCCTGATCCCATGGCTTACTTCCACGTCTCTCCAGAGGCGGCCGGTTAGGATAAGACAGATGGACACCCGTGGGAAGGTCTGTGGGGACGGAGTGAGGAGCCTGCCCCCCGTGACCTCTCGCTCCCTCCTCCCAGCCACCAGGATGACAGCAGTGTCCTCTTTAATACTGAGTCCTTCTGGCCTGGAGGCCGAGAGACAGACACTTTCGGAGACTCTGGTGGCTGCTGAGTCAGGCTGAGCTGGGAGCCGGCCGCCGAGAGCGGGTCACAGGCCTTCCCAGGCACAGGGCCACTGCTTAAAAGTGCAGGTTCCAGGGCCGCCCTGCCAGTCGGGTGCAGTGGGTGCCTGGCAAGAGGCTCAGACTTGCAGAAACGTCACATGGATTTTAACTGATGAGCCATCGAGGATTTAAATAAAAGCAGCCAGTCAGCTCTCAGAACAGAGGCAGCCACCTCGGAGAAGCCCCGGCCGGGGCCGGAGCCCTGAGAGGCCCTTTCCCCTCCCTGGTGCGGCCCTCACCTGCCGCGGCAAACCCAGGGGGCCCTCCCAGCAGTGTCTCAGGGCGGCTTGGAGGGAGGGAGGACGCCCAGCCGGCAGCCGAGTAATGCCCAGTGGAGGCGGGTAAGGGGTGGGGGGCTGGAGGCAGCGAGAGCAGAGAGACGGGGGTTGCTGGGCAGGAAACAGGGGCCAGGACAGTGCTCCCTGCTCAGACCTTGGTTTCCTTAAACACTCTGTCCTGTTGGGGGGACCCGCTGTGTTGTGACGGTCCCTCCCGCCGTCTCCCCGGCAGCACCAGCACCGTGGCGGACGCCTACCGCTGGCGCAACCGCACGGTGGGCAACAGGACGGTCGTGGAGGACGGCTACTACTATCTCAACAACTTCGACAACATCCTGAACAGCTTCGGTGAGTGCGGGGAGTCCAGGGGGTCCTCCCTGGCCGTAGCCCCGCACGTCCCAGAGGCCGGGGAGCAGGGCTGTCTGCGGCCTCTCCCTCGCCGGCTGTTGGCCCCACTGTCTCGGGTCCCTTCTGGCCCAGACGGCGTGTGAGAGCCCAGGCTTGGGGTGCGGGCCGGGCCGGGCCGGCTCACGCAGCCGCCAGGTTTACTCCTTTGCCGGTACCTTAGTGTCGGACCGAAGAGCTTCGTGCTTTGCGGGGGAGGGGGAGGGGGTGTTCAGCCTGATGCTAGGGCAGCACCCCCTCACCCGCCACAGTGCCCTTCATGGCTCAGGGGCCACACAGCTCTGCTCCGGGTTCTGTGGAGGGGATGGGGTTGGGGAGGGGGTGGAGAGGAGGAGGGAGATGATGGGGAGGGGGAGTAGAGGATGCGGACGGGCAGGCCTGACACAGCTTCTCGAGGACGGGGAGAGCCTCATGGATCCCCAGATCTGCACCGAGGAAGGTCTGTGTGCTCTTTCCCCACCCCAAGCCCTGGTCCATCCCAGGCTGCAGGCAAAGGGCACCCCCTGCTGGGGACAGGTGAGGTGGCAGCACTGCCTGTGGGCGGCGCTTGGGGAGGCCCAGGCTGGCGATGGGACGCCTCATTTCGGCGCCTGGTGCCGGGACCTGGCTGAAGTGGTGGGTCTAATCGTGCCTGCCCCCTTCCCTTTGGCAGTGACCTTGTTCGAGCTCACAGTTGTCAACAACTGGTACATCATCATGGTAAGGACCTTGGCCAGCTCCTGGGAGCGCCTTCCCCTCACCCAGTGTGGGGTCCCTGCCCTTCCCATGGCCTGCGGGGGGTGGCGTTCTGCGGGAGGCCACCGCGGGGGCCCAGGAGCACTCCTTGGCTGGACATGGCCTTCGTCCCAGCTCCACACCCCCAGCAGCCAGGGGATGCACAGCCTGTCCTCCCACCCACCGGGGAGACTTTCCAGTCTAGGAGCTGTGGCGGGGTTTCCTTCCCTGAACTCTTCCAAGTGCCACCCCGCTCGGGGCAGGCTCAGCCCTGGGGACCATCCAGGCCTGTGGGGCAGAGGCATTTTAGACCCGGGGACCTGTGTCTTCCTTAACCGGGGGGCGGGGGGTCTGTAAAGAGCCTGGCAGTGCCAGGGCCACAGGAAGCCTGAGTGGACAGCCCCCCGGCGCCCGCTCACTGCCTCCTCTGCCTCCAGGAAGGCGTCACCTCTCAGACCTCCCACTGGAGCCGCCTCTACTTCATGACCTTCTACATTGTGACCATGGTAAGTCTGCGCCCGGACGTGCGTCCCCCGTCACCCGGGGCTCCAGCCGCCCTGCCCATTGGGCGGCAGCCCGGGGAGGACGGGGCCGGGACCGTCCGCGCGGCTCTGCTGGGCGGGGGGCCAAAGCAGCGCCCGCCCCACCCTTTCTCTGCCCCCCGCCGGCCAGGTGGTGATGACCATCATCGTGGCCTTCATCCTCGAGGCTTTTGTCTTCCGGATGAACTTCAGCCGCAAGAACCAGGACTCGGAAGGTCTGTGCCAGGGGCGGGAGCCTTGGCTGCCTGCTGCTCGGCCGTCTGTCTGCCGGCAGCTCAGCTTACGTAGGTGGCTCGTCTCTCTAGACCTGTCACTGCCATTGATGTCCAGATACTCACTGACGGACACATGCTCTCGATCTCATTTTTCAAAGAAAAACAATACACATCACAGCGCAAGAAAAGTCCCACACCAGAGACAGGCTTCTGGTGTACACCACCGGCCGGCCCACTGTCCCCGTCTCCTGTCCCCCAGGCTGCTCACTCCTAGCCTCCTCCTCAGCCACACCGCGGTCCTGGCTTTCCGGGCGGGAACCCTGCAGCCTGCAGAGCCGTCGCTCTCCTGCACTGGCAGGTCCCGGCTCCTAATCCCCTTGCGCCTCCAGGTGGCGCAGCTCTCTGCAGACTGACCCCCCATCCTTCCCAGACTCTCCCTCAAAAGGGCCACCTACCTGTTACTGCTTGTTTCCAAGTCTCTATCCTACCAGGCTGTCCGACCCTTTTTAAAGACATGTTGTTTTTAAATAGATTTTTAGTGAGAAAGGAAGGGAGAAGGGGAGAGAGAAACATCAGTGAGAGAGAGACATCGCTCGGCTGCCTCCTGCACACCCGGGCATGTGCCTTCACTGGGAATCGCATCGGAGACCTTGTGGTTCCTGGGTCCAGGCCCAACCACTGAGCCACACCGGCCGGCTGACCCTTCTCTTTCTGCTTGGAGGCTGCCTCCAAAACCCTCTGTCCCCTGTGAGCTGCTGGCCTGACCATCGATCCGCACACCCACAGCAGAGCCACAGTGGGGGGGTGGGGGACAGGAGAGGGACCTTAGGACCCTGGTAGGGACAGCGGGGAGGAGGCCCCTGAGCCCAGGTCCCCCCCCCGCTGCAGTTGACGGTGGCATCACTGTGGAGAAGGAACTGTCCAAGGACGAGCTGCTCGCCGTCCTCAAGCTGTCCCGGGAGGCGCGGGGCGCGGCGGCGGACATCCCCCGGCTGCTCAAGGTCCTCTCCCAGATGGAGAGAAACGAGGTGAGGATAGCGCCCCGTCCCGGCAGGAAACCAGGCTGGGAGGAGGGCGCTGTAGCCGAGTGGAGTCCCACCGTCCAGCCCCTCAAGGTTTGGTGACACTTTTGGGTGGCATTGTAGCAAAAGCCAGAGGAGCGGGCAAGGCCTGTGCTGGGGGAGGGGTGGGTGCCCGGGCCTGGCACGGTGGGGCCTGCAGCCTCTGCTCGTCCACAGCAAGGCACCGTGGTGTTCCTGGGGCGGAGATCCAGGACCAAGAGTGACCTGAGCCTGAAGATGTACCAGGAGGAGATCCGGGTAGGAGCGCCCGCCCCGCCGCCCAGGGGGACGGGGCCTCTCCCGGGCCCAGCCTCACTGCCCATAGGAGTAAGGCCTGCTCTGCCCAGCGGGTCTCTGGGTGTTTTTTTTTACTGTTTGGGTTTTTTCTAATTTAAGAGAGGGGAGAAGCCAATTTTTTTGTGTGTTTTTTTACAAACTCTCCCCATCTTCCCACACTGCCAGCTGAGGCAAACACCTTACCCAGCACCACGTGGCCGGCTCGCTGCGTCCCGGACAGAGCTGTTGGCCACCTCCAGTGGGGGTCTTCCCCCCCCCCCCCGGGGGTCCCGGAGGGTCTCCCTCCCAGCAGCTGCCTTGTTTCCTGGCGTTCTCACAGCGGGAACCCAGTCGTTACTGGTGCTCACGCCCGAAACTGGGAGGCTGCAGGGCACCGGGTGGTGCGGAGGGGACCAGCGGGAGCTCTGGTGCCGGAGCCCTGGGCTGGATTGCTGGCTCTGTGCCGTGGGCAGGTGGGCCCTTTCTCATCTGTGAGAGGTGACGGCACGGAGCCCGCGCTCGGGTCTGCCCTCCACCCCCGGCCTCGGTTTCCCCTCCGTGAGACGAGGGGGCACAGAGCTCGGCCCTCGCGGTGTTTTTTAAGCTCGAAGTTCTGTGGTTCAGGTTTAAACACACGGTGTGTTTTTAATTCCGTAATCACCGGAATACCTCTGTCCCTGAAAATATCACACGATGGCCTGCGGCAGGTGAGCTGTTCAGTTTCCTCAAACTGCTTTCACAGCAGCGCTGCCGGGAGCTGGAAGAGGCCCTGGCAGCCCACTCCTCCATCCTGGGTGGTCCCCCAGCCCCGCAGGCTGGAAGGATGCCGCCCACTCAGCGCCCACCCATCTGCCCTGTGCCCTAGGAGTGGTACGAGGAACACACCCGCAAGCAGGAGCAGCAGCAGTCCGACGGCAGCGGTGCCCCCGCCACCCAGCAGCCCCCAGGCGGCCGCCAGCGCTCGCAGACCATCACCTAAGCCAGCTCACTCCCGAAAGCCATCTCTTCTATGCAATAACACAATAGCATTATTTTACTACGATGTATCGAAATAATGTGTATATACACATATGCACATGTCCATATATATGCACATATTTATAGAGACAACGGAAAAGACAGGCAGACAAGGTGGGGTTTGGTTTGTAACCTCACCCTGTTTTCCTGAACTCCAGAAGCCAGTTTGCTCTGGGGCGCGGCCAGGCAGAAAGCGCTGGAAGGAAGGCCCTTTCCCAGGAACGCGGCTGGAATGGACTCTGCCCTCACAGGGGCCGGCCCTCCCCAGGCCACACTCACACTCACGTCTTCCTGACGCTTTCAGGCTCATGTCCCAGCTGACAGCTTCCCCACTAACTTCCGCTGCGGCCTCGTCACGGGTTTCTGTCTTGCTTTAGGGACAAAACCACTTATGAAGGAGAAAACCCACATCCTCGGGTGTGTATTTCTCTGTGATAATGGAATAGGACGGTCCTTCAGGGACCTGTGCCTACGACCTAATGGAAAGTGGAATCGGTGTGACTGTACCATGTGGTCAGGTCTCAGTGGTCAGGTCTCAGCCAGTGCTGGCCGGCAAGTGCCTGGCGCGTCTCGAGTCCTGGCTCTAAGCCTTCTGTCCCACCCCCCTTCTGGTTAGGTTTCAACTCTGGTTGCTGAAAATCCTAACAGCCTCGGCTGGAATCCAGGCCCAGCACAGAAGGGGGACGGGGGTGGGGAGCAAGGGTGAGGCCGAGGGCTACACCCAGACCCGTCCCGGCAACAGCTTTCTCCACTGAGCCCCTCCGCCTGCTTGTATGGGCCGTCCCGGCAGAAAGATGTGCAGCTTCCTCAGGATTCTGCTCACGCCCTTCACATTGCATTAGCTCTGCTGCTGGGCACCAGGGCCTCCCCGGGAGGCGTGGCTGGTGCTGAAGCAGGTGCGAGTGAACCTGCAGCTCCCCGAGTCCCCCTGGTGCCTGGGGAGCTGAGGTCAGAGTGGATGGGGTGCCTCGGTGCTCGAATCGGAAGCAGGCTGTTGGGGTTGGCAGCCCCAGTGAGGGCACAGCAGGGTCAGAGGAGGGAGCTTGGAGGCAGAGGGGTACAGGGGCGGCCCCTGCTCTCAGCTGCCTCTACAGCCTCCTGTGGCTTAGGAGGGCGGGTGGGCTGAGGTTCCCAGCAGGGCAGGCCTGACCCCGGGTACAGTACCCAGCACCCTCTCCAAGGCCCAGCTGATCCCTGTAACCCACAGTGCGCAGCTCTGCCCCTCCTGGGAGAGGAGTGGGCATTTTCGTTAAAGCACAGCCCTTTGGGGACACCAGGAAGCCACTGGGATTCCCACAGGGGGCAGGAGGCTGGCAGCCTGTCAGGAGCCATCAGGCAGCTGGGCACCGGGCCAGGACCGCTCCACCTCCCGAGAAGAAACTTATTTGCACAACTGGGTGCCTTGTAGCTTTTGTACTGAAACGGGCATTTCGGAAGCAGGAGGGCTCCACCTGAGCCTCGGGCCTCACCCTAACCCCTTCCTCTGCCCACAGGGGCCCTGCGGCCCACGGTGAGGGCTGGCACAGGAGGGCGGGGTCTAGTCTAGACCTGCTTAGTGCAGTCACTGGTCGGCGCCTTGGGCACTGAAGCTGAGGACAGCTGTCCCAGGGTCTCCCTGGCCTGGCCAAGCTGGTGCTCAAACCTGCGCACGGGCACAGGGAGCAGGAGTCCCAGGGCTGTGAGCTCTGCGGGACCCGGGACATCACCAGCCCAGACGCCCTCCCCACGCAGCTGAGAAACGACGCTGCGACTGAGCTGCCTGGGTCAAGCGACCTGTCTGTGACCGTCATGGTCCCTCCTTGCCCCCCACCCCCGCCTTACTCCACACCACGCGACAATCATTTTGTACGGACAGTAGGAACGGCCCTGTAAGGTTTTGTACGTTGGCGATTTGTTACCTAGAAAACCCACAGTGTCTCCGGCTTCTGGCATATTAATAAAGCGCCTCTGCTTTGTAAGTGTGGCTGCCGCCTCCTGACATTGACATTCTGCGATCATGGGGGATGCAGGGAGGTCCCCTTCCCGGCCCCAGCTCAGCCCCAGCCCCACCCCCACATGTGCCCCAAAGCCCATACATCAGGCCCAAGAACCTTCAACCTTCAAACTTGAAATATTTAATAACTTTTCTTGGGAAGAAAAGACAGCTGAATCCCTTTCCTGCCGGCATAAGGCAATGGGGCAAATGCTTCAGGTGCTAATTGAAGCAGGTCACTGATGGCAGAAGATGCTGGGGGTGGGAGTGGGGGGCGCCTGGTCCTCCCCAGAATGTGGGGGCACTGGAACTGCAGCCCAGGGGTCCCCCTGAGGTAGGCACAAGGCACAAATCCCCTCTGGTTTTGCAGCCGGAAAACCCAACAAGCAGGACACAGGAGTCTGCCTTCAGCCAGTGGGTGGTCCCGGAGGTGGAGCCTAGAGCTGGACCGTCCCCTGTGGCCGCTGTGGGCTGACATGGGCTGACAGTTTGGAGCCCCGGCATCTCGCGGGCCCCACCGTCCCGAGTCCCTACGCCTGGGTTTGGCAGCATGTGAGCCCTGAGACGATGCAGGTGGGCGGCAGGGACACCTACGGGGTGAGGGCACCTACGGGTGGGGCTGGGCCTCTTAGTCGCCTCCAGCCCTGAACACTTCGCGATCCTTCCAACACCAGCCTGAACGGCACCCCATCACCCCCTACACCCCACCTTCGAGAGGCTCGCGATAACAAGGAAGGCTCCTTCCTTCCGCCTGGGACTGCCCGCCCCCTCAGGTCCAGTCTCCACAGCCCCAGAAAGGAGGCTTGGCTTCCTCCCTGCACACGGCAGTGCCTGGGAACCTCTAGCAAAGCGAGCGACCCCTCGATCCAGCCCACACCGCGCTCCCGCCACGCATGCCCGCGCGGGCTCCACCGAAGGCGCCTGGGTCTCCATCCTCATCCATCTTCCAGCTCACCGCCTGCAGTGACACCTGCCGGCCACCAGGTGGACCCGGCGCACAGCTCCACTCACACACTTTTCAAGTGAATCACCCCAAATTCGGTGAGCAGGGCCACCACGAGGAAGCTCCCGTAGAAGAGGAGCAGGCAGACGCCATAGAGCTTGCTCAGCTGGAAGCACTGCAGCGGGACGGCGACCAGGGAACAGACGAGGCTGAGGCCCAGGGCGCCCGCCAAGACCCACACCAACAGGCCCTCGGGCTCCAGCTGCAGGGAGAGAGGCCGGGTCACGATACAGCCGTCGGTCAATCAAACTGACGCGGAGGGCCCCTTGCTAGGGGCCAGCGAAGGCCCCCCCCTCCCCCCTTCAGTGCTTGAAGCCACCTAGTTGTGTGGGAGGCAGTAAGACAGACGTGAGCAGAGCAAGGACGATGGGCCGGGTACAGAAGGTCACGGGGTGGACAGCCCCAGGTGCCTAGCAACCGACAATCAATTGTAGGGTGGGACCTGCCCCAGGGGGACGTTCCTCCCCTACCAACGCTGGTCACTGGGTTCAGACCAGGGCCACGGACCTTTCCTCCCTAGAGAACATCTGGGCCTCAGTTGTACGTCAGCTCCAGGCCCAGATAAGCACCAAAACCAGCCTCGGCTGGGGCTGGCGTCAGGGCCAGGTGCCTGGAATGATGACCCTCTGCCTGGTGCACGCCAAGCAATCAGCGAGACCGCGACCCTGAAAGGACACACCTGGAAAGCTGCTGAATATTCTAGCATCTCCCCTAAAACTGCCCCCCTTAAACCCTTAGGGGGGCCCTACCCGGTTTGCTCAGCGGTTAGAGCGTTGACCTGCAGACTGAAGGGTCCCAGGTTCCATTTCCGTCAAGGGCACGTACCTTGGTTGCAGGCTTGATCCCGGCCCCGGGTTGGGGGGCGTGTGGGAGGCAACCAGTCGATGTGTCTCTCTCACATCATTTCTGTGTCTCCCCCTCCCATTCTCTCTAGAAAATCAATTGAAAAAAATGTCCTCGGGTGAGGATTAACAAAAAAACAAAGAAAAAAAAACCCTCTTAGGACGGAGGAGGACCCTGTGAGCTCTCCCGCTCCCTCTGGGAAGCACGCTGCGCCTTCCCCTTTCCCCGCCCCTTCCTCTTCCTCTTCCTCTTCCTCCTTCCCCCACCTCCCACCCCCCAGGTGCGTTACCATTAACCTCCTCACTCCCAAGCTCCAAGGGCCCTTCCGTTACCTCTTAACTTGCTTCCTAAACTACTTCCTTTTTTAAAAAAATATATTTTATTGATTTTTTACAGAGAGGACGGGAGAGGGATAGAGAGTTAGAAACATCAATGAGCGAGAAGCATCGATCAGCTGCCTCCTGCACGCCCCCTACTGGGGATGTGCCCGCAACCAAGGTACATGCCCTTGACTGGAATCGAACCTGGGACCCTTGAGTCCGCAGGCCGACGCTCTATCCACTGAGCCAAACCGGTTAGGGCAACCTACTTCCTTTTGAAAAAAAATATTTTTATTGATTTCAGAGAGAAATGGAGAGGGGGAGAGAGAGAGAAACATCAATGATGAGAGAATCATTGATCGGCTGCCTCCTGCACGCCCCCTACTAGGGATTAAGCCTGCAACCCGGGCAGGTGTCCTGACCAGGAATCGAGCCGTGACCTCCTGGTTCACGGAACAACGCTCAACCACTGAGCCACGCCGGCCGGGCCTAAGCCCGTTTATCTAGGAATTACTTCTATCTCCGTGATTTACCAAAGAAACGTTCTCTTACAGTCTGGGTCTTGGCTCTGAATCCTTTCCCAGCCAGAACCCAAGGACCGAGGCTGCTGAACCCAGGTTTGCTGTGACCCCATCGGTCCGACACCTGGTGCCCTCATGCCGCCTAAACAGCCTGTGCTCATTTGTTAGGGCAGCCGTAGGGCTCGGGTACAATATGTTCGATATACATCACGTGACACTGTTGAAAAATTCTCAAGCAGCACAGAAAAGGAAATGAAACTGTCCCCACCCACTTCTCCTCCTTCTGGACTTAGCCTGTGTCTAACATAGGCCGAGGATTTAACACTCACAGCCTTTCATCTTCACAACCACCCCTAGGGGGCGCGTCAAAGAGACTGAGTCATCAGTAAGTGACAGAGCCCTGGGGAAGTCCCAGCTCTTAACCAATACCCTGTCCTGCCTCCCCACACAGGGACATGTATGCATGTGCACACAGGTGGGTGCACACGGGTGTCGGTGCACAAACACACAGACCTGTGCGTCAAATCTGAGAACTGGGCTCATACGACAGTGAGCGTTTATGAGCAACCAGTATTTTGTTTCTTTCCCCAATTTTATTATTTTTTAATCCTCACCTGAGGATGTTTCTTCCATTGATTTCTAGAGATAGTGGAAGGAAGAGAGGAGAGAAATGGAAGGGAGGACGGAGAGAGAGAGAGAGAGAGAGAGAGAGAGAGAGAGAGAGAGAGAGAGACATCAACTGGTTGCCTCCCACACAGCCCCCACCCAAGGCTGGGGAACCTGCAACCGAGGTACGTGCCCTTAACCAGGAATCGAACCCGAGAGAGACCCTTTGGTCCACTGAACCAAACCGGCCAGGGCTCACTCCACGGACACCCTTCCTAGACGGCCTTCCCAGGAGCCTGCCTGGCGTCGTAATGAACAGCAGGGGCGTTTTCTACACACAAAGCCAGTGGAATGCACACACACACTCTGGTGGATGAAAGGGGCCACAGGCGGACCTGACAAGCTCAGGGGAGGCCTGCCTGGCGGTCTTGCAAACTCAGAGACCTAAATAACCACAAAGGATGGTCTGAAATTAAACTAAAAGCAGTGATGGTGGGCAGTTACGTCCTAGGCCGGTATCTTCACTGACAAGATCAACCTTTACCTTAACTGAGCCTCTCTGTCTTTTTGCATCTATGATAACACACCCTTGAAACGGCTGGGTAACTTGTAACTTCCCTTTTTCTGGAGCCCCTGGGGCACAACCAAATGTGCTGGGCGCCCGGACAGATACCACAGATTCCTTCATCATCATGTTAATTGATCCTGCACCCACCTAAGTATGTGTCCATCATTTTACTTCTTATCCAATCCCAGGGGTTTCCTCGCTTTGCATTATCCCTCCTCCTTAATCTATCACCAATGAATTTCATGTAACCCACCTACATCCCTTTCCTTTGATTGCAATGTATAAATACAGATGTAACCCGCCGTTCTCCGGAGCACTATCTCAATTCATTGAGGTTCTGCTTCCCGGCATATGTCGGCAGTTTGGCTCAAATAAACTCACAAAAATTCTTTACAGGTTTCAATGGTTTTTTACGTTAACACTCTCATCAGGGGGCCACCCTAAGGCCCCATTATCTGCACCTGCCTGAGAATCGATAAGGAAAGGAATCTTGAAACCCAGGAAGAGTACCAGCAAAATTTGCAGTGTGTTTACCTTTGAGAAAGGCCAACTTTTCAAGCAGGGTAAGTAGCCATTTGCTTCTGGGTGTGGCCTCCGGAAAGGCTGGCCCTCCTGCCGGCTCACTGCAGGTCAGCAGCCACAGAGGCTACTGAAGACTCAGAGCCAGGAGGAAGGTGGGGGCCTCTGCTCCCATCAATACCCACCTCAGCCTCCGGACATTCCAAGAGCGTTCACTCGCTGAGCCCTAAAACCATCCCCGGGGTCCCCGCCTCATCTAATCTCCCCCTCGTTTGGTCTCCCAAGTCACAGCCTTCCGCATAGAGATGCTGGGATAGGAATGCAAACTGTCTGCCTTGCTGTTTGCCCTGCTCAACATTTTAATTTTTTCTAAGTGTTTTCATTGATTTTAGAGAGAGAGGAAGAGAGAAGGATAGACAGAGAGAAACATCAATGAGAGAAACATCATCGATCGGCTGCCTCCTGCTCACCACCCCACCCCCACTGGATCTGACCTCCTGGTTCATAGATCCACGCTCGACCACTGAGTCACACCAGCCAGGCCAATATTTTAAAAGAGCGAAAGTTCACCCGGGAACCTCGATTTCCTCTCTAGAAAACCTGACTACCTGGCCCATGAGGCCCACCTGAACGGCCCAGATGTTTCCATCACCTGCTGGGCCCCGGCCAGCAGTATCTGAATTTTCCACCTTGGGACTGAGTCACTTAAGTGTCCTGCCCTCATCAGTCAGCAGGGAGCTTACATTAAAATGCAGCTGCCCAGCCAAAACCGGTTTGGCTCAGTGGATAGAGCGTCGGCCTGCGGACTGAAGGGTCCCAGGTTCGATTCCGGTCAAGGGCATGTACCTGGGTTGCGGGCACATTCCCAGTAGGGGGTGTGCAGGAGGCAGCTGATCGATGTTTCTCTCTCATCGATGTTTCTAACTCTCTATCTCTCTCCCTTCCTCTCTGTAAAAAATCAATAAAATATATTAAAAAAAAAAAATGCAGCCGCCCAGCCCTAACTGGTTTGGCTCAGTGGATAGAGCGTCAGCCTGCAGACTGAAAGGTCCCAGGTTCGATTCCGGTCAAGGGCATGTACCTTGGTTGCGGGCACATCCCCATTGGGGGGCGTGCAGGAGGCAGCTGATGGATGTTTCTCGCTCATCTATGTTTCTAACGCTCTATCTCTCTCCCTTCCTCTCTGTAAAAAATCAATAAAATATATATTTTTAAAAATAGAAATAAAACGCAGCCACCCAGCCGGGCCCCTGGAATGCCTGGGTCAGGAGGTCTCTTGCAGCCCCTCAGGGAATTCTCGGATCCTCTTGAAGTGAGACCTTTGACCCTCAATGTGTTTCAGAACCTTCTCCACATCTGCTGGAGCCCCGTTCTAGGGCTGTCTCCAACCGATGGCACCTTCGCTCTCCTCACGGCCCGCCCCATGTGGACAGCGTTGGGATGAGGTGTTCAGCCCGGCCCTGACCTCATGAGTGCTTATCCAGGAAGTGGGGGAGGGGTGTGGTGTGGTGATACCACCCTATTTCACAGGTGAGGAAACTGAAGCTCAGAGATGTCCTAACTCATCCAAAGTCATATAGCAGGAGGCTTAACTGATGGGACCGACACCTGAATCCAGGGGCCTCCTGCCCCTTCCCCCCGAACTACAGCTTATCACTCTGAATTGGAAGGAATACATTTTTCCAACCCTACATGCAAAACATTTTAAAGATATTCTACAGATCAGACTTGTCCCGAATTTAGACAAGTCCTCTCCCAGGAAGTGCGAAGTGCTCAGGTGTGAGTCACCTGCTATCCAGAGGACGGGGCGGGGGGGGGGGGGGGGGGGGCGGGGAGGGGGGGGAGGAGGAGAAGGAGGAGGGGGAGGAGGAGGAGGAGGAGGAGGAGAAGAAGGAGGGGACATGGTAAGGAGGTCTGTTGCAGAAGGGTCTGGCCACTGGCCACTCACCTTCACCTCGGCGTGGCCCCTGGAGATCTGCAGCAGGCAGCCCAGGCCCACTCCCACCAGCACATCTGCAGCCTGGCTCAGGAAACTTGCTGGAACCACCCCATAACCCTGACCACACAGCCATTGGCTTTCCCTATGATCTACACCCCCCACCAGCTCCCAAACCCTGCCCGAGACCTCAGCCAGGTCTAGGAGGGCGAGCGTCCAGTGGGCATTTGCACTCAATCCCTGAGGCTCGAATGAGTGACAGACATGCTCAGTGCCTGGTGGGCACTCAGGACATGGGAACCTGAGGCTCGGCCAGGTAAAGTGACCGCCTGTGGTCCACTGGGGGACTGGGACGGAGCACGGGTCAAGGCCACCTCTAGGGACTGCTCAGGGGACACTGCTCAGGCCGGGCCCCTCCTTCCCACCCCAACCTGAGAGGTCAGAGCCGGCTCAGTGGGAACGAAAGGGCCCTGGAGTTACAGCCCCGAGGGTGGGCCTGCGCTGAGAACCGGGCACCGTGAAGGATACTGAAAATGATGCCGCCGAAGCAGGCGGAGAACGCCATCCGGGGGTAGCCCTGGCGGGCCAGCGTGAAATCGGAGAAGACATCTGCGCGGGAACGAGAGAAGGCTGGCGTGGTGAGTGGCTGCCCCGGCCTCCCGGTCACTCACTCCTTCCTTCTTACCCACAGTCCTTCGGCCAACAAACGCAGATAAATGCCCCCTGGGCCTGGCACTAGCTGGCTAGCTATGAGAGGCCACAGCGACCCCTAAGACACAATTCCCTTCCTTCACCCCCCTCTTCTCAGCAGAGGCAACTTTGTGGGTGTGACATGCAACCACTGATTTTCACCTGAGTCCATCTGCTGCTAGCATATTTGGTATCTCCATGCAAATTAGGTATCTCCATGCAAATTAGGTGTCTCCATGCAAATTAGGTGTCTCCATGCAAATTAGGTGTCTCCATGCAAATTAGGTATCTCCATGCAAATTAGGAAAAGGTGAGTGAGAGGAGATTTTAGCCCCCAACACCTTCTTTGGTCACAACCTGGCCAGCCCGACATGGCAGCTGCAGCTAGAGAATTGTGTGTGTATGTATGTGCGAATACCTACACATGTCACACATGCATGCACACACCCTGCCTGACTCTGAGGAGCCACGAGCGTCCATGCAGAGGGGAGCCGCACTGGGCTTCCACAGAACCTCCTGGCTCAGGGCATCCCGATGCCCAGTGATGGTCACTCCAAAAGGCCAGTGGGGCCCTGGCCACTATGGTTCAGTTGGCTGAGCGTCACAGCATATACCAAGAGGTCGCTGGTTCAATTCCCAGTCAGGGCACATGCCCAGGTTGTGGGCTCCATCCCCAGTCAGGGGTGTGCAGGAGGCACCAATCGATGGTTCTCTCTCATTGATGTTTCTCTCTCTCTCCCCCTCTCTCTTTCTCTCTCCCTTCCTCTCTCTCTCTAATCAATAAAAACATATTTAAAAAGAAATAAAAAAAAACGTCAGCGGGCGCTCAGCCCATGCTGAGGGAAGTGCCACTCTGGCTGGGGGAGCGAAGGGCAGAGGGATGTGGCTGTGCTCACCCCGCCCCAGCCCCCGCCCCCCGAGTCCCCAGTCACCTCCGACGCTGTTCCCCCAGGCCAGCAGCGTGAGGCCCAGGACGGTGTTGCTCAGCCGGAAGACCACGCCCAGGGACTGCAAGATGTTCACCACCTCCGTGGCGGCCGCGTTGATCCACAGGGCGCTGGTCAGGAAGCCCAGGAAGGCAAAGATCTGGGGAGGGGACAGCGTGCGGGTGGGACCAAGGCCAGCCCCCACAGACACAGCCTCAGTTCCTCATCTGTGAAACGGGGCAATAACAGTGCCGACTTCTCGAGGTTGTCATGAGCCCATAATGAGTTAATAGATGCAAGGAAACCAGAGCCAAGCACACAGTAAGTGCTCGATACAATGGTAGCTGAATATTGCTATTTCGTGAAGAGGTTCCCATAGCTTTCATCAGATTTCTGGTCTACGGGCCAAATGCCACGGATCATCACAAAAAGAAGCTCCCTGCCCTGGCCGGCGTGGCTCCGGGTATAGAGTGCTAACCCGTGGACTGAAGGGTCCCGGGTTCAATTCCAGTCAGGGACACATGCTGGGTTGCGGGCTCAACCCTTAGTGGGGGCATGCAAGAGGCAGCCAATCAATGCTTCTCTCTCATCACTGATGTTTCTCTCTCCCTTTCCCTTTCTCTCTGAAATCAATATATACAATATATATATATATATATATATATATATATATATATATATATATACACTCTGTTAGCAGTCCCTCCCCAAGCCCCCAACCTTCACCCCAGCCCCTCCCCTCTACTTCCTGTCTCTGTGGATCAGACATGTCATATAAGTAGCCTCACTGACTTCTACAATATGTGGTCCTGTGTGACCACGTGTTCTTAGCACCATGTTTTCAAGGTCCATCCCTGCCAAAGCATGTGTCAGACTTCAAGGACTAGTAAGAAACACTGGCTGAAAACCATTTCTCTACATGAGCAATGAGCTGGGAGTTCGAGCCCTCTGGGTTGGTACATCCCCTCCAAGTTTCTCAAAATAAAAACCACAATTTTTTTTCATCAATAAAAAATTGAAGTGTCGCCGGGCGGGCGTGGCTCAACCTATGAACCAGGAGGTCACAGTTCGATTCCCCGTCAGGGCACAGGCCCAGTTGCAGGCTCGATCCCCAGTAGGGGGCGTTTGCATGCAGAAGGCAGCCTACCATTTAACCCAGCAATTCCGCTCCTAAAAACACACCCAGGAGAAATGAACGCCTATGTCCACACAAACACTGTTATACAGATGTTCACGGCAGCACAATTCATAACATCCCCAAAGTGCAAACAACCCAAATGCCCGTCACCAGATGGATGGACACACAAAAATGTGCTCTGGCCGCATCATAGAATATTATTCAGCCACAAAAAAGACCTATTTACTGATGCACGTTACAATGTAGGTCACCTTTGAAAACATTTTGCTAATAAGGGAAAGAAGCCAGCCACAAAAGACCACAGATTGCAGGGTTCCGTTTATCTAAAATGTCCAGAATAGACAAATCTATAGAGACAGAAGGCAGCCGGGCAGTAGACAGGGGATGGAGGAAGAGGGGCGACAGGGTGGGACTGCTGGATATGGGTTTGCTTTTTGGGGTGATGAAAATGCCCTACAGTTGATAGAGGTGATGGCTGTACAACTCTATGAATATACGGCTGACCCGTGAACAATGCAGGGGCTGGGGGTGCTGACCCCGTGCAGTCGGAAAGTCACGTCTAACTACAGCTGGCCCCTCTGCACCCACGGATTCCCAACTGTGGATCGAGAACACAGTGACCCTTGAACAACACGGATTTGGACGGTGTGGGTCTGCTTATAAGTTCAAGGGTCAACTGTACTAAAAACCACTGAACTGTACATTTCAAATAGGTGAGTTCTATGGTATGAAAATTACATCTCAATAAAATGAAGCTGTTACAAATAAAAAGAGAGAGAGAGAGCAAGTGGACCTTGAACAGGTACAATAGCCCTCAACCGTGGCTTTAAAGACCTGTCATGGCAGAAAGTGGTTCCTGGCCCAACGACCCCAGAGGCGCAGGCAGGACACCTGCTGGGAAGACCTCACGTCCCCCTCCCGGCCCGGAGACCCCCGATTCTTACCCAGTGAAGCCTGGGGGGCTCGCTGTTGGTCGTGGCAAAAAAGGTGACTGCAGCCCAGGCCGTGCCCGCGATCACCACCACGCCCCAGACGGGAAAGAGGCCGCCTATCTCATAGACGCCGTCTGCGGAGGGGTGAGGAAGGGAGCCGGTGCTCGCCACAGCTCCGGCGTGACACCTCCTCCTGGAGGCCCCCCCAGAATGACGGAGGAAGTTGGGGTGAGACCATGACTAGGGAGGCTGGGGTCCCTTACACCAGCACAGAGTAAGTGCCTGCTGGATGTCCAGGGTTCTGCTGCCGGGTGTGGTTGACAAGACAACGCAGGGATGTGGGTGGGGAGGAGGGGTGTGGGCTGGCCTGGGCGGCGGGGTGGGGGGGGCGGGTACTCACAGGCCCCCGACTGCAGCGTCAGGACCAAGACCAGGGGGCTGATCACCAGGTGCAGGCAGTTGAGGGGCCGCTTCCAGTTTCTGTCTTCCTTGTCGGGGTCCACGAGGGGGACGGTGAGCAGCAGCAGGAACTCCACGGGCAGCTGTCAAGTCCGAGAAAGCGGGGAGGTGTCACCAGGGAGACCCGTGTCTGGGCTGGCTGCACCCGGAGCGCGGTTTCTCAAGGTTTTTTTTTAAGTTTATTTTATTTTTTTAAAAAAATATTTTTATTGATTTCAGAGAGGAAGGGAAAGGGGGAGAGAGAGATAGAAACATCAGTGAGACTCATTGATCGGCTGCCTCCTGTACGCCCCACACTGGGGATCGAGCCTGCAACCCGGGCCTGTGCCGACTGGGAATCGAACCGTGACCTCCTGGGTCATAGGTCAACGCTCAACCACTGAGCCACACCGGCCAGGCTCGGTTTCTCAAGGACGCGGCTGCTATCGCCTGGATTAGGCTCCTGCTGCATCACATCGCCCCACACGGCTGCCCTGGGACCACGCAGACCTATTCCCTCCGGCTCTGGGGGACAGAATTCTAAAACCAAGGCTCCTTCTGGCAGCAGGAGGCGAGTTCCCTCGTCTGTTCCAGCTCCCAGGGCGCTGCCTGCGCTCCTTGGCCTGTCTCTCTGAACTGTGCTCCTGGGGTCCCGTCTCCTGAGCTGACCCTCTGCCCCCCTCTTTCCCTGTGAAGACCCCTGTGGTGACACTGGGTCCCTGTAGATAATTCAGATAATCTTGCCATCTCAGGGCCCCGCATCACATCTGCCACACAAGGTAACAATTCCACAGGTTCTGGGACCAGCACAGGGACATCTTGGGGGGGGGTGCCATTATTCAGCCAACCACAGCGCCTCCTCCACTAGTCCTGACAGCCACACCTTCCAGAGGAACACACTGGGGCTCAGAGAGGCCGAGGAACCTCTCTAAAGCCACACAGAGGGTTTATGCAGCTGGATACAGGCCCCACACCTCGTGTTTTCAGCCCGATTCGTAGGAACACTGGCCGAGCGTTCACTCCGTGCTAGGCACCAGACTCAGCCCTGCACACACATTAGTCTATTGAGCTGCCACAGTCACTGTGGGAGGCTGGATTCTGTTCCAATCTTCCATCCCTTCCGGCAACGGAAACAAACACCCACAAGCTTGGTCAAGTGACTAGAGTGTGGCAGGAGGTCGTCCCCTGTCCCATTTCCGTTGACCGTGGCCACGGCACTTGCTGCGACCGAAGGGCTGTTGGTGAATGGGAGGTAAGCAGAGGCTGCAAATGTGCTTGTGAACTTTGCCTCGGTCTCTTCCGCCAAGAAAACAGCACAATCCCAAGAACCCACTGGCCCCAGAAGGAGCTGTGGGGCAGACTGACCGCGGACCACAGCCTGGAAGGAGAGTCACCCCTAGATGACCCAAAAGGTTGCCACTGTAAGTCCATGAGGTTCTGGGGTCATTTGTTACGCAGCTTTGTTGCCACAGTAACTTCCTGATACAACCACTGCAGAAGAAAGGCATCATCATTACCCCCAGTTGACAGTGGAGGAAAGTGAGGCTCAGAGAGGTGGTGTGACTTGCTCAAGGTCATGATGCAGCCAGAGCCACCGTGGGGTGCAAATATAGTTCCTTATGTGCCCGCCGGGACTGAGGGACCCTAAAATGGGCACACGGTGGAGGTTCCAGGTTCCTCCAGGAGGAGAGAAGGGCTGTGAGTGTGCCCACTGACTTCTTGTCCGGGGGAGGGAAGGCATTTGGACTCCAGCCTGCGTAGCCCTGCTCACATCCAGCCCTCAGGGGTCATGCAGCCCAGGGAAGTGACAGGTGATTAGAAAACTCTATCTTGTTCTCACTGGAACCCACCTTGACCCAGTCTCCCACCCAGACCGAGGTCCCCGCCCTCACCCAGGCAGGAGGGGTCCCCTCCTCTTCTCTCCCTGTCCCTGGGCAGACGCTCTCCTCCGTGGGGGACTGAGCCCCAGGTCAGGCCATCAGCCAAGCTCAATGACTCAATTTCCCCACCAAGTCCCAGGTTATCTAATTCCAGGAGGGTCTCAGCAGTCCTCGCTGAGTTAGAGAAGGTTGAGTGGCCACCGTCACGAAGCCAGGGGCCCAGTTCCAGGGCCCTCTCCTACCTTGAGCACCTTGAGGACCCTCCAGTACGCCGGCTTGTTCCTCCACTTCCTGCAGTCCAGGGGGTTGAGGGCCTGGACCAGGATCTGAGCCGTGGTCTCCTGGTAGAAAAGCAGCGGCTGGTACTCTTCCCCTGGGGACAAGGCAGGGAGGGGCAGGTGTCGGGCTGGCTCAGCCTCCAGCAAAGCCTCTCCGCTCCCACCAGTGCTCCCCACCCTCGGAAGGAGGAAGCAGAAGGGCCTGGTGGCAGGGAGGTGAACTGGCCCACAGCTCAGCCGGGTGCGGTGGGAGGGGAGGCTGGTTTGCAGCCTTGTTCCTGGAGCCTGGAACCTCTCCACCACCCCCCCCCCACCCAGCCCTGGTGCCCCCACCCCAGCTGAGCCCAGGGCCCTGGACTCACGGTAGTCATAGCTGGTGGTGGTAGAAGACACCCGATCCTCCTCCTCGGAATCCGAGAGCATCTCTGGAGGAGAGAGGGGCGTGTCACACCAGCCAGAGCCCAGACCCTCCCCATCCCTGCCCAGAGCAGGCCCCCCGGGCAGCTGGGAGGGTGCAGGGGCCAGACCCTCTGGAGTTGGGATTGCTCAGCCATCGCCACGCGCTCAGGAATCCTTACAGAGCCAGGAAGGCTAACGGGCAGAGCCGAACGCGAGGATGGAGCTAGTAGACGCGGACAAGGCCAGGGAGGGGAGACCTCCCCAGCGCAGGCAGGAGCACGAGGTGGGTCTTCGAGTAGAAAAAGCACGAAGAGGAGATGGGCAATGGCCAAGGCCTCGGAGAGGTCAGGCAGCAGCGAAGGGCGCGGGGGGAGGGGGGAGGGGGGGGACAGCCTCCACGGGGCCTCTCGTGGGGGACAACACAGACCCTCACCTGGAGTAGCTGGCATGGAGGAGACCAGGGACCGCCTCCGCTGCCACCGGTAGATCCAGGTGCAGAGAACCACCGTGACCACGTAGAAAACATACAAGCCCAGGTAACCTGCAGCCAGGGGTGTGTGTCACCAAGGGGCGTCCTGGCTGCAGGGCCCCGGGAACAGGGCTGCCCGTCCCACTGCTGGAGCCTGTTGGTGGTGGCTGTGTGTGTGCACCCTGCCCAGTGTCAGTAAGTGGGGCTCCCGCCCCCCGCCCCCACCTTCCTTGACCCACCATCCCTTCCTGCCGCCCTGCACCCTAACAATCCAACAGTCAAGGAAGGCCCTGAGGCTTGGCAGACAGTGGCCTCCCACTCAGGTGCTCCAGCCGGTGTCCTGCTCTGGGCCCTGGAGGCGGGGCCGGCAGCCGGCACCTCTGAGCTCTGCTGCCCAGGTGACAGCCACCAGAGGCCTGGCAGCAAGTGAAAAGGCGGCGGGAGAGTGTGGGCATCCCCCCTCCCCCGCGTGGTGCCCGGCTCTGGCAGGCCTGTGACCCGCCAGGACTGCTGCTCATGGGGGTGGGGGAGGTGCCAGCCACCCGCTCCCTGCTCCTTCGGGCGAGGGGGGAACGGCTCCCATGGGGCGGGTCCCTGGGTGCCTGTGCATCCCCAAGCCCCTGGCTGCTTTCCTTAACCGCCTGCAACTGTCCCTCATCCCGGCCACCTGAGCCACGGGACGGACTGTGTGCGCTGCTGGTACCCTGATCGCCACGGCCGGCATCCTGGCTCCACTGCTTGTTAACATTTGAAATTGTGCAAAGTCTGAACACAGCCCCTGGCTCCGCCTGGCCCCTGTGGTTACCCGGACCACACGTGCCTTTTCTGACTCAAACCCTACCTGAGCGGGGCTCCCATCGCTGGGCACCAGAGGAGCCCTGTGCCCTGCTGGCCACCCCGTCCCGTCCCCCTGTGCCTCCCGCCTCTCAGCCCTGGGATGACCGCGCCTGGCCCTGTGTGCTCACCCAGGGCCCAGGCCAGCGTGACCCGGCCGCGGTAGAGGGCGGTGAAGGTCAGGAACACGGCCGCCATGTAGAACACGATGTCTCTGAGGAAGGGCCTGGAGGCGGCCGTGAAGGGGCGCAGGATGGCGATGCCGCCCGCCACCACGGTGGTCACCAGCACGCCCGCGCCTGGAGGAGAGGCCAAGCGCTCAGCCCCCCCCACCCTGCGCCTCCCCCTCCTGCCCCACCACCGCCCGCAGCCAGGGACCGCTCCTACCGAACAGGGCCCCGAAGGCCAGGCCGGCCGTGTGTGGGTCCGAGAAGGCCACCAGGGCGCTGAAGATATCGGGCGCACCATTGCCAAACGCCAGGAAGGTGACGCCATGGGGGAGCGTGTCAAGGGGGGTCAGTGCAGAGGCCCCAGCCTGCCAGGCCTCTCCTGGGGCTGCCACCCGTGTCCCCGCCCTCCCGCCCTCCGCCCTCCCGCCAGGGCGCAGGACCCAAAGGATACTGCCACATTGTGGGACAGCTTGAGCGTCGTAGAAATCGCTGACAAGTTCGGGCAGAAACTGCGGAGAAACAGCAAATGGTGAGGACACCATAGTGAGGGACCCCCTGTGCCCACCCTTCCCCCAAACCTGGGGTTGCCCCAAGGTCAGCCTCCCAAGACCCCTGAGCCCAAGGCCAACTCACAACTTCTCCGCAGTGACCCCCAGAATCAGAAAGAGGTAGAGCAGCCAGAAAGCCTGGGTGGGGCCAGAGAGGGAAAGGTTAAGTCCAGCCTGGGCCACCGGCCCCGCCCACCGGCCCCGCCCACCAGCTCCCCAGCAGCTCCCCAGCAGGGCCTCACATAGAGGGTGATGGCCAGAGGGAGGAGGCTGGGGGGGAAGTGGCAGAAGATGCCTTCCAGGTAGTCCAGGTAGCCCCCCTCGCTGCGGCAGTCAGGGTTGGTCCGGATGAAGTCACAGCGGTCGGAAGCGTTCAGGCCACACACATCACGACACTGCAGGAAGGGGGGGGGTGGGACTCAGAGGTCCACACGCCAAGGGTGGCCAGACCGGGCCCACCTACACAGCTAGGATGACCCCCTGCAGCCTGCTCTCTCCTGCACACTGTAATCTTCTAAAAATAAACTTGTGATGGAAATTAACACAAGCAATTCATGAATACATGTTTGTTTCAAACAAGAACAATAAACAATAAAGAAAGATTTCTAGATTTCCCCTCCTTATCCCTGCCGAACATAATCCCACCTCTCTCCAGAGATCCTGCCATGATCAGTGGGAAGCGCACCCTTACAGTCATTTCTCAGTTCGATGACAGTTGGACATGCACCCTATTTTACAGTTTGGTTTGTTTTACAGAAACGGATCCATCCCAGGCGTCTCCCTACGGAGCACTCCTGTGCCCTTCTCACACTCCACAGGTGTATTTCCCTCGCCCTCTCTTTCTCCTAAGCTCCATCGGCCCTTCCTTTGCCTC
Organism: Myotis nattereri; assembly: GCF_964212035.1. NCBI lineage: Eukaryota > Metazoa > Chordata > Mammalia > Chiroptera > Vespertilionidae > Myotis > Myotis nattereri. Next base: position 9,185,862 of record NC_138095.1, on the reverse strand, counting down.
TATAACTTGTTTCTTGAGCCCATTTCTACAGATCACTTCTACTTGTGACTTTCTAAACAAACCTTCTCTGTGCTATAGATGAGGACGCTAAAGAAACAGACGCATCCTAAATCTCTTCTCCCTGTGATTTGCTTTTACCACTTCACGTATTTGCCATATCCTATATAATAAAAGGCTAACATGCAAATTGTCCCCATGGGCAGGAGTTTGACCAACAGGGAGTTAGACGTGCGCTGACCACTAGGGGGTGGCACGGAACATGGTGGGCGTCAGCAATGCGGCCCTGGCAGTGGGTGGCAATGGAGGCACTGCCGGCCCCCAATGAGAGTGGGACCATGGCAGGATGGTGGAGCAGGTGAGTGGGCAGCTGCCAGGCCAAGGTGGGTGCAAAGGGAGCGCCCTCAGGGACACTCCGACCCAGGGGCGCAAGGCGGGTGCGAAGGGAGGCCCCGGCTGGCAGCCGGCAGCCAGCAGCCACTAGAGACCTTACCTGTGCACAAATTTGTGCACTGGGCCTCTAGTACTGCCATCCTGATATACAGTGATGAAGAGGGTGATAAAAGTCAAAACACTCTGAGTGCCAGGAGCTTAAATGCATCTCAATTAATCTGCACAACAACCTTGTGAGGAAGGTACTGTTATCATGCCCACAGACAGATGAGGAGAGTAAGGCCGTGTCCTGGTTCCACTCCAAGGTAGTCAGGGCTGGAACCCAGCCATTTGAGGCTCTAGAAACCCTACTCCTATCACAGCCCCTGCCTCACTGCAGTCACTTTTTTTGGTTTTGTTATGTTAATCCTCACCTGAGGATATTTTTCCATTGATTTTTAGAAAGAGTGGAAGGGAGCGGAGAGAGAGAGAGACATTGATTGGTTGCCTGTAGCACATGCCCAGGGCGGGGATCATGTCTGCAACCGAGGTGTGTGCCCGTGACTGGAATAGAGCCCGGGACCCTTCAGTCTGTGGGCTCACGCTCTATCCACTGAGCCAAACTGGCTAGGGGCTCACTGTCGTCTTTTTTTTTTTTTTTTTAAATATATTTTATTGATTTTTTACAGAGAGGAAGGGAGAGAGATAGAGAGTTAGAAACATCGATGAGAGAGAAACACCGATCAGCTGCCTCCTGCACATCTCCCACTGGGGATATGCCCGCAACCCAGGCACATGCCCTTGACTGGAATCGAACCTGGGACCTTTCAGTCCGCAGGCCGACGCTCTATCCACTGAGCCAAACCGGTTTCGGCCACTGTCGTCTTTTTAACAGCACCCCAGTATTTCATACTATGAATGGTCCATGGTGGAGATAACATTTCCCTACCATGGGCATTTGGGTGTGCCTAATTTCCCAATAACACCAGCAATGAACTTCTTTACACATGACTCGCCAGGCACACACGAGACAATTTTGTCGGAGAGAATTCCAGAAGTGAAAGTGCTGAGTCAGAGCTGATCCTAGCCTGGGTTCCTCCGGAGGCAACCCCGAGACAAGAAGTTGCAGGAATACCTCATCTTAGGGCGCTTTGCAGATCTGCCTTTATTACAGGGGTGTCTGCGGCAGCCCTGCGTGCAGCAAGTCCATTGGCGCCGTTTTTCCACGAGTTCAAACCCTGATTCTGCCCCTTCCCTCGTGGCCAACTTCCCCTCCCGGGACCTCAGCGTCCGCATCTATAGCACAGAGATAATCATACCCATGTCAGGGGTTTTCGGGAGGACTTGGTGAGCTTGGCCCAGTGCTCGATAAGTCCGAGATAATCTCTCACAAACTACAGTTGGCCCCGGTTTCCCTGCACCCAGCCAAGCACACCCCAGGAGGCAGCCGTCCATTGTATGACCACAGTAACCACAAATTGCTTTCCCCATCGGTGAAATGGCCTAATTACCCGTTCGCCAGCCTCAGAGGGCGAGCAAGAAAGCACTTAGCAGCCCCATAAAGTTGGTGCAGGCGCTAGACACTCAGCCCGTTGGTACAAGTGGGGAGGAACCGCTGAAGAAAATACAGGCAGAACTTCTGCCCCTGCAGCTGGAGGGGACTGGGGGGCAGGGGTGGGGGGGACGTTATCTTGAGCAGACCCTGCCTTTAGTCATTCACCCCTAATCCACTGTGACCTCTCCACCCCTTACAGACCTCAGAACAGAATGATGCAAGTTCTCAATGGCCCACACCCTCCCTGCCTTGGGAGAAAACCTGTTTGCCTCTCACCCCAGGGACCCGTTGCTTCTCACTCAGTGCATCGAAGCCAATGTCATCACCATCCGCCCAGTGGCTGAGGTCAGGAATCTAAAGCCATCCTGACTCCTCTCTGTCTTCCACCGCTACGCCCTCCAGCTAATCCATCCCAATTATTGCGCCTCTGACATTTATCCAAATCTCACCACTTCTTTCCTACCTCCCAGACCCACCATCTGCCTCCCCACTGGTGCCCTTGCTATCACTCTTATCCCTCTCAATCCATTCTCCCCAGAGAAGCCAGAGAGATCCTTTGAAAAAAATAAGTCTGGCCATAACCGGTTTGGCTCAGTGGATAGAGCGTCGGCCTGCGGACTCAAGGGTCCCAGGTTCGATTCTGGTCAAGGGCGTACCTAGGTTGCGGGCACATCCCCAGTAGGGAGTGTGCAGGAGGCAGCTGATTGATGTTTCTCTCTCATTGATGTTTCTAACTCTCTATCCCTCTCCCTTCCTCTCTGTAAAAAAATCAATATATATTTTTTTATATAAATAAATCTGATTTTGACATACCTCTGCTTAAAACCCTCCATTGGCTCTTCACTATCATAAAACAAGTCTAACCTCCTAGCCTCAGCATGTGAGGCCTTTTATAATCTGACCACCACAACCTCTCCATCCTTATCTGTTAACTCTCTCCCCCTCACTCTGTTACGGCCATTCTGGCCTCCTCATTCCTATAGGAACATACTAAACTTGTTTTTCCATCAGAACCTTTGTACTTGTCATTCTCTTCTGCCTAGAATGCTCTACCCCCAGAGGTCTGTACAAGTGGCTTCTTTTCTTCATTCAGGGCGTGGCTCATAGAAGCCATCTGGGACCACCCAATCTGAAACAGTTGGAAATATACCCTCCCCTTACAGCCCCGCCTCCCCAATATTACTTGATCCTATTTGCAACATCTTACCACCTGAAGCTTACATATTTTTACTGATTTCAGAGAGGAAGGGAAAGGGAGAGAGAAAGAACATCAATGATGAGAATCATTGATCAACTGTCTCCTGCATGCCCCCTACTGGGGATCCAGCCCCCAACGGGGCATATGCCCTTGACTAGAATCGAACCCCGGACCCTTCAGTCCACAGATCAACACTCTATCCACTGAGCCAAGCTGGCTAGGGCACATGCTTACTTCTTTATCTGAGCTCCCAGGACACTGTCAGCTCCATGAAGGCAGGGATTTCTCTCTCTATTGTTCCCTGGTATATCCCAGGGATCCGCTTAGTGCCTGGTACATAGTAGGTGCTCAATAAATATTTGTGGATTGAATGAATTCACCCCCACCTGATGCCAGCTTTCCGCCTGGATACTCACATCTACCACGGGGGTCTGGTTCACACCAGAGGCTGGAAATGGGGGGCTGGTGTGGGCCCCTGTAGATAGGCCACTGGCCACAGACACTCTGTCCACCATCAGCAGCACACAGAGCCAGCACAGCACCCAGTGCCCATTCCGTCGTCCGCCGGCCATCAGCCCCCACGGGGCCTGGCCTTCACCCTCTGCTTCCCCTTCCGCGGTGGTTCAGTTTCAAATGGCTGGCAGCTCCGGCCGCTATAGGTTGGGGGTGAGAAGGAGGGACAGTGTCACTAAAGACCCCAAGACCCAGCAGGAGGGGCCTGCAAACTTTTTCAACTGAGGAACTGCCCTCCTTCCTCCCCCACCCCCCAAAAGAAAACCAAGGTAGAAACACACTAGCACCCATGGCCTCATTGCATCCCCCAACTCGCCTAGAGGGGGGTGCTAGTGCTCCCAGTCTACCCAGGAGCCACCTGGAGGCAGAGCCAGAGGTCGCCTCCTCCTCTAGGACTGGGAACAACTCAGGAGCAGTTACAGTCCCCGCCCCTTTTACAGAGGAGGGAGCAGGGCTCAGAGAAGTTGCTCCAGCTGCCCGAGGCCACACAGCGAGGAGGTCGCAAAGCCAACAGTGCCTTTGATGTGGAGATCGAGGCCCAGAGGGAAGCGAATTGCTCAGTCACAGCCTGTTAGCAGATTCCGGCTGGACTCAGCCCTTTCCCTAAACATCAGGGCAAAAAACAACTTCGTTTTTCTTCCTAAGAAAAACTGGGGGGCTGAGGGGGGGACCTCTGGCACATTCATTTCCTTCTCTGGGCTCTCCCACACGTCATGGATGAGCAGGTTCTATTTTTGCCAGCAAGAAAAACACCGCCCAGAAAACAACGTTGTTTTTTGTAATCCTTTGCACAGGCGTTTCTCAACGCCCTGGCAGGGGCGGGAGGAGGCCGGGAGGAAGAGAGGGAGAGGGAAGGGGCCGAAGCACCAGCACAGCATCTTTCCTCACCTGTTGGCTCGAACCCCCTTTGCTGTCCTGAACTTCACTTGTCACCGACTTGGAAGCGCTGACCCGCAGCCAGAGACTCCCGGCTTCCAATATCGGGGCGATCACTTCCAACCCCCGAGCCTCTGGTTCGCCCGTAGCCTGGAGACAAACGCTGGCCCCTCGGAACACACAACGAGGGCTCGATAAATGCTCGCGCCTTCGGTGCCCCCAGCGCGAGGATCCGCACGCGCCTCCTCTTTCTGGGGCGCGGGTTTCGTGTACTCAGTCCGGGGGGGGGGGGTCTAGGGGGCGGCCTCCTGCGCACCCACCGGCGCCCAGCGCTCCCCCGACGCTCGCAAGTTGTGCAAACCTCAGAGGAGGGCGCGGGGCGGGACCCCGGGGCCGCGACCACCTCGGCGGCTGCACTTGGTAGACACGCGATTCCGAGACCCTCCAGGTGCTGCTGCGCAAACCCGACCGAGGCTGAGAAGTTGCACTCGGAGCGCCGGTCTGCCTAGCGGGCGGACAGGCTCCTCGTACCTCGTGCAGGGCCTCGGACCCGCCACCTCCGAGCCTCGACTTCGCGGGGCCTCGCACGGCCTTCCCGGTCCCCGCCCGCTGTCCCGCGCCACCCAGCCTCCCGCCCCCGACACCGCCCGCCCCGGCGGTTGTGTCCGGGCCGGTCCCGGAGCTGGTCCCAGGCTCGCCCCGCTCGGGCCCCGCCCCTTACACGGCCCCGGCCCGAGGACACGCCCCCTAGAGCTCGCCCCGCCCCTGCCCTTAAAGGCACAGGCTCCCCGGGAGGTCCTGAGGGTCTAGCAGTCTCACTCGCCACCCTCTTCTGAGCCCACTGTCTGCCCATAGGTTCTGCTTTCGCCGCTAAAGCAGAAGCGAGCTGAAATCAGATGAGTTAAGGCAGCAGGAGTCCAGAGAGGGGAAGTTAAAAGGTGAAACTAAAGGGTTCTGTTCCCGAGGGAGGGGCAGGCAAGAAGACGCCAAAATGTTTCTGATCACGGACAGTGATTAGGAGTATTGGAGATGGCCCCAGGTGGGAGCGCCCCGCCCTGCCCACAGATATTCCAGCTGTCCTGCCCGCACGCCTCTATCTGAGAAAACCCCTAACTGGGTTGAGCATTTGCCTCTAGTCCAGCGGTTCTCAACCTGTGGGTCCGACCCTTTGGGGGTCGAACGACCCTTTCACAGGGGTCGCCTAAGACCATCGAAAAACACATCTATAATTACATATTGTTTTTGTGATTAATCACTATGCTTTAATTATGTTCAATTTGTAACAATGAAAATACATCCTGCATATCAGATATTTACATGACGATTCATAACAGTAGCAAAATTACAGTTATGAAGTAGCAACGAAATAATTTTATGGTTGGGGGTCACCACACCATGAGGAACTGTATTAAAGGGTCGTGGCATTAGGAAGGTTGAGAACCACTGCTCTAGTAGCATAGCTTTTTTTGTTGTTGTTAATCCTCAATTTTTTCCCATTGATTTTTAGAGAGAGTGGAAGGGAGGGAGTGGGGAAGGAGAGAGAGATTGGTTGTCCAGGAATCCATCCTGCAACCCAGGTATGCGCTCTTGACCTTGAATCAAACCCACAACCCTTCTATGCTCTGGGGAACACTCTAACCACTGAGCAACACCGCCAAGGGCTAGTAGCATAGCTTTTGAGAGAGGAAGGCAGCCTCGCTGGTGTGGCTCAGTGGATTGAGCATCATTCCATTCACCAAGAAGTCACTGGTTCAATTCCAGGTCAGGGCACATGCCTGGGTTGCAGGCTTGATCCTCAGTAGAGGGTGTGTAGGAGGCAGTTGATCGATATTTCTTTCTCTCTTTTCCTCTCTCTAAAATCAATTTTTAAAAATAAAGAGAGAGAGAAAGAGAGAGGAAGGCAAATAGATCAAGACAGGGGAATTAGTGATCTGCTTGTCCCGGCCTCCTGGGGAAGTTCTGGTCATTTCTGTCTTCCTGCCACTGGCCTGGGGAGAGCTCGGGGCTGGGACAGGGTGATGAGGCTGGGAGCCAGCGTCTCCTCCCAGGCGCTCCTCCGGCCCCACACCCACGTCCACAGTTGCACACATCTCATTCCACCACCTTTAAGTCTGCCCACTTCCTCAGCACCTGCAGGACGGAGGCCCAGCTCGGAGCCTGGCGTCGGAGGCCCTCACCTTCCAGCCCTAGGACCCCTCTCTCGCTTCCTCTTTCACCCCCACCTCCATCCCCTCCTGCTCCAGCCCTGGGCGTGCTCCCCCTTCTCTGAACACCCTGCTCCTTCTGAGTCCTCTGCCCGGTGCCAGCCCTTCCCTCTCCCCTGCCCTCATGTCGCCAGGCCCGGCCCAAATGCCTCTGCCTCCAGGTGGTCTTCCACCCTCCTCCCGGCCCCTGCACCCCTGAGGTGTCTCACCTTTAGAGAGAGTACATGACGTGTTTGGAATCTCACAGCCTCGGGCTTCTGTGCGACCTTCGGTAACATTTACACTCTCTGAGCCTTGGTTTTGTTCCCTGTCAAATGGGGATGAAGTAGTGTCTCTCTCATGGGGCCCTTGCATGATGAAACAACACTGGATCGAGCCCCAAGCCCCATGCCTGGTGCTGGGTACACGTTCCTTCATTGGAAGGCATTGTGTTGTTTGTTTGTTTGTTGTTCTTTAATATATCTTGATTGATTTCAGAGAGGAAGGCGAGGGAGAGAGAGATAGAAGCATCAATGATGAAAGAGAATCACTGATCGGCTGCCTCCTGCACGCCCCATACTGGGGACCGAACCCACAAACTAGGCATGTGCCCTGACCGGGAACTGAACCGTGGCCTCCTGGTTCATGGGTTGATGCTCAACCACTGAGCCACACCAGCTAGGGCAGAAGGCATTGTTGTTGCTATTATTCCATTGATCCTACAATGACTTACCTGCCGGTGTCCCCCAGCAGCTAGGAGCACCTCACAGCAAGGGGCAGGCCCCTCTGGTCCCGTGTCTGGACAACCGGCACACAGGCTCTCACAGGTAGAGTCTGTGTGTGGGAATAACAGCCTGCCCCAGCTCCCCTGCTGCCTGAGGAAGTGGCTCCGAATGGCTGAGTTTGGAGCCTAAGTCCTTCTTCCCTCAGGGACCCTGCCTCTGGAACTCCGGGCCCGGCGGCCAGGGGGAGGCCTTGATGTCGCCATCCTAGGCCAGCTGGGCAGCCAGGCCACTCCCTCCCTGCCTCCCAGAGGCCAGGGAGGGGAGGGGTGTGTGGAGAATGAGCGCCTGTGGGAAGAAGCCTGGAAAGATCCAAGGAAAAGAATCGCTGGACACAGAGCAGGGAGGTAACTGTGGTCTGGAACACAGTCCTGGTTTGCCTCTGCTCTGATGGACAGGATCCGTGTTAGGGCCTCTGTCCACCTGGGAAAGGCCATTTGACATCACGCATTCACAGGCCCGAGGCCCGGACGCACTGAGATTATGTGTGCAGACCCCCAGCCCATGGCTTGGTATTTGTAAAAGCTGAATGGATGGAAGCCGGAAGGGGTCCCCTTCACCACCGAGGTCCCGCATCACTCAGAGACAGGCCAGCTCAGCCCGACACTGAACACCCTGTTCAGGAGGCCCAGGGCGGGGTGGCAGCTCCGGGAGCAGTGCAAGTACCGGGGGAAGTGTGAGCAGAAGTAGTAAGGAGTGAGGGGGAACTTGGAAGAGGAAAGAGAGAATCAGAACTTTCAGTCCTTAGCCCACGGGGCACAGAGACTTGGAAGGTTCCTCAAGATGCCCGAGTCTCCCCTGCAACAATGCCAGTGCCCTCCTGGCCCCGGCAGCCCTGCGCACATAGTCGCAGGGACAGGGTGCTTCCCAAGGCAGTCGCTTGCCAGGGGACAGTACCAATGGCGAGGAAGTGTTTTGTTTTTTAAATTTTATTTTTATTTATTGGTTTTAGAGAGAGAGAGAGAGAGAGAGAAACACTGATTTGTTGTTCCACTTATGTATACATTCATTGGTTGCTTCTTGTATGGGCCCTGACCAGGGAATGAACCTGCAATCTTGGCGTACTGGGGTGATGCTCTGACCAACTGAGCTACCTGGTCAGGGCGCACGGAAGTGTTTCCATTGCCAGGAGGAGTCTCCATGGGGCTAATCCTTCTAGAAAGTGACTTGGCAGTGGACACATGTCAATCTTAAGAGCCTCGAAAGGACGCGTGCCCTCTGCACCGCCGATGCTGCTCCCGGAGCTTTCCTGAGCGAAGGATTTGGACGATGCTCTGAGCGCAGGAATGTTTTACTACAGGGACACTCGCGATTGGGCAGCCGTTGAAAACGCCCTGAGTATCCAGTAATGGCCTTGCTGCGGTTGCCATGGACACAATTGTTAAATCCGTTTTAGTAAGACTCTTAGAGCACTTCCCTTTGGGGTCCCCCCACATGTAGTGGATAAGAATTAGGTCTTTGGATCAGCGAGACCCAGGCCTGCGACTGGAGTTTGTCCCTGGGTGCGGGGGGAGGGAGGTCACCACTCTTCTCAGACTCTGGTTTTCTGTCTTGACCACGGAGTTCAGTTCCATGGCTCGCTCAGGATAGCCATGAAGATTGAACACGGAAATGCTGGTCAGGGGGTGTCAGATGTCTTGTCTACAACACAGAATTGCACAGGGGTCACAGGAAGCACCCCCAGGTGACTGGTCACACCTGAGCCACCGTCATGACCACAGGCGGTCACATGACCTATATAGGGCGGGTCAAAGGCGGAGCACTGGGGCGATGCTGTCACAGCAAGGGGGCTGCCTGGTGCTGGCTAGGCCGTGTCTGAGCCAGACCTGGGTGCTCCGCCTGGGATCCCTGTTCTCCCGACCTGGCCAGCTGGGGGCCTTGGAAACTGACTGTGATGCCCTGGCTGGTTTGGCTCAGTGGATGGAGCATCGGCCTGTGGACTGAAGGGTCCCGGGTTCGATTCCGGACAGGGCACATGCCCTGGTTGCGGGCTCGATCCCCAATGAGGGGCATGCGGGAGGCAGCCTATCAATGGTTCTCTCTTATCATTAATGTTTCTGTCTCTCTCTCCCTCTCCCTTCCTCTCTGAAATCAATATATATACTAGAGGCCCAGTGCATGAAAATTTGTGCACGGGGAGGGGGTCCCTCAGCCTGGCCTGCCCCTTCTCACAGTCTGGGAGCCTTCACGGGATGTCCTACTGATGGCTTAGGCCTGCTCCCCACAGAGAGCAGGCCGAAACCACAGTCTGGCCTCTCTCTGCGGGAGCCGACCAGGCTGATCAGGGGAAGGCGCTGCCCCCATCACCCCGCTGCTGCGAGGCCTGAGCCCCGGGCTTCGCAGCCGCTGTGTCTTTGTCCAGATGGACGTCTGGAAGACGTCTGCCCTAATTAGCATATTACCCTTTTATTAGTATAGATATAGATATAAAAAAACTGACTGTGATATGGTAGTACCTGTTTCAATATACATATACACGGTGAAAAGATGACCACAAGCAAGTTAATTTACATATCATCACCTCACATAGTCATTTTTTGGTGTGTGGTGAGAATACTTCAGATCAACTCTCAGCAAATGTTAAGGACACAGTGCCATTAACTGTGGGCATCATGTTATACATTACATCTCCAGAAGGTATTCATTTTGCATAACTGAAACTTTGGACCTTTTGACCAACACCTCCCCATTTCCCCTCCCCTCCCTCCGCCCCTGGAAGCCACCACTCTACTCTCTGCTTCTCTGAGTTTGGCGATTTAGATTCCGCATATAAGTGCGATCAGGCAGTACTTGTTCCTCTGCGTCTGGCTGAGCTCAGCACAGTGTCCTCCAGGTTCATCCACGTTGTCGCAAATGGCAGGATTTCCTTCTCTTTAAAGAAGGAAAAGACTTGCCGAAGCCGGTTTGGCTCAGTGGATAGAGCATCAGCCTGTGGACTGAAAGGTCCCGGGTTCGATTCCGGTCAGGGGCATGTACCTTGGTTGCGGGCACATCCCCAGTGGAAGATGTGCAGGAGGCAGCTGATCGATGTTTCTCTCTCATCGATGTTTCTAACTCTCTATCTCTCTCCCTTCCTCTCTGTAAAAAATCAGTAAAATATATTTAAAAAAAAAAAGAAGGAAAAGGCTGAATAATATCTCATTGAGTATATGTACCTCATTTTCTTTATCCATCCATCCTTCAATGGGCACTTAGGTTTTTCTGTATCTTGGCTATTGTGGGTCATGCTGTAATGGGAGGGCAGATATCCATCGAGATCCTGTTTTTTTGTTTGTTTGTTTTTTTTAAATATATTCCATTGATTCCCCACAGAGAGGAGGGGAGAGGGACAGAGAGTCAGAAACATCGATGAGAGAGAAACATCGATCATCTGCCTCTCCCACGCCCCCTACTGGGGATGTGCCCGCAACCAAGGTACATGCCCTTGACCGGAATCGAACCTGGGACCCCTGAGTCTGCAGGCCGACGCTCCATCCGCTGAGCCAACCGGTTAGGGTGAGAGATCCTGTTTTCATTTCCTTTGGATATAGACCTAGGAGTGGCATTGCTGGAGCCTATGGCGGTTCTACTCTGCATTTTCTGAGGCCCCTTCGTACTGTTTTCCATAGTGGCCACACCAACTTACTCTCCCACCAGCAGTGCACAGGCTTGCCTCTTCTCCACATCCGGCCAGCACTTATCTTTGTTTTCTTGGTAATGGCAATCCTAACAGGTGTGAGGGGGTAGCTCAGGATTTCCATTCCCATTTCTGGAGAGGGTGTTGCATCCGGGATGCTGGGACTGCCTGGCTGGCCACTGCCACCAGCTGGTTGTACTTGGATTTGCCTCAAGGGCCCTCAGAGGACACCTGTCTGCCTCAGCGACTCCCAGAATCCCTAACCCATTTGTCAGCTGTCTTGTCACGTTGCTTATGATGTCTTGTCAGGAAAAAGTTAAAGGGGATTTTATGTAGTTAAATGTCTTCATTGTTAATTGCACCTGAAAAGCCTTTCCCCACACATGTTATGGAGGTATTCATCCATATTTTCTTCTACTTCTGCAGTTTCATTGTTATATTTAGATTTTCATCATTTAGAAGTTTATTCTTGTGTATGGTGTGAGGAATGGATCCCGAACCCAAAGAAAAGAAAAAGAGAGCATTTTGGGGACAATTGGAAAAATGTGAATAAAACCCTGCACTAGATACTAGTATTAGATGAGGGTAAGTCTCCTGACCATCACAATGGTAGGTGGTGGTTACTAGGACGAGGTCTTTTCTCGTATGAGAAATTGTACATCTCCTGCATGTAGGACTGACATGTGATGATGCCTTCAACTAACTCTGAAATGGTTGAGCAAAACATATATAAAACACTCTGGGAGCTCAAAACATATAAAACAGGGTGTCCCCCCAAAACGTATACACATTTTGAATGATTATGAAGTCAGTGTTTATTAACATACGTTTTCAAAATTAAGTGAGTTAAAGTGTGTACATTTTTGGGGGACACCCTCTATATATATATCAAGAGAAATTGATTAAATGTAAGCAGATATGAGCAATCGATGGGTATTTACTCTCCTCCTTGAAACTTTGCTCGAGGTTTGAAATTTTGAAAAATAAAAAGTTGGGGGGACGTGTGCTAGGCAGGGTTTTCGTAGGTGGACAGGGGTGCTGGGCTCTTTAAGATAGGCCCCGCCCCTCCGCCCCACTTCGCGCCCCGCCCATCCCGGAAGAGCTGCGCCCAAGCCCCACCCCTCTCCTCTCCGCGACCTGCTGTCCCTGCGCCCGCGGTGACGGGGAGCTGTCACGTGAGCGGGCTGCGTGCGGCTCCGCGTGGCGATGGTGGCCCCGCCGTCCCGCTCCCCCGGCGGCCGCCTGACCCCGGCGCTGTCGCGGGCGCCGGCGCTGGCCCCGGGGCTGGCCCTGCTGGCCGCGCTGTTTCTGAGCGGCTGGACGGGCGCCATCCCGACCCCGAGGGACCCCTGGGGGCCCAACGGGCCGGTGCCCCCCGCCTCCCGCAGCCGCTCGGTGGTCCTGGACGCCAGGACGGGCCAGCTGCAGCTGGTGGATGGCCGCCAGCCCGACGCCGTGGCCTGGGCCAATCTCACCAACGCCATTCACGAGACAGGGTAAGGGGAGACCCGACTCCGCCCGAACCAGCGGGGGGAGCGGGGGAGGCTGGGCGCAGGGCCTGGCCCGTCCCCGGGACCAGCCTCTGGCCGGCGACAGTGCCCTTGTCTCCCTGGGGGTCAGCGTCCCGCTTCTGAGGACACAGCGCCGCCCTCTGGACCAGGGCCCTGGCTGGGTGGAAGCTGAGGCTGCATCCCCCAACCTTGGCCTGGGGTGCCTGACCTCTGCCCCCCAGAGACCGGGCCCTGGGTCGGGGACACAGTGCCTGCATCTGGAAGGGTCCATGGCTGGTGGTAACAACTTCCCCTTGTCCACACTCCACTGCCCCACCTCCTGGGCCTGCTGAGCTCGCCAGGAAACCAATTTTCACTTTCTGGGTGGTACCTGGCCCGATGGGTGCCAGCCCCTCGCTGCTGTTCCGGAACCAAGGCCGCGGGATCGAGCCTGGCTTAGCCGGTCAGAAACTCCCGAAATTCGAAACTCGCACAGACCCCGATGATGCCATGGCTGGGCTCGGCTCCTCCCGTTCTTCTCTCCCCATCCAGGGGAAACTCACGGGGCCAGAGACTTAGTACGGGGCCAAGTGCTCCGTCCCGGGCAATGGCGATCACTGTCCTTCTCGCTGGGACTGTCCGTCTGTTGTGTGACTCTCACCCAATCCCTCTGCCTGTCTGCCTCCCATTTCCCCTTCTTGGCCCAGAGTTTTGAGGATGTACTCGGCTGGGAGGTTGGGTGGGGCCCCTCTCAGGCCTTATACCAGGGCTTGGGCTCATTCATTCATTCATTCACTCACTCACTCACTCACCTGGTGTGCTTGGCCTTGAGGAGAGGGAGCTGAGCAGGTGTGGGCTGGGTCCCCACTCAGTGGGGGAGACGATGCCAAAAGGGGAGCCCAAGTCAGTGGGATTGGGGAAAGTCTGCCTCAAACCTAGTCAGCGGGGCCCTGGCCCTGGATCCAGGCTTTTCTGGGGATCTTGGGGAACTCCGCTCCCCACCCCATTCTGGGCTCATCCCAGTGCGTAAACCACATTGCTGTCTCCAGCAGGCATGGCCACTGCTGCCCGCATCCATTTTGCTGGCGTGCATTAATTCCTGCAGATGTTGGGGAGACACAGGACACTCTCATTTTGGTGCTTTGTGGCACTTGGGAGGGTATCAGACAGAAGAAAAAATTGGGAGCGGGGTTTGCTGTAGACACAGGAGCTGGGCAGAGCTAATCTGGGGAGGCTTCTGGGAAGAGGAGGCCTCAGGGCTGACTGGCAACTATGGAGGAACCAGAGCTCTGTGGCTCTGACTGTGGTCACTGCTGACTCACACATGTTTTTGGCCCGGCTTAGCAGAGCCAAGAGGGCCTGAATGTCTCTGCCTGGCTGCCAGCTAGAGGAGGAGGCACAGAGGTGAGGCCAGGATGGGGAGGGTAAGGTTAGGGGGATCCCTCCTTTTCTCTAGACCCCATATTTCACCACTGGGGACCCGGGGGATACACTCCACATCCTCTTCCCTCATAATCTCTCTTTGAGTATCTGACATTGGACCAATATTCCCCACATAGCATGGAAACATCTAGGATTTGGTGTTTGGGGATCAGAGATGCCCCCAGAGTTGGAGCCTGCACCAGCCCAGCTCTGGCCTCGGTCCTGCAGAGGCCGAACCCTCCAGCTTTACCTTTTCCTCCTTCCCTGATCTGTTCCCCCACCAGCTCTTTGCATAAATCACCTTCCAGTTAGGAGAGGAAGTGAAGATCCATATGAGGGAATTAGCCTATTGGGAAGCCAGCAGGCAACCCCAGTCCACCAGCCAACACACAGAAACCCAGCCCAGCCAATGGATAAACACAACCCAGCTATTCTCTAAAAAGTGATGCAGCCTTACCTGGTTTGGCTCAGTGGATAGAGAGCATCGGCCTGCAGACTGAAAGGTCCCAGGTTCGATTCCAGTCAAGGGCATGTACCTTGGTTGTGGGCACATCCCCAGTGGGGGGTGTGCAGGAGGCAGGTGATCGATGTTTCCCTCTCATCGATGTTTCTAACTCTCTATCCCTCTCCCTTCCTCTCTGTAAAAAATCAATAAAATATATTTTAAAAAAAGGGATGCAAGATAAACATACGCATTCAAGAATGAGAAAGGGGTGACAGCCACAGATAAGGTGGGCACCCTACCTGGTGAGGGCATCCCAGGAATGCTGTACACTGCAGCCAGGTGACCCCCTGCCCGTCTCACACAAAAGGTCTGAATTTGCCCAACTGGCTTCTCAGAGGCACTAGCCACCCCTGACATAAAGTCAGACATAAAGTCAGTGTGGCCCAGTCGGCGTTGCTCAGTGGTTGAGCATCGACCTATGAACCAGGAAGTCATGGTTCGTTTCCCAGTCAGGGCACACGCCTGGGTTGTGGGCCCCATCTCCAGTGTGGGGCCTGTAGGAGGCAGCCGATCAATGATTCTCTCTCATCTTTGATGTTTCTCTCTCCCTCTCCCTTCCTCTCTGAAATCAATAAAAATGTATTTTTAAAAAATCAGTGTGGAAAAAGATTGGCTTCACAGATCCCATGCTGCCAACTTTTAATTTTTGTCGGGCAAGCACATTAAAAACAAAACAGAACAATCCTTACCTACCTCTGTCCATTGTCTCTCATAAGGGATCAGCTATTTTAAGAACCAAGCAAGCAGCAAGGACATGATCCCAGAAAAAAAGCAGCCTTTGCTGGGCTCATTTAGCTTAGAAACACCCTCTTGTGGGTGTTTTTGTTTTGCCCAGGGATTGAGGCAGAGTTTCTCAAAGTTGTCCGCCGGCACAGATGCTGACTGACGCCCAAGCCTTCCCATTTTACAGACGAGGAGCTGAGGCTGGGCGGGCAGGGGGGTGCTGAATGAGGCAGCATTTCAGGTTTGCAATCAGAGATCTAGGACATTTGCTGTAGGTGGCGTGGGACAGCAGCCTTATCTCAGTGCTGAGCGTGGGACAACCTCCCCAGATCAGAAGGAATCTGATTAGGGCTTAGGGCCTGAGGCAATGGAAGGATCTGCAGAGCTCAGCCGGGGCATCTCCAGCACAGGAGCTGGGAGCAGGGAGCAACACCTCCCTCACCCGAGGCCTTCTGGGAAGGTAGGTGGGTACCTGTCCACCCGGGTTTTCTGAAGACTCAGGCGAAATGAATAAGAGCCATCTGAACGGAATCACCCCAGAGGCCCTGGGATAAGGTGGCACTCCGTCGCATAAGGCAGTGACTAACGCCATGTTTGGGGTACTGCGGCCTGGCAGGGGCGGGGGAGGGGAAATGCCACTCTCCACGCAGCCTTCTTCCTGCCCAGCTTGAAAGAAGCCATGCTGCGCTTTTTAAAATGTTGGTGATTATTATAAAAGCAATAAACTTTTCATGGTAGAAATCCCAGCCGTTCAGAAAGGTGGGGTGGGATGGAGGAGGTTTTTTCCTTTCGGTGGAGAACCGCTGTGAGCCCTGTCAACGTAGGAAACGTCCAAACCTGTAAGAATTGTTGTCAGTTTATTCGAGCCAAACTGACGACAATTGCCAGGCAGCAGAATCCCAAGGGATTGAGCAAATGCTCTGGAAGGTGGCAGTCCTACCATTTATTTTATACACCAGAGTCCAAGGGGAAGACCTCAGCGGGTTCCATGAAATCCATTGGTGGTAGATTCGGGAGGCGGGAGAAAGCCAAGCGGGGAAACCCGAGGGATTGGATAAAAGGTAGAAGGCACGGGCACATACTTCTCTGACACAGGCGGGTAAGGGGTAGTTAACAGTTAACAATTAGCCTGATGATAAGAATGAGGGGGGGGGGTGAGGAATTACTCTGATATTCCAAAGGCATGTTATTAGGTAAGTTATCTTAGTCGCAAAAAGAGACAGGCTCGGGGAAGGTTGAACTTTGTCAGGGAAAAGACCTGCCTAGGACATGACTACCCACCACAAACTGCTTTTAGTTGGAAAGTCTTCATTTCAGGCCACCTTCATGGTTGCTTTAGGTCTCTGAGTTGGCAAAGTTGCCATGCAGGCCTCCCCTTAGCCTGCGGCCCCTTTGCATCCACACCCTGTTAGGTCATTATCTGTGTACACTACCCCCATTAGCTCTCCGAAGGCCGGGGCTGGGTGTCATTCATCCTTGTCCACCCTGAGTGTCTGGTGCCCAGTGGGCACTCAGGCTGGCCTGCTAGGGTGGTGGTTTGCTAGTCTTTCCTCTCCACACTCTCCTCCAGGCAGAGCTATTCCTGTCCCAGAGCTCCTGGTGGCATTTCAGCTGCCTTCCCATGAGGCAGTCCTGGCGAGCCTGGCTCCGCCTCCTCCTGGGGCCTCTTCAAGGTCACATAAGTGTCTTCCCGTTGCGCTCCTTGCCTTAACAGAAATTGTCTTAGATGTTTTCCTCCTAGTTCCAGGAGTCACCTGGGTGACTGGTTTTGGGTCTTTGGAGCAAGGATAAAATCCAGACCCACCAAGGAGAAGGCTGGTAGATTTGGCTGCACGAAAACGAAACCTTTATGTGCAAAAGCAAAGATCGATGAAAACACAAACATATTTCCAATATTAGTGACAAGCCAAGGGCTAATACATATGCAGAGAATTTCACCCAGCCATAAGAAAAGATTTTAACACACACACACACACACACACACACACACAAAACCAAAAACCCACAACGGAGAAAAATGAGTGAAGGACAGGAACCAAAGGATAATAAATGACCAGTGAAATTAAGGAAATAGCCCTGGGCGGTGTGGCCCCGTTGGGTGAGTGTCGACCGGGTGCACCGAGTCGCCGGTTCCCTGCCGGGTCAGGGAACATGCCCGGGTGGCAGGCTCAATCCCAGTGGGGAGCATGCAGGAGGCGGCCGGTCCATGTTTCTCTCTCACATCAATGTTTTTCTTTTCCTCTCCCTTCCTCTCTTTCTCTCTCTAAAAGCAATAAAAAACATATTTAAAAAAAGAGTTAATAGACATGCGAGTGACTAGAACAGTGCCTGGCACAGAGGAAGACCTGAAATTAGTGTTGGGGCTGGAATGAAGGTTATTTCAGTTCTTGGGGGAGGCAGCTTGTCAGTATTCATTCAAATTAAAAATACGTGTTCCCTGCGACCCAGCCTTTTCTCTTTTAGGGGTTTAGCCTGACAAGTGCACAGGGCCAGACAGACAGATGCTCACGTGAAGGCAGTTTGTCGCTGGTGTTGGGATGGTTTAACACTGGGGACACTGTGCCGAGCGGAGGGACGCTCTGCACCTGTCCCTGGCTGACCACGTGTCCCCTCCCCTCCCTCTCAGGTGGGCCTTTCTGGAGCTGCACACCAATGGCCACTACAATGACAGCCTGCAGGCCTACGCGGCGGGCGTGGTGGAGGCCGCCGTGACCGAGGAGGTAAGGCCAGATGGGGACGCCGGGGCTCCTGCCTCCCCCACTCCCCACCAACGTGTTCCCAGGGAGCTTCGGACGGCGCCGAGGTCTGTGCAGAGGGGCTTCCCGCCCCAGCCCTCCGTCTGGCTGGGGAGAAAGGCTCACGTGCATTCCTTAAACGTTTCCACAAGGCTCCATTCAATGCAGATAAAAAACACATAACGTATTCTAGGTTATGAAGCACAGTGATCATGTGAGCACCCAAACTAAAACCTGCAATGTTCCTGACATATTGCAGCCTCCCCCAACCCATTCCCCCTGTTTTCCCTTCCCCTTGAGGTACCCCACCCTAAATGTGGTGCCTGCCATTCCCATTCATTCAGTCATCAGTCATTTATATTGAGATACAGTTCATAGGCCGTAAAACTCTCTATTTTAAAATGTCTGATTCAGTGGGGTTTTTTAGTATCTTCATAAGGTTGTGCAGCCATCACCACTATCTAATTCCAGAACATTCTTATCACCCCAGAAAGAAACCCCATATGCATCAGCAGTCACCTTCCTTTTTCCCCCCATACCCCAGCCCAGGGGTGGGCAACCCCTGGCACGCGTGCCAAACACATACATAGGGTGGGGGTCCTGGTAACAGAGGGGGTGTAATCTAGGACAGACTTCGAAGGCTGACGGGTTCAGCGGAGGGAGATGTCCGGCGTCGGGCCCTGCTTGGGGAAGCGCTGGCCGGGTGAGGAGGGCCGTCCGGGAGAGGGGCCAGTGTGAGCAGAGACGCCCGGGGCTCTGGGTGAGGACTCTTAACCCAAGTGGGGAGCCGGTGGAGTCCGCAGGGGAGAGCGCAGCCCGCTGCCCTGCCCTCGCCCACCTCGCCCGCCTCGCCCCCCGCAGCTCATCTATATGCACTGGATGAACACGGTGGTGAACTACTGCGGCCCCTTCGAGTACGAGGTCGGTTACTGCGAGAGGCTCAAGGGCTTCCTGGAAGCCAACCTGGAGTGGATGCAGAGGCAGGTGGAGCTGAACAAGGACTCTGCCTACTGGCACCAGGTGGGCGGGGCCGCGTGCTCAGTGGGATGGGGCGCAGGTTGGGACTGCTGTGGGGACCTGTGTCCCGCCCTTCCTGGCCAGCCCTTGGATGTGGCCATCGTTGTCTCCCTCCCTCCAAATAGACCTGCCATTCATCCATCTGTCCATTCTCCACCGTCCTTCCTTCCATCCATCCATCCATCCATCCACGTGATGGAGCTCCAGCTGTCCCTCCTGGCCTCCCTGTCTCTCCCCAGCCCATTCTGCCCTCCCGCCGTCAGAGCCCCTGTAGTGCGTTGTCAGCGCTGTTTTACTTGCATGCAAGGGAGGCGGCTGGGTTGACTGCACTAGAAAAGTCTTCATAGAAGAGGAAGGGGAAGGGGAAACTAGAAAACCCAGGAAGTTGGGGCGCAGTGACTGTGGTTTCCTTAGCCAGGTGAGCTGCTGATTAGCCCAGAGACCCAGGTAGGGCACAGTGCCTGGGGGCCGCTGGCCAGGTCATTAACAAGGTCATTCATGTATGGACCCCCTGGCACCCCTCTAGTTTAACTGTGAAGCGCACACCACGGCGGTCTCTGGAAGTGCCTGCCAGTGTCTGTGGGCACCTCCACCTCACCTGGGCCAGGTGTCCACTTGCTCACCCACCTGCTCCTACCCTCACTAGAACAGGCTCTTCCTCCCTCCCATCCACCCATCTATCCACCCACCCATTCACCCATCTATCCATTCATCTGTCTACCCACCAACACATCATCCATCTTGCAGATGCTTATGAAGTATCTGGCATGTGCCCAGCACAGTTCAAGGTCCCGCGGGGACGTAGTAATGATACTCCATGGTTACAGAACAAAGGCAGTTACGATGGGGAGAAGTCAGCCACATGAGACAGGTGTCCTGAGGCAGCAGCACAGCCAGTAGCTAAACTCAGAACAGCCTGGGAGACTTCCTGGAGGAGGTGGCTTTAAGCTGGGCTCTTAAGTGGGCATGATTTGGAAGTTGGCACAGGGCAGGGACATAGTTAATTAATTGAAGGCAGGAGGGTGCTTGGCATGGAGGGGTAGTGGTGGGTCAGGGCTGGCTGGAGCCTGGCATGTGCACCTAGGCCTCTCCTGCTCTGTCTGGACCCCAGGCAGGAGAAGGGGTGAGCCTGGAGGAGGCCTCACCCCCTCTGCCCCCTCCTCAGGTGCGGCTGACCCTCCTGCAGCTGAAGGGCCTAGAGGACAGCTATGAAGGCAGTGTGGCCTTCCCAACTGGCAAGTTCACCATCAAACCCTTGGGCTTCCTGTAAGTGCCACCCCAGAGTGGACAGGGCAGGGGAGAGGGCACACACCTCAGAGTCAGACAGCCTGGGCCCCGTACTGGCTGTGCCACTTCCTGGCTCTGTGGTCTCGGGCCGATCACCTGCCCCCAACCCCCAGAGGCTGTTTCCTCCTCTGTGACGTGGGTCTGTGATAGACTCAGAGCAGGCACATAACCCGGTGGCGCCCGGCCTCCTCAGCCTGTTGCAGATCTCTGGGGACCTGGAGGACCTAGAGCTGGCCCTGAATAAGACCAAGACCAAGCACACTTTGGGCTCTGGCTCCTGCTCCGCCCTCATCAAGCTGCTGCCCGGCCACAGTGACCTCCTGGTCGCCCACAATACCTGGAACTCCTACCAGAACATGCTGCGCATCATCAAGAAGTACTGGTTCCAGTTCCAAGAAGGCCCCCAAGGTGGGTGGCTGTGGGTGTGTCTGTGTGTGGGCACACGGGCAGGGTTGGGGGAAGGGTGCTGGGAGATGTGGGCCTTGGCCTTAGGCACACTGCTGTCACTGTAGGGCCATTCGAAGAGCTCATCGTATGTTTAGCATGTTAATTTCCTCTTAGGAAATGTTTATTTCACAAGCTGTATTCATTAGCTAGTGCTGCATAACAAATCGCCTCCGCATTTAAAACAACAAAAGCTTAAAACCACCATTTGGGGGGGGTCACGTGTCTATGGGTCAGCTGGGTGGTTTTGTTGTCCTGGGCAGACCTGGCTGATCTTGGCTGGCTCGCTGATGCTTCAGGGTCAGCCGGGGCCAGCGGGCTGACCTAGCATGGCCTCATTCCTGGGTGTGTGGTTGGCTGTCAGCTGGCGTGATGGGGCAGCTGGACTTCATGGCCAGCTCGGGCTTGTTCACCTGACATGTGGGCAGGGAAGTGTGGAAGGCCTCGTGAGAGCTGGTTAAACAACTGGCAGAGCATTTGGATGCTCGAAGCAAGTCAGGTGACCAGCTCAGATTCCAGAGGTGGGGGACTAGCCCCCACCATTCGATGTGAGGAGCTGTAGAGCCCATTGCATTGACTAGCCCCAGGGTCAACCCTAGAGGTAGCCACTGAAATATGGAAACAACCTAAGTGCCCATGTGGCCATCGATGGGTGAATGGATTAAGCAAATATGGTGTACAAACACACACACACACACACACACACACACACACACACACACACTGGAATATTATTCAACCGTAAAAAAAGAAAGCAAGCCTGTTACTTACAACAACATGGATGGACCTTGAGGGCATTATGCTAAGTGAAATAAGCCAGACACAAAAAGACAAATACTGCATGATACCCCTTATGTAGAGAATATAAAAAAGTCAAAGTCATAGAAGCAGAGAGTAGATTGGTGGTTGCCAGAGGCTAGGGGTGGGGGAAGAGGGAGTACAAGCTTCCGGTTAGAACAGGGGTCCTCAAACTTTTTAAACAGGGGGCCAGTTCACTGTCCCTCGGACCGTTGGAGGGCCGGACTATAGTTTAAAAAAAAAAAACTATGAACAAATTCCTATGCGCACTGCACATATCTTATTTTGAAGTAAAAAAACAAAACGGGAACAAATGCAATATTTGTATTTGCATGTGGCCCGCGGGCCGTAGTTTGAGGACCCCTGGGTTAGAAGATGAGGAAGCTCTGGGGCCCTGACGAAGGGTGGTGACTCTCTTTAGCAATGCTGTTGTATACTTGGACTCTGCTAAGAGAGTAGAACTTAGGCGTTCGCACCACACACACTAACGGGACTGTGTGAGGTGGTGGACGTGTCAATTAGCTGGATTATGGTCATCATTTCACAGCGTATTAACTCATCCCATTGTGTACCTTAAATATTGACCATTTGTATTTGTTAATTATATCTCAATAAAGCCAGGGAAAAGAATCCCCCCCAAACAAAGCCCATGCTCTCAGATTCCTGGGTATTGCCCTCTGGATTACATTTTTTGCAGGAGGTCTTGGTAATAAAAAACAAAACAAAAGGGAAGCCAGCCCAGCCAGTGTGGCGCAGGTGGTTGAGCACTGACCCATGAACCAAGAAGTTACTGGTTCAATTCCCGGTCAGAGCACATGCCCGGCTTGCAGGCTCGATCCCCAGTAGGGGGCCTGCAGGAGGCAGCCAATAGATGGTTCTCTCTCATCAATGTTTCTCTCTCTCTCCCTCTCTCTCTCTCTCTCTCAAATCAATAAAAAATATTAAAAAAAAACAAAGCTAAAAACGGTACTAGTAAACAGTCAGTGTATATATATATATATATATATATATATATATATATATGTATGTATTTTGTTACTAGCATTCACACACACCCCCACACACACACACCTGGCTTGCTAAATAGCAGAAAGAAAGGTGTGTGTGTGGGGGGGGGTGGGGGCGGGGCCGGGGAGAGGTCAATGGGGGAAAAGGGAGACTTATGTAACACTTTGAACAATAAAGAACTTAAATTAAAAAAGAAAAGGCTTCCCCTGAGGCCTGTTGCTCCCCCCAGGACACTCCCAAGTCTGGATGGGTGGGGGTGCGGGCCCCCCACGTGGGCTTGTCTGACCAGCACCCCCACTCCGGTCCTGTCCCCCCACAGAGGATTCTCCCCTGGCTCCTGGCAACAAGCTGGTCTTCTCGTCCTACCCCGGCACCATCTTCTCCTGTGATGACTTCTACGTCCTGAGCAGCGGGCTGGTGAGTCTCCCTCCCCTGACCGTCCTCCCCGGGGTGCCCCTCACACAGCAGCGATGGGCGGGCAGGCACTTGGACTACTGGTCGGGGCTTCCTTTAAAAAAATGATTCAATTGCAGTTGATCTACAACATTATGTTAGTTTCAGGTGTGCCGCGTAGTGATGAGACATTTATACAGCTTATGAAGTGACCACCTGATAAAGCTAGTACCTGTCCATAGGGGGGTAGGTGGGGCTCTTTTTTTTCTTAATATATTTTTTAAAAATTGATTTTTAAAGAGGAAAGGAGAGGGAGAGAGAGATAGAAACATCAGTGATGAGAGAGAATCATTGATGGGCTGCCTCCTGCACGCCCCACACTGGGGATCGAGCCCACAACCCAGGCATTTGCCCTACCTGGAATCGAACTGTGACCTCCTGGGTCATGGGTCAACGCTCAACCGCTGAGCCACGCTGGCCGGACAGAGTGGGGCTTCTTACATGCAGGTCCGCAGGGCCCAGCTGGGCGTCCTGAACCCGCCGCCGGCCTGGGCCTCTGCACGGTAACACAGCTCCTCAGACATCGCTGGTCTGGGGCCTTCGGAAACGGCCTGGACCCCAGCAAGGAGAGCCGTCCTCTCCCGTGCGACCTCGCTGAAACGCCGCCTTCTCTCTTGCTTTCCACAAAACCCCTCTAACCTGGCCAGGTTTTCTGAATAAATGTTTACGAGGTGTTGTTTTTACCGGCTTTTCCTGGAGGGGGTCCAAACACATTTAGAAATCGGAGCCTGGCACCCTCCCCGGGGCAGGGAGCCCTGCGATCGCCAGGGCAACACGCAGAGGAGAAAAACATGGCTTTAAAGATGCCAGTTTCCTGGGGGTGGGAGGGGGGCGGGCTCTATTCTGTTAGCGTTTGAGGGGAGCGTGGGATTTAGTCCCTTAAGTTGAAACAGGTGTGAGAGGGCCAAGCGGGGGGTGAGGGCAGCCCCTTGCTCAGTCCCAGGTGGGGAACATGGAAATGGTGGCATCAGTTACCCGGAAAGTGTCCAGGGGGAAATTTCCCTCCCATCCGGGTCCTTCCGTGGCTTTGTGCAGACCCCTCGGCTGTCTGGGAGCTGTGGCCCCCACCCCAAAGCAGTGTTTTTAAGTGTGTAAACCAAAACGTGCGGGATTAGAAAGGACACCGCTCTGTTGAAATGTGTTTATCAGCATGCTATCTAAGGCAGCCTGAAATGTTTGTGCTGGGACAGACGGAGGCGCAGGCGCAGGTGCCGCCTGAGCCACTTAGAGGTGACGCGGACGTAAACGATATTGCCACCTGGTGGGGCAGCCCAGGTCCCCTCGTACCTCCGTGGGGTGTCCCTGTGGTAACAATGGAGGAGATGGGAATGCAGTTGGATGTTCGTGGAAATAAAATGGGAACTGCCCCAGGTTAAGAGCCCCCTGCTGGAGAGAGAGGACAGCGACTCCGCACTGCCCCTCGCTTCCCGGGGGGCGAGGCTTTGGGGCCGAGCTGGTCTCAGCCCTGGCGATGGCTGTGGCTGCCAAGAGCAAGAGGGTGGAGGGAGAGAAGAAGCTGTCCCTGCCTGGGCATTGCGACTCAGGCCTGCCGTGCAGATTCCTCTTTTATTCTTTTTTTAAAAATATGTTTTTATTGACTTTTAAAGAGAGAGGAAGGGAGAAGGATAGAAACAGCAATGAGAGAAACATCATGAGTTGTCTGCCTCCTGCACGCCCCCTACTGGGGGTCGAGCCCACAACCCGGGCGTGTGCCCTGACTGGGAATTGAACCAATGACCTCTTAGTTCCTTGGTCAGCGCTCAACCATTGAGCCACACCGGCCGGCAGATTCCTCTTTTACGGTCACATTTACGGCTGCTGCTCTCTTAGCTGTTTCTGTTTTGTATGAAAAGGGGAGGAGCATGCGCGTGTCCTGCTGTGGGGAACAAGCCTGATTGGGGAGCTGGAAGTTGGGGGGTCGCATCTTGGACCACCCGCTTACCAGCAGGACCCTGGGCAAGTCTCTAGCCTCCTCAGGCCTCAGTTTACCTTGCAGCCCGCAGGGCCATCAGTAGCCGAGCTCCCCTTTTCCCGGGAGGCCTGTGAGCGCGGAGACGAAGGCCATCTGGGGGCTAGCAGCTCAAGCCCCCCAGTTCCCTGGGAAACTGCAGGGCAGGGTGGAAACGGCTGCCACCCTCTGGGGAAGAGTCGACCGCTCTTGGGGGGGGTCCCTAGACACAGCCCCCTGGGCTCTTCGGGCTTGTCCCGGGCAAAGCTGATGCGTGGTCACGAGTCCCCGCAGCGCCCATCCGGCCCCAGGGAGGAACGTGAGGTTGGGAAACGGAGTCACCGTGAGCGCCGACGAAGCCGCGTGCGCCGCTGTAGCCAGGTGGCTCTTCACGCCGCCCCCTCGGCTCCCCTGCAGGTGACACTGGAGACCACCATCGGCAACAGGAACCCGTCCCTGTGGAAGTTCGTGCAGCCCCAGGGCGGCGTGATGGAGTGGGTGCGCAACATCGTGGCCAACCGCTTGGCCTCGGACGGGGACACCTGGGCAGAGACCTTCAAGAGGTTCAACAGCGGCACGTGAGTGGGCTTCCGGCCGTGGCTTCCCCCCACCCCCCGAGAGAGGGACCAACCGCCCCCTGACACTCAGACCCTCTGTGCCCCTCGCCCTCTGCAGAGCCCTTCCACGGATCCTCACGAGGGTCCCCTCCCTGTCTTGCTTTGTTGTTTAATCCGCACCCAAGGACACCTTTCCATGGCTTTCTGGAGAGACTGGAAGGGAGCGGGGAGAGAGAACATCAGTGTGAGAGAGACTCATCGATTGGTTGCTTTTCACACGCGCCCCGACCAGGGCCAGGGATCGAACCTGCAGCCCAAGCACGTGCCCTTAACTGGGAATTGAACCCGAGACCCTTCAGGTCGAGAACTGCCGCTCTAGCCACTGAGCAGCACCACCCCGGGCACCCTCCCTTGTTTTACACACGGGGGAAGCTGAGGCCGGGGAGGGAAGCATTTGCCCTCTCCTGCGGGCTTCTCCACCCGGGAAAGGCCCGGGGGAAGGACAGGAGGAGACTTTGGAACTTGAGAGCTTGGGGACAGTGGGGAGGGCCATCGAGGAGGTGGGCGTGGGTGGGCGAGGGCTGTGACTATCGGGGCGGGGGCGGGGGCGCTGGGGCAGCGGCTCCAGGTTCCGTTCAGTCCTCCCTCTGCGCCCGGCAGGTACAACAACCAGTGGATGATCGTGGACTACAAGGCCTTCGTGCCGGGGGGGCCCAGCGCTGGGAGTGGGGTGCTCACCGTCCTGGAGCAGATCCCGTGAGTGCCCGGGGAGGGCCGGGCTCCAGGCAGAGACCCGGAGGCTGCAGCGTGTGGGAGAGAAAACCCAAGGAAGGCGAGGTTGGCAGGGAAGGCAGCCCTGATGGGGCTCAAGATTCAGGGCGTAACCTGCCTGCAGGCGGTGCGATCCCCCGGGGCCCTGGAGCGGGCAGAGCCCACAGGAGCCCTTCCTCACCGCCCTGCCCTCTCTCGCCCAGGGGCATGGTGGTGGTGGCCGACAAGACCGCGGAGCTCTACGAGAAGACCTACTGGGCCAGCTACAACATACCGTAGGCATCCCTCCTCGCCGCCTGTGTCTGCCCCGCCCCCTTGCCCAGCTCTCCCCACTGTCAGGGGCTATGCAGAGCCAAAACCCACCCCACCCCTTCTCTGGCCCGGGAAGCCCTGGCGGTGTGGGGTACAGCGTGGCGCTTAAGTCAGCATCCGTATGACTTCCCGTCTGCAGGGTGATGGGGGTGAGACGTCGCGGGCGCTGACCCTGCCATGGCTCCCGCGCTGGGTCCCCTTTAACTGGCTGCTCCTCCATCCCCTCGGGACCTCACTGGGCTTCACCTGGGTGATGTCATTTGCTCTTTACACCGTGTTAGCCACAGCTCCTGTCCCCATTTCACAGAGGGCAACACTGGGGCCCCGAGAGAGTGCCTTTTCCCAAGGCTCCCTAGCTGGGTGGTGAAGAAGCGAGGGTTGGGAGCAGGTCTCTTGGGCCCCCTGAGCCTGAGCTTGGCCACCCCGCCAGGCCACCCCCCAGCACAAACAGGTCATTGTTGTTGTCCTGCCCGCCCCTCCGCCTCCCGGCCGCCACCAGGCGAGGTCAGTGGGAGCCGTGAGTGACCGCTGTCATCCCCGCAGGTCCTTTGAGTCCGTGTTCAACGCCAGTGGGCTGCCGGGCCTGGTGGCCCAGTACGGGGACTGGTTCTCCTACGACAGGAACCCTCGGGCCCAGATCTTCCGGCGGGACCAGTCGCTGGTGCACGACATGGACTCCATGATCCAGCTGATAAGGTGCGTGGGGGACAGCGAGCCCGGAGTCACGTGGCACGCTCTGCGCTGCTCACGGTCACTCACTCAGACCTCACAGCACACCCGGGCGGCAGGGGTGTGGCCCCACTCAGCGTGAGTCCCGCCGGGGACACTGACCTGCCGCTGCTGAGCGCCCTGTGCTGGGCGCTGGGCTTGGTACTGGAGATGCAGGTCCCCCACTGTCCTCAGGGCCACCCTGTCCGTGATGTGGGGGTGCACCGAGCACACTGAGCGGATGCGTAACAGGACTGTCAGGCCCCAGAAATGCTCTAGTGAGACAAGAGGGTCTCTCCTCGGAGGACGGAGGGCGGGGTGATGAGGTGGGCGGGGAGGGACCCCAGCAGCGGGAGGGGCTGGTTCACTGAAATCAGGGACTGTGTTCTGGGGCTGCTGCCAGGAGGAGTTTGGTCCTCACCCCCCCACCCCCTTCCCAGCACGACCGGTCCCTCCCTTCCCACATCCAGGTACAATGACTTCCTGCACGACCCCCTGTCACTGTGCAAGGCCTGCAGGCCGCAGCCCAACGGGGAGAACGCCATCTCGGCGCGCTCCGACCTCAACCCGGCCAACGGCTCCTACCCGTTCCAGGCGCTGCAGCAGCGCTCCCACGGGGGCATCGATGCCAAGGTCTGCCAGGGCCCGGGCTGTGGGTGGGCCCGGTCACCGTGATGGCTGGGGAGGGGGTGGGGTGCTGGCTGGGCCAACGCAGATGGCAGGGCGGAGTCAGGGTCAGAATCGGGCTGGGGGTGGTCCAGGCTCGAGTGGGTGCCGGGGCCCCTGGGTTGGGTTGGCTTGGAGCCCAGCCCGGGCCAACACTCAGCCATCTGCTCTGCCCCGCCCCCAGGTGACCAGCATGGCCCTGGCCAAGGCCTTGCGCCTGGTGGCAGTCAGTGGCCCCACGTGGGACCAGGTGCCCCCTTTCCAGTGGAGCACCTCGCCCTTCAGCGGCCTGCTGCACATGGGCCAGCCCGACCTCTGGAAGTTCTCGCCCGTCAAGGTCTCCTGGGACTGAGGCCGCCTCTGCCGCCGCCGTGACCTCCGGCCCGTCCCATCCGTGGCCTTTGCCCCCTGTTGTGCCCAGAGCGGGGACCCGGGCCTGCCAGGTTCATGCTCATCTGGGCACCTCCTCCTGGGTGGGGCATGGGACTGACTCCCTCTCAGGAGTGGGTGAGTGCCATTCTGTCTCCTCCGCCTCTGCCTCGGTCTCCTTCTTTCCCTGTTCTCTCTCTGTTCTCTCTGCTTCTCCCGACCCCCTCGTGCTGCCCCTGCGGAGGGACCAGGTCTTGGGGGCCCCGTGTGTTTCAGCCCCAAGGCCTGGGTGTTCCCTGTGGCTGGTGCCGATTCCCGCTCCAGCTCCCCGGCCCCTCGGGAAACAGCCGTGTCCCCACTGGACAGCTCCCTCCAGGACGGAAACAAACACAAACCAAAGTTCCTGGCGACTGTCTGAGGCCCGAGGGTCCTCTCTCCAGGATCAGGCAGGAGTGTCACGCCTGCTCCAGCCTCATGCCCGCCCCAATGTGGGCATGCCCCTGGCCTCAGGCAGTGCCCACGGCCCCCCTGCTGCAGGTACCAACTCGCAGGCTGTGATGATTAAACGAGAGAGGCCGTGGTGCCCTGTGCTGTGCTTTTGGGCAGTGGGGAAGGCTGGGTCCGTGCCTTTTCTCAAGACTGGGATCTGCACTGTCCTCCAAGCGTCTTCCTGTCCATCCTTTTGTCTGTCCATCTATCCATTTATTTGCCAACCCACCCACCCATTGTCCATCTACATATTTATCCACCCATCTATCCACCCATACCCACCCATCCACCCACATATCACCCATTCACCCATCTCTCTATCCACCTGTTTTCTAGTCATCCATCCATCCATATACCCATTCATCCATTCATCCATCCACCCATATATCCATCAGTCCATCTATCCACCCATTCATCCAGTCATCCATCCATCCATTCATCCATCCACCCATATATCCATCCATCCATATACCCTTTCATCCATCCATCCATCCATCCATCCATCCATCCATCCATCCAACCACCCATATACCCATCCACCCACCCATATCCATCTGATGTTTATTGTGCACCTACTTTGTTCTGGGTCCTTTTCTGGGACCTGTTAACCATAAGAGCTCCCCAAGTCCTACTGTGGGGTACAGAGCAACACCAAGCAGGGTCCCGCCCTGTCTGTTCATACCCACAAACCCACACTGGAGATGAGACTCTCCCAGTGCTGTGTGCCTGGAGAGAGGAAAGCACCTGCCCTGGAGCCGGAGACCTGAGTTCAAATCCTGTCTCCTTCTCCTACTCACAGTGGGGCCTGACCTCTCTGGGCCTGGGTTCCTACTCTGAGAAATGGGGTGAGGATGTGAGCAGCACTTTGGGGGGGTGGCGTGTAAAGATTCGCCACCGTGGTGGCTGTGACCTGCTCAGCATTCACTCACCAGCAAGCCTTACCCACCACTTAGCACATGCCAGGGCCTGTGTACGACCCTGTGGCTGCCTTATAACTAAAGGCACAAAAAAGTGCCTGCTCCTAGGGAGGGTGACGTCGGCGAGGGAGTCAAAGGAGTAAATAACACCGGTCTGCACGACGCTGAGACATGGTCTGGAGGAAGTCCAGGCTGGGAGGCTCGGTGATGGGGGGTCCCCCAGGGCCGTTCTGTCGGGAGGGCGACTCCAGGCTTCCCCCCGGCATGATTCTGGCCCCTCCGCTTTCTGGGAGGCGGACAGCCATGTAGCTGAGATGTTTCTGAACAGAGGTTGGGGCGTCATGCCTGGTGGCCCACTGGGCTTCCGCTGACCCGGCCAAGACAGGACCCACCGCTGCAGAGGCTGCCGGAGAGGCCGCTTCTCTCGGCACCTGCGCCCTGGAGTTTCCCACAATCCTCAGCTCCACAGTGGCAGCTGCTGCTCCTCCGTGGCCTCTGCCCTTCCCTGATGGACAGGTGTCTGGCAGCTGGTTGGCCACAGCCCCTTGCGCCTCGGATCCTCCTCTAGTGGGCAGAGGGGGCTGCCTTGCCTCGTGGGGGTTCCACGCCCCTCCAGGCGGGACCGTGGGAGCTGGAAGCTGTCCCACCGGGAAGGAGCAGGTTTCCCAGGCTGGGCCCCATGTAGTTCCACTCTATCCCCAGGGGCTATTCTGGGGCCGCGGGCTGAGGTGTTTAAAACACGCATGGAGACCGGAAGGCCTGAGGCTGGTGTGGGCTGAGGATGGGTTTTCCACTCCTTCCCAAATCTCAGCCTTAGCACGTTGTTGGGGTGGGTGGGGGACCCTGCCAGCCTGGGCTCATTGCCTGGTGTCTGGAGAGATTAGAGTGGTCTCCAACTTCGCTTTGAACTTGGGGATCCAGTAAGGTGGCCAGCAGCTGCTATCGGGGGTTTGGGGACATTTCTGAGGGGCGATGAGGCCCCTCCCAGCCCTCGAGGCTCCTGCCTGCCTTGAGAGAGGGCTTCATGTTTCAGAGGGTTTGCCTGACACTTCGCATCAATTCCTTCCCTGCCCCCGAGATGATTGTCCAGTGTCGGGGTACATACCCCCAGGGATGGGGGCTCACTACCTGCTCCCCGTGGTTCTGGGATTAAACCACTCTTTCCTCGCCCCACCCAAGCCCCTCTTGTTCAGCGCCACCTCCCTCACCGGCTTCCCGCCCTCTGGCATGCAAGCCCAGCCGGGGGGGGGGGGGGGGACGGGGGGGAGGGGTGTCTTGAGTTTCATGTGGGGCCCCAGGGTTCCTGGGGCTGGAGGTGGCAGTTGGGGGTGCTCACTGCTGATAGCAGGGCTGGGAGCAGGCGTGCTGGGGTGGGAGAAGGGAAGGGAGGAAGACAGTGATGATGGAGAAACTCAAAGGCTCTTTGTGTCATAAATACTTATTTTTCAATGAAAATGTGTGCACATTAGAAAAATGGGTAAGGGTGGGGGTGGGCTTCCTGGGAGTAAAATAAAGACGGTTCCTCAGCCTGGGCTGCGGGCCTGTCCACCTCCCCAGGTGGAGAGCCTGGTGGGCACACGGTGCTCCCGGGGGGAGCCTCCGGTGTGACCTCGGTCCCTCGCGCCCACCCTGCTCTGGGGACCGGGTATGTTACATGAGGGCAGAGTCGCCCCGGCAGGGGTGGCCAGGGACGGTCACAGGGCAGTCACACAGGCAGCAGGGGGTCAGCCAGCCTCGCTGGCCGCTGACACCCACCCCTCCCCCCGCCTCGACTGCGAAGCATGTTCCCCTCCGCCCCATGGGCTCGTGGGTACAAGCAAGCACCGACTGGCCTGGCCGCAGGCTCGCGACCAGACACAAGCATAATATGTACAATGAGGTGCTGGGTCACACTCCAGCCTGGCAGGGTTCTCCCGGGGCCGGGAGACCTTCACTTGGGCGGCACATTCTACATGCCCAGCTGCTTCTTGAGGTCCTGCAGCTGCGCCAGGCTGATGTTGCTGCCCCCGCAGACGATGATGACGATTGAGGACAGCGGGGTGCGAAGCTTCCCTTCTCCTTGCAGCTTCTGAACCACGTTGCTGTAGACAGCGGCCAGGGCTGCCCCGCAGGCTGGCTCCACCAGGATCTTCTCGTCATCTGCCGGGGGACAGGGCGGGAGGGCGATTGGTAAAGCCCGGGGGTGAGGAGCCAGTCCGCTCAGCCCTGGCCACACTCAAGTCCTTCCATCACTTTCCTGACCGCCCAAGCCCCGAGCGAGGTCTCATCATTAGCGCTGACACGGATGGAAGGGCTGTCATCGCCTGCGCAGTGTGGTGAGAAGGGCTCTGAGGCATCATCTGAGCGAGCGTGCCATGGTCTTTAGCCAGACTGGCTGCTGGGACAGGAGATGAAGTGGCAGCCTGAGTGCTACCGTGTGTGTGTGTGTGTGTGTGTGTGTAACCCTCCTTATCCTGGGCTGAACCCAGAGAGTCCAACCTAGTTACAGACCCCATTCTGAATCCATCACTGAGGCCGAGACTTTCCCTTTTCACCCTGGCTGCCAGGAAGCTCAGAACGAACATTTAAAAATAGTTATGATTCCCTGCTTTCCGGTTATCAGGCTTCTTCATTGGTGCCTTTGGCCTTTCTATTTTTACTACTGCATCGTATTCAATGGGGAGTCCTAGGAAGGGGATGGGAGACAGATCTGTGGATAAACCTGCAGCGATGGAATCCCCTGGCATACCAAGTAGCCAGGACAGCCACTTAGTTCCTGAACCAGCAGGTTGGGTCTCGAAAGGACTTGGCACATACCCACAAACTTCTCAATGGCGGCCACAGCCTCCTGGTCGGAGATAACTTCTGAGAAAATGGGGTGTTCCTGAAACAGCTTCAGGGCTTGAGCCCCCACGGTCCTCACACACAGAGCCTTGGCCACACTGCGGGGGGTGGGGGGGGGAGGGCGGGGGGGGGGAGAATAGGAATGGGGGAAAGGGGTAGGAGAGAGGAGAGATGTGGAGATCAGAATAGAGCAGGAGAAAGAAACAAGGTTGGATGTGAGAGGGAGGAGGGACTGGGGTCCATGGGCGTGGGGGCGGGGTGCCCTCTGTAGCTACAGTCCCAGGGGCCTCCCAAACAGAGCGGGGGCTTCTAATGAGACTGCTGGAATGGGGGCAAACGGCATCATTTCTGTTCAACTTGACTCATGAGCAAACACCTGCAAGGCCCCTTGTGCTTCCCTGACAGGACTCCCAGCCCCAGCTCCAGGTTGTCACCTTCACCTGCCCAAGTCCCATCCTGTCCTTCAAGGCTCAGGATTAAGGCTGCCTCCTCCAAGGAGTCCTCCAGGGGGCGCACTCAGTCCCATGGCCCCAGGTGGAATTCTCAAATGATCCTCCCCATATCACACACACACACACACACACACACACACACACACACACACACACCCCACTTCCCGAGGAAGCGTTTGGTGCCATTCATTCCCACAACGATTCTTACAGTTCGTTGGTTCAATTTCACAGAAGGGAAGACTGAGGCAGCGTGAGCCGTCGCTTGGCCAGGGAGCCGTGGTGCCGGGACTGCAAACGGGACCGTATGCCTCCAGGACCTGCCCGGTAACCAGCCTCCCCAGAGACGGCCCTGGTTCAGCTCCCAGCTCACTCCCCCTTCGCCCAGGAGCACCTCCTGGCCTGGGCCAGCTCAGCCCTTAGGCCAGCACATGGCCCATCGGAGGCTCAACGATGGCTCGTCCTCCCAGCACTGTGGGAGCCGGCCCGCACGACAGCTCCGGCGCTGGGCTCAGGAATCAGGAGTTCTTCCCTCAGCTCAGTCTGCCCCGTCTGTGGCAGAGACCTGTCCCAGTGGTCGGCAAGCCGCGGCTCGCGAGCCACATGCGGCTCTTCGGCCCCTTGAGTGAGGCTCTTCCACAAAATACCGGCTTCTGCGCATGGGCCACGAAGTTTCAATCGCACTGTACGTGCGCGCCCGCACGTGGTATTTTGTGGAAGAGCCACACTGAAGGGGCCGAAGAGCCGCATGTGGCTCGCGAGCCGCGGTTTGCCGACCACTGGCTATTCTAGCTGCACAAGGTGACAGCTGGTAGGAAGACATTTCCCAGCCTCCCTTGCAGCAGGGGTGGCCATGTGACTGAGTTCTGGCCAATGAGAGGAAAGTGGAATACTGTGTCTATCTTTAAAGGGAGGGGCTTAGCTTCTGCCCTGCTTCTGCCAGATGGAGTGTGGGTGTGAGGGTTGGCACTGAGGCAGCTATGTTGGCCCATGAGGCCGCATAATAAGGACGACGGAGAACAAACAAGGGACCTGGGCACCTGGCTTCATAGAGCTGCCCCTCGATTGCCTCCCTCTAGACTTTTCTTTGTTTAATAAGAGAGGAAATAAAATTCAATCTCGTTTAAATCACTGTCTGGATTCCTATATAAAGCAGCCAAACCTAATCCTAATTAAACACCATGTGCCAAAGGTTTGGTTTGGGATATGAACTCCGTGGGAGCAGGAGCCGTGTTTATCCACCTCTCTCCCCACATCAGCCGGGGTCTTGCACATGTTAGCGTCTCAGTAAATGGCTGGCAAACGAATGAAGAGTGCAGCCTGGCTGGCATGGCTCAGTGGTTGGTCATCCACCTATGAACCAGGAGGTCACGGTTTGATTCCCGGTCAGGGCACATGCCCGGATTGTGGGCTCAATTATGGGGGGGTGCAGGAGGCAGCCGTTCGATGATCCTCTCTCATCATTGATGTTTCTATCTCTCACCCTCCCCTCCTCTCTGAAATCAATAAAAAATACATATTAAGCCCTGACCAGTTTGGCTCAGTGGATAGAGCGTTGGCCTGCGGACTGAAGGGTCCCGGGTTCGATTCCAGTCAAGGGCATGTACCTTGGTTGCTGGCACATCCCCAGTAGGGGGTGTGCATGAGGCAGCTGATCGATGTTTCTCTCTCATCGATGTTTCTAACTATCCCTCTCCTTTCCTCTCTGTAAAAAATCAGTAAAATGTATATTTAAAAAAATATATATTAAAAAATTCAAGGAAGAGTGCAAAACCCGGCCACAGAGGAACTCAATACAGGATGAATATTAGACTTTTTTGCATGAGGAAGTGTGACGTTCATGGTTGAGGGCCATGCAGACATGGGCTCAGTTCCGCGGGACCGACCGCTCACTGTCTGTGGGCTCTGGGCAGGTGAATAGAGCCCCAGTTTCCTTACCTATAAAAGGGGGCGCCAGGACCTACCTGCAGCCAGCACCAAGTGGGTGCTGAACCCCTGATGAAGGCAGCCCGGCTGCTCACCTGGTAACCTGGTCCAGAGGGACGAGCTTGCCCACAGAGGTGGCAGTGTGGAAGCTGTGGGCTCCCTTGGTCTCCATGGCGATGATGGGCACGTCCCCCCAGCCCACCTCCTGCAGCCCCTGGACCACTCCGCACAAGAGGCCGCCGCCGCCCACCGACAGCGCGATGACCCCCGGCTTCGCGCTCAGCGTCTCCTTCAGCTCCTTCACGATGGAAGTGTGGCCGTCCCTGGAGGGTGGGGGAGGGACCGGGTCAGGGCTGGGGCCCTGGGGACGCTGGGCAGGGGTCCTCTGCTACTTGTCCTTGGGGCTGATCTCCTCCCTGACTTCCAGCTGCCAGCATCTGCACCTCTACCTGGAGGCTCCCGTTGGCCCCAGCGCTGCCTCTGTGTGTGACCCCTGGCTGTGCGGACAGGTGACAGCGCTGAGGACACCCCTCACGCAGGGCCTGTGTGAGTGAATAAGCACCCAGCACCCTCTCCCGCCGCTGGGTAACTGGTGCATGTTCCACTGGCTCCCAGGGGCCCCCAGGAAATCAAGCTCCAGCTGCCACAGCAGTGCCCTGCCCAGGAGAGCCTGTTCGAGGCGTCTTTCCTGCCTCATCTCCCGTCCCCCTCCGCTCAGGAATCACCTCCCAAGTCAACGGCTTTCCCTGAAATCCTGGTCTTGGGACCTGCTCCCGGGCGCCCAGCCGCGGGCACTGGGCATCTGAGCTTGCGATCGCTCATGGCCGCGGAGGATGGGCGTCGGAGCACACGTGTGTGCTGCTGGGTGATGGTGTGTGCACACACATGTGCAAACGCTGTGCATAAGAATGTGCCCACGTGCCTTGTGGCAGGCGCCCACCCAGTGGTCAGGGGGTAGATGCCACCCTGGGCTCCATGTACCAGATAAGGGGGTCGTCGAAGGGAGAGATGAAGACCCAGTCTGAGTTGTTCTTCGCCAGGGCCGTGGCCAGCTCATGGGCCTCCTCCAACGTCTGCAAGACCACAGGGGACGCGGAGGAGGTGAGCGACCGGGGCGCCCTCCTCTGCCACCAGCTGCCCTCCGTGGTCCCCGCTCTAGGTCGGCACTCACCTCACCCACCACCTTGACCGTGGCGCCCTCACTTCTGAGCCGCTCGATGGTGAGGGCAGGTGTGGTCTTGGGCACGACGATGGTGGCGGGGATGCCCAGCCTCCTGGCCGCATAGGCGGCCGCCATGCCTGCGTTGCCCGCTGCCAGGGGTGGTGGGTAGAGAGTGTGTCAGTTCGGGAAGGCCTGGGGGCCCAACCCCCGGCCTCTGAACCCCCCTGGGTGGCCTCAGGCCTCCCCGCTGAAATTCCAAATTGGGCCTTCTGCCAACATTTGCAGCGGCTCCCAGCTCCCGACTCCCGGCTGGGGACACCAGGGCCCAGAGAGGTGGAGCTCCTGCCCCGGGACACACAGCAGAGGGCAGGAGGAGGCGTGCAGGCCGCTTACCTGAGCAGCAGACGAAGTGTTTGCAGCCTTGCTCGGCTTTCTGCGGAGAAGAGGGGAGGGGTCAGGCTGCCCCTGGGCTCTCCCCTCTCACCTGGAGTCCTACCCGCCCAGCCCCTGGGTTCTAACTGAGTGATTTCGGAACTTTATTGCCCCAGCCTTTCAAGCGACATCTTCCCTCCCCTCCCCAGGAGCCTGGCTCAGGGAGGGAGGGGGAGGCGGGCAGCTGAGAGCTCTGGGGTCAGCCCTAGGGGACCCTGGTGACGGGCACCCCTTCCCCAGAGGAAGCGCTAGTGGTGGGTGCGTGGGCCTCGCGGGCAGCCTTGCCTGGAGCTCCTAGGGTCTCCCATGGCACCGGCCCTGCCCATCGAGGAAAGAGGACCTGTCACCCTCCCCGAAGCCGTCCTGTACCTTCTGGCAGAGGTGGCCGATGCCCCTGATCTTGAAGGAGCCCGAGGGCTGGGCACTGTCCATCTTGATGTAGACGCTGGTGCCGGCCACCTTGGACAGGGCCATGCTGTCTCGGATCGGGGTCTTCAGGTGCAGGGGCTCCCGGGAGGCCATCGCGGGGGAAGGGAGGGTGGAGGCGGCGGAGCCGGTGGCTGGACCAGGAGAGCGAGGGGGAGGCCGGCGGTGGTCTCGGTGGACGGGCTGGGTGGACAGCCCACGCGCGGATGGAGGGAGGGTCGATGGACAGGTAGGCTGTCTTCTGAATTGTCCCAGGGTTGCCAGGTTTTATCCTGTGAGCAGGGCTGGCCACATCCCCCGAGCCGGCCACGCCCCCCTGGCCCGAGGCCTGGGGCTGCCCGGAGGGGAAAGGGAAGCTGGCTGTTCCTCCCTGGCTGCTTCCTGGCCTCTCCCTCTCCCTTTCCTATCTCTGCCCTTCCACAGCCTCAGCTTCTTTCTTCGCAAACAATTCCTCCGGCCCAAGGAAGGTGGGGCAGCCAGCCAGGAGGCCCCCAGATGCCCTGCACTAAGGCTGCCAGCAAGTGCTGGCACATCATGGGACCCGAGACACAAACCAAGGAGGAAGCGGCTGCCACCATGCTCCCATCTCACAGGAAGGGAAGCTGAGGCACGGGCGGGAAGACGGGTGCTCTGGCACTGGAACCAGCAGTCTGACCCCCAAACGTGCAGTCGGGACACAGCTCTTTATTTTTTAATTTTTAATATCTTTTTATTGATTTTAGAGAGAGGGTCAGGGAGAGGGAGAGAGAGATAGAAACAGCGATGAGAGAGAAACATCGATTGGCGGCCTCCTGCACGCCCCACGCTAGGGTTCAAGCCCGCAATCCGGGCAGGTGCCCTGACTATGACCGAACAGGTGCCCTCTTGGTTCATGGGTCGATGCTCAACCACTGAGCCACAGTGGCCGGGATGGACGGAGTTCTTGATCACCTCCCACGGTCATCCTTTCAGGACTCCTGTGTTATCCAGGGGCCGATGGCATCATGGGTAACACCCAGGCCGACCAGGGTTCAAATGCTGACTGCCGTTCACTAGCTCCGCGGCCTCGGCCGTCTCTGTGCCTCCTGGAACCTCCCTCTGCCCCTCCGCTAGCCCGGGAATAGAGGACAGGACAGCGCACGCATGGAAGGACCCAGAACACAGCCTTCGGCAGTGTCACCATCGTCACCATCGTCACCGTCCTCATCGTCCCAGAGCGGCAGGGCCTTCCGCCCGAACTCACTCCCTGCGCAGGCCCGGCTTCCTGTCTGTCTGTCTGTGAGCAGGTGTGAGCAGGGCGTCTGTCTGTACACAGGGTGGTGCATGCACACTCCCCCCCCCCCCCCCCCCGCTGCCCCCACAGCAATGGCCGGCTCTCTCCTTGGCCCCTCAACAAAGCTCTCTTGTCTGCTCGGCCCGGACAGGAATATCGATGAGACCGAGGGCAGGAGGGCGCAAACAGCCCGCATAGCCGCCCCTCTCGGAGGGACAGGCTGTCCCCTCCTGCTGCCCCCCGGGCCTTCCACAGGCACACGGAGCCCCTCCCCAGTGGGACGCCCCCAGGCGTGCGCCGGGCATACAGGGTGCGGAGCCGCAGTGGCGGGCGCCCTGAAGCTCACGTGCAGGCCTGTGCGCACGGAGCGTATACAGCTGGCGCTCACAATGCCCCACGTCTGATCTCACATGCAGGGTTTCCCGCGTGGGGTGTCACTCAATCTTCAAGCGTGAGGTGCGTGGGCGTTTTGAGCCCCATGTCCCAGGGAAAGAGTCAGGCTCAGGGGTGGAGTAACATTGTCACCAGGGGACAGGGTTGAGGTGGGTTGGGCGGGCCATTAGGGGTCACCTTAGGGGTGTCAGAGGGAGGCCTGTGACATGCGGGATCCACACCGTCAGGGAGGTGGGAATGGAGGCCCCACTGTCTTACAATGTGGGGTTCTCTCCGCTGCACCGCCATCTCGCCGTGATGGAAGGCGGGGCTGCACGGGCAGGAAACGCGACGATGGGTCCTTTCTTTAGGCCTCTCTAGAGTGTTCCATGTGTTTCCACAAAAATGTGTCCCTGTTGTGATTTGAAAAAAACAAAATTAAGAAAAAAAAATAAGTCAGCCCTGGCCGCTGGGGCTGATGGGAGCAGTGGCTGGAGCGTCGTTCCGTGAGCCAGGTGACGGGTTCGGTTCCCGGTCAGGCCACATGCCCAGGTTGTGGGTTTGGTCCCCGGTTGGGGCGTGTATGGGAGGCAACCTATCAAGGTGCCTCTCTCACATTGATGTTTCTCTCTCCCCCTTCCTCCCTCCCTAAAGGCAATAGTAAATACATAGAAAATCAATCATAAAAGAAACAAAAAGAGGGAAAAAAGACAAAACATATGTCACCGTTGTGACAGCCTGTTCGGGCATATCCTTGTCCTAAATAATAACTTTATTGAGATATAGTTCACCTCGCCTACAACTCACTCGTTTACAGAGTATCAATTTTAGGACATTTTCATCACCCCAAGAAGAAACCCTATACCCATTAGCGGTCACTCCTCCCCTCCCAGCCCCTGTGTCACCAGTCTGCTTTCCGTCTCTATCGATTTGCCTATTCTGGACATTTCGTATCAATGGAACCGGACACTAGGTGATTTTTGTGTCTGGCTTTTCTCACGCCACATCATGTTTTCAAGGTTCATCCACGTTGTAACATGTGTCGGTGCTCCATTCCTTTTTATGGCTGTATACCAGAGGTCGGCAAACCCATTCGTCAACAGAGCCAAATACCAACAGTACAACGACTGAAATTTCTTTTGAGAGCCAACTTTTTAAAACTTAAACTATATAGGTAGGTCCATTGTTATGAACTTAATTAGGGTACTCCTATGGCTTAGGAAGAGCCACACTCAAGGGGCCTAAGAGCCGCATGTGGCTCACGAGCCGCAGTTTGCCGACCACGGCTGTATACTATTCCGTGTCTGGATAGACCATATTTATTCAAGTAGGTTTTTATTGATTTCAGAGCGAGGAGGGGAGAGGAAGAGAGAGACAGAAACATCAGTGATGAGAGAGACTCATTGATCGGCTGCCTCCTGCACGCCTCACACGGGGGATCGAGCGGGACCCCTGGGCACGTGCCCTGGCTGGGAATCGCACCTCTCAATCGATGTTTAACCAACTGAGCCACACAGGCCAGGGTAGACCGCATTTCATTTATCTCTTCATTCACCGGTGAATATCTGCCGTCCGGGCAGACCTTCACGTTTAAATATATAAAACGTATGTACATGTGTGCATACATGTGTGGTTCTGTCCCATCACATGGATAAGACCCCGAGAGCCTAGCAGGACCCGGGCCCCACCCACGGTCACCCTGGGGAGGAAGTGGAGCAGAACCAGGCAGATCTCGGTGTGGCAGGACACTGGCCAGTCAGCGGCTGGAGGGTCGGGGAAGGTGGCCGCTGTCGCGGTCAGGGAGGTCGGCTCGTGCCTGTGGCTGCGGCTCCCAGGCGTGTCCGATCCAGATAGAGCTGTTACATCACGCCTCCCGGCAGGTGGCCCTGAGGGCGCCGGATCACAGTGTCCTTGGCTGCGGGAGGTGGGGATTCTGACGGTTGTTTTCACACTTGGGAGGAACGGACAGCTCTCACCTCAGTTTGCCCTGCCGGCCGGCGGGTGAAGCCAGCCCTGAACTCCTGGTTAGTTAAGCTACCGGCTCCCGAGTCCCTCACAGCTCGGCTGAAGCGGAAACCCAGCCGTGTAACTTCCCTTAGCGTCAGTTCCCTGCCCCGAGAGATGGGGACGGGGTAGCTACCGGGTATTTGGAGACTTAGAGACGATGGCAGACCAGTGCCAGGCACAGAGTAGGGCTCAGAGAATAGTAGGTGCTATTATGATGATCTTTGGTCTTATTATTACTAGAGGCCCAATGCATGAAACTCATGCAAGAGTAGGCCTTCCTTCCCCCGGCTGCCGGCACTGGCTTCCCTCTGGCACCCGGGACCCGGCTTCATCTGGAAGGTCGTCCGGAAGGACGTCCGGTCTAATTAGCATAGTACGCTTTTATTATTACAGAAGATTATTATCCAGGACCTTTCCAGTCTTTTGGCCTCGTTTTCCCGAGTCCTCCCTCCAGTCCCAGCTCCTCACTCGTGTCTCCTCCTGGCAAGTCTGGTTCAAGCCTCTGGGGCCCTGCAGCAGGGCAGTCCCTGGCGTCCCTCCCCAGGGGGCCAGGAGCAGCCTGAGGGCAGGCCTGCACCGACGCGTCCCCGCCGGGTCCCCCACTCGCTCCTCCACCCACTCAACTTCCCACCATGCACAAGACAGTCCCTCGCAACAAAGAATTATCTGGCCCCAAAAGTCAGTAGAGCCGAGGTCGGCCAGGACTTAATCCGATGTGGGTGAAAGGTATTCTGTGTAAATCTGCCACTCCGTGTCCCACCGCTATTCGCTCCACCCCGGGAGAAGTGAAAGACGTTTTTCTTGGTGAAATTAATACAAGCGAGTCAGGCCTCCATTGTCACGGACTTAACGCGTTTAACTTCTGTGGCCCTCGCTCCTGAACTTGGCAGCCAGCCTCCCTTACTCACAGTCACTGGCTGCAGCCAGCCCTGCATCTGGCAGAGACCTCGTGGGAGCCCCTGGGGTCATTTGAGGTTGCCGTCTGCAGGGATGCCTCCCGGCTTTGCGTCTTCCCCAGATATGACCAACAGCCTCTTGGTGGGCCTTTCCGGGCAGGACCCCAGGCCACACTGGGCCTGTCCTGGGGGTTGTCACCACCCACCAATCAGCACGTGATGTGTGGAACTGGCGAGGTCCAAACAGCTCATCAGGGACTTAGTCCAGAGTTTATCAAAAAAATCAAGATATTTGCGGCAGGATTAAATCTCAGACCACTGACCCAGTGTGCAACAGATGAAGACTTTGATATTTTTCTTTTAAATATATTTTATTGATTTCAGAGAGGAAGGGAGAGAGAGAGAGATAGAAACATCAATGATGAGAGAGAATCACTGATCAGCTGCCTCTTGCACGCCCCCCACTGGGGATCGAGCCCACAACCCGGGCATGTGCCCTTGGCCGGAATCGAACCTGGGACCCTTCAGTCCACAGGCCGATGCTCTATCCATTGAGCCAAACCAGCTAGGGCAAGACTTCAATATTTTTCTTTTTCTTTTCTTTTTTTTTTTTTTTTAATATATTTTATTTATTTTTTACAGAGAGGAAGGGAGAGAGATAGAGAGTTAGAAACATCGATGAGAGAGAAACATCGACCAGCTGCCTCCTGCACATCTCCCACTGGGTATGTGCCCGCAACCCAGGTACATGCCCCTGACCGGAATCGAACCTGGGACCCTTCAGTCCGCAGGCCGACGCTCTATCCACTGAGCCAAACCGGTTTCGGCGACTTCAATATTTTTCTTTGTGATTTTTTATCAGGCTGAGTTAAGGCAATGAGGGCTGGGCTCTTCTCTTCTCATCTCTTCTCTCCTCTCCTCTTCAAGGGTGGCAGGGACATTCAGGGGCCAAGTCACCGCGGGCAGGGTGGGGGTGCTGTCTGGTCCTCAGTTATTTGCTCCCCCACCCCCCAGCTTGCCTAGGAGGCCTTCCTCATTCCCAGACACACAGGCTCTTGTCCTGTAGTCCGGGCCGTGGCTGCCATTCCAGAGCTTGGGCCATTGCCATAAATTCTTCCTCTTATTCTGCTGTCCCCTCCGTTCCCTGAGGCAGAGGACATTCCCTGCCTCAGGAGCCTCCCAGGTCCCGGGCAATGGAGCGCTGCAGCCGCTCCTCGGATGCTGTGTTCCCAGAAAGCTGGGGAGCCAGCTCCTAAGCCTTCGGGAGCTTGACGCTGCCTGCCAGGG
Source organism: Myotis nattereri (assembly GCF_964212035.1). Classification (NCBI taxonomy): domain Eukaryota; kingdom Metazoa; phylum Chordata; class Mammalia; order Chiroptera; family Vespertilionidae; genus Myotis; species Myotis nattereri. Next base: position 9,143,119 of record NC_138095.1, on the reverse strand, counting down.
GGTGCTGATGTCATGAACATCAGCAAATGCTAGGAATCAGGACCCTGGCCCTGGCCAGTGTTGCTCAGTGGGTTGAGCATTGCCTTGTGCACCCAAAGATCGCCAGTTTGATTCCTGGTCAGGGCACATGCCCAGGTTTTGGATTTGATCCCCGGTCAGGGTTCATACAGGAGGCACCTGATCGACGTTTCTTTCTCCCTGTCTCCCTCTCTCTAAAATCAATGAGGGCAGGGTCCCAGGGCTCGAGGCAGCAGAAGAGTTCAGAGAACGCCGAGCTGTCTCCGGAGGTCTTCACGGATGATGGCAGATGTGATTGTACTTCCTGCTACAACGTTCGGAAGATCACGGTTCACATACTTTTTGGAAACGTGGCCTTCAGAAGAGCAAGCAGGCATATTGTGAAAACCCGTTTGTCCCAGACGAAGGCGAGCCGTGGTCCTGGGAGACGATGCACGTTATTGGGGCTGGGGGAGCGCGCCCAGGGCCTGAGGGATGTCAGCGGCCCCTGCCCCCCAGCAGAGCATCGCGGTCAGCCGGCAGTCCACGCAGACACTCGGATCTCCGACAGGCCCCAAACCGGAGGCGTGAGCGAGGGGCAGGGCAGGTGCGGGCTGTGGCCGGCCCCAGGCGGTTCTGCCCGTGAGCTGGCTCCCGGTCCGCTCTTCCCTGCGGAGGACACCTCCACGCGACTCAGCCGGGGGGGGGGGGGGGCGGGCGGGGGCAGCCTGCAGGACAGGAGCCCACACAGCCAGGCCTCCCTTCTTGGGAGTGAGTTTTGAAGCCCAAACTCTGAGCACAGTGCCCCTCACAGCAACCCGACCTCAGGGCCGAGCGGACAGGGACCTGGCAGAGGACCCAGCAACCTCTCTCAGGACGTGCAGAGTTCAAGTTCCCACAGGGAGGCTATCTGGCCGAGAACACGGGGCCCTCCGCGAAGGAAGTCTAAACAATAGCTGGTGGAAGAAATCAAGCTGACTTGGGGGTTGCGGACTCTTATCTTCAACATCACAGTAAAGAAAGGGAGGAAAGTCGCACAGAACCGAAACACCGGCTCAATGTGAAAGTGCAACATCAAGTCCGGAACCCGGAGGTCGACCTGACGCCCCCAGCGGCCAGCAGCCGTCCAGGAGCAGCGGGCACAGGCTCGCCCACAGCCGAAGCACAAGCATGAGGTCTTTGGTGACGGAAGAGCTGGTGTTCAGTCCAGGGAACCGAAAGACACTCCCAGACTCTGGCAACCAACTCAGAACAAGCCTGTTGGTGCTCCCATCGGCCCGAGACAGCTGCGGTCACGGTGCCCCCAGCAACGACGTACACACTCAGGGGCACCTGGGGGCCGGGGCCCCACGGAGCCTCCAATAGATTTGCTCCACCACAGCAGACTTTGGACAAGGCGTTATTACATACAAATGCTCCTGGATATCACTCAGTGATGGGTGTTGGTTTTGTTTTTAAATATATCTTTATTGATTTCAGGGAGGAAGGGAGAAGGAGAGAGAGATGGAAACATCAATGATGAGAGAGAATCACTGATCGGCTGCCTCCTGCACGCCCCCTACTGGGGATTGAGCCCTCAACCCTGGCATGTGTCCTGACTGGGAATCGAACCTGGGACCCTTCAGTCCGCAGGCTGACGCTCTGTCCACTGAGCCAAACCGGCGAGGGCAATCAGTGATGAATTTTAATAAACAGGAAGAGGAAAGGTTTCATACCAGCAGCTACACATGAACCCTCCTTCCCATATGGCCTTGAACCACCCTGACGGACTCACTAAGAGACAAGTGCCCCTGAGTTACAAAGGCTCCCAGCCTGTTTTTAACTTAAATGTCAACAGAGCAACTGAAAATAAGAAGCAACCCAGACAAACGTATGCCGAGACCGAATATAAGAACTTTGGAATACTCTGGAACTTCCATGCTTCCCCCGACAGCCCCCCTGGTGGCCCCCCAGGCTCGTGGCTGGGGCGGCGCATGGAGCTGCACCCGCAAGCCGTGGGGCAGCTGGTCGAGGTGCAGCCCCGCGCAGGGCCCTCGGCCGGGGCACATTCCCGCCCATTCTGCCAAGAACAGAAAGTGAATCCCAACTCCATTCCGAGAAAAGCCCCAAAGCCGAAGAAATCAGCTGACAGAGCCTTATCAACTGGAGAAGGGAAAACAGCGCAGGAAATGCAGCATTAAGGTTACACAGCCTTTCAACAAATACCCTTCTACTCTGGCTCACACAGATGAACCTTGATTTTCAGCCGCATTGTTACAGCCTGGGGTGGGGATGGTCACCCCTGAGCTGAGGCCAAGGAAGTCCCCCCCGGAGCTGCTCCCGCCAGGAATGCGAACCCCCACCCTTCCTGAGGCTGCTGCACCGGGATGCCCACTTTCTGGGCCACATCCGCAGAGGCAATAGCCCCTTTTGGCACAAGCTGACTCATCGCACCCTCAGAAAAGCTCCCCACACCCACCTCACCTTGCCTCACCCCGAGTCAGGGCTGAGTCTCAGCCAAGAAGAGGAAATGAGGCTGAGTGAGTGGAAGCCCCTGTGTCCTCGGTCCCCTGTCCCCTCCGTCCACTATCTCCCGACCCTGAGAACCCGGCCAGGCCCTCAGCTCAGCTCAGCTCGGCTCCTGCAGCCACGTGTGCCGGAGAGCCCGCCGGAGCTCCCTTCGGGATGTCTGTGCGTCTTTCCTGAGTTCTTTGTTCACCGGAAGGTTCACCATTTATTAGCACCTTCGTGCACTTAAAGAAGTAAATAACGAAATCCACGAATACATTTCTCCTTGGCCTTGAGGACAGATGCCAAACGGCCCCCCCGTTTTCCTTATGGGCCTCAGTTTCCCCACCCGCAAAAAGGGAGCATTATCTGGCTCTTGCTGGTTCTCTCAGCTTAGACACCGTGACTGTCCTATATAATGAAAGGGTAATATGCACATTAACCCTAACGACCGCTGGACCAGCCACTAGGAGGCGCACTGACCACCTCTTGGTCCCTTCCCACGGCCATCAGGCACCGATCACCCGATGGCGAAAGGGGAGCCGGGGGTGGGTGGTGGTGAGGGGGCGGGGCTGGGTGTGGCACCCGGGGAAGGTGGCCCTGATCGCAGGCCAGGCCTAGGGACTGTACCCGTGCCCGAATTTCGTGCGCCGGACCGCTAGTAGATTTATGTCTCTTAGGACAAGAGCATCCAGGTTGGATGTGGGGTCCCTCGAAGGTTGGCCCCAGGGCCTATTTGCTGGGCAACCTGGGGCAGGTTACTTAACCTCTCTGTGCCTCTGCTTCTCCCTTGATAATGGACTCCTTTCAGGGGCAAGAGAAGAGGGGAGAGTTCCTCTGTTCAAGGGTCTCGAACTCAAATGTCTGCAGGGCCAGGCAGTAGGAAGAGGTGGGGCCAGGGGCACGTGGAGAGCCATTCCCCTAGTGCAGTGGTCGGCAAACTCATTAGTCAACAGAGCCAAATATCAACAGTACGACGATTGAAATTTCTTTTGAGAGCCACATTTTTTAAACTTAAACTATATAGGTAGGTACATTGTTATTAACTTAATTAGGGAACTCCTAAGCTGGCCTTTGCTAAAAACATCCTCAATCTGATTGAGGTACGTTCGCTGAGGTCGACCCCTTCCAACTCTCCCATCCTCAACTCGTGCATGAATCGTGCCCCCCCCCCCCCCCCGCGCTGCGTATCCCGCGGTCTGCCTGTGACGCGTCTCCTGTCGCCCGCCCGACCGACACCCCCCACTTCTTCTAACGCCACTTCTTCAAAGTAGACTCGCCCAGGCCAAAAACCGACTTCTGCGCATGGGCCACGAAGTTTCAATCGCACTGCACGTGCGCGCCCGCACGTGGTATTTTGTGGAAGAGCCACACTGAAGGGGCCAAAGAGCCGCATGTGGCTCGCGAGCCGCGGTTTGCCGACCACTGCGCTAGAGGACAGAGTGCATGAGCTCCAGCCACAGAAACGCGGCCCCGGGTTGAGACCCCCTCTGCTCCGAATGGTTTAGTATCTTGGCGACGGCCTGAGAAGTCGCCTAAGATGTGCTGGGCGTTAGGAGACCTGGGTCCACGTCCCAGCCGGGTGACCCACTAGCTGGGCTGGTGGCACGACTCCCTGAACCCCGTTCTCTCACCCGGTTAACAGAACCGAGTCTCGTGGCTCAGAAAAGACATGGCCCGAGTCCAGAGTCCAGCCTGCAGGTCTGGAGGGCCCATCGCCAGTGGCCAAGGTGCCATCGCTCCTCTCCATGCAGTTCCCTGGCCTGGCAAACAAGACAGCCAGCGGGGGGTGACGATGATGAAATGGAGCTTAATGAATAACCCCAGGGGCCGGCCAGGTGGGGGTGTGGCGGCCTGCGGCAGCGGGACAGCAGCTGGCTGACGAAGGTGGCCCTCGGAGGGGACAGGTCAGTGCCCGGGCCCATCCCTCTCGCCTCATCGGATGCGGCCACCCTGGCTCTCCTCAGCCCATCCTCTTTCAAGCCGGCAGCTCTTGGAGCCCGGCCCCTCTGGGTGTGAGCCCTGGTTCTGCCGCTGCTGTGCGACCGTGGGAAAGTGACTTGACCTTTCTGAGCTAAGTCGGATTCCACGACGTAGAGTTCATTACAATCCTCGCCGCCCCAGGGTGCTGTCAACATTCTGTGATGTCATGATGTCATGTCCCAAGCCTCGGGCGCTGCCATTTTGGTCACATCGCTGTCTGTTATAACAGTGACAATAACAACAATACAACAGCAGCAGTCAACGCAGAGTCCTCATCGCTGCTCTAAGTGTTGTATGTATATTAACTCCTCGACCTTCCCGTCAGTTCCACTAGGAAAGTATTTTTTTAAAAATATATTTTATTGATTTTTTTACAGAGAGGAAGGGAAAGGGATAGAGAGTTAGAAACATCGATGAGAGAGAAACATCGATCAGCTGCCTCCTGCACACTCCCCACTGGGGATGTGCCCGCAACCAAGGTACATGCCCTTGACCAGAATCGAACCTGGGACCTTTGAGTCCACAGGCCGATGCTCTATCCACTGAGCCAAACCGGGTAGGGCTAGGGAAGCATTTTATCCCCATCTTACAGTTGAGGAAACAAAGCAGAGAGGTTAATGAATTTACCCAACGTCACATAGCCAGTGAGTGGAGGTTGGTATTTACTTGTACCAGAGCCAGGCTCCAGGGTCTGTGTTCTAACTATTAGGCCTACTGCCTCTCCATGCCAGACTACTACTATTACTTAAGATTAAAAAATAAAACCAAAAAACAGACTCTATTATGAAGTGTTAATACCCGCCTAACTTCTTCCGAAGCAAGGATCTCCATGACATTGTGGTTTGGCATCTCCTACTGCACACGAATAAAAACCCAGCCATTAAAGAGCCTTTAGGATATACTGGCCAACACGAAGGGCCGGCGCACAGTAGGCCGGCAACGAGTGCAGCAAGCGGTGCTTCCTGCCCAAGCCCGAGGTATGCTAAGCTAAGGCCCTGCTCCTCCAGGGAGCCCTCCCCGATCCCACCCCACCCTCAGCTGTCCTGTGGGGACTTTCTGCTCTCTGTCGTCCCAGGGGTGTGGGAAATGTCACTGAATTGGGCGTCTTTCCCGTCCAGGCTGGGGGCCACCTCAGGACAGGAACCGGGGTTTACCAGCTCTGTTCCCAGCGCCCCGTTCAGGACAGAACACGGGGGGGATGGGCGCGTGTTTAACGTGCGGATGGGAATGAAACTGTCAGCGTTCTCATCAGGGATCAGGGCCAAGCAGCTCGACTTCACCCCAGGTGGCCGGGAGTTAATCATCAACCCCGAGGAGGTCGCCCCAAGTCCAAGAAGGGTACACCTGGACCCCACCTCCCATCTGCCACAGGGAAACCAGATGGATGTGGTTAGCACAGGTTCACCCAGTGGGACGGTGAGGGAGACAAGCGGGGAATCTGGTTATATCCCCCTCCTGCCCACAGCCTTCCATGGCTCCCAAGTGCCCCTGGGTCAGGTCCCGGCTCTGGGTTGGCATAGCTGTCCCTGTGGACTCTGATCCCTGCCCACCTCTCCAGCCCCGAACCCTCCTGCTGCCTCGCCCCTGCCTTCTTGGTCCCAGTCCCACCATGTTTTCCATTCCAGACCTTTGCACTCCATGTTCCTGACTGCTGGCTGAGCTCAGCCTCCTCCTCCTCCCCCTCCCACCTCCTCCTCCTCCTCCTCCTCCGGGAAGCCTTCCAGTCCTCAGGGCCAAGTGACGTACTTGCTGTGGGCACTGGCAGCCCTGTGCCTGATGGCACTGATTGTAACTACTCTTCAGTGACCCCTTGAGGCTCCAGGAGGGCAGGGAACATGCTATTTTGTTTGAGGCTAAAGGTCCTGGGATGTGACACATGGTAGGTGTCTAGTAAATATGTTTTGAACAAATGAACCAATTGCCAGAGTCATTCATTTGAAAAATAAATAATCGTTCGGCTCCCGTGTGGGGCGTGAGGTGTCAGAGATGAGGCAGTGCTGCCGGAAAAGACGCCTTTCTCACATGACAACTGTTTCTTTGCTTTCTTGGGACCAGCATTTACGCAAAGATGTCTGTGTGGTGGGAGAGGCGGGCCAGGGTGAGAGCCAAAGGGTGTTTCTCACTGGCGGGGTGGCCTCAGCCAAGTGGATTTCCCCCTCGGAGCCTCAGTTTCTTAATCTGTCAAATGGGACCAGGGAAGGCCTGCGCCACGGATGGCACACAGGGAGGCGGTGAGGTGGATCTCACCCTCTTTCGCTCTCCAGCGGGGAGCTGTCCCTTTAACACGGGAGGAGGGGTCAAGGCCACGGGAGGCTGGCAGAAGCCGGGCAGAGCTGGTTCCAGTTAGGCTGTGGGCAGCAGGCTGCAGCCAAGTTGGGTCCGGGACTCTTGAGCAGAAAGGTAAGGCGGCCTGGGGCCCAAAACGGGGGTCCCTGGGGCTCTGCGTGCACATGAGGAGATGCATGTAGGGGAGTCTCAAAGGTTCTGGGGCAAAGTCCCCGCTGAGTGGGTGGAAAGGGAGAGAGGGTGACAGTGGCCTAAGCCCTCCCAGGAATATCGATTCCACTCAGGGTACCCGGGACCATCCTGCCTTGCAGGAGAGAGGCTTTGCTTGCCAGAGGGGCAGGGATGAACACGCTGCCAGCCAGGCCGGTCCAGGCCTCCCAGCCCTGGCGCCAGGGACTTGGCTGTGGAGTGTCACCAGTGGCCTCTGGGGAAAAGCCTGAGGGACAGGGAGGTGGAAAAGGTGGTTGGTCTTTACCCAACTCATGGATGCACCAGGTGGGGCTCAGGAAGAAAGATGGCCTGGCCACGGCCATGCTTGCCGGGACCTGAACCCAAGCCCTGGGCTTCACGCTGTCTGTGGTTATGAGCACAGATGCCAAAGCACACTGCCCGCGTTTGAATCCTGGCTGGGCCATTTCTAGCTGTGTGACCTTAGGCAAATTACTCAACCTCTCTGGGCCTCAGTTTCTCTTTTTAAAAGATTTTCCATTGATTTTTAGGGAGAGAGGAAAGGAGAGGAAGAGAGAGAGAAAAACATGGAGGAGGGAGAGAGAAAAAAACATTGATGCGAGAGAAACATCGATCAGCTGCCTTCTGCACGCCCCCACCAGGGATTGAGCCTGAAACGGGGGCACATGCCCTGACCCGGAGTCGAACCTGCAGCCTTTCGGTAGATGGGCAGATGCTCCAAACAACTGAGCCACACCAGCCAGGGCTCAGCCTCAGTTTTAATGGTCACCGCCTCCCAGAGGTCATACCTGACCTCCCGACCCAAAGTAGGTCCCCTTGCTCTTCTCTTCCGGACTCCCGACACGCGCGTCCCCCTCGTAGCGGTTTTCGCTGTTTCTGATGACCTAGTTTGTCTGTCTATACAGTTATTTGTCGAATGCTGGTCTCTCCATCAGACTATATGGCAGCTGCAAGAGTAGACATCTGTCTTGTTTTCCCATGTTATTCCAGTTTCTAAGACGCACCTTGTGATGCCCTGTAAACAAGTAGAGTAAGGGGGACCCCGCCAGCATCGTCGGGGCCCCAGTGAGGTAACGCCTCTGGAGGACTCAGCCGATGTCTGATGCATCATAGGGACTCAGCAAAGGGTAGCTATCATTACAGCAATAGGCACCATAGCCTGTGAGCCTGTTATTCATAGCTTACAGAAAGGGAAACAGGCACAGAGAGGTTGAGACACTGGTCTGGGTTGCACAGTCGGAAAGTCATAGCTGGTCTCGAACTTTGGTCTCTGATTGGCCCTAAAGTCCACATTCTTGGGCTCTGGGGCTGAGGTCAAGGTGTGCTGCTCTTCGCCACTGCCATGCTCAGCTCGCGCAGTGCCCCGGCTGGAGGTGGCTCAGGCTGCGCCCGGCCTGGGGAATCCCAGGGCCATCCCAACAAAGGCCAGAGGGTCAACCCCAGGGTGGGTAGACCTGGGACTCTTCCACGGGGCCCCCTTCCTGACTAAGTAAGGGTGAACAAGAAGTTTCGGCTTGTGGTGGGTGGGGAGGTTGCAGTGCTCCTCCTAGTGGCAAATAGTGGAATTGCAGGGCACAGCAGAGAATTTGCTCCTAAACAAGTTCTTCTATTTTGTTCTTCCTTTCATTTCCTCCCTCTCTTCAATCTCGCCCTGACCCACGGGTTCATTCATTGCTTCCCACTGCAAGTAGAATTAGAATAACGTCCCAATCCCCCGCTTTGGGCTCGAACGCCCTCCCCATGGCCCTGCCCGCCGCCTGCTCCTGCTCCCGCCCAAGCTCCTCAGGCCCATTTCTAGATTTGGTGGTTCTACCTGCTGTTCCTGCTGCAGGAATGCTCTCCCTCGGCTTTCTTATTGCCATTTATCTCAGAATTCCCCCTTTGAGAATTTTCAGGTAAAAAATGAATTAAAAGACCTCACAACCAGCCAAAATGCTCAGGTCCTATGACGCATCTGATTCAAGCTGTTAAACACCCCAAACCAGACCTAACCGGTTTGGCTCAGTGGATAGAGCAGCGGCCTGCGTACTGAAGGGTCTGGGGTTTGATTCTGGTCAAGGGCATGTACCTTGGTTGCAGGCTGGATCCCCAGTAGAAGGCGTGCAGGAGGCAGCTGATGGATGTTTCTAACTATCTCTCTCCTTTCCTCTCTATAAAAATCAATAAAAATATATTAAACAAAAACAAAAATCCAAACCACTACCAACCAACTGCAAAATGACCAGGTAGCACATTTAACGAGATAACTAGAAATGTGAACACTTAACAGATATTTGATATTAAGAAATTATTTTAAGTGTGATTTTTAAAAGCATTATTGAGGTATAATTTACATAAAAAAGTGAGCCCACTTTCAGTTAAAATTTAATGAGTCTGGAAAAATATGCACTGTTGTAAAAAATCGCGTGCCTTCGTTTTAAAAAAGAGAGTCCTTCTGCGTGGCGAAAGACATACGATAAATAAGTCCTTGGGTGTAATGTACTGCATTGACGACAGTTAACAATACTGTATTGCATATTTGAATGCTATTAAGAGAGTAGATTTTCTTTTCTTTTTTTTCTTTCTTTTTTTTTTTAAGAGAGTAGATTTTAAAAGTTCTCATCACACAAATACAATCTGTAACTAACTATGTTAGGTGCCAGATGTTAACTAGACGAATTGTGGTGATTATTTTGCCATATATACAAATATCGAATCATTATGTTGTATGCCTGAAACTAATACGTTACATTCAATTATATCTCTTTGTTATTTTTTTAAATTAAAAACTTTAAACTGAGTTGAGAGAGAAAGAGAGAGAGAGAGAGAGAGTAACATCAACTTATTGTTCCACTTTTTATGTATTCATTGGTTGACTCGTGGATGTGCCCTGACAGGGGATCGAACCCATAACCTTGGCATATGGGGATGACACTCTAACCAACTGAGCTACCTGGCCAGGGCAATGATATCTCAACAAAAAATGTAAAATAAAATAAATCTTGCCAGAATAAAAGGAGCCCTTCACTTTTAGAGGTACATGTTGAAATGTCTATAGATGAAATAATCCAGAGAAAAAACGTAACGACAATGATGACGGAGGAGAGAAGGAGGGGAGTGGTGCAGGTGTGGCTGGAACAGGCGGCCGGGAGTGGACGCCGGGTGAGGCTGTTAGAAATTCTGTAACTGTTTCCCCTCCTAGAATGTGAGCTCTGGCAAAGCAGGGCTCCCTCTGACTTGTCTGGGCCCAGGTCCCAAAACATGGACCCACCTGGCACATAGTGGGTGCTCAATAAATGTTTTTTTGAATGAATGAATGAATGAATGAATGAACTCTCTCATTTTCATTCACTCATCACTTCTTTTTTAAAAAAATATATTTTATTGATTTTTTACAGAGAGGAAGGGAGAGGGACAGAGAGTTAGAAACATCGAAGAGAAACATCGATCAGCTGCCTCCTGCACACTCCCTATTGGGTATGTGCCTGCAACCAAGGTACATGCTCTTGACCGGAATCAAACCTGGGACCCTTGAGTTCCCAGGCCGATGCTCTATCCATTGAGCCAAACCAGTTAGGGCCACTCATCACTTCTTATTGGCCAGGTTTTACGTCCCCAGCGCTGTGGGCAGCCTCGGTTACAGAATGAAAGGCCCCTAGTCCAAAGGTTTTTGCCCAGATCGGGAAACTGAGGCCCAGAGAGGAGCAGGTTCTTGCCTGAAGTCTCACAGGTTGGCAGCCAGACGGGGCTAAGATACCCAGCTGAGGGCGTCTCCACTCTCCCATCTCCCCTCCTCTCCCGGCCTGGTTAGGGGGAGCCCTGACTGGAGCTGCCTGGGCTGTGGCCCCGTGTCCTCCCCAGGCCCGCCAGGTGGTTGCCGGGATGGAGAGCCCTCTGGCGGAGTGCGCTAAGGGCGGGCACTTCCACGTGGTCACGCCCCTGCTGGAGAGCTGGGCGCTGTCCCAGGTGGCGGCCACCACCGTCTTCCTCAAGTGTGAGAATGTGCAGCCGGCCGGCTCCTTCAAGATCCGGGGCATCGGGCATTTCTGCCAGGAGGTGAGGGTGTGCGGGCAGGAGGGGAGAAGTGAGGTTGTACCGGAGAGAGGGAGGGTGGGGGTGTTGGAACGGGAGGGGGCTCCGTGACCCCTGCCCTCAACCCCATTCCTTCTCTTCCCAGGCGGCCAAGAAGGGATGCAGGCACCTGGTGTGCTCCTCAGGTGACCCCACACCTTTCTGCTCTTGAGGGTCCCCGGGGCTGGGTGTGGGGGAGGAGGAGCTCGCTGGAGCAGCAACAGACATCCAGGGCTCGGCCTCCTCTTAAGGGTCCAGCCTCTCAAGGTCATGGTCCGATGGCCGTTTGTATGAGCTCTCCCAGCCCTGTTCCCATCATTAGTAGAAGTGACCAAAACCCAGTTCATACAGGTGTAAGCTCCGGGCTCTAAGAACTGAAAAGTCTCAGGAGAAACGGCTTTCAGGCACAGCTGGATCCAGGAGCTCTCATCCGTAGCCCTCCCTGCTCCTGGCTTTTCTTTCCTCTCTACTAGCTTCCTTCTCACTCAGGCCTCGTGGCAGCACGATGGCCGTCGGGAGGGTGAGGCTTGCTTCTTGCCATCCTACGAACCCCAGCGAAAAGGGAGCACCCCTTCCCCACGGCTCCCCTCAACCCATGACTCGGTCTTCTGGGCCCAGCTTGGGTCATGTGCTCATCCCCGAACCCGTCATGGGTCAGGCGACTGCGCTCTCTGATGGGTTCCATCTAGATCATGTGTCTACCTCTGAGGCCAGGGAGAGGGCTCACTCGTGGGGCGTCTAGGTGTGGGGGAGGGGTGACTCGTACGGGGAAATGGAGGAGGTGGGGCAAAGGTCTGTCAACAGGCTAAAGCAACGCTGCCCACTGCTCCGCCTTCTGCTGCCTCCACAGGGGGCAACGCGGGCATCGCGGCTGCCTACTGCGCTCGGAAGCTGGGCATTCCCGCCACCATCGTGCTCCCCGAGGGCGCTTCCCAGCCTGTGGTGAGGAGGCTGCAGGGGGAGGGGGCCGAGGTGCAGCTGGTTGGAAAGGTAAGGACCCCAGGAAGGGGAAGCCACCCCACCTCCCCCCTCTTCCTCTCGCTGAACTCTGCCTGGGACCCGGTCTGCCCTTGGGTTGGCCGAGCTGCCGGGTGGGAGTGAGGTGTGGTGTGTGTGGAGGGCTGGGACCTCTGGCCCTGCCTGCGCCTGCCTGAGGAGACTCCCCTGCAGGAGCCGGGGGTGGGGGTGGGTGGGGGGTGGGGGTGGGGGGTGGGGGGGGTGGAGTTGCGGGGAGACAGGAGCTGGGGATGGGTAGGAGCGCGCCCGTCTCCCCAGGCTCAGGGACCACTTTAAAAAATATAGATACTTTGTTATTGATTTCAGAGAGGAAGCGGGAGGGAGAGAGAGGAACATCAGTGATGAGAGAGAACCATTGATCGGCTGCCTCCTGCACACCCCACACTGGGGATCGAGTCTGCAACCCAGGCATGTGCCCTGACCAGGATTCGAACCCTGACCTCCTGGTTCATGGGCCCACGCTCCACGCCGGCTGGGCCTGGTGCTGGCCGCTTTACAGGTGTTTGCCATTTGATGAGACACAAGGTACAAGCAGGCGATGGCATCACTCTCCATTCCCAGACCACCCCAGTGTGAAGAGGGCGCGGCTGAGGGCGCCTGGGTCGCCTGGTCACCAAAAACACAGCGCGGCTAACAGGCATCCTAGCCCAGGGCCATGGGGAGCCGTGGGGGGACGATGATCGAGGGGGGCCATGGGGAGCCGTGGGGGGACGATGAGCGAGGGGCCATGGGGAGCCGTGGGGGGACGATGAGGGGGGCCATGGGGAGCCGTGGGGGGACGATGAGGGGGGCCGTGGTTGGATGTGGCCCCGGCTGCTCGGGGCAGGGGCAGGAGGCTGCGGGGAGCGTCCAGCGAGAGGCGCTCAGGGCTGCACAGCTTCAAGGCGCATTTTGCTTCAATATTTCAAGAGGAGGAGGCCCAGCTCTTCCTGGACGAGGGTCCCCGTGGGCGGGACTATACGTCTGTTCTGCCTGCTCCTGGCCCAGGCCCAGGCCAAGCGGGCACTGTGGTGCCAGAGGATGGGCAGAGCTGTTTCTGCCCCTGCGTCCCCTTGTCCCCTCAGGAGAGGAGATGGCTGGGGCTCCCTCTGAAATGCCCTGTTAGTTCGGGTTCCCAGGAGCGGACCCCGAGGCTGCCTGCCCCCCAGGTCCTCTGACCGCACTTGCTCTCTAGGTCTGGGACGAGGCCAACCTGAGGGCACAGGAGCTGGCCAGGAGGGAGGGCTGGGTGAACGTGCCCCCATTCGACCACCCGCTGATATGGTAAGGCTGGTGCCCCCCCGCACGGGGAGCTCAGAGTTGAGAAGCCCTTATTGAATTGGGGTCCTCCCATTGGACAGAAGGGGAAACCGAGGCCCAGAGAGTAGAAGAGGCATGGAGTCCAGGCGCACTGGGGGTCAGACCCCGCCTCTGCCCCACGTTCAGTGGCGGGAGCTGAGCGAACAGAGCGAGCTGAGGAGCTGGGCATGACGGGGCCTCCTCTCCCTGGCTGAGGTTGGGAGGGGCGGGCTGAGGGTCTCCCTGGTCCGGCTCCTCCCTCCCCCTCTCCTCCTCTCCTCCAGGGAGGGCCACGTCAGCCTGGTGCGGGAGCTGAAGGCGGCCCTGGGGAGCCCCCCGGGGGCCCTGGTGCTGGCGGTGGGGGGCGGGGGGCTCCTGGCCGGGGTGTCGGCCGGCCTGGCCGAGGTGGGCTGGCAGCACGTGCCCATCGTCGCCATGGAGACCCGAGGGGCCCACTGTTTCAACGCGGCCATGGAGGCAGGCAGGCTGGTCACGCTGCCCAGCATCACCAGGTCGGCGCGGGCTGGGCGTCTGTGGGGCTGGAGGGCGAGGATGCAGCTTCCGGGGCTCCTGGCCCCAAGGGGGGCAGGCGGGCACAGGCGGGAGGGCTCCTTCACCCGGGACTCCAGCCGCAGCCTGCGGGTCCCAGCTGAAGGCAGTGCTGCAGGAGGAGGGTCTGTTTCATGTCCGTCTCATCAGCGAGTAAAACAGCTCCCACTGGTCGGTGTCGTCACCGAGGCAATGGCGGCGCGTTGCGGTTGGAAGCGTCGGCAAGCGCCAACCACGGAAAACCCAGCGCCACCCTCACTCACGTCCGGTGCCCGCTGCTCACATGGGCTGCACCTTCCCCCATCTCTGCCCGCCTCCCTCCCCGCCCTGCCCCGTCCATGTACCATTGCACACAAGTGACATGTGCTGGGCACACAGTAAAAGGAATCAGTTACGTACTTTTAAAAGCGGAGACTATAGTCTTCGGACAGTTTTGTAACCGCTATTTTTCTGTTCATATTGTATAACGTGAACACAGTTTTGTGGTTTTTTTGGGCACCACCATGAGAGAATTTTCCCCCCATTGCATTTTTTGTTGTTGTTGTTAATCCTCACCTGAGGATATTTTCCCGTGGATTTTTAGAGAGAGTGGAAGAGAGGGGAGAGACAGAGAGAGAGAGAAATATTGATGTGAGAGACATCAATTGGTTGCCTCCCGCACGTGCCCTGGCCAGGGCAGGGGATTGACCTGCAACCAAGATATTTGCCCTTGACTGGACTCGAACCTGGGACCCTTCAGTCCATGGGTCGATGCTCTATCCACTGAGTCAAACCAGCTCATAAACTAATTAATGAACAGAGAGCGGTCCAGCCTCCAGCCCCTGCCTCATACTCTTCATCCAACATCATGGAGGCTGTATGTGTCACCCAGGGCTTCCACAGACATCACCACAAATCAGGGGGCTGGAAACAAGAGAAACGTGTTCTTCCACAGCCCTGGCAGCTGCAAGTCCAAAGTCAGGGTGTGGGCAGGGCCGCGCTGGGGCCGGGGCAGGGAGAGCTGGGTCTGGGTGTGGCTCACCAGCTCCTCCCTGCATCCTGCACCCCCCGCCCCACCTGCCCCTCCTCCAGCGTGGCCAAGTGCCTGGGTGCCAAGACGGTGGCGGCACAGGCCCTGGCGTGCACGCGGGAGCTGCGGATCCTCTCTGAGGTGGTGGAGGACAGCGAGGCTGTGACTGCCGTGCAGCGGTTCCTCGGTGAGTGGGCGCTGTCCCTGACCTGGGCTCAGACACCTACGAGGTCCAGGTCCCCGAGTGAGAGCGTGTGCCCAGTGCCCGTCGCCGGCTGGGTGGGCAGTGACCGTGCCATGAGTGGATGGAAGGGGGGGGGGCTACAGAAGGGTGTGCTGTGCTGTCGCTATAGCCTCCAGACTTTCGTACACGCTCTTCTTCTCGGAGCTGCCCATCCCCAGCCCTGCTCCCTGTCAGCTTCATGTGACTACTCAGCCGTCATGACAACGCCTCCAGGAAGCCTCCTTTGATCTCTCCTGGGCCGGACACTTCCTATGCACCAATCCCACTCATCTCCTAACTGCCTGATTCTAATCCGTCTACATCATTAGGTCGTGAACGCGTTGAGGGCAGGGGCTGGTGTGTCTGTTCACTGTTGTGTCCCCAGGGTCTTCCCAGGACAGGGCTGGGCAGGGAGTGGGCGCACCGTAAAGACGTGTCGAATGAATGGAGGGATGTGTGAGTGACAAGGTGGGTAATGGACAGACGGATGGGCAAAGGGATTGATGGGGCAACGAATTGATGAATGACATAGAAACGAATAGATGGATGGACATTGATTAATAGACACATTGATGGATGGACAGACAGATAGTCAAAAGATAGATAGTGGATGGATGGATGGGCGGATCAATGGATAAGCTGATTGATGGCCACACTAATAGATGGACAGACAGACAGTCTAGTGATGGATAGAGGAAGAGATGGATGGATAGATACAGGAAAGGTGGATGGGTGGAGAGACAGATGGATGGAGAGGGAGTCGCACAAATAGGCCGTGAGATGGCTGGCTGGCGGCATGGGTCTGCAACACCCAGAGCCTGTGAGCGCTGACTGGTCTCCCCTGTCTCTCCTCTCCACCCCATCCCCCGCTCTGGGCAGATGACGAGCGCATGTTGGTGGAGCCTGCCTGCGGGGCAGCCTTAGCTGCCATCTACTCGGGCCTCCTGGGGAGGCTCCAGGCCGCGGGCCGCCTGAGCCCCACCCTGGCCTCCGTGGTGGTCATCGTGTGTGGAGGCAACAACATTGACAGCCGGGAGCTGCAGGAACTGAAGGCCCAGCTAGGCCAGAGCTGAGGCCGCTGGATGCTCCTGGAGCTGTCGAGGGGCCTCTGCAGATGGCACTGGAAGCTACCCTTTCACTGTGCTTCTGGGCTGGCCGCCTCCTGCAGGAAGCCCTCCTGGACTGCTCCCTTCAGCACCCCCACAGCCCTGACCAATAAACTCTTCCTGAGTTGAGTCTGTAACTCTGGCGGGCCCAGTCTTTCCACCTCCATGAGCTCATTCCTCAAGCCCGGCTCTGATGGAGCAGCTCCCTGCACGCCACAGCCTGAGAAGCAAAGCCAGGGGTTCCACGCTCAGGCCTCCCAGGGCAGCCGGCTGCGCTGAGCTCCTAGCAGGGCTCACCTCAGCTGGGGGACAGGACGAGGCAGGGATGCCCTGTCCCTTCTCGGGCCTGGGCAGGTGAAGACAACATCTCCATCCTTTACCAGGTGCCGGCTGTGGGCCAGAAACCCGTCTAAGAACTTACTACTCATTATCTTCTCTGACACTAAAGGGCACCATGAAATAAAACCATTATTACCACCCCATTCTACAGATGGGGAAACCGAGGCAGGGGGCGGTGACCTAACCCACCCAAGGTGGCACAACGGGAATGTGGCCTGGTCGGGTTCAAGCCCTGTGATCTTCAACAGGACTCTGCATGTCTTGGACCTTGGTCTTCTTCATGTGGGGGTGGTGGCGGTGGGACCTCCAGGTGGGTCTGGACCCAGGTGTGGGTCACAGGGAGGGTGGGTACTGGATGGCCAGAGGATCTCCTAGGAAACGGGAGGGGGAGTTAGTCTCTTGGCGCCACCAGGGGGCAGCAACGCGCCTCCAATGGGACTCCTGCCCCTCTGACTCCCAGACCCCACCTCAGGGGGCCCTCCCTCCCTCCCCTGGAGGTACTGAGTCCCAGAGATGGCGGGGCCCCAGGTCTTGCATGGGGAGCTCTACCCAACCTTTCCAGCCCCACAGGAAACAAGGCTCAGGGAGTGGGGCCAGCTGGCGCCACAGCCCCTGGCAGCACCCACCTCCTGGTCACACGGAGGCACCCCTGCTTCATGTCCACCTTGGGCAATGCTTTCCCCTCTCTGGGCCTCAGGCTGCACCTCAGGGCTGCCGGAAGCCCAGCCGCCATTTCCCACCTCCTTTCCGTGGCCCGAGCCGTGCCCTCCCCGGGTGCCTCGCCCTTCCCTCCAGTGGAGGACCTGAGAGTGGCGGTGCCCTCCCCCACCTCCTGCTGCCGGATCTGCTTCTCTCTTTGACCCCAGACACTGGGCCAGACCTGCCCCTCAGAAGCCAGCAGGACCAGGCCTGTCCCCTTGGGGTGATACTGTGTGCGTTCCCCACAGGAGGAGGGCCCCCGAGAACCCCAGAGGCGGGCCCAGCCGGCCCTGAGCCGGAGCTCGGTTCCTCCTCGCCAGCCCGGCCCGGCGACCTTGAGCAAACGAAGCTCCGTTCAGGGCCTGTGTTCTAACCTGTACAACGGGTGGTTTGTGGATTATCCCTGGGGACCCGGCCTCGGCAGGCTTTCAATAACTGATAGTTCTTACTGTCCCCTGAGCGTTTTCCCCGACAAGGAAGGGTGCGGAGGAACTAACATCCCTTGATATATTGAGCGCCCACTGTGCTTTGGGCCATAGCAGTCATTTTATCTAATCTCACAATCACCCGAATGGTAGGTACTATTATCTTCATGTTTGCAAATGAGGCAGCGGAGGCACAGAGCCCTTACTCCAAGTCGCGCAGCTGGACTGCAACCCTGATATCTACGCACCCGAGGCTCTTGCCTCTGACCCTCACGGCTCTCACCCCTCCTGGCCTTTGCTTAAGCTCTGTCCCCTGCCTGACACGCACCGTCCGCTTCTAAATCCTACACATGCTTCAAAGCCCAGTGCAGGGCGGCCTCCTCCCTGAAGCCTTCCTGGGTTGCTTCGGCCAGCGATGGTCTCCCCCACCCCCTGCTCCTCCAGGTGAGAGGCAGAGCGCGCCTCCATCCAGGTGCTCTGTCTCCCAGGCAGCCTCCGCCCTGGGCTGCCCTCCTGGGAGGCTCGGCAGCTGCTGGTTGCCCCTCTCCTGGTCTCGGCAAGCCGGAGATAAGAAGCCGAGGGGCCTGTTGACTCTGTCCAGATAACGCACGTCAGTCACCTTAGGGCAGCCCTTCCTGGTTGACACCCGAGGAACGCCAAGGGCAGGGGCAGCACAGGGAGAGAGAAGGACACGGACAATGGAGCCGCGGCCACAGGCTGTGATTGATGGGGCGAGATGCGAATCGCAGAGACCTACCCTCCGTCTCTGCCCCCTCGAACGCTCAGTGGGAAGATGGGGAGCCTGCCAGCTGGGCCCCGGGAGCAGGACTTCTAGGTGTTGGTCCAGGGCTGTGTGGGGAGCCCTGGACACTGGCTGCGGGTGTGGGGACCTGTGGGGACCCGCCTGCTTCTCCTCCCCAGCTGGGGCCCGTCCCTGGCCCAGACCTCCTTTGTTTCCTGTGCATCCTAGTGGCTGGGGTTCCTGGGTCCCCTCGCCAGGCTCTCTAACTCCCGCCTCCAGAGGCCGCACCTCCACCTGGTCCCCCCCCCCCACCCCCCGCTCCAGCCCGAGGCCAGGGGGACGCAGAGGCTTGGAGGCAGCCCTGGGCTGGCAGAGGAGGGGTTCTTGCCCAGAGCTGCCCCAGGCGAGGCGGTGTGAGCCCCCCAGGGCCCCTCACGGTGGGGACAGGACGTCTCGCCCAGGCCAGTGTCACATCCCAGCTCGGCTGTGTGCGCACCCGTGTCCTCTTGGGGGTCTGTGAAAGCAATCCAGGCGCCGTACTGTTTTACCCGTCAAGCACGTCAGGGTGGATCCCTACCAGGCGAGGAGACACATGTTTACTGTACGCACAACGCCATCCCACGGCACCGCAACGGCCCCGCGGCTCCTTCATGGGAATCTACCCCCCGCTCCCCGTCCACCCCGCCCAGGTGGTCTCAACAGCGTCTCGTTAGGGCTGGTTTGTCCGCATCAGGACCCAGCGTATTCACGTGGCCCTGACGGCGCTGCCTCTGACGCCTTAGTCGATGGTCCTGGAGGAAGACGGCCCGAGAAGCCGAGGTCGGAGGGAGTGAAGGAGCCGCCATGCGGGCGGCGGGAAGAGCAGCGGGAACAGCATGCGAGAAGGGGAAGGGCCGGGGCTCAGGTGTGGCCAGGGCTGGGTTGTTTATTCTGAGACTGAGCCGGAGCCCTGGGGGAGGGAGCATCAGGCACCCCCCTCCCTCGGCCCTGACCCCAGCCTGGATTCTTATCACCTGTGCCCCCAAACCTTCGCCCTGCAGTCCCCTCACCTAGGCTGGGGCCCCTGTATCAGGTGGGTGCAGCCCATGGAAGCCACTGGGCCCAGAGATGCCTGGGAGGCCACCCCCAGCCCCACCCCCGCCCCCTGTGTTTCCCCTCCCCTCCCCCTCTGCCCTGCGCCCTCCCTGAAGAAATCACCAGCCAAGAATCCCCGTGTCAGGCTCTGCTAGCGGGAAAGCCGACCCCCTGCACCCCCTGCACCCCCTCCCTCCCAGTCCCCTCGGCCTCTCCCTCCCCAGTGTTGGTGCTGTTTAAACTCCACCAAAAATGTCACGGGCAGGTTTCTCGCCTCGCTTCCAAACTCCCTGATAAATTCCAGGGCTGGGCGACCCGGGAGAGGTTTTCTGGAGCAGGGAACCCCATAAATCACGGCTGCCGCTCCGGCGCGGGCCATATCTTATGTAAAAAGGCGTGTCCCGGAGCGCCACCGGCAGGGGGACCCTATCACAAGCCGCCCCATTAATTATGGAGTCAGGCTGGCCCTTGGCTGTGATTTTTTTTTTATCTTCAGTCCGAAAACAGATTACCTTCTCCTATCCGCCCCCTTCCAAAAAAACAAAACAACCCCCTACCCCCCAAGCACCCTAAAGAATGAAATAAACGTTTGAAGAACAAACATTCAAGCTTCTCCATTAGGGGAGAACCAGCAGAGAGAGAAGAGGTGGGAAAGGGCCCTTTTTGCTTCCTTTCAGGGTGGAAGCTGTGGCGTGCCGAGTGCATGCACCGGGCGATTGAATTTCCTGGAACCCGGGACTCCAGGGCAGGGCGGCTGCCACCCGTCCCAGGTTACAGACAGGGAAACTGAGGCCGCCCGCAGCTCCGCGGCCTGCGCCCTACCTCCTGAGCTAGGTGGGCAGGAAGCGGCCCAGCCGGCTGTTTAAATACCCGAGTTCACACCCGCCTCGCTTCTTTGCAGCTGGGACGCTGAGCAGGTGCGTTAGTTACCTTCTCGCGCCTCGCTCTCCTCCCCCGCAAGGAGCCAGCAGGGAACTAAACAGCAGCTTCCTCCGAAGAGGCATGGGCACCTGTGAGCTCACCAGCGGCTCGGGGTCCCGTCCACACCCGGGCGCTCTGCCTCGGTCACACACACAGTGATGCTGCCTCGGATTTGAGGGGCCCACAGAAGCGTGCGAGGCCAGCTCCCCCAGCAGCACCTGCGGGCGGGGGGTGGAGGGGTAGGGGGGCCTGGGCTGGAGCACCTGCAGCGGCATTAGTATGAGCTCCCCCTGGGCATCGGGATCTGTTTTTGGAGGCCCCTGATTCTAATAACATTGCATTTCCTGTTTTAATCCGTATGTGTTTTAGTGAGGTGAAACATAACAAAAATTAATCATTTTAAAGGGAACCATTCAGAGGCATTGAGTGCATTGAGAATGTCATGCAACTACCTCCTTCATCCAGTTCCAAACATTCCGGTCACCCCAGAAGGGGACCCCGTCCCCTTTAGGCGGTGACTGTCCACTCTTCCTTCCCCCGGACCCCCAGCTCCTGGCCCCTCGCAAACACCAATCTGCTTTCTGTCTCGATGGAGTTACCTACTCGGGACATTTCATACACGTGGAATCAGACAATGGGAGGTTTCCTCGTGACTGGCTGCTTTCACTCAGCAGCCTGATGTTCACCCGCATCTTAGCACCTGTCAGTCCCCCGCTCCTGTTCAGGGCTGCGTAATAGTCCATCGCACAGACGCACCGCATCTGTGTATTCACTCCTTCACGGACGGTGCATTTCTTGTCAAACAGATCAGCAAGTTATTCTCCACTAGAGGCCCAGTGCACAGAATTCATGCACTGGTAGGGTCCCTAGGGGCTGCCAGCTGCTGGCCGGGCACTCCCTCCCTTCCCCCCGCCAGCCCCGCCCCCTGGTTGAACTCCCAGACAAACTCCCGATCAAGGGGACAATTTGCATACTATGCTTTTATTATATAGGATTAGGCCAGACCCATTCTTAACTTCACAGGCCACAGGATTTTCCGTTAGCCAACATGGCGATTTTAAATGCATGTTCTGGAAAGCAGTAAGTAGGCTGTGACTTTAGTCCTTGTTTAAAACATGATGCAAAGAAGAAAATAGGATAATGATAACGGTAATGACGGCATCCAATACATGGCCGGTGATATAGCTCTCGTTGCTGTGTTATCATATTTCATCCCTCAACACTGCTCCATGCCAGGCACAATGCTCAGAGCATGACACATGCGGCCTCACTTAACCCTTACAATGACTCTTGCCCTTAGATATCACTGTGCCCTTTTTGCAGATGGCAAGGCTGAGGCTCAGAGAGGTTGCACGTCTCCAGTTGCTCACAGTCTGGGGGTGGGGACAGAGCTGCCACGTGGGTTGAGATGTTATGATGGGGGCAGAAGTGGACAGCGTGTGGCAGGTGCCTGGACGGGCGTCGCCAGCTTGGCCGCTTGCTTCATCTTCATGTAGTTTGACCGTGGACTTGGGTGCCTGCGGCTGCCGAGCAAAGAGAATTTGCACCATAAGGTTTTCCTCCTGTGAAAAAAGGGATGGTTGTGCTTTTATTTTTTAAAATATATTTTTATTGATTTCAGAGAAGAAGGGAGAGGGAGAGAGAGAGATAGAAACATCAGTGATGACAGAGGATCATTGATCGGCTGCCTCCTGCACGCCCCCTACTGGGGACTGAGCCTGCAACCCAAGCATGTGCCCTTGACTGGAATCAAACCTGGGACCCTTCAGTCTGCAGGCTGAAGCTCTAGCCACTGAGCCAAACCGGCTGGGGCTGGGTGTGTTCTTAAACCAGTGCTCCCACACCAACCATGGATCCCATCCCCTGGGGACCAAGCGCATCTGGCTGCCGGTACTGGGCAGGGCCTGAGCATCTGCATGCCTGCCAGCTTCCTTTTACTGCTGGTCCTCAGACCACGCGTTGAGTATCGAGGGGCTAGACGATGTGAATTGCGATCCCAACTCCGAGGTAAACCCTCTGTGGCCCCTTAGGCCAGCCTCCTGCCCTCCCTGAGCCTCAGCTTCTTTCCCTGGCCAATGGGGGCATTGCCTTCCATCTGGAACATTCTCCAAAGAATTAGAAATAGGAGCAAAGTTGTCATTCTCTGTGTGCAAGCCAGAAAGCCACAGGCAACTGCTGGGGTGAGGGTGTCCTCCCAAAGCTCCCAGGAGCCTATGGGCAGGTGCTGGGGAAGCAGGGGTGTGGGGGGGAGGTCTTGGCACAAAATGCGGGAAGAGGAGGCCAGAGGTGGCTGGGCCCGAGAGAAGTGGCGGGAGAGGTTCCCGTCCATCACAGAAATGGCCCATTTGCAATGATCGGTTGCCCAGGTGTTAATAACGCTAATGGCATAGGAAGGGTAAACTGGGCCACTTGGCTGAACAGAAGAAATATGCAGAGAAGCGCGCGGGCTTCCATAAATCAGCCGTGTGCAGCGCTACGAGGGAGGCAGGACTTAAAATTCCGGTCAGGAGATGGGTCCTCTCATAATCCGCGCTGGAGAGGTAATTTATTCTGTTTATATCTTTTTCCCGCACGGCGAGGCTGGGAGCAGGGGCCCTCCACAGCCATTCTGCATTTTAAATATTAGTCCTGAGCGCAGAGGGTCGGCTCTCGTGCTCCGCGGGGTGTTTATTTCGGGACAGGGCACAGGAATGGGGCCCGGGGAGCGTGCATGACGGGTGGGAACACACGTGGTTTCACTGTCCGGTGTTGCCCACAATTACCGGCTGGGCCCGGGAGGGGGCGGCGAGGTCCCCTTTCCCCAGAGCGGAGGGCGCGGCCAGGCGTTGGCTAACCTCCTTACCTGCATGCTCCCAGGTATTTTTTTCTCCCCTCAGAAACCTTTCACTTTTAAATGATAATAAACACAAGTGATGAAGAGATAGAAAGAGATGAACAGACACATGAATGGAGGAGGAAAGGGACGAAGGGGAGGGAGAAGAGCTCATGTCTTTTGACCTTGGCAGTTTCCATGAGCTCTCGGCCCTCTGGCTAGCTGTGCTAACCCAGGACGGCGTGCTGACCAAAGCCCAGGGAGGGTGCTGGCAGGGAGACTTCACATTCCTTAGACCCTTTCCTAACAGTCTCTCCCCGCTCTCATTTCTTTCAGACTGAAGCATTCATTTCATTCACTCACTCACTCACTCACTCATCTATGTAGTTACTGGACGCAGAATGAGGCTTTACCAGTGCCAGGCTGGGTCATGGGTTCAGGGAAAACGTGGCTTCTGGAAGCAGATGTGCTTGATTGAAAACCTGGCTCTGCTCCTCCCCAGCTCTGTGACCGCAGGCAGCTCACCTCACTTCTTGGGCCTCAGTTCCCTCATCTGTAAAATGGGAGTAACAACACTCATCCTGAAGGGGCGCTGTGAGACGGGACCAGACTCTGGACAAGACTGTTGGGCAGTGGTCCTGCAAGTTCGGAGGAGGCATCGGGATTAACTGGGAGCTTGACAAATGAGAAGCATCCTGGCACGGCCTCCAGAGGGATTCCAGCCCTGGGCGTGGTCCTGGGGCTGGGGTATGTACGCTGCACAAGCATCATCCTCTGATCACACTTTGAGAAAGTGGTGGTGGGTCCGGGGACAAAGGTCCCTTCCCAAGGCTGCCCCTTCTCCACTCCGCCTTCCTTGGGAGCTGCCTCCCTGACACTCAGAGCCTGGCTGTGACTGTGACTGACTGTGCAGGGCCCCGCCACAGGGCGCCGTGGGGTGGGGTGGGGTTTCTCCTCCCTGAGCCCTGGGCCCAGGAGGCACCTGAGAAGTTGAAATGAGCTCACAGGGGGAGTTAGTCCCACGTACATGACCCCAGAGGTGAGCATCCTTCTGAAACCTGGTTTCTGGGGCCACCCTCTGAGACCTGATGCCCTCCCTCAAGTGTCCCCTGACATGAGAGTGAAACTTCCCCCACCCCCATTTCTCTCAGGCTGATGCTGTGGGCATGCGGCGGGCACCTACAGGCCGTGTGTGTGTGTGTGTGTGTGTGTGTGTATGCCTGGTGTGTGTGTGTGTGCCTGGTGTGTGTGTGTGTATGCCTGGTGTGTGTGTGTGTGTGTGTGTGTGTATGCCTGGTGTGTGTGTATGCCTGGTGTGTGTGTGTGTGTGTGTGTGTGTATGCCTGGTGTGTGTGTGTGTGTGTGTGCCTGGTGTGTGTGTGTGTGTGTGCGCCTGGTGTGTGTGTGTGTGTATGCCTGGTGTGTGTGTGTGCCTGGTGTGTGTGTATGCCTGGTGTGTGTGTGTGTGTGTGTGTGTGTATGCCTGGTGTGTGTGTGTGCCTGGTGTGTATGTATGCCTGGTGTGTGTGTGTGTGTGTGTATGCCTGGTGTGTGTGTGTGTGTGTGTGTGTGTGTGTGTGTGTGTGTGTACACGTACAATCTCTTGTTTTAAAATGAAAAAAAAAAAGTCTGGGAGGAGGTGCATCTGCTACATGCCACAGTGTTTGAGATCCGGGGTGATTCCATTTTCTTCCTTTTGTTTACCTGAAACTTGTAAATTTCCCACAATAAGCAAGTCGCATGTGTCAGACAGACAAAGGCGCAGCGAGGGAAGGAAGGAAGGAGAAAGCCAGGCTGACTTGCGTTGTTCTCGGGGAGCCCGCGGAGAAGAAAAGCAGGCGTAGGGCTCTGAGCACGCACGCACGCATCCCACGGGGTCCACTTCTCCCCATCTCCCCACCCCCTTCCCTCCCCCGCTACCCTAAGTGGGCAAGACCCCCACCCAAGCTCGTGTGAAAGGGTCCACATGCAGGGCACCCTCCCGTTGATTTTTATCTTCGTCTGCAGAGTCTGAAGTTGGCAGGGAACGTAGGGAGCGCTTTTCCCAATCCCTTTTGTAAGTGGGGAACTGAGGCAAAGAAGGAGGGGCTTGTCTCAAGGCCGTGGCCTCAGGCCTTCCACCCTCATCCGGCCCCTTTCCCGCAGGCCCATAGGGGACACAGCACGCTGCCCTGCGGGGTGAGAATGGCAGAGCACACAGCCTCGAGCACACAGCCTCGCCTGGGGGTGGGGGGGGGGGGACGTCTGTCTTAATACAGCCTTGCAGATAACAGGGCGGGCTTACCAGGCCGGTATATTTTGTTTATTTGTTTGTTTGTTTTGGCACCTGGAATCGCATGGGGGCATAATTAGGATGGAAGCCAGAGTCTTTTTGACATACTGGGACAAACAAATCAGACATCCATTCATTCATCAATATTGTTGAGGCTCACTCTGTGCCCGGCGGGTTTGTGTGAGATTGGGGTATTACATACAGCACCGGGAGGCACTGTGCCTGGCGCAAGTGGCTGGAAAATACAACAACAGAAAAGGCAGCCACTTCCACGACCCGATAGTTACCGTAAAAACTCCCCTTTCAGACAAGGAGAAGTCTTTGGACCCACCGAGTCTGCGTGATGTCAGAAACAAGAGCCAGCAAAGAGTAATTCCATTTATTCGGAGTGACTATACAGACAGACGAAATAATAATAATAAAGAAAAAAAGAAAGAAAAACACGTCGCACTGAGGGCAAAAAAGAATTTTTTATTAATATTTCTTTTTAGAAAAGTTGATTTTTTGTGTTCTTTTTTTGTGTTTTATTGTTTTTTAGGTAAACCTCTTTCTGCTTCCCCTCCCTCACTCTGCCCACCCTCCTCTTAAAAATATAAAAATGTCCGGCCCCAGATAACTAGAGTACAATAAATAAACAGTAAACACAAAAACATACTTTATTTGTTTCTTCTTTATACAAAATAAGGAAACTAGAAGCGTCCAACTTCCAAAAAAGTATAATACTGTACATCCTGACGACCCAGCCTCCAGCCCCCGGGCAGGGAGAGGGTCTGTGGGCCAGAGCCCAGAAATCTTGGCGCCGCGCCCGCGGGGAGAGCAGGGTGGGCGAGTGGGCGAGTCTGGCCTGGCCCCTGGGGCTCAACATAACGGTCCAGGAAGGAGGGGGGCGCCTGGCCCAGGGCTGGCGGCGGTCCGGCCACCCCGCCTCCCTGGAAAAGCTGACCTTGAGCCTTAAGACTGGCCACCAGGGGGCGCGAACGCGCAAGCGGCTGTGTCTCCCAGCGGCGCCCCAGTCCAGCGCGTTTCTCGCTTTCTCTCCGTCTTCCCTCCCCGGCTGGCGCGCGCTCCGTCCATCTCTCCTCTTCCTCCTTTCGCTCCCTTTCCTCTCTCCCCCTCCAACCTCTCTCCCTTCCTTATCCTCTTGTTGGAAAGACGGGGAAAGCAGAGTGAGGAATCAGATGACAAAACTGCCACTCCGATGGCAGCGGGAGGGACACGCCCCCGCCCCGTGGCCTCCGCCCTCTCGGGGTCCACGGGGTGGGGGTGGGGCCGGGTCCAGCGCGCGCTGCGGGTCTCCTGACCCTGCAGGGCTGACTTGGGTCCCGAGAAATCGCTCGCGGCTGCCAGGGGAGCGCGGGCGGAGGCGGGGGTCCCGGGGAGCCCGCGGGTGGCGGCGGGGGCGCTCCCCCTCCGCGCGCCCAGCCCGGCGGCCGCTGCGCGTCGAATGCGGACCCGGAGGGAACCCCTGAGCGAGCCCACAGGGGCGTTTTGGTTTCGGGGACGCTGCGTCCGTCCGGGGGGCGGCCCGTCCCGGCGGCCTTACCACACGGCGGCCTCGTTGAGCTCGGGGTTGGGGTGCGACAGGGGTCCGCTGTAGCCGCCGGCGCCGCTCATGGGGAAGGGCGGGCTGGGCCCCCCGCTGAACACCTCGCCGGGCAGGGGGTGCAGCGCGCCCGGCAGGCCCGGCTCGGGGCTCGGCGTGTCCGGGTGCGAGATCATGTCGGTGAACCGGGGGTTGTCGGCGGCGTGCGGCCCGGCCAGCGGCGGCTCCAGCGCGCCCAGCGGCGTCGAGCCGGGCCCCGAGGCGGCCAGGAAGCTGGAGTCGGCGGGGGACTGCGCCTGCGACGGCGGGCCGTGCGCGAAGAAGTCGTAGTTGCCTCCGGGCGCGTAGTAGTCGCCTTGGTAGTCTGCGGGGGTCGGAGAGACGGGTGAGAGATGGGAGGCGGGCGGGGTCGGGGGTAGGGGTTTGGGGGCGCCGGGAGGGGACATGAACGTGGGGGGGTGGGCAGCGCGACACTGACCCGGGGGGAGGCCTTCGGAGACCGAGGGAGAGGGCGGCCCCAAGCGGCGCGACGCGGACCCAGGGGCCCGGCTGGGGGGAGAGGCGGGGAGAGGCAAGGACCGGCGGGGAGAGACGGAGGGGCCGCCGCAGAGGCTCGGAGGCGAAGGGCAGCGCGCGGGACGCGACTCCAGTCCCGAGTTCCCTGACAGATGGAGAGGCGGCGGAGAGGGGCTTAGAGTTGGAGAGAGAGAGAGAGAGAGAGAGAGAGAGAGAGAGAGAGAGAGAGAGAGACTGGGGCCGTGAGAGGTCAGCGGAGGACGGACGGACGGAGTGAAAGGGGACAGGAGAGGGGCCTGCGAGTCCCCAAGGCAGAGACCCCGGGATGGCGCGCCCGCGCCGAGAGCGGGAGAGAGAGAGGGAGGGCGCTGACACCGATCGTCCAGGAGGGAGGAGAGGCCGCGGCTAGAGGCGCACGTGAAAGGCCCCGCGGACACCGGGAACGAGGCGGAAGGTCCTGGAGACAGACGCCCCGAGACCGCGAGAGGCGGTGCGATGTGTCCGAGGGGAAGCCCGGGACCGAGGCTGAGCGCCGGGGAGGCGCAGGCGGGATGCAGCGACCGGAGCGCACAATGCGCCGGAGGAGTCGGACCTGGGCGTCTGGGGCGTCGGTGGAGGGCAGGGGGCTGGGCCGGGGGTGCGGAAACCTGGGTGCGGGAGCCAGGGTGGGTTCAGCGCCCTGCCCGTCGGCTCTGCGCCTCTGGCGGCCAGCCCTGCGCCCACCCGCCTGGAGCCCAGAAAGCGAGCCCAGCGCCGGGGAGCCGGGGAGCCGGGGAGGACTCCGTGGGCACCCAGGCTCAGGGAGGGCGGCCGGGACGCCAGCAGGTGGGAGCGGGGAGCCCTCTCTCTCCAGAAACAGGCACGCGTGTGCGTTTTGCCCACAAAGTCAGGAGACACGGGACCCAGGTCACAGGCCTGCCCCAGCCCCACGAAGTCTCTCAGAGCCCCTCCCTGATTCTTCCAGAGCCTGCCCCCGCCCCCCAGGCCAGCCCCTGAGGGAATGGGTGTGGAACCCCAGAAAGGAGCGCCCCGTAGCCCCGCCCTGGCCACAATAACCCGCTTTGTGCGGCGGGAAAACCAGCCCAGGGCCGGAGTCTGCACACCCCTGCTCAGTCTCGGGGTCTCAGTCCCCGGGCGAGTTTCGGAGGCCCCCTGACACCCCTTCCCTCTCCAAACAGCGAAATCAGTCCAAACGGAGGTGTCTGGGGGCTCGGCTCGGCTCGGCTCGGCTCGGAGATGGTTTACGCAACAGCTAAAGCGCTCGCCAATTACTTTTTTAAAGAAGCACCCATTCTATTCTCCCCGAAACTGAAGCGAAAGCTTGGAAGCGCGAATTTGGGGTCCCTAAGGGACAGGATTGGGGAGCGGCAGGGGCCCCGCTGCGAGCGGGCCGGCCTGCGAGGGCCACGGCCCCGCGCGGAGCGCGCCGCCTCCGCCCATATGGCGGCCGGGCCGGCGGTAATTGGGACAAACGCCGTCTGAAAGGGCACAAAAGCCGCAGCTGGGGCTTTGTCCGCGCTCCCACGGGGAGCCGCCGGCCGCCGCCCGGCTCCTTTCTCGCCCGCTGCCGGTCGCCGCCGCCGGGATCTCCCAGCGCGGATTAGGCGGGCTGCCTCGCTGGGGCTCGGGGGTCCGGCACCCCCATTCCGGGGAAGAGGGGCCCGGGTGTCCAGGCCGCACTCCAGCCAGCAGACTGGAGTTAAAGGAGGCGGCAGGGTGGGGTGCACTGTCCTGGGGGACCCTTGGTTAATTACCAGGCAGGGAACATTCCGGACTGGGACCGCCCCACCAGCTCCTAGCGCCGCCGAGATTTTGTGCGGAAGGAGGCAAAATTCGGTGGAGAGGTCCCCCATCCAGGCTGTCCTGGGCGTCTGCAGCCCCCCTCCCCCAACCTGGGCCCTGCCATCACAGAGTCTCGCCCGAAAAGCCACGAATTTTGTCCACAATTTCTGGGGACCCTGGCCAGAAGGGAAGATCTAACCTTCCAGGCCCGAGGATGTGCCAAAAAGGTGTCCTTCCTGGGTCTGCCCGTGGCTGGGTTCCCGGCCCGCACCCTCTATTGCCACCAAAACCACTTTTCTAAGAGAAGTTGCCTCTCCCCAAACTGAGCTACTAGCCCCCCAACCCCCGCAGGCCTGTGATGCTGGGCCACTCAGAGCAGACCCATCAGGCATAGGCGCTCCTGGGGGCTCCCCAAATTCAGAGACTCCAGAACTGTGGGGGTGGTTTGGGAAGTGGAGGATGGTGAGCAAGTGCTGAAATGCCCGGAGTCTCCGAAAGCGTGGGCAGGGAGCTGGGATGGGTCTCCCAGGAGCAAGTACAAGGAACGGAGGAGAGAAAGAGGGAAGGAGGAGGAGGAGGGGTGACCAAGAGGAAAGTTCACCCAGCACTGAGCCTGGTAACATCAGCCACAGGACTGCTCTTTGCAAACTCACGCTACTCGCCCCTGAGGCCCCCAAAACTGAGAGCTGAGACCTGGGTTGGCCCAGTCCTTGAGCCCCCAGCTGCCACTAAACGCAGGTGTGGCTGGGGTCTGGAGAGTGGGCCTGAGTCCTGCCCAGAGCAACTGCCTGCATCCGGGCTACCAGTGCCAGCCGCTGTGTGCACAGACAGACCGCGGCCACAGAATCCCAGTGAGTACATTGGAAGCTGGAGAGCAGGCTTCGGGATGAATCCTGATCCCTCCATCCCCACCGCCAGCGCACTGCCCTCCTGTGCCCGGGTTCCTGCTGGTGCCAAGTACCCCAGGCCCAGGCAAGGGCAGGGGGAGGCTATGCATCCCGTGGGGCAGGGTGCATGTGGATTTGTAAGCGTCCAACTTGGTCTGATAGTGGAAGTGTGTGAGCCAGGGGATCTCTCCAGGTGTGTCTGTCAGTTTGTGTATCTGGGGTGGAGTATCCTGTGTGCAGTCATGCGTCCTGGAGGTCTCTGAACTCCAGTGTGTGTGCGAGGGAGTGTGTCCTGTGTGGGTGTGTGGCGAGCTGGTCTGGTGTGTCGATCTGTGCTGCAGGACCGGTGCGTGAACCATGTGCCTGATTTTGCATCCAGGAAGTGTCTGTGGGCGAGTGTGTATGTATTGATGTGTGTCTGTTAAAGTGTGTCCCTTATTGTCCTGTTCGATAGAAGGGGGGGTGAGGGCGGGGAGTCCCTGGTGCAGCCAAGAGCTGGGGTATCGGCCCTGAGCTCAGCCTCTTACCTCCATAGTAGGTGTATGGTGTGGACCCCAACATTTCAGACTCGTCCAAGCGGCCCCCCAGGGGACGCATGCGCCTCGGACTCCGAAAGAAGGCGTGTCTCCGGGCGCCCAGTGCGCTTAGCTGTTTCATCCTTCGTTCTTTGGACCGCCGGTTCTGGAACCACACCTGGGACAGAGGAGGGGGCAGTGAGCTTGGTGGCAGGCATCCTCTCCTGGCCCCGGACGCCCCTGCGGGGTCCTAGCGCCTCCTGCCTCCAAGACTACCCTGAGGCGAGGGGGAGGGGGCGCGGGATTAGGCCGGAGGGGTGGAGAGGGGCCTCGGTGAACCAGCCAAGGGTGAAGGATTTGGCGGACCCTTGGGGCGACTCATAAAGACTCGGGCTTCCCGTCCTCGCCCGCCCGCGGCCTGACGGCTTTATAAAGGCCTCCCGCCCGCCCGGCCTGGCTCTGGTCTGGGCCCCTCGGCTTCCCAGCCGGATTCTGGCCGTGGGTCTGTCTGCCCGCCGGCCTTGGCGCAGGGAGGAGGCCCGGGAGGAAGGAAGGTCGCCTGCTCCTCTGCTCCGGGGACAAGAGGAAGGGAGGGGTCTGTCCCCAGCGAGGCTTAGCACCCTCCATGGACGGGCAGGGGCGGGGCTCAGAGGGGAGGTGACCAGTGACTTGGGCTGCGGGTTTGACCCGCGGGCCCGGCCTGGAGCGCACCGCGGGCCGCGGGACCGGAACTCGGCGCGGAGCGGGCGCGAGGCTCCTCCGAGCCTCCCAGCTCCAGGGCTGGGCTCGGGGAGGTGGGAGGTGACCCGGCCGGGCCGCACCTGGATGACTCGCATGTTGAGGCCGGTCTCCTGCGCCAGCTGCTCCCGGATGTGGCGCGTGGGCTTGGGCGTGGCGGCGAAGGCGGCCTTGAGCGTCTCCAGCTGCTTGGCTTTGATGGTGGTGCGCGGGCCGCGCCGCTTGGTGCCCGAGTTCTGCTCCTCGTTCTCGTTGTTGGCCGTCTCCTTGTCCGACGACGTCGAGTTGTCCGTCTCCTTGGGGTCGTCCTGGAGCGGGTCCTGGAGGTCCGGGGACAAACTGCGGTCCGTACAGGATGACACTGCGGCGGAGGGAGTGCGAAGGGGACAGCAGCGTGAGCAGCGGCCCGAGGCCGCCACAATCGGGAGCCGGTTCTAGCCGGCCGAGGCCGCCGCCAGCCCCCGGGGTTCGCTCCCAAACCCCGCGACCGCCCCTCCCCCAGGCCCGGGCCCGCCCACTCCGTCCAGGTGGGGCTGGGCCTTCGGAGGGCCCCTCTCCAGCCTTCTCAGCACTTTTCGCCTATTGCTGGGCGAGGGGGACGCGCGCCCTCTGGAGAGGGGCCTGGAGGAGGGTCCGGGTGCGCTCGGGGCCTCAGATCTCAGATCCCCGCTCCCTCCTCTCCTTCCGATTAGAGTCCTCCCAGGGCAGGGAGAAAAGACCAGGAGCTCAAAGGAAGCGGAAGGGAATCGCGCAGTTCCAAATGGGGAAGGCGGCGCCTGGGAAAAGGCTCCCGAATCGGAGGGCAGGGGAAGGGCTGGTCTGGTGTCCAGTCGGCCTGGTTCCCATGCTGCGCCCTTCCCAGCGCCCAGCCCGCCTCGCCCGCCTCGCCCGCCTCGCCCTAGAGCTGCCCGCTGGGTGACCGGGAGCCGAGAGCTCCGTGCGGGCCGGGCAGCACCAGGAAGCAGTGCAGAGAGCGCGGGCCGGGCTGGCGGAGGAGCGAGGCCCCTACCTGAGTTGAGGCTGCCCTCCTTGAGGCTGGACGAGCTCAGGTAGTCGTCTTTGCACACGAACTTGTTCTCGTCGATGACGTAGAGCTCCTCGCCCGTGGACAGCTGCTTGTTGCACACCATGCAGGTGAAGCAGTTGAGGTGGAAGACTTTGCTGCGGGCCTTGCGCACCAGGTCGCTGGGCGAGATGCCTTGCGCACAGCCCGCACACTTAGTGCCAAAGCGCCTGCCGACATAGCACAGCTCGTCACCCGGTAGCCTGATGGCCCATCCTCGCCAGCCCCCGACCTCTTCCCACCCTCCCCGGCTTCTGAGAAGCCTCCATTCCTTCTCTGTCCAATGAGACGCACCGCTGTGCTCCCGGCTGAGCACAAGAAGGAGACCAATGCTCCCGGCTGTTCTTGGGGCTGGGACCGCCATGTCTCGTTCAGGTTTATTTGGACTCCACTGGGCTTAGAGCAATGGGCATAGCCTTCAGCCAAGCAGAGGACCCAGAGCACCCCAAGATGCTCCCTGTACCCCCACATCCATCTGGGATGCTCAAGGTGAACTCGCCTCTCCAGGCTAGGAAGGCTTTTGAGCCAGGCAGGCAGGGTTTGGACCCCTTCTTGGCTTTGCCTCCTGGATCCTTTGGCCTGGTTGGCGGGATCCAGCCATTGGCGGGGAGCCCTTCTCCTGAGCGGGACCCAGGCAGAGAGGAGGGAGCCTTCTGCCCCTTCCCAGCACTGCCAGCGCCTAGGGCTTCCCAGTCCCACTGTGGGATGCAGCACAGCTAGTCAGGAGCCTGGGGGACCAGTGGACCCCAAGAAGCAGGGACTGATTCTCCATCCCCCCAAAATCTCTGACCCTGGCAGGCAGCGGGAAAATGAAGGCAATCCAACACCTGCCTGGCCAGCACTCGGAATGCTCAAACCCCACCCCCTGCCCCCCAGTGCCGGAATTCCTGGTCTAAATCCTTTTTTTGAGCCTGGGGAGAAGGCCAGCCTCCTCCGAGTGGGAGAGGTGCAGGGACTTGGGGAGAGAGCGGGCCGGGACTTTGGGCCCCACATCTGCTCACACCCAGGCCTCTAAACGGCGAATTTGGGTGACGTTGATGTAGTGAGGGCATTAGAAGCCATAAGTCACTTTTGGCTTTATCCGGCCGCATAATTGGCCATATGTACCTTATCAAAAATCATTAGGCACTTTGCAAGCCTCGCCGCATTAGGGACTGGGTTCTCCAGGCCGGGAGTTTACACGTGTAAAGGCGAGGCTGACATTTTCTCCTATTCAGATTCCCCAGGCTGAGCAGCTGGGGCTGGGGGCTGGGGGCAGGCTTGCTCCTCCGTGTTAATCACGCCCCCTTGCCCGGGCGCCAGAATTCGCACTCACAAAGCCGCTCTCCAGGGCGGGTGGAAGCAGGCAGGGCTGAGCTGCTGCAAACCCACAGCCTTCCAGGCCACCCCTGGGCATTTCCCAGCTGGGGAAACTGAGGCCCAGAGCAGTGGTCATTCCCAGCCCGCCTGAGGGCCCCGGTGGGCGGCTAGGGGAGGTGACATGGCCCCGGACTAGACCCTGGAGGTCCTGATTGTCAGCTTGGATTTCCTTGGTACTTTTCAACATGGGAGAGAATATTCATGGAGTTGGGGTGAGGGGATGAGAAGGTAAAGGGTCCATCCCCCAAACTCGGAGGAAACGCTCCTGGCCGAGCCCCTGGGCACCGGGAAGCTGCTGTTTGTCCAGCAGGGCCCTGAGGCCGCCTGCCCGCGGGGAGGACCGCCTCTTGGCAAATGCAGTCTGTCTGGTGGGAGAAGCCTCCAGCCACCCCGAACTTTGCAAAAATCCTTCCTCTCTCAGACTCGGGCCTGACGCTTCCACCCTGGAATTGCAGCCGCTGGAAGGGGTAGGGTCGGGCGGGGAGTAAGTTGGTCAGAGCTTCCTCCCCCAGGGAACCTCCGGTCCCAGCCCGCAGGGAGGAGCAACCGCGAGGCACCTTCCGTTTTGCTCCGCCGGGGCTGCGGCCCTTTCCTTGACCAGGGACAGGGGGAGCAGTGGCCGGCCCCTTCTAGGCTGCTGAGCCGGGATGCGGTTTCCCCTTCCCCGGCGCCCGCGGGGCGCGCAGGCCGGGCGCGCAGGCTGCGGGCCTCTTACCTGAAGAAGTCATTTTTGCAGTAGAGCTTGCCCTCGCGCGAGAAGCACTTCTCGGAGAGGTTGGTCTTGCACTCGCAGCACTGGACGCATTTGATGTGCCACGCGCGGTCCAGCACGTTCAGCAGGAAGCGGTCGAGGATGGGCCGCTCGCAGCCGGCACAGTGCACCATCATAGCCCCGCGCCCCGGGCGGCTCGGGCCGCCTTGCCCTCCCTCTGGGCCCCCGGCCCTCGGGCCCCCACCCCCGGCCCCGCAGCTGCGCTCCGCCTCTCCTCTCGGCCGCTGCCGGGCGAGTCCGGTCCGGACCAAGACTCAGCCGGTCAAATCCTTGGGTGATCGCTGGCCTGGCGCTGGGCCGCCCGGGGCGGGGTGGGGAGCGGTGGCGTTCACAGCCTCATGCCGCGGGCCGCGCGCCCCAGCGCCGGTTCCGCGCTCCCCCCGGTGTCTCGGTGGCTGCTGGCCTCGGCGCTGCCGAGCGGCTTTCCCCGGTGGCGGAGGCGCGGGCACTTTCCCCCACTTTCAAGCGGTCCCGATCCTCATCTTTGTCTGGCCGCCGCCTAATTCGCGCATCCTTATTCAGATTTGGTGACGTGGCGCGGCACGTAGGGGGCCCGCCGGCCAATGGGTGCGCGGTGGCCATGGCAACCTCTTAAATTTATAGCATATCTAAATTGGCTACAGCGTTGCGGTCCGGACAGAGCAAAAAAACAAGGCATCAGTATTGTTGAGTATTAGCTTGTACCTGGTTCGGAAGCGAAGTAAGTATTTACCTTACAGTTGGGGGCTAAGGGCGGGGGGCCGCGCGATCTGAAACTGCCTCTCTCTTCCTCTCTCCTCACAAATATTTGGGGGGGGGGGCGCCTGGATTTCTGGGCCTAGTGGGGGAAGGGACCTCTGCCCCTTCGCCACCCCTGGAACTTGCAGAAGTTGCCCGGGGTTGGAACACACGCTAATCCGCCTTCTCTTTCCCAGCCCAGCCGCCCAGATTGGAATCCCTCTCCCGGGCGCTTCCCCGGGGTCTGCGCCTTGGAGCTGCTACAGCGCAGCTCACCGGGCCCCCAGCGCCCGGCCGGCTTCTTTTGTCATACAAGGGGCTAAGGCCCAGGTGGCCTTTGGGGGCTGGGATGGAGAGAGGGAGAGAAAAGGGGGGGGGGGAGAGAGAGAGAGAGAGAGAGAGAGAGAGAGAGAGAGAGAGAGAAATGGAGGCCTTTGGGCTTGCGTATTTCCCCCCAAGCAGGCCCAGGTTCAGGTTGGGGGGAGGGGGAGGCTGTTATCTGCCCTGGTCAGGACCCCTGAATTTCAGGCCTGAGCTCCACGCCCACGGAGCTCCGGAAGAGATGTGGGGAGGAGAAGGTGGAGGCGAGGGGTCTTCCTGGAGCCAGCTCAGAGGTGGTGGCGGTCACAGGGGTTACAGGTCTCGCCTTTCCTAGTCGCACCTTCAAGATCTCGGTCCAGCGGGTCGGGGCACCACACCGCCAAGGTGGGGAACACTAGCGATGGGGGAGACGCTGCTCGCACAAGCAGGCGTGCGAGATGGGTGTGCAAGTTCTATCTCAAAGGACGCAGGAAGAGCTCTGTGGGGGCGCCAAGCGTCTGGGAGTGTGTGTTTGTGTGTGTGTGTGTGGAGAGGGGTGTTGGTGTGGTCTGGGGGCAAAGAGGGAGGGGATCAAGCCTCCTTTTCCAAGGGGTCAGCTCGGGGGGATGGGCGCTCCGATTGAGGGAGGCCCGAGGGCCGCGGGATTTTCCATCCCTCTCTGGAAAGCGGCTGCCGCTGGCAGGGAACGCTAGGCTTGGGCCCAAGCGCTGGAACCGCAGGGTTGTGTTTGCGCGATGACTGGACTTGGCCGTGTGTTAGGTTAGTTTACGAGGTGGTCAGTGTGTATTTTGAGAATGGCATTTTCACCTGTTTATAGTCAGTAATCAGTCACGTGAGTACAGTTTGGTGGGTGTATTCTGTGTGCATTTGTGCTTATAGTTGTGTGTGGTTCTGCTAATGCCTGTGTGCTGTTCTGTGCACTCTTCATTTTTTGGCCCGTGTAAGTGTGTAGATGCTTACCTGCGGCCACGCGAATGTGAGGGTGTTTGCATGTGCGTGTGCATTTGTGTAAGATTATTTGTGCACACGTGTGCTAACGTCAATGTGAAAAGGACTTTTAAAAATCTGAATGTGTGTGTGTGTGTGTGTGTGTGTGTGTGTGTGACTGAGTCTGGACGGGGGTGTGTGTAAGAGCAGAATTGTATGGGTCTGTGTTGTGTGCCCCTTACTATGTGTATCACAGGTGTGGGTGCTTGTTTGTGTAGTAGTTTTTGCTTATGAAACTCCTGTAGGTTTGGGGGGGGCATATTTGTGTGTGTGCTCCTAACAGCATTTTACCTTTGTGGATGTAGAGGAGGGCGGGATGTGTGGGTGCCTGTGTTGGGGCAGTGCCTGTCCAGGCCTAGCGGGGTCCCCAGGCTCCAGGGGAGGGAATCGGGCTGGGCACAGGGATGGACAGATGCTGGTCACCTGGCGGGATATTGACCCACAAGCCTTGTCTTTGAAAAGGAGGCCCCCAAATGGCAGCTTCTGCCTGATGGTGCTATTCTCCCACTCTCCGCTGGCTGACGGACAGGTGTCTACACAGCACAGCAGGGCTGCTGCCGGCCAGGCTCGGCCAGGCGCCCAGGCCCAGGGTAGGGCTCCAGGGGCCCCAGATGAAGCCACAGTTTCCTGCAGTGCCTGGCGCTGCCTCCTGGGGCACGAAGGGTCCTTGAGAGAAACAAGAGCGGAGAGGAGAGAGGAGGAGAGGGGAGGAGAGGAGCGACACCCAGGCTCCTGTGGGGCAAAGTGCCGTCTACCCTGCCTTTGTCTCACTGGGTTTCCTCGCTCCCTCGCATGTTTTCCTTTCTTCTGTGTCCAGCCTCTGCTCTGGTCCTGTTTCCCTTTCCCTCTGTGTCTCCATCACTTTGTTTCTACATTTCTCTCTCTTGTTTTTGTTCCCCTCCCTCTGCCTCTCTGCTGGGCGTCCAAATCCAGCATCCGACTCATCGCTGCAATCAACCATCCCCATCCTGCACGGCACAGAGTTTGGGGTGACGGAGGGAGGACACATACAGTCCTTAGAAGCCCCATCTGATGGCCTCTGGACTAGGCACACCGAGCCCACCTTCGCCCAATCCCCCACCGAGTCAGGGCTGCCGGGTCCTCCCAATGCCTGCTTTGTCCACGCGGCTGGCGCTCAATGCCTGCATGCCAGCTCCATCACAGACACATCCACCTGCCCTCGCCTCCTGGCTGCCGCGCATGCCAGCGCACAGCAGGTCCCAGCAGCTGTGGGCCAGGCCAGGGGGGCGGCAGGAATAGGGGGCAGTCTCAGGGAGCAGCCCTGGGGCTCCCAGAGCCTGGGTGTGGTGAGTCACCTGGGGCTGAATGTCCCATTGTCGGAGGTGAGGGCTCTTCTTCCAGAAGTTCTGGTCTGGGCTTCTGTGGCTGAGTTTACCAATCTTGTCCAGGTCACAGCCCCCTTGGAGCCACCCGGGATCCCCAGCACAGCTGCAGGGGAGACTGCTTGTCCTTCACCAGCCCTCCACACAGCATCTAAAGCAAAAAGCAACAAAAAACACCTAAAATGAAACGCCAGCAGACCAACTATTAGACGAATTATTCCACCCTAACAGATGGCGACCAGGCAGCGAAATCCCCTCCTATATGTAACTAATAAACCGCTTGTGTCTTAACAGGGTAATGCATGGAGATACAATGTCACTTACACGAGATGTTGATGGAATTTCCTATATAAAAATCTTCCTCCTAGAGTAAAGAGTATCAACATTACAACTCGACAGACGGTGGCGGGATAAGTAAAACAGACAAAAGACAAACAAGATAATAATCTGTTTCCAATCACTTAAGCCCTGTAGAGTTAGTAATGTGCGGTTTGCATATTCCCCCTTGAGTTCGGCAATTAATTACTGGCGAAGAGGCACACACCTTCCAGGAGTGGGAGTTCCGAGGCGCGCTAAGAGGGGATGTGGGGGCGCTGGCTCGAGCTCTCCATCCCGGGGCACCGCACCGGGCAGCGGCCGGATCAGGGCTCTCGCGGACCTTTGGAGCTGACCTTCCCGCAGGTGCGTTTCAGTTGCATCTCGCTGCTCCTCGCGGGAACTCCCGCCCAGGGGATGCTGCGGCCAAGCAGAAATGCGGGCTTTCCAGGCGGTCAGCATATTTCTCTTCATCCCTCCGAAGGCACCCCTGAGTGGCCCGCACTGTGGGGGACACCCGGGGAGCGCGCCCCTCATCCTCTTCCACGTTATCTTGGGCGGCTCAGCCGGTCCAATACCGACTTCGATCATGACCGTCCCCCCCCCCCCCACCAGCTCCCCTACACGCATACTCTGCAACCCCTCCCTCCCCACCCCCCAAGAGCTAGCGCGGCTTTAACATTAAACAAACGCAGCGAGCGCCTCTGAGCTGCGCTCGCGGCCGGGTCTGCGCGGCGGCGGCGGCGTTACAAATTGTAAATTTAAATTGCTCGCCGGATTCATTACCTCCCCTCTTTGATTTCAG
Organism: Myotis nattereri; assembly: GCF_964212035.1. NCBI lineage: Eukaryota > Metazoa > Chordata > Mammalia > Chiroptera > Vespertilionidae > Myotis > Myotis nattereri. The sequence continues at coordinate 9,103,998 of NC_138095.1, read as the reverse complement.
CCAGCCGTGAAAAATTATACTGGTGTACCACTGAGAAACTGTTTTGCCGCAAAGAGCCCGCGCCTAATCACTGGCTTTCTCCCTCCGACAAAAGTGTAATTATTTTGTTTGGGGTGTAAATATAGGCCGCGCCGCGCACACACACTCAGCGTCCCGCCGCGCCCTGCCCGCCGCTGGAGGACGCGGCCTCGGAGTCGGAGCGGGCGCGGAGCTGCCGCCCGAGGCCCGAGAAGAGCGGCTTTTTTGGAGCCATCCGGCGAGACCCCTTCGGTTCCCAACCCCGACCGGAGGGAGTTCGGGTTTGCCCGAGGACTCCTGACCCGTGCGCGCACAGGCTGGCTTGGGAGACGCCGGCGAGGCGTGATGGCGAGGCCCAGAGCATCCGCGCGGGGCTGCTGCAGCCGCGAGGGCCAGGGGTGGGGGTGGCAGTGGAGTGGGGGTGGATGAGCGTCCGGAATCCCCGAGGGGGTGGCCAGCTGGGGGCAGCCCCGAGTCCAGGCAGGGAGAGTGTCCGGGCTTGGGCGTCCCCAGGAGGGACAGGGCATAGGCAGAACCCCATGGTCTTGGATTCTGGAAGGAAGCCCGGCGTGTCCCCTCGCGCTCTGCGGTGGACTGCTTGGTTTGTAGGACATCTCTGCGGGGTGCGGGCCTTCCTGTCAGTTGAATTATGCGCTGCTTAATTAACGGTCTCTTCGCTGGGCAGACCCGACCTGGAACATTCAATCAAATAGGCAGGGAATCCCTCCATGTCCTTCCTTCTTTCCTTCCTTCCTTCCTTCCTTCCTTCCTTCCTTCCTTCCTTCCTTTCCTCTCTCCATTCAACAATGGCAAAGCTTACCCGCTCCCCAAGCTCCCCTCCAAGCACCGGGAAGGGGAACCCTGAGTCCAAACTCCATCCGGTCCACTATCTGGGCTGGGACTTTAAAGTTCTGTGGGGTGTGAGTGGGCAGGGGCCCCTCAGACACTGTCTGGGCTGAGTGGCCCTGGGACAGGACTGGGGGCCAGAAGGCTGTGGTCAGCTTCACACGGGCCAGTTGTCAGGGCTGGTGGGTGTCTGCTGGGCAGGACTAGGAGCCACTGGATCAGCAGCTGAGAGGGAGCAGGCGGGGAGGGCAGCGGCTGGACCCAGCTTCCCCGTTGGGGAGATCCAGCCCCAAAGTGAGTAGTGCTGCCCCTCTCCAGGAATGCACCGCTCAGAGGCCCCACCGTCAGCTGCCTGGCCAGTCCTGCAGGCCACATTCCGATGCTGCAACCTGGGGGCAAACTTAGGCTCCCGGTGTGCCGGGAGGGTGCAGGCTGGGGCTGCCCCCTGGGGCCAGAGGGACCCCAGGGGGGATTGAAGCAGAGGTGCAAGCTAGTGCTCCAACGCGCGCGAGGGAAACGCCGATGCTTTTGTTCAGAGAGGGGTTCTCAGGGCAGAGCTACGGGCTGCCTGCCCAACTGTCCAGCAAAGCACAGATCCCAGGCAGCCAGACCAGGAGGATGTGAGCCACCACTGTGATGCTCCTCATGGTCCGCCCCCCCCCCTCCCCGCCCCACTCCGTGCCTGGGCCTAGAGGTAGGCCCCAGCCCTTCATTGTCGGGAAGCAGGCTGCGCTGGGGGGGGGGGTGTGGTGGTGGGGCTGTGGACACAGGCCACCCCCCCCCCCCGAGTGTATGTGAGGTGGCCATCCCTGGAGCTGTTTCTGAGAACATGCCTGCAGCCCTGCTCCATCCTTGGAGCCAAAATGGGGACAGCTTTTCCAGGGACCCTCACCTCCAAATGAAGCCCTCCCCCCCATACGTTCTTGTTACCTGGTCTCCAACCAGCTAGTCTGCGTTTGAGTCTGTATCTTGCTTTCCCTTCCTTTCTTTTCTCTTGGTCTCTTTTTTTCAGTCTCAATAGCATTTCTCGCTCCTTTCCATTCTTTACCACCTCCTCTCCCCGCCCTTCCACAGCCCACCTCCTTTTTGTTAGCCTAATGTGGGTTCCTTTAGAATTCGCCTGACTTTGGCAGCCTGTGCGCGGGCGCGCTGTGTGTGTGTGTGTGTGTGCGCGCGCGCGCGCTTGCGCGTGTAATTCTCGGCTGCTAATGATTGTGTGTTGATAAAGTAATGCAGTGGCCTCATTAGCCTTTGTTTAGAAGGTGTTAAAAGGGAAATCTGCGTTGGAAAGCGGGGGTTTACACTGCAGCCTGGCTGAACAAGCGCCCAGCGGGCTAGGGGCCCCGCCCACTCCCCCGAGGCGCCCACCGCCGCGGACCCCGGGAGGGGGGAGGGGCCCAGGGAAGGCGACCCCCAGCTCCTTCCACCCGAGGCGAGTATGTTTGCCCCGCTGCGCGCCTTCGGCTCCGCGGGGACCACAGCGGGGATCGCGCTTTCTCAAAAACTCCTTTGAGCTGCCCTACGCGCGCGGTAGCCTTTCTCCTCCAGGTTTCTTGGGGGAGGAGGAGGGGAAGGGCAGAAAGCTACGCCGAAAAAAAAAAAAGAAAGAAAGAAAGAAAGAAATTCCAGAGATTTTCTTTTTTTGAGGGGGGTGGTTAAGTATCTTATTTATTTTGGAGGCGAATGCCAGTCAGTCCGCAGCGGCTGGGCTCGGGGTCTCCTGGCTGGTTGTTTCGAGGCCAGTCCCTGCGCCCCGAGGCTGTGTGGAGGCCCTGAGCTTTACGGGGTTTGCAAGAATACTCTTTCTTTCCTCCCAACATACTCGCAGGCGGCCACCGGGAGAGAGTCTTCCTCGCGTGGGGGGCTCCTTCCTAAACCCACTCTCCGGGTCTACCCGCACCTGGGGCTTCGCTTGGGGAGTGGATTCCGTGAGAAGAAATCGTAGCTTGGCTTGGCGACTTCTCGAAGCTTGGTGAAAACACAGAACTTACTGACCTTGGGCTCGTGTGTGCGCGCGCGTGTGTGGGGTGTGAGTGGGTGTGTAGGATTTGGAGAAGGCGTGTTACGCGTGCATTTCCCACTGCCTTGGAAAGCAAGGCTGCAGGCAGAGGAGAGCGTGAGAAAATTTCCTTTTATCCTGGATCCTACGGAAGGGCCCAGGAAAATGTATATTTTGACCAGCCTCGGTGGGCGAAGCTTGTTGAACTCGGAGCCAGACTCTTTTCCTGGCGAAAGGGAGAGAAAACGTCACGGAGTTCCGGCGGCGGGTTGCCTGGTCTCGGATCCGAGCGGAATTCATTGCTCTTTCCCGGGCCTCGGTTGCATCGGAAGAAACCCGTCCCTGGCTTTCCTCGTTGCGTTTCGGTTTCCCCACCCTTGGATCTGGTGCTGCGGGCCTTGGGCAAACGAAGCTCAGCTGGTCCGGGCATCCGTGCGTGTCCACAGCCACGGACGTGCACCGGCGGAGTGTTCGCCATCGCCCCCTCCCCTTTTCCCGTTGTCTGGGGACAGATCCTGGGCGGCTGGGGCCTAGGGCGGTGACGGCGAAACGAATTCCAACCGTAATCAGAACTCGCCACCAGGACTCCCTGGTCCCCGACACCGTGCAGGCAGAAGCGAGGTTCCTCGTGAAACGGAGTTAGAATCGGCTGCCGTGATGCCGGGGGATGGGATCAGGGCCGAGTTCGGACGAAGCGGGAGAGGACGGGAAAACTCCAGCTCCCACCTTTGGTTTCTCTCTCTTTCTTTTTCTTCCCCAAGCAGGTTCTCCGGGGAAGTCAGCCAGTGCGCTCGCGGTCGCCGCCCGGCTGTGCTTTGCGCTCGGAGTTCGGACCAAGACAATGGCGGGAGCTGTCCGCGGTGCTGAACCGGCCTCGCCGCCGCCGGAGCAGAGCGGCTGCTGGAGCCTGCCCTCTCCTCCTTGACCCCCTCCTTCCATCTTCCCTTCACTCTCTGATTCTTCTCCTCTTCCGGGTTTACTTCCTCCTTTTGTCTTTCCTTAGAACCCGTGTCCGTGCACACATATATGCATATATAGATATATATCTATATATTTCAAAGAAAACAACAACAATTGATTAAAAACCGTGTCTTCTTCTTTCTTCCCAAATAAATGATGCAAGAAAGGTTTATTTCCAATGTTCTCTGAAACGGATACAAACGCTATTCCTAATTCCAAAATAACTTGGAATTCATGCTTCAAACAATAGAACTAAGCAATAACAAACACCATGAATCTGCCCTTTGGTTTATTCTGAAGAAGAGGCAAGGGTTTTAGAAATTTTAGTGTCAGGAATATCATATTCTTGGCATCTTAGCTCCTTGGGTGGCAAAATATAAAGGCCAGGGAGGATTGGTCGTCAAATAGGGAGGTGGACAGACGAAGGCTCCTGCCTGCGAGTGGGTAGATGGCTTGCAGGGGGAAAGCCATGGACATGAAGTTGACGTAACCCTTTGAGGCAGAGATGAGATTTGCAAGGAGAACAATCTTTAGGATTATTAAGAGGGGGAATGATTCCTTTTAAAGGTTTGGCTAGAAATGGGTTAATCTGATGCTTTATTTTCTAAATGTGCACGGTGTTATCTAGACATCCGACATGGTGGTTGACCAAGCAGCAATTCCTCTGCTCACACTTGTATGTAGTGTTTGCCTCAAGAAGTTTGTGCAGGTGAGAAAAAAAAAATCACATACTCCTTCCCAGGGTGTGTGTGTGTGTGTGTGGGGGGGTGCCCCCATTTTAGTGCACACGATCTGTACACATTCCCTCTGGCACCTCACAGATACACGGCCTCCCAGAGAGCTCAGATGTCCTGGGGTCACCTCACTTGGTTTTCTCAGCACCCAACCTCCCCACCACAGGGTGTCAGCTGAGCTCGGCTGTTAGCATTACCAGCACACATGGAGAGGGCTCCCTCTGTGGATTCACTCCCCACGCGGACATTCTAGAGCTAATTTGCCTATAAAAGGCAGAGGAATTAGAAGTCTCAAACTGGAGTGATTTGAAGGAAAAGGGTTGCATCTTTGGGCCGGGATAATAGCAAAATATAAAGGCCAGGGAGGATTGGTCGTCAAATAGCGAGATGGACAGACGAAGGTTCCTCCAGAACCTAACAGTTATCTTTCACCCAAACACCCTGAGGTCTTTCATTAAGGTCAAGGTGGCCATCCTTTTGGATCATGTTCCTTTCAACCTCGGAGAATGCAGAGCCCCCATGGTGCCAGGAGGGAAACCCTGACTTTCTGTGGGCGAAGGAGACATTTTTTTTAAATGCCATTTATTGAGTGACTGTTATGTGCATTTGATTCCTTGGTCTTCACTGCAACTCTGAAACATAGTAGATATTTATCATGGCTCCATTTTACAGATGAGGACATTGAGGCTCAGAGATGCTCTTTAAGTTGCTGATAGTTACATGGTGAAAGCCTGTGCTTCCATCCCAGATCTCAGTGGCACTGGATCTCCTAGGTACTGCTTGCTCTAATCGCCCATATTTTTCTGGGGGACCATGCTTTCATGGTTAAACTGGAGGTATACCAGGGGTGACACTGCTAATTGTTGTTGGCATAATCCCTTTGCATTCCCAGGCCATCATGGCCTATGGTCTGGGTTTGGAAGCTGGTGTAAGTCCTAAACCTGGAAGCAAGAAGTAAGAATGAGAGGGCAGAGAACTCACTTGTCATGTGGGTTGGGTGGGTGTCTCACAGGATGTAACAAGGGTCCTGGACCATCCCCTGGACCCACATGTAGGAGTCATCCTCAAGTGCCCTTTCTTTCCTGCCTTGTATCCAATCCTTCCTTACATTTAGTTAGCTCTGCCTCCAAAATATATTCCAGCCACCCACGTCTCACCTCCTTCTCCATGATCACTCTAGTCTAAGCCACCATCATCTCTTCCGTTTTAGAGCAAAAACCTCCCAACTGCTGTCTCTGTTTCTCTCCTCTGCAACCCATTTCCTACAACTATAACTAAAGTCATATTTCAAAATCATAAATCAGATCTTGTCAACCCTCTGACACCCCCCGGGCCCTTAGAATAAAACCCATACTCCTCACGCTGCATGGCAGGGCCCGTGGTGCTTGGCTCCTGCCCACCCCTGGGACACCCCCTTCCTGGGCCCCGTGCGGTGCTGCTTACACTTCTCGTTTTTCTCACATTGAGACCTTTGCACTTGGCTTGCCCCTCTGCCTTCGGATCCCTCTTGCCACTTTGGTCTCAGCTCAAATGTCAACTGCTCAGGTCTTTCCTGACCACTTTTCCTTAGCACCCCACCCCAGCCAGTCTGGAGTCCCCCTCTCCATCTGTTTTCCCTGTCACTTTACCAATAGCTAGGATCATCCGACTTATATGTGTAGGTGCATATTGTCTGTCTTCCTTAATAACATGTCCGTTCCCTGAGAGCAGAGACTGTGTTTGTCTTACTTGCTGTCGAATCCCCACTGCCTAGCGCCATCCCTGGACCATAGCTGTTCGATGTGCATTTGTGGACTGAATGAGTAGCGAGTGGGAGAGCTGCAGAAGTGAGTGGAGATGGGCGGGCAGGGCCGAGAAGGGGCTGCACTTGGTTTGCCCATCTTCCGGGCCCTGCACACGAGCAGCTGGCTGCCTGGGTTCCCATTTTGATGAAAGAAAGAAAGAAGAGTCTGCCCGAGGACCCACAGAGGGTGCTGTCCTTCGGGGGTTCCGCCAACGAGACACAGGATCCGACCGGGGCGGAGGAACGAGTCTGTGCCTTGGAGAGTGAGTGTTCTGTGTTCCCGTTGGGTCAGGAACCTTCACATGGTTTCAGACAAAAGGGTGATAATGGAAAACACACGGCAAATCAGTAAGATCTGCATTATAATAATAATAAAAAAACACACCCATCTAGCCAGCCCCCCGTGTAAGGACAGTAACACAGTGTGGTGGTGTTACTCTCAGTCCAGACTCTGGAGCCCAGTTCCCCAGGTGGGAATCTGGCTCCATCGCTTATGGGCTGTGTGATACGAGGCAAGTCCCTTAGCCTCTCTGTGCCTCAGCTTCCTCTTCTGAGGAATAGAGGTAAAAGCGGTATGGCCTTGAGGAATTGCGTCAGTCTGTTTTATTTGGGTCACAGCTTGGTAGAGGAGAGGAAATGAGGAGCCGAGAATGTTAGCGGGTGTGTGTGTGGGGGGAGGCGATGGTGCTAAGAGACGGAGATGCAAAGAGAAAAAGATGAGACTCATCCTGTAAGAGCTCATTTTCTCCTTCAAGAACTCTTCTCTTGCCCTCGCCGGTTTGGCTCAGTGGATAGAGTGTTGGCCTGCGGACTGAAGGGTCCCGGGTTCAATTCCGGTCAAGGGCAGGTGCCTGGGTTGTGGGCTCAAACCCCAGTAGGGAGTGTGCGGGAGGCAGCCAATCAATGATTCCCTCTCATCACTGATGTTTCTATCTCTCCTTCTCCCTTCCTCTCTGAAATCAATGAAAAAAAAAAAAACGTTAAAAAAAAAGGACTCTTATCTGTCAGGGCAGAAGAGGACTCTGAAGTCAGAGGGCGCCTTGGAGGCCTAGCTCAGTCAAGCAGGCAGGACCACTCAGCTTCTCTGAGCCTCAGTCTCTTAGTCTGTAAAATGGGGCAGTAACTGTGCCTGCCTCGTAGGATTGCCTGGGGCATTCGGGAGATGATGTTTGAGAAACTAGGAAGCACCCTGCTTTCCAGTAGTTAGTGTCTGTTACTGGGCCTTATTTACTTATTTATTTGTTGTGGGGGGGGGGGCTGTACTTTCTTTACATTCTACTCTAAGGACAAGTGTCTCCTTGAACCGGTGAAAGTGAGTGACTATTCTGTTAGACCCTGGGACAGATGGAGGAGGAGGTGAGGTCTGATGGAGAAAGGGGTGAATAACCATGTGCTTGGAGTCATTGAAGGACCTTCCATTGTCCGGCCTCAGGGCTGGGGCTGGTCCATCTTCAGGCAGAACTGGTTCCCAGAGTTCCCTGGGGCACTGTGGTCACTGTCATCCTTTGCAGAACAGAAGTGCTCGACCAGACGAGTCTCCATCCCATCACGGCCAACGTCACCAGGTGCTGAACGCGCTCCTGATGTGTGACAGGAAGAGAATTCTCGTGGCGAATCCTTTGGCGAAGTTCACGGTCACTCCCTAATCTGTCAGCAGCGAGTCCTTTCTGGTGCCTGGCGCCGTGCTGTGCAGAGGGATCATGCATGTGAAACATCTCATCTCACTACTGCTATTAGCCCCATTTTACAGATGGAGAAACTGAGGTGGGGGAGCCACACAGCTGGTACGTGCCAGAGCCCACCCTGGATCCGATGACTGAGTCTGGGTTCCTGACCATGATGCGAACGGACGTTTTTCTCGTGTGATTTTAAACAGACATTGTCACAGTGTGGCTGTCTGTGACCACCTTTTGTAAACTGACCACCATGCCAGTGGTGAGCAAAATATGGAAACTGGGCCCAGCTCTTGAAAGCCCCACCTTCCCGTGGGGTTCCCCATCCTGGTGCATCTCACAGACACGGAGTGGAAAAGACCGCGCAGTGATGACTGAGCTGGGAAGGTGTCTCCCTTTCTCAACTCTGGGTTCCCTCTCTCTGGTGACTGCACACAGCACCCCCCCACCTCCCCGCCCCAGCGCTCTGGTGTTTCCTGTCCTGACGGAGACCCCAGGAGCAGCAGTGGCCGGCTGGGGCTGAGCATCCTTATCTCTGTCTCTCCCTTACCCACCCCATCTCACCATTTTCTTACAGCAGAAGGTTTGGACACAGGGGTTTTGAATGAGTAAATGAACCCCATAGCATTTTGTCCCTGGATATCTATAACAATCCCTGATTGTAATTCATCTGCTGATTTTTTAATTTTAAAAATTGATTTGTGTGTGTGTGTGTGTGTGTGTGAGAGAGAGAGAGAGAGAGAGAGAGAGAGAGAGAGAGAGAAAGAGAAATGGAGAAAGAGGTGGCGGGGGGGGGCGGGGAGAGAAGCATCAACTTGTTGTTGCACGTATTGATGCATTCATTAGTTGCTTCTTTTATGTGCCGTGACCGGAGATGGAACCTGCAACCTAGGCATTTCGGGATGATGCTCTAACCACCTGAGCACCCGGCCAGGCCGTGACAGGTCCACCCAGAGCAGGTTTCTCACCTGGGCACAGTGACGCCTTGGGCTGGTGATTCTTTGTGGGGAGGACTGTTCTGAGTAGAGGAGGATGTTTAGCCACTTCCCCAGCCTTTGCCCACTAATGGCAGGGGCACAGCCTCACCCCGGGTGTGACAGCTCAAAATATCTCTAGATGTTGTCAACTGGGCCCTGGGGTCCGAAGTCATCCCCACTTGAGAGCAGGTCTGCAAACGGCTTTTAGTCCCAGGAAGCCCAGGGTTCCAGAACCTCCCAGTGCTCTTAGCACAAGGCAATACAATGGTGAGCGCCGGCTGGGGCAGGCCCGTGCTGGGCTGGGTGGTGTTTGTAAAGACCTGTGCTAGTGAGCGAGCGAGCAAGTGTCATCCTTCATGCGCTCATTCGGCCAGCAGGCGCTGGCCACCTCCGGGATTTTACAACCCGCAACGTGCAAAGCCGAGATGGGATCTGGAGATGTCCCCAGTACACGTTGCCAACAGGATGCTTTCATTCGATTAACCTCAAGTTGCCTACCTCGGCCACTCTCTTGCTGTGTGAGCTTGGGGGAGTCACTCTCCCTCTCTGGGCACCAGTGCGCCAAGTGGGTGGAGCTGCCGGGTCAGCCACCCCACCCCCGCCTGGACTTGACTGGGGTGTGTTTACTTGAGCAAATCATCTCCACTGTAGACAGTGGCAGCCCTTTCTGGCTCTGATCTCAACAGTGTGCAGAGAGGCGAGAGCAGCCGAGGCCCTCCCTCCCCCCCCCACCCTCCCCCCCCCCACCCTCCCCCCCCCCCCCCGCCCCTTGCTTGATGACAAGAGTGATTCTTTTCATGTGAATTCTGATTGCCCCATCTCGAGCCCTCTCTTCTATCGCCCCTTCCATCTTATGGACATCTGAGGCTCAGAGCAGATGGCTGCCTTGGTATTTCCCACGTGGTGGCAAAGAGGGCAGGAATAGAAACCAGATTCCCAGAGGGCAAGCCGGGGCCATGGGCATTATTCGCTCAATGGCTTGCTCCTCCCCCCTCCCGTGAGCTCTCCTTTCCACCTCAGCGAAGGATCAAAATGAATCAGCAGACGGTTATTGAGCTTCCTCCGGGATCCAGGCACTTTGTGAGGGGCCCAGAGCAGGAAGATGAATCAGATCCAGTTCTTGCCCAGGAGTTCCGCGGAGAAGATTAAATATGAAACCGGGAAAAGATACGGAATGCCCCGGGAAAAAAGTGTGTGCGGTGACCAGGCTCAGCCGTGTAGATAAAGAGAGCGGCTGCTGATTGTACATGTTCCCTGGAGAAATTGAGAAGCCGGGGAGCTGGGGAGCAGAGAAACTCCAGTTTCTGCTCCAACGAAGGTGCGGCCTGCCCCTCCCTAGCTTTACCCTTCTATATTCTTCATGGCTTTTTCTAATCTGAGACCCTCAGGGGCCTCACACAAACTTGGGAGAGTGTAGGCAGAGGGCTGATGGGCCGGTGTTGGGGACAAGCCACACAAGGCATCAGGAGGCCTGGTTCTGCATCTGGATTTGCTGTGTGGCCTTGGGAAAGTTGCTGAACCTTTCTGTTGCGCCCCTCGCTCGTTGCATTGGGAGGTGTGAGTCCCCGGCCCAATTGACATTGGCCAGAGCTTCCTGGAGAGCTATGTTGGAGCTGTCGGGAGTGTAATGGTTAACATTGGCAGACAGAGGGCATATTGATCATGAGGAGGGAAGGCCAATCAGAGATCCACTCTTCTCCTGGGATGGGGAGCCACGGAGGGATCATGGGGAGGGCGTGGTGGAGTGACCCACGGGGACGGAGGACTGTTCTCCATCATTTTCTTCCTCTGGAGCTTGGACCAAGCAGAGATGGAAACCTCACCAACAGATAAATAGATGTCGCTGGGCCCGGGCTCATGTGTACAAGTCTGGAGAGAGAACTCAGCAACGAGTCAATCAACAAACATGTACGAGGAGAAAAATATGTGTCAGGCCTTGAGTGCAGTTTTCTGTGGATGCAAAAATTTTATTTTTTATTTATTGATTTTTGAGAGAGAGACACACACAGAGAAAGATAGATAGATGGAGAGACATTTGTTGTTTCGCCCATTTATTGATTGATTCTTGTATGTTCTGATTGGGTATCGAACCCACAACCTTGGTGTATCGGGACGATGCTCTAACCAACTGAGACACCCAGCCATGGCTGTGGAGGCAAAGATCTTCAAGGCTCCCAGGGTCTATAACTTCACGGGAGGGCTCGAAGGCCTGGATCCTGAACGTAGCTCTATTCACACACCTGCTCACGGAACAGATTCCCAGGGGCCCGCGGACCCCTCACACTCGGAGTCATCCCTTTCCTCCTCCTCCGCCTGCCGCCTCTCCGGCTCCGCCGTCCACCAGCTGCCTGAGCCACAGCCATGCTGCTCCTTGCTCACTCCACCCCGATCCCTCCCGTCCCGTGGACTCTCTCTTGCAAGTCTGTCACCTACCCCTGGCCATGCCTTAGGTCAGGCCAGAGCCATTGAGGGACAAGACATTCCCGTCTTTTCCTCAATGCCTTCTCCTTGTCCCAGCCAGAGAAATGTTGTCGTAGAACCAAACTTGACTAGGTTGCTCCCATACTTACAATCTTCCAGGGGTCCCCCCAGCGCTGCAGGACAAACCCCGAGCCCCTTCATTGGTTTCCAAGCCCCTGTTCCCCTCTCTTACTTCATCTCTTACCTCCTCCCTCCCAACAGTCCAACTGCCCTGAGCTTTGGCTGGATCTGCCGCCAACAAGTTCTCTCCCTTCTGAGCCTTCTATGTCAACGATCCCCGGCCCTCCCCCTCCACTTGTACGAGCCGTATTGCTCTTCAGGCCTCCTCTTAGACGTGTTTCCTTCAGGAAACCTTCCCCATTTCCACAGCCCCTTGTCCAGTTCCCATGGGGCTCTGAGCTGATGGCCGGCTGGGGCTTGTCCGGTGTACGGCTCATAGTATATGCTCAGTAAATAGTTCCTGAATGAATGAAGGCAGGAATGCTGAAAACCAGTGACCAGGCATTTTTAGGAGGTGGGAATTGGAAGATTTTGTGCAGAATTTGTTTTCTTGTGCTAAGCTTTATTTACATATGATTGATGTGAAATAGATTGCTGTGCCAAGCCAGCACGGCCATGGGTGAGCCTGACCTCAGGCCCCTGTTCCCCATACTCAGCCCCATATTGGGTGCCTGATGTGCCACGCCAGCACAGCCAGGTTCGGTGAGCCTGAGAGGGGGCGGTGAAGGATTAGGAAAAGACAGACAAGAGAAGAAAGCTGGATCTGGGTGGGACGCTGTCCTCTCTGATGGAGAGCTAGCGACAGTGCCATGGTCTGAAAGCCGTGTCTTTATTTTATAGCCAGATTCCACGAGGCAAGGTAAGGGCGTGGTCAAGATGTTTACAATGTTCTCGTGGGTTTCGAATCTACTTAGTTAAATGCACCTGAACTCTAGCAAGCCCACATCACTCAGCCACGTGGGACCACAGGTTCGGACCATAGGTTCAAGCTTACAACCATAGCCTTTGGCTATAATTGTGCAAGGGAGGGGGGGCTTTGCCCTCCAAGCTGAGACTTGCACGTGGCTTTGCCACGAGAGGACCGTGCCCTCTCATTAGTCCAAGGCTTGAACCTGTCCAAACGCTGTAGCCGCTCTCCACAGATTGCACATATTTAAACCACGCCTTTTGATGAATTTTGACGTTTGTATACACCCATGGAACCCTCAGCACAATCAAAATAGTGAGCACACCCAGCACCCTTAAGAGTCACCTCATGCCCCTTTGTGGTCGCCTTTCCCCCTCCTCCCCTGCCCCCATCCCCAGGCAACCACAGATCGGCTTTTGGTCACTGCGGACACATTTGCGTTTTCTATAACTTCGTAGAAACGGGATCACGCAGTCCGCGTCCTTGTGTGCCCGGCTCCTTTCATGCAGCACAAGGGGAACTGCCAGGAGGGAGGGGGTATGGCTCAGAGAGAGCAGAGGGCATGCTAGGAGAAGAGACTGGTGGGACCCCACATTCAAAGGCAGAAAAGTGCAAGGTCACCAGACCAGGCTGGATCCAGGGGTCACTCACTCGTTCATTCGTCAAATGTTTGTTGAGCTCCAGCTCCAGGCCAGGCACGGTGCTAACAGCAGGGCTGGAATGTGGGGTCCTCTTGCTGCCCTAGATTCGCTCCCCTCCGCTCTCCGCTGCTCTGTGTCTCTGGAGGCTCACCTATAGTGGACAGCAGCCCTGGGCTCTCTTCCCGCCGACTTCCGGTTGGGTTTGGCCAATGGGATGCCCGGGGGGAGGTCAGAGGGAGGTCGGGCAGCTCTTCCTCTGGTCCCCTCCCTGGAGCACCTGGAGCGACCCTCTCTATTGGCTGACATGCCACCATTCTAGTAGCTTCTCTGGGCATCTTGACCAAAGCTGATCCTCCCTCTTAAAGACTTGGTAAAGAGCAGCAGCAAATGGCCTGGGGTAGGGCCGGGTGCTTTTCTGGAGTCCTCCCCAGGGGGCCTCTGTGGCACCGCCAAGCCTCACTCACTCCTAGGCTCTCCTGGGGAGGAACCGGACTTTGGGGTTTGGGAGGGGGGGGCGGGCTCAGGTGTAGCCCCGCCCACAGGAACAACACCCCAATGGTCGGCAAGAGGCCCTTCAGTGTGTACAGTCCTGATTTGATCAAAATGCTTCTTTCATACACAGCCAGGACTTGGTGCTGGAAAATCCCGAAGTGAAAACCACCGTCTCTCACTCGTCTCACACACAGTGTTGGGCCGGTCCGGCTGGTCCGAGGTTTGTCATAAAGACAGCCCCTCAGGCCCGTGCCCCCCCAGGTGGACCTCGTGAGCCGGGATGTGTGTTTGCTTTTCTTCTTTGGCTCCTGACTCAGCATCTTGAAGCGAGGTCCTTTCATCTCTGCATTTTCTGGGCCTTTCGCTCCTCATTACTTAATATCTTTCTAGACCAAAATAAACATGCCTTTTTTGGGGGTGGGGGGTGGGGGCGCGGGGGGGGGGGGGGAATGTGGGAGGAGGCAGATCTCCCAGAAACGGCTAAAGAGGGTTGCTGCTTAAACACTTCACCCGCCAAGTACAGGAGGACTCCAAGTTCATGGCGGAGCATTTTGGAGACGAACCAGAGGACAGCATGATAAATGGGAGGTGTCCGATCCAGAACAGGCTCAGGCCTGATTGGAAGGGGAATTGTTGAAGGGCCTGGGGCGGGCGGCTGAAGACCTGAAGGTGTTTGAGAGGCTGCCCGTGAGGGAGGAATACGGTCTGTCCTGCGGGCCTTACGGGTGGAGGAGGGCCAGCGGGTGGAAGCGATGGGAGGCAGATGTGGCGGCCATCGGTGGTCAGCCTGGCCCACTGTGAGGGTGCTGTGGAAACTCAGTTGAATCATGTCTGCAATTCCTGCTCAGTGAGCCCCTACTGCGTGCCAAGCACTGGGCCGGACAGCGAGGCCACCGTGGTGACGGCCCAGGCTCGCCCGTAGCCCCCGTTCCTGTCTCAGAGGCAGACACTAAGGCGAACATATGTTTCGCCGGGATCGCTGCTTCCGAGTTAGCTGTGCAGGTGATGGGTGGAGAGCGACAGGGGCTGGGGACCGGCTCAGATGTAGGCTCAGGAGGTGACATTGAAGCTGAGACCGAGGAGCCAGCCAGGGAAGGAGCCAGGGGGAGAGTGTTCCTGATGGGAGAGACCGCCCTGCAGAATGCTCAGGTGGGGGTAGATGGCTGGAGGGTGTGGGGGAGGACTGGAGGTCAGAAAGATGGGTGGGCCAGACGGGTGGGGTCCCGCGGGGAGCCCGGGTCTTATGTACCTAGAGGGGAGCTGTCAGAAGCCCCTGGGGAAGGGGGGCCAGAGACTCCACTTTTCTGATCTGTTCCCTGGTGAGTGTGACCCCCAGACCAGGGGGCCTCGGCACCTCCTCACACGTGACCCTCTCTCCTCCTCACCCGCCGGGCCCGGCACCCCGCTGGACGGAGCTAGTTCCTGGCCAGCTTTTCTGCCCCTCCTCGCCTTTGCTGTATTTTCCCGGGAGGACTTTGAAACGGGGCTGGGCCATGCGATCAGAAGTGCACAGGGATCGTGGTGACGGGTCTGCCCCGCTCCTTCCGGCTGGCAGTTCTAGAAATACTTCCCTACGAACCAGGCATGGGCAAAGGGGCCTGCTTTGAGGGAGGGTCTGGAGAGGGGGTGGCAGGACCGGCAGGTGCAGGATGAGAACGAGGGGCCCCTTGCCCAACAATTACTAAGAAGTTCAGGATGGTGACAGCAGAGCACGGAACCTGCGGGACTGTGCGGGCGGCTCGCCCACGCAGCCCATCCTTGGGGGAGGAAGGAAAAGGGAGGGAAAGAAGGGAAAAGGAGGAGGAAAGGGGGATGGGGCGCGAAGGGGAGGGGAACCGAGGGAAGCCAGGGCTGAGCAGGGACCTCGGCTACGTAGGGCTCATGGGGGACCTTCTGTTACCAGGCACCGGACCAGCTGTGCTGTGACTCCCACTCAGCAGGTGAGGAGTGAGGCCCAGAGAGGTTAGGCCACCAACCCAAGGTCACACAGCAACCAGGCACCAGACCAGCTGTGCTATGACTCCCACTCAGCAGGTGAGGAGTGAGGCCCAGAGAGGTTAGGCCACCAACCCAAGGTCACCAATCCACGGTCGCTTCGGCTTAAAGGTCCCTTCCCAGAGAGGTCCTCCCCCCATCCTTGTCTGAACACACCCCCCACTCCCAGGACTCCCCCTCCTGTCGCCCAGTTCCCTTTCCTTCATGGCACTCGCTGGCGCCTACAATCTGTCGCTTTCTTCTCCTTGCTGTGTTTTCTCTGTCTCTCCTACGAGCATGTCAGCTTCCGGTCAGTCCCTGTGTCTCCAGGCCTCAGCCAGCACCTGGCAGGAGGGACCCGTTCACTAAACATTCATAGGAGCCATTTGAATTTGGTGATATTTGACATTGTTAACCTTTCACAAATGGCAATTCCAAATGGCGTAGCCTGATCTTGAACGAATGAATGAACCAGTGCATGGCTCCTCTCCGCCCCCCTGCCTTCTCCTCTGCGAGGCGGGCAGTGGTTGCTGGGCAGTGTGGCCCTGGCGCCCGGCTGTGCGGGAGGGCGGGCATGGGGCGTGGGAGGCCCTGCGGCTCGAGATGCGGGCGTGATGCATGAGTAGTGGGATCAGTCCTGGGCGGAGACACAAAGGATGGGAATGACACTATTTAGCGAGGAATGACCTCCTGACACTCTTCAAATAAATGCAGGCTTGTTAGAGACGGGAGGCAGCTGCTGCTGTGGCCGCCACCTCTGATTCCGGCAGGAGAGAACAGGACGGGCTGGCATTGTGTGTGTGTGAGGGTGTGAGTCCGTGTGCATGGAGAGTGTGTCTGTGTGTGTCCATCTGTGTGTGCACGTGTGTCTGTCTCTGTGTGTCTGTCTTCTTTGTGTGTCCGTGTGTGTGAGTGCCCGTCTTTATTTGTGTGTCTGAGCATGTCTATCTGTGTATGTGTGTGTGTGTCTGTCTGTGCCTGTGTCTGTGTGTGTGTCTGTGGGTGTGTGAGGGCAAGAGCTGCCTGGAGGCACGGAGGGCCCATCTCTGCCCCCCTGAGCTGCTCACTTTCCATTTGAATGAAACACTCGCTGGCTGAGCACCTACTATGAGCCAGAAACTGGACCAGCTGCAGGGGGTGATCTCGGAGTCACACCAACACCAAAGCACCTGGTTGGCCAAGAGCTGGCCACGCCCCTCAATTCTGACCGGCAGGTAACCCAACGGCAGAGGAACTGACCCCCACCTGGTGTCTCAGGTACTTTCTGGGGATGTTTCAAAATGACGTTTCCACTCCTAGAAAGTGGGACTATCTCTGCCCACTTTGCAGCTGGGGAAGCTGAGGCCCAGAGAAGGAAAGCCACTTGCCCAAGGTCACACAGCAAGTGGTGGTGGAATGGGCGTCGGTCACACCCAGGGAGTTGGACTTTAGACCTCACATTCTTTTTTAGTCTCAAGATTTTTACAGATTGACAGTAAGAGCAACCATTTAAGAGCATTTGCCCACCTCCTTCGCAATTTCCAACATCTCTTGGTTTTGAAGGACAGTTAAAAAAATGCCCTTGACCCAGCTCATTAAGTCCCACTACTGCCCCAAGGGCTACAGACTGCCCACTGCTTACAGACAGGAGACGCGATGGGGCCGTAGGGCTGGACGGAGAGCAAAGAAAGGGTCTTATCTCTCAGAGCGGTCCAAGGGCTGCGGGTACCCATGTCACCTGGGATACAGGTTAGAGATGCAGATTCCTGGGCCCACCCCAGACCTTCAGGAGCAGCATCTCAAAGGGAGGGGCCTAGGAATCTGTATTCCGACAAAGGCTTCAGGTGGCTCTTATACTTACTTCTGTTTCAGACTACAGCCATTCGGGGTGCTGAGACAGCCTGGGGAGGTGAGGTAGTGTCAGATCACCGATGGCCTCGATGCGATATGACATTGGAGCTCTGTTCTGTGGGTCACAGGGAGCCATCGAAGGTGTTTGAGCAAGGGAGGGAGCCGGGTTGTTTCTCTGGTGGCAGAGTGAAGGCTGGGTGGACAGAAATGACAGCAGCAGGGAGAACGGACCCAGGACATGGGTGCAATAATCCATGTGAGAAGTGATAGGGTCTGCACTTGGCTGGAAAGCCTGGGAGGGGTAAGGCAGTCATTACACAGCTCCTCCATGGCTCTGAGAAGCTCAGGGCCCTCTTCCAGGCTGAGACCCATCCACTGAATTTCACCAACCAGAGAAGGCTTCCTGGAGGAGGTGACACTCCCCCCAGACCTCAGTGAGGGGCAAACCCAGAGAGAAGAAGAAAAGGGATGTAAGGAAGGATAGTGCAGTGTTCAAAGTCGCTTCCTCCTATGGGGCTTCCTGCATCCGGGGCGCTGAGCACGTCTCCAGCAAGAATTTCGGAGACCCCTCCCGGGGTGTGCATCTTCCACCAAGACTGGGGAAAGTTGATTAGTGCGGGTGGCAGCCAGGACTGGCGTTTCTAATTAACACGCAGGCAGGGAGAATGCCTCTTCTTCCAGAGCCTGTATTCAGCTGATTGAATATCAGGGCTGGGGCTAAACTATGAATTGTGTGTCAAAAAATAAAGCCTGCGCGCTCTCCTCTCGTTAAAGGAACAGTGTCCCCATTTTCAGCCCTCTGCCTCCCATCAGCTGGCTTGTCACTTGGATCCCAGGAGCTGGGTGTGGGGCCTGGGGGCTCCAGGTAGGGATGACAAAGGTGAAGGATTTGGGGGGGGGGCGGGGGACACCCGGCCTGGGCTGGGAAACACCAGAGGAAGGTGGAGAGAAACCCCGGGTAGGTTTCGGGGGGAGCTGCCAGGTTGGGGAGGCGAAGGAAGAGAAACGGGCCATAAAGAGAGAAAGGCGGCTGGCTGTGGCAGGGGAGAGCGCGAGGGGCGAGCAAACACAGGTTCATTAATCTGTAGTTCGTCTGCCTTTTCTGTTAGGAGGATGAACTTGATGAGTTAATTAAGTCGCAGTCTGTAAAACCAGTTTATTTGCATAGCAAACTCCTGGGCCAGTGTGCTGTGAGTTGAGTGTGTACGCACAGACAATTCGGGGGAAATTACAGCCTCATTAATATGCTAATCTGGTTGCAGGCCTGGAGCGGAGTTTTGGGTTGGTGGTGCTCGGGGGTGGTGGGTGTTCGGTTGCTTAGCAACCCTTTTCTCCAGGTAACCCTTCTCTGGCTTGCCCTTGATATCCCCCAAAGGATTGCAGTGTGGAAGAGGAGGTAAGCGGGGAAAGCATTCTGTTGTCACAGAACAGTGAGCAAAATAAAAGGCAAACACACACACACACTCCCAGCCGCATCCACATTATGCCGGGTGTCTTTACAAACAGGCGTGGGAGGGGGCGGGGGGGGGGGCGCCGTGTGGGTGCCGACGACAGACACCAGCACGCAGATGCAGTGCGTGGTCGGTGGCAAGAGACACAGGAGGCACACCCTCCCACACACACGTGCGTGTGCACACAAACAAAACTGACGCAGGGGTTTTGTTTAGCAAATAAACCCATATAATGAGATTCTCCGTCTATGTAATAATGCATGTTCTATGTAATATCCTCCCATTAAACACACACACACACACACACACACACACACGCAAACACCAATATCCCACGTAGAGTCTTTACCAATAACACAATAAATACAAATGCACTAAACTTAGTGTGATATTCAGAATATGCAAATGATAAATAATAATCAACTTTGAAATGCACACACGTTACAGAGTTTGTAGACATAGGCCCTGGTGAAAAGAACAGGTGTGTGCACGCACAGAAACATATGTGTGTCATGTATGACACTTATGCACGTAGACACTGGATGTACTATACATGTGTATGTACCAATATGTGACCAGGTCTACCAGGAGTCACCGAGCACACACAGAGATTGGCATGCAGCGCCGAGCACACACCTTCAGATCCCATCCTGTTTCTCTCGCCCTTGTCACTCCCAGTCTGGACAAAGCCTGCTTTCTGTACTTCACACGCTGTTGCATCTCTGGGTCCCAGGCGCAGTGACTGCCCATCCCAGGCGTCCCCTTTCCCTTGTTCCTCGCGCCTCCTCCTGGTTGCAACAGTCTCTTCTTTGGCCCACGTGTGTCTGACAGGCTGCATCAGAGACCTCCGGGCTTCCCCAGAAAGAGCAAACAATGGGATTCAGCGTGTTCATGCCTCCCCGAGCCATGAGAAAGAAATTTACCACGTCCAGATGGGCTTACAGGTGACGTCTACAAATATCAAGAAGCAGGATGAGCGTCTACCTATGAACCAGGAGGTCACAGTTGATTCCTGGTCAGGGCACATGCCCAGGTTGCAGGCTCGATCCCCAGTAGGGGGTGTGCAGGAAGCAGCTGATCCATGATTCTCTCTCAGCATGGATGTTTCTATTTCTCTCTCCCTTCCTCTCTAAATCAATAAAAATATATTTTAAAAAAGAAGCAGAGAATTCTTGTATTAATATGAGTTGTTCCAGGAAAAAGAAAAGAAAACGAACAAAGCAAAGCTGCCCAACTCACAACCTTGACCGCAAGTCTGGCCGAGGGTGCTTCTTAGAAATGCACACTGAACTTCAGCGACAGGAGGTGTGCTTCCATCTGTTAGTAAAAACTAGGAAGCCGGGAACATCCAGAGCGAGTGAGCATGTGATCAAATGAAAGCCCCAGTGCATGCTGGGGGACAGGAGTTTGAGGAGCAGTCTGTCAATATCTTATGATGTTAAATATCTGCATATGTCATGCCCCAGAAACCCAATTCTTGAGTATGAACCCCAGAGAGCGTCTTCCTCAGATCTGTAAGGAAATACACACCGTTCGTGTTGGTCAACAGAGGCCAACCCACCGCCCTTCATGAGGCACGTGGATAAAGAAAACGAGGGGAAGGGAGGTGTGGCTGAGCACGCAGTGGCCAGAGAAGCCTGTAGAGCTACACAGTGGCCATACAAACATTTTATGTGGCAAAGTAAGAAACAGAGTGAGATGTGGAAAATCATGTCATTTATGCACATTGAACACAATGCTATGGTCTCTCAATAGTTGAATCTATTAATCAACCATGGCACCTTCATACGGTGGAATGCTACTCAGCAAGGAAAGGGAAAGGCCTGCCGACTCATGATGAATCTCAAAAGCACCGTGCTAAGTGAAAGAAGCCAGGCACAGAAGGGTATGTGTGGTAGAATTCCGTTTATAGAATCCACAGGCGGAGAAAGTTGGGGCGGGGATGCTAGAACTGACTCCAAAGAGCTACAAGGCAACTTTTCCTGGGGTGATGGAAATGTTCTATGTCCTGAGTGTGGAGGTTACATGAATGTATACATTGATCAAAATGTACCAGATTAGATAGCTAATGGCTTTTATGAAATATAAACGAGCCTCAATAAAGTTTATTTAAAACATTTTACTGTAACTAATAAAATATAAGAGATAAAATGCTTTAAAATTTTAATGACTGTACATATATCGATGTTTCTATGTCTACATGTCTAGGTGTCTATGTAATTATGTATTTATGTGTCTATCTACATACTTACGAGTAGGTGCCTATAGTGAGGAGGAAAAGGAACTTGTGCATGGAGAACTGTGGTAGATTAGATCATTGTTCCCAACTCCTCACTCCCTCCGGTTTTGAGAATTATGCTTCTCCCCCTTGGCCATGTCTTCAATGAGGCAGAGTAACCATCCCTGCCCCTTGACTTTGAGCTTGGTTATGTGGCTTGAGCAATGGGATGCCAAAGGATGTGACACAAGCAAAGGCTTTAAATGTGCATATGGGGCTTGCTCTCCTCTCTTGCATCGTTATGATCTGCCATGATAAGCTCATGCCCTAGGCAACTGCTACCCTTTCAGTCTGGGCCCCGTGGAGCAGACCTGTGCCTTCAGGAAGCCGGGAGTTAACCTGACCCAGCTGGGCTCCACCGGGATCAACCAAACCACAGCCCACCTGCACACCCACATGTGTGAAAAAATTTGTAAATTTGTTGCTGTAAGTCTCTAGGACTCTGAGGTTGTTTATTACACAGCATTAGGGCAGTAGTAGCTGACTAATACACAAAATAGAGGGGAAAATAATCTCTCTATATAAAAGCCTAAGTGACCAGCCAACCAGCTGGCTGGCCGACTGTCCAGTAGCTATGATGCCCAAAGACCACCAGGGGGCAGACACTCAATGCATAGGCATGGAAACATGGAACAGACTGATGAATCTCAGAGGCAAGGGGGGAAGGCGGAAAGAGATTAACCAAAGATCTTATATGGATACTAGAGGACTTACAGATACAAATTCGTGCACCGGTGGGGGCCCCTTGGCCTGGCTTGTGGAGATCTGGCCAAAACTGGGCCTGGCCTGTGGAGATCTGGCCGAAACCAGCTCTCTGACATCCCCCGAGGGGTTCTGGATTGCAAGAGGGCACAGGCCAGGCTGAGGGACCCCACTGGTGCACGCATCCGTGCACCAGGCCTCTAGTAATAAAAAAAAAAGTCAAAGGGAAGCCTTGAGTGAACAAATGGTGATAACATGCCCTACGAATTAAGAATAATCACTTAATTTCAACACCTGAGGTTAAGAAGAAACAACCCACCCATCCACAGACGCCCCCTCTACCTGCAGGGCACCCCACTTCTCAGCAGAGCCTTTGCCTGGCTGTCCCTCCTGCCTGAGAGGGAGTTCCCGTGGCTGAATCCTACTTCCACTTCAAGGCTCAGCCCAGACAGCCACCCAGGAAACGTTTGCTGTAGTAACTTCCCGCCGTGCCCACCCTGTGCCCCACACACATCATCTCACTTTATTTTCATCACCCTCTTGCGAGGTGGGTGCCATCACTGTCCCCACTCCGCAGGTTCACGGCCAGCGCGGTTAAGTGATTTGCCCTTGGCCACAGCCAGCAGGTGGTAGAAATCTACGGGTCTGACCCCCAAATCTGGGTCCAAAATGAAGGAACTTTGTGTCTAGATGTCTTTTAAGGTTCCGTCTTCTGTTGGCGTTTCTTGCGGTCCCTGGAGGGAGACAGGACTCAGGGAGTCTGTGCCATGAGGAAAACCGGAATGTGCCTGAATCTGAGAATATCACCCTGGGGAGGGCTCCATCCCTAAGAAATTATAAATATTTCATTTCCCCCCTTCTCTCCTGCCTTGTCAGCCCCGAGATGAAGTTATCGACAGGAGCCCGGGTGATGGACACATTGGCGGGGCTCTGTATTGATGAGTTAATAGATTGTTGGCTTTTTTTTTTCCATCCTCAGAAAAAAACAAGAAGTCTTGACAAGCTGTTTTCACTGCTGTGGGTGGGTGGGGGCTGCTGCAGGAGGTGATGGAAAGCCGGGCCTGGGTCAGGTGAGACCCATCAGACGGTCCTGTCAGCTCGACCTTCAGCGTTGACCCTGCATCCGACCACCTCCCATCCCCTCGCCACTGTTGGCCCAGGTCCCAGCCCGTCACCCCTGGGCTGAGCACCGGGGCTGTTTCCCCGCTGGCCTCCCTGCAGCTGCCCTTGCCGCTCAGCTCATTCTGCACCCGGCGGCCAGAGCAGGTTTGGAACAGAAGCCAGACCCCCGACTCCTCTGTCACAGACCCGCAGGGCACCCCCAGGGCAGCCACAGCCCACAGTCCGTCCTGTGGCCCCGGCACTCTATCCTCACGCTCTCCAGCCGCGGCCTCCTGGACGCTCCTCAGACTCCCCAGCAGGGTCCGGCCTCAGCGTGTTTGCACTGCTGTTCCCTCTGCCCGCTTGCTGTTCCCGGAGCTGCCCCTCAGACGCCGCCCTCTCTCCTCCTGCAGGTCTCCGCTCACAGCCCCAGCACAGCCTCCCTGACACCTGCATAACACCCCCGTTTCTCCGTCCACTTTTATTTTCTCCTTGGCACTGATGACCTCTTGATATTATCCACGCGGTTATTTATCTGTTCATTGTGTTTCTCTCCATAGCGTGGACGCTCGGCGAGAGAAGGGGCTTCGAATGACTTGCTCACGGCTGTATTTTTGGACCCAGAACCGGGTCGGCCCATGATAGCCCAAGGACAAAGCCGCCTTGCAGCCCAACCCGGGTCTGTGTGGGGCTAAACACCATCTCCCCACTCCTGGCCCTGAGCTCCCCTCCCACCAAGCAGCTCCTCACCGCTGCCCTCCCTCCCAGCATCTCTCCATCTCCATGCTGCCCTCCCTCCCAGCATCTCTCCATCTCCATGCTGCCCTCCCTCCCAGCATCTCTCCATCTCCATGCTGCCCTCCCTCCCAGCATCTCTCCATCTCCATGCTGCCCTCCCTCCCACACCCTCCTCCTCGCCCCGCCCCGCCCCACTCCCCACTGATCTAAGACCTGTTACTCCCGAAAGCACTGGTGTCAGGGCCCGAGAACTTTGCCAGGTCCTTTGCCACCATCTGCCCCTTTGCTCCTTGAGGTCAGCAGCGGGAGCCCAGGCGGTGAAGCTGTGATCCCCGGATCTTCCAGCGAAAGCTTTCGGGGCTCCATTTCCCAGGACGGCGGAGTGAGCTCTCACCTGAGGGCACAGAGACCATCCACCTGACACTACGGCTGAGGCTGGTCCCAGTGTCCTGGGTTCAAATCCCAGCCCCTCGCTGACTGCCTGTGACCTGGGGCCAGTTACCTCACCTTCCTGTGCCTCCACTTCCCCACCTGAAAAGGAGAATAATTGCTCCAAACATAGAGTTGCTGTGGAAATTAAATAAGGTAACACATGGATAGCACTGAAACAGAGTGCCTGACACAGGGAGTGTGAAATACTGGTAGATAGCCCTGACCGGTTTGGCTCAGTGGATAGAGCGTCGGCCTGCGGACTGAAGGGTCCCAGGTTCAATTCCGGCCAAGGGCATGTATCTTGGTTGCGGGCACATCCCCAGTAGGGAGTGTGCAGGAAGCAGTTGATCGATGTTTCTCTCTCATCGATGTTTCTAACTCTATCCCTCTCCCTTCCTCGCTGTAAAGAATCAATAAAATATATTAAAAAAAGCAAATACTGGTAGATAAGTTAATATATATATCCCCTGCCAACAGCCCCCTCCCCGCCGAAGCTGGAGTCACTACCCTCTGCCCAGAAGCGCCCACAGCCCCTGGGCCCTGGCCTGGCGGGGAGTCTGCCACAGAGACAGGGCAAGAGCGGGGTGAGAAGTTTGACTCCAGGCGTTGCCCTCGCGGGGCTTCGGTTTCCCTGTCTGCAGCAGGCAGCTGATCAGATGCCCTGGGAAGTGGAGGCAGGGTAGTGGGGTGGTGCGGGGGAGGGGAGGGTGGTTACTGATGGTGTCTCCCTCCTTTCTCCCCACCGCCCTCCCTGTAAGAGCAAAGCAGAGCTACCTTCTATTTCCTGGGGTGCTCAGGGCCCAGGAGCCACAGGGAGAAGCCCACCTGGGGCTCCCCAGGCCACAGCGTCTCCCCAAGGGGGCCATTCCTCCTTCAGGAGACCACCCCGATCTCGCATGCCGAAGCCCAGCGTCCCTGTGGAGCCAGGCCGGGGTGAAGGGGTAATAAACCCGCTGGCCTCTGCTCTCCAGTGCCCGGCCTGGGGGACTTAGATTGACGGGTCACAGCTGGCCTGGCCAGCGACCCGGCCTCACAGGAGGTTGGTTGTGCGTCTGGGTTGTGGGTGGGGAGAGGGAGTGGAGCAGGCCAGGGGCTGGAGTCTAGAAATGTACTTTTAGGACCGAATCTTGGAACAGGTCTCCTGCTCATTCATTCATTCATTCATTCATTCATTCATTCCACAAGCACATATTAAGCATGTACTAGGTGCCAGGTGCTGTGTGAGGCACAGGGGACATAGCGGGACGAGGGAGATGCAAGCCCGGACATCTAGTGACTCCCCGTGAGTGCCGGCCGCTCGGCACTAAGATTGCGAGGTTCCCTCGTTGCTGTGGGAGATTCCATCGGATGCGCAGCCATGTGTGTTGTCTCTATCCTATTGTTGATGGGAATTTGGGTAGTTTCCGTGGGTAGGGTCCATCCTGGACCATCTTGTTTTCCTGCCCACACATGCACCCCACCCCCACCCCCACCTCCCCCAAAGGCCGAGATTGGCCCACCTGCCAATCAAGTTATCCATTGGCCAGAGTGGAGGGCGGAATGGTGCCCCCTAGAGGCCTGGCTGTGTTCTCATTGACCGCAGTCTCCTTCACTCCCTATGGACCACCCTCTCCACACCCCAAGCTGGCTCACTTGCCTTATCTACTGGGCGTCGGAGTTTGCAAAGGGCCCCTAATCCCTGGCGGGGCAGCTAGCTGGTGTGGCGGCCCTCGACGAGGGGGCTCCCACGGGCATCTCGCCGGGGTGCCCAGCTCAGAGCCTAGCCCAGGAAGGCAGGTGCCACTCCGCCGTGTGGACTCCCAGGGACTCCCCAAGGCCCATCTCTCCCCACACGTGTGCCCTGGGAGGAGGAAGAGAAGGGGGTTGAAACCACAGACAAGTGGAGTGGAGGAAGCAGAGCTGCGTGCGGAATTACAGGGGGAGAGGCGGTGATGAGATGATAATGGACGGCTCTGACCCCCGCTAACCAGTTCAGAGCGGGAAGTAACTGTAACTGCGAGAGGAGACGGAGGGAGGGCGAGGGGCCCCCGGGCTGCTGAAAGGGTGCTTTCACAAACAAGACGCAAATTGGATGCAAACATCTAATTAACCTTCTCCCTGGGCTCCCTCCAGGGCTCCCAGCCTGGCCTGGAGGGATGGATTTGGGGGAGGAAAGAGGAGAGGAGGGGAAGGGAGGGAGAGAGAGGAAGCCTGGGTTATTTTTTTTTTTTCCCCAGCTCCCCTCAGGGCAGGGGCTGAGCTAAACCTCCAGCAAAGTTGTTTTTCTGATCTGAGATCTGCATTCCTGTTGAATAGGCCCGACACACGGGTCAGCCCACTTTACTCATTAGGGCCAGGTATGTGGCCCTACAGTCAGAGGAAACAGAGTTTGAGGTGGCTTTATTGGTTTGGTTTTTCTCTTTGGTGGGGACAGCTGTTGCCAAGCCTGCTCCCTATGGGAATCCCTTCACCTTTGAGGCGCCCCCCACCCCGCCCCACCTCCTCAGAGCCTGGGGCCCTCTGATGCAGCATGTGTGAGCTACCCGAAACCTCCCCAGCCCAAACTGCTCTCTGGGACAACAGCTGTGTGATCCTGGGTATGTAGGTCACTGTCTACACTTCACTCATTCACTCAACAAGTATTTATTGAGCTCCTACTGCGTGTCAGGCATGGCTCTAGGCGCTGGGAATACAGTAGCGAACAAAACAGATTAAAACACACACGCGCGCACACACACACACACACACACACACACACACACACCCCACAATACAAATTCTGTCTTCCGGGGCTTTGAGGGCGGCGGTGGTGGTGGTGGTGGGCAGGAAGGCAGGCCATAAAGGACGAGGTGACGTGTGTCTGACAGCAGGAGCTGCCAGGGTTCCAGCCTCAGTTCCCCGCTCCCTAGCTGTGTGACCCTGACCCGTTCTGCAGCCTCTGTGCTGTTTCTCTTTTTCTTTTCTGTTAAGACACTAACCTACAGGAAACCTGAGAAAATAGTATAAGACTAACCTGCAGTGCCAACGTTTGCTTGTTTACTTCTCTCTGTCTTTGTTTTTCCCCCTGAAACTTTTTGAGAGCAAGTGGCAGGCAGGCGACTCCTCACCCCTAAGCGCTTCAATGTCTGTTCCCTAAGCGCAGGCACTCGCTTACGGAACCACCGAGCGATGATCAGAACCAGGACTTTCACATCGACACGATACTCTCACCTCCTCGCAGGCCTTCCGCACAACCCCCATTTGTCCTGGGAATGCCCTTCAGAGCCAAAAACATTGGGGGACCACGCTGTTGCCTTCGACATCCCGTCTCTTTCAGCCTCTTGAAGACGGGAATCAGTTCTTACTTAGCCTGTGGCCTCGGGACGGGGTGTCTGTGAAGCCCCAGATGGAAGATGCCCACGTGAGCGCCGTGCGATGCCCCTCGACGGGAGTGTCTCCTGTTCCTCACGATTGGACTCAGGGGTGCATTCGGGCGGGATTCTGCCGGGGTGCTGCTGTGTCTCCCCGGGGCCGCGGTCGGGAGGCACAGGTGTGTCCCATCACCGATGACGTTGGCCTTGATCACCCGCTTCAGCTGCGCCTGCGAGGCATCCCCACCGACACCGGCCGCTCCCCTCTGTGAGGAGGGCGCCCGCTATGCGATGTTGTTCCTCAGCATTGGCGCCGTGTGAAGATTTCTGCCCGGATCAGCGATGCGCATGCCATTTCCCCAAATGCAGATTTCCTAACCCCAGGCTCCCTCTTACATCGATTAGTTGGCCTTTTTTCTGTACAGAGGCGAATTCCTAACTAATTTATTCATGTATTTATTTACGATGTCAGCACGGGCTGCTGGACTCCTCTTTTCCTCACTGGGCAATCGCCCTGTACAACCATATTCATTTCCATGCCCAGGTTGCCCTCCGTTTGGCCAATGGGAGCCTCCGGGCTGGCGCCTGGGCCCCAGCACCCCTGAAACGCCTCCTCACAGCCTCGCGCAGGCAGACAGTTCCGACTCGCTTTGCACTTCCCACCCCAAGGCCTGGCCCAGCCATTTCTCCAAGGTGCCCGGGGCCTTCGAGTGGGGAGCGGTAGGGAGACGGCATGCTCTGGGCTCCAGGTGCTCACGGCTGCGGGGCTGGCCCAGCGTGCAGGCTGGCGGGGCTCACGGAGCTGCTGCTCAGTCTCTCCATCTGTTAAATGGGCTGCCATCCCCCTACCTCCCAGACTGCATGAAGGTCAGATGCGCCAGTACCTGGAATGTGCTTAGAACGGTGCCTGGCACGTGGGCGATGCTGCACATGTGTGTGTGGGGTAAGTGAGAGGTGCACCTGGGGTGAGTGCTCTGGGGAATGAGGGCCGGGGGGCCGGGGGGGGGGGCAGGGGGGGCGGGGAGTTCCCAGTCCTTCACCTCCTCATCTCTCGGCTCAACTGTGTGATTGGTTCGGCCCCCCTTCCCTCTGCCCTTCTGGTAGAAAATTAAAAGGCCATTGGTATTATGTAGGACGATGAAGGAAGGTCTCACGCAGAGCACAGTTGGGCCGAGACCCGAGGAGGTGAAGGGTGATGGCTAAGGGAAGCAGGCAGAGGCAACGGCCAGTGCAAAGGCCCGGGGGCAGGAACATACTGGGCCTGGAAGTAGATGCCAGCCCCGGGGATGCCAAATTTCGAAGTAGAGCCACCAGTTTGGAGGGTGGGGGAGTGTGGGGGAGGCTTGAAACCTGGCTTGGGAGCCTCCAGGGACACAGCTATCACGGATCAAACGCTCACCCTGAGCGTGGTCCCAGGCTGAGCGCCCTCTGTGCGTCCTCCCACTTGTCCCCGTAACCCCCTCGGAAGGCGGGCACGCATACTCCGCGTGAGAAGCTGGAGGTTTCTGCTGAGCGAAGAGCTCGGAAAGGGCAGAGTTGAGGAGACGTGGCCAGTCGTGGCGGAGAGGCGCGAGCTGCTTTCCGGAAGATGGGTCTCAGTTTCCCCATTAGTCCCCTGGTCCGCTGAGTGTACCGGTTCCACTCAAGTCGAACTGGAAGGTGAGGTGTGTGTGTGGGGGCGGGGGGGGGGCATCTCCCTCCGAGAGGCAGAGCGGGGCTTCTCTGCGTGGCTTCTCTGCGTGGCTTCCCTGCCGCGGCCCCTCCCCCACGGCCCTTCGACGGCGCCCCCCTTCCTCTGTTTCACCCCATCATCCCCAGGGGCAGCCAGCCAGCAAAAAGAGTCCCCGGGCAGCGATGATGAAGATGGATGTGTGATTGATTCGGCCCCCCTCCCGCTGCCCTTCTGGTAGAAAATTAAAAGACCATTTGTTAGGGGCGCAAGTCCTCAGGTGCATCCGGAGGCCAGACAATTTGTCTCTGTGAAAAGGATGCTATTATGGGAGAGGCTGGGTGCAGGCGGAGGGTGGGCCGAGGGCGGCAGGAGGGGCAGGCCCCGAGGAGGGAGGGGGCTCAGGCGGGGGCGGGGGGCGGCCGAGACAATGGGGGGAAAATAATAAATACAAGGGGCTCCTGGCTGGAGAGGCGCGGGGGACCAGAGGGGCCGCTCCGGGCCGGGCGAGCTCATGTGCGGGGCGTCGGCAGCCAATTCCTTTTTCATGACCCTTGTCCGGGACCAGAAGGGTGTCCCCCGGAGCTGCGCGGCCCTCCCTCCGTCACAGGGGGGTTCGTCAATGACCCTCTTCACGGAGGGTTTCTCTTTATAGACCTCGGTGCAGAGGAGGGGGGCCGGAGTGAGCCCCTCCGCCCTCCTGGGGGTCATTAAGTGATTAGAAAGCGGGGGCGGTTCTGCAGGCGCCATTCAGAGGAGGGGCCGCATTTACCGGGAGCTCCGTTATTTATTGTTTTGTAAAAGGTGGCGCTAGGCTCCCTCTACTGCCTCCCGGCTTCCTTTGTGTGGCCGGCTTCCTGGCTTCCTTCGGGGCACCTCCTCCAGGATCCCCAAGGCAAGGAGCCCCGTGCCCCTAGCGCCCACCCTGAACCCGTCCCTGTCCTCTGGGCCTCACTGGCCACCCCACGAATGCCTGCCCCGCCCTGATCTCTGACGGCTGACCCCCTGCCCCGGGCCCTCGCCGCCTCACCTCCTGGCCACAGGAAGGAGAAGAAGGCCCACACAGGCCGGCAGCACCAGCCGGCCCCGCTCTGGTCAGAGCCTGTCTGTCAACTCCGTCCTCTCCACCAGCACCTGAGTTTCCTGAGGGCAGCGACAGCGACTTGTTCCTGGCAGTGCCCCCCATGCCCAGCATGTGCCTGGCGCAGGGTGGGCACCTCTCACACTTGCCTCCCCTGGGGGTCGGAACACCGTTGCCCCATTGGACAGATGGGGAAACCGAGGCTCAGAGACGTGCGGAGCGGCATAGATGGTCGGGGGCGGAGCTGGGATCTGAAGGGGGGCGAGGGGGGGGGCGTGACACCCACGAGAGAGAAACAGACAGTAGAAGGAAAGGAGGTCTGTTCAGCCTCAGGTTCCAGGGAGCTTTGGGGAAAGGACGTTTGCAGCCAACCCCGTGCCCCTAGCGCCCACGGGCCAGAGGAACTCACTTCTCTGCGTTCTCTTCCTGGGGGATGAAGCACAATGGCTTTGAACACACACACACACACACACTCGAAACTGTCCCTTCTCTGCTGCAGACCCGTTTCCTGCGAGGCCTGGAGGCCTGGCTGCCCGACGTGGCCCTGCAGGTCCTGCCTGCCACATGCCCTCTCCGGCCTCCTCCCAGCAGCCGCCATCTCCAGCTCCCGCCTCGGCTCAGCCCGGTCTCCTTGCCCGGAAAGGTCTTTTCCCTCTTATTCCCCAACTTTGCCTGCACATTGGGATCTGCGTCCAGTTTCTAAAGCTCCCCAACCCTCGAGCCCCACTCCAGACCTACTGAAGCAGAATCTCCCAGGGGGCCATCGGCGGGTATTTACAAACCTCCCCAGGTGATTTGGAGGCCCTGGCAGGGTGTGCAGCACTGCGCTAGCCCATTCTACCCGGTTCTGATCCTTTAAACTAAAACCCAACTCGTAACCCTGGTCATAAGACCCTCCATAACCTTGCCCTTGTCTAGCTCCCCCCTACTCTGACTATACTGGCCTCTGTCGCTCTACAAACACACCAAGTGATTCCTACCACAGGGCCTTTGCATCTACCACTGGGCCTTCCGCTAGGGCTCCCTTCCCGCAGAAAACTCCCTTTACTTCATGCAGGTTCCAGCACGAACGTCATCTCAGAGCGGCTTCTGCTGGCCCCTCTAGAAAACAGCCCTTGTCCGTCTTCCTGATGGCTTTTGATCACATCATCATGTTTATTTCCTCTCGGCACGTAGACTTACCCGACACTCCCCCATGCACGTGTACATCTTGCCCAGTGAGTCTCAGTCCTGGCTACACCCAAGAATCACCACCAAAGAGCAATTTTTAACTCCGTGGTGGCCAAGCCCCACCCTCAGCTGACCCAATGAGAATCTCTGGGGAGGATCCCCAGGCCTCCGGTCTTTTTAATTTTATTATATATATATATATATGCACATATATATTGATTTCAGAGAGGAAGGGAGAGGGGGAGAGAGAGAGAGAGAAACATCAAAGATGAGAGAGAATCACTGATTGGCTGCCTCCTGCATGCCCCCTACTGGGGACTGAGTCCACAACTTAGACATGTGCCCCTGACCGGGATCGAACCCGGGACCCTTTAGTCCACAGGCCGACGCTCTATCCACTGAGCCAAACCGGCCAGCGCCCTTGGGTGTTTCAAATGCATGGTCAAGGTTGAGAGCCGCGGGGCGCACCCGCCGAGATGCCCCGCTACCTCGATGATTTCCTGACCCGCAGAGGAGGAAGCGGAGACTCAGCTTCAGTGAAAGCCCCCACCAAGCGAGGGCACAGCGCAGGCCCGGCCGTGCTGAGAGCCTTCGTTAAACCAAATAACGGACCTGAAGGAACAACTCATGTCTCCAAACAGACACGCGGCAACTCCGACGCAAGGGCAACCACTGCTTTGCAGATGTGCCAGTCTTTCCTTAATGCAGATGACGGGGACCCCACGGGCTCAAGGGCTGTTTTCTCCCCCCAGGCCACTCTCCCCCCCCCCCCCCCGAAAAGGTCTCCATTGCCTCCATCCCATTTCGTGCTCCGGAAGAGCACCTGGGTCCTGCTTCCTCCCCTGGGACGATGGCAGGAGCCCGTGGGCTGGAGGTGCTCCCAGCTGCACATCTGCCACATTATGGGTGGGGATCGTGTCAGGGCCCCCTCTGCAGATCCTGTCACCAGCCTGACAGACACCTCCAGGTGGGGGCGCCTCTCCTGCCCCGCCCCACCCCTGCCCACCAGCCGTCAACCGTGGAGGGGAAGGCAGGGCTTCTTCGTGGAGTTGGAGGTTTTCTAGCCGAGTCAGATGGTACCGTTGCTTTGCTGTGGGCATTTTTATTTTCCCAAGGCACAGAGGTTCTGTCCCATTAACCCAAATCTGTTAATGAGGTTCTTTTCTGCTTCTTTAAATGGTTCCTTGTTACCCATTTCTTCTGAAAGTCTTCCTGGGTCATTGTAGGTCAGGAGCCAGCAAACTCTGGCTGCTGGGCCAGCCAGCCTGTTTTTGTAAATGGAGTTTTATTGGCACATGGCCACGCCCATTTGTTTGCATACTGCGTGTGACTGCCAGAGGGCTCTTCGTAAATTATCCATCAAATCAAACCCTTCATATGCTACCTTCTTTCTACGGCTTCCAAGGCCCCTCCTGGTTGACGCTCTGAGCTTTCCTGCCTCACCTCCTACCATACCTCCCCTTGCTCACTATGTCAGCCATATTGGTCTGTCACTCAAACCCACCAAGCTCATTTCCACCCCAGGGCCTTTGCACTTGCTGTTGCTGCTACCTGGATGGCTCTTCCCCCTCCACGGGACTTGCACCCTCATTTCATTCAGGTTTCTATTCAAATGTCTGCCTCCCTAGAAAGACATTCCCTGGTCACCTTCTAAAACACTATGTAATTGAGTTATTTGTTTATTGCCTCTCTCCCCCACCCCTAGACCATCAGCGCCACAAGGGCAGGGACTGTGTCTACTTAGAAAGATCACCCCTGAATCCTCAGGATGGAGAACAAGTTCTGTCTCTGCTCAATAAATACCTGTGAGAATGAATGAATGAATGAATGGTTATCTTGCAAGAGTTGCCAGGAAGATTAAATAACGCAGGTAAAACAGCGCCCTACTTGGCACATAGTAGGTGTTCACTGGCAGGTAACTGGTAATAGTTGTCATAGAGACAGGAAGCGTACCGGGCCTCCTCTCTGCCCTTGGCTATGGACCGATTCGGCTGCAGGTCCTCTCTGCCTTCCCCTCTGGGTCTCTGCTTCCCGGAGGCTCCGCACGCGTCTCTCCCATCCCTGCCCCTGTCCGTCCCCGCTCCCCTCTCTGTCAGGTGTTTCGCTCACCCTGGGTCCTAATTGAGATGGCAAATTCCAGGGACAGGGCCTGCAGCCAACTCTGCCGGCCTCCCCTGCCAGGAGCAGGAGGAGGAAAACAAAACCCCATCCACGCGGGGAGCGAACCGCCCTCCATCCAGCAGACAAGGCGCCTCCTGTCTGGCCCACTTGGTCCACCCCACGGTGGCGGGAGCCCAGCCTGGCTGAGGGCACGAGTCCCAGCCTCCTCTCCGCTCCCAGCCAAGAAGCACCTGACGTCCCTTCGCCGGCCCACCACCTGCGCCAAGGGAAAGGGGCCGCTTTCTGCTAAATGGAGACCAGGTGGCTCCTCAGGCAATTAGGACCCTGAGCTGGCGGTGGGCACGGTGTGGAAGGCTGCTGCCGGGCCCCTTCCCTGGCTTTATTTGTTTGCTTTGGATTAGAAAGGCTGTGCCACACTGACCCCTTGTTTCTGGCCTGTCCCCCCCGCCCCCGCCCCCGCTGGGGGGCTGAGAAAGGCTGGGATTGGCACAGGCCATCCCTGTGAACTGGAGGCAGCCCCGGACCCCAGAAGCTCACCTGTGAAATGGGGGACCGATTTCTTTCTTACGCGACTGAACACATTTCATAAAGGTTACTGCTTATCACGTGCATGAGGCACAAAGACCTGGGGGAGGGGCATTGTGGGGGGAGGGGCACCTGCTGTGTGTTTGAGGTTTGGGTCCCCCAGACCCATGCATTGTCCGGGGGAGAGATCTCGGATGTGCATCTGGGAAGGAGCGAAGCATTAACGAGGCTGGAACCTTTCTTAGGAATCAGGGGGCTTGCGGGGATGGCTCCCTTAGGAGGGGTGTTGGCCTGGCGGCAGGACCACAGAGAAGCTGACACCACTTCCTGCCGGCGCGGTCTACTCGGGCGAACCAGGGCTGACCAGACTCAGGAAGGTTAGAGCGGACCAGCTCCCTCCCCAAGGCATCAATTACACGCGTGTTCGAGAGACCCCTGAACCCCCATTCCAGCCCCAGCCCTGTGACTCGGCTGTTCAACCTCAAGCAAGTTCCTCTACCTCTCTTGAACTTTCTTTTTTCATCTATAAACGGGGACTGCAGGGCTGCTGTGAAGAGTCGCTCACGTGTAGCATTTGGAGGAGCTTAGTACAGTGCCTGGCACATCAGGAAACTTGGGTGTTACCATCATCCACAGTAACAATAACACTTTCCGCCCCAGCTGGTTTGGCTCAGTGGATACAGCATTGGCCTGCGGATCGAAGGGGCCCGGGTTCGATTCCAGGCAAGGGCGCACGTACCTCGGTTGCAGGCTCCTCCCCAGCCCAGGCCCTGGTCAGGGCACGTGCAGGAGGCAACCAATTGATGTGTTTCTCTCTGTCTTTCCCTCTCTCTTCCACTCTCTCTAAAAATCAATGGGAAAATATCCTCGAGTGAGGATTAAAAATAATAATAATAGTAAAATAAATTCTTTAACAAAACCAAAAAACAGGAACACCTTCCAACGCGTTTGCCAGGCGCTGAGTATTATTTCCAGATGCGGGTGCACGCTTCCATTTAGAACACAAACAGGCTCATTCTGTGTTTCCTGGAGTCCTCCAGCCGGAACTGGCGGGAGCTCGGCGTCCCTGGTGCGGTGGCCTTGAACCAGGCCGAAGATGAGACAGGAGGATTTGCAGAGAGCAGGCGAGGGGACGCGTGAGCGAGGGCACAGCGCTGGGAAGTCACGGCGCGTGCAGGGGACAGTGGGAGATGGCCCAGAGGAGTGGGGGTCGTTGCCAGGGGAAACTGGACATAAAGTGGCCCTAGTTCTCCGAGCAGGATTGTAGCCTCATGGTATCTTTCCTAGACAACCTCTCGACTATCAGCATCTGCTTTAATATATTTGAACCTCCTGGTAGCTGGCTTACTCCTCAGCACCCATCTCACCTCCCTCCCTCCCTCTTTCCCTCCCTCCTTCCCTCCCTCCTTCCCGTCTTTCCATTCATATGTCTATTCTATCCATCCATTCTTTTATTCTTTTTATTAATCATGCATCTAAATACCTATGCATCTATGCATCAATCCATCCACCCACCTATTTTCCTTCCTTCCTTCCTTCCTTTCTTCCTTCCCTTTTTCTTTTCCTCTTCCATCCATAAATCCTCTACCAGCCTTTTGTAATCTCCCTCTCTTCCCTTCCCCGAATCCCTCAACCTTCCCACCCACCCACCCACCCACCCCTCCACCCAATGAAGTCATTTCAGTCAGCTGTTCATGTGTTTATTCCTTCAACAAACATTCAGCTATTGACATGCCCGGCTTCGTGCCAGGTGCAGAGGGAGAGTTCAGAGATCAGTTCAACAAGGCACACAGTAGGTGCTCACCATGACCTTCATATGAGCTTTCCTGTGGGAGTTCCAAAGCCCCCGATGCACATACCACAACCACACGCAGGTGTCCTGGGGCGGCCTGGTGGGGAGCGGCATGATCCGCGGCAAGATGCTCGGATGCAGGAGTGGGGAGAAGGCAGAGGCGGGCGAGAACGGGAATCAGTGTTCGGTCCCTCTCCGGGCACCCTGCTGCCTCACTGCTTCCTCTTCCACAAATCCCGGGGCACCAACAAGCTACAACTCCGGCTCCCTCCTTACCGCCTGGAGGAGCTCAGCCAGTCTGTGACCAGCCCACCCCTCTTCTCCCCAAACACGAGCTGGTTAAAGGCAACGTGAGGGCCCCCATGTCAGTGGCTACAAGACCCTCTGGTTCATAGAAAAGGATGGGAAACAAAGATGGCGGCCAACAGGAGCGGGGGCGGTTACTGCCTAGAGCAAACCTGGGTTGATTCTTGGTTAAATATTCAGATCTCATTCCGTTTGGGAAAACCATTGCTACTTCTCAGCCTCAGCAGCGGCCTGGGCTCACTCATCCCAAGACCCCGAGGTACCAGCCGACCAAAGTCGGGGTGCAGCATCCCCAGAACGACAGGGCCCGCGGCGTGGGATGTGACCCCCGGGACAAGCGGGGTGTTCATGGCCACGTGTGCAGGGTCCCACGGTGAGAACGTTTCTCCCTTTGCCGTCATCTCTCAGCCCTTTCACTTCCATCGAGGTGGGAGCCTTAGCTTGGTACTGCGTGGTCTTCAACATCATCCAGCTACTCTTCAATTTTTTAAGTATATATTTTTATTGCTTTCAGAGAGGAAGGGAGAGGGAGAGAGAGAATCATTGATCAGCTGCCTCCTGCATGGCCCCTCCTGGGGACTGAACCCATCATCCAGGCATGTGCCCTGACTGGGAATCAAACCATGATCTCCTGGGTCATAGGTTGAGGCTCAACCACTGAGCCACGCTGGCCGTGCCTACTCTGTTTTAAAAGAAAGAGCCGGCCAGGCACGGGTGCCTCGGCCGAGGGCAGGGACCCGCTGGGATGGAAGAAGAATGCTTGCTTCCTGTGGCATTTATTTTTCTGGTTACCTTATGATATTTAAGCTATTTCCCTCTTAAGGTCAGGATGGAAAGCTTTCTTCTAAAATAAGTTTAAGTGAAAACAGGATCGATTTAAATACATGTATGAAGTAAATTATGTTAGGAGCTCGACTTACGTCGGTAAGACCTTGCTCACGGCATTTGAACATGACTCGAGTGTGAAAGGCTGTCGCTGAATGTAAGCAGTAATAGCCAACTTAACGCGCCCTCTGTGCTGGGCACATCTCCGAGGTGTTAGCTATCTCACACTGAGGACCTCCAACTCTACGGGGGACGTGAAGTTATTAGCCCATTTAGCAGGTGCGGAAACTGAGACAGATTAAGCCACTTCCCCCAAACCTCACGGCTAGCAAGTGGCCAGGGCAGGACTTGAACCTGTGGAGTTTGGCTCTTAGGCCCAATGCCACCCGTAGGTGGTAATCCCAGGAGAGGAAGAAGTGACTCCCAGAGATAATGCAAGTTCCACATCCTCTCTCCCTGCCCCTGACCACACTGGGACTGCTCCTTTAATTGGGTTGACCCAGAATCTCAGCAATCCAGAGAGTACAATGGCCCAGGAAACTGTTAAAAGCGGGTCTGAGCCGGGTCCAACAAGAATCCACTTCCTCCCTTGTGGGTTTCTGGCATCCACTGATGGGCTCTCGGGCCCTGCCATGCTGCCCGGCTGTTCCTGCTGCGGACTCTCTCCGGGGCCCCTCACCCCGTGGACCCCGCCTCCCAGGAGCCGGCGCCCCGGACGGAGGGCCTCGCCGCGCTGTCCCGCTGCTCGCCGCACCTCAGCCGGCCTCTTTGTCTCCCTACCCTTGGGACAAATGTCTCATTCCCCAGGGTGTCAAGGGGAAAATTAATCACCGGGGGAGATCAGTCAGCCTGCTGACTTGGCAGGGGAGAGACAGAGAGAAATAGGGTGTCTCGCGGATTGGTTGGGTCCCCCATTAAGGGGCGGAAAAATGCTTGCTTTGCGATTACAAATGGGCAGCATCGGCCCGGTGAGTCCCGTCCCCGTCACCTCGGGAAATCGCTGCTAATGCGGTTCTGGAGAAGGTGGCTGTCTCCTCTCCCGGGTGCTGTCCTCTGCCACCTTCAGGGCCCCAGCCTGCTTCTCTCTCCCGCAGGACGTCCCGCCTTCCGGCCTGACCCTGTCACTCGGAAGTCGGGCCGCGGTTGCCTCGCCTCCGTGTCACCAGGCAGTGAGCACAGACTCGGACTGTTAAGAGGAGCCCGTGTGACCTCAGACAGGACGCTGAGTTTCTCTGCGACTCGGTGTCTCACTTTGGGTGACAATAGTCCCTCCTCATGCCAGCCCAGGACCGCTTGCCCTCAGCTCCCCTCCCTGCACCCCGTCTTCTGTGACACTCCCACAGATGGGCTAGCCCGGGCTCCCCAGTCTCATCCTACGGTGCAGTATTCAGATCTTGTAACAAGGGAGGTGTCGGCAGGAAGGGAGAAGCCAGAGTTTTTCTCCCCCCCTGCCCCCGCCCCCCGCCGCCTTGGGGAGCTGTTCTGGTAGCAGCTGCCTCTCCTCCTAGGGGGCCCCAGCTGTGGGCACGGCTTCCAGAAACCACAGAACAGCTCTGAGTTACGTACAGGCATCCCAGTTCACAGATTGGCAAACCGAGGCACAGAACAGTTAAGAACCTTTGCAGGGTCGGGTGTCAGGTCACCATTGTGTGCCCGCAGTTCCTGTCCTTCCTCTGTCTCTCTCTTCCTCGGGTGCGAAAGTTTGAAGCAGACATTATCAGTGCTTTCACAGAGCTCATGTTCTCTTTATTCCCCTCTCCCCTCAATCCCGTTCTTGTAAACCACCTTTAAGAATAAAAAGATCGGGGGCGGGGGCGTCCTACTATGGTGACGGGAGAAGATTTGGCTTTGGGTGGTGGGCGCGTGGTGCAACATACAGATCTTGTAACATAGAAACCCACACCTGAAATCTACATGCTCATGTTGACCAATGTCGCCCCAATAAATTTTAAAAAAAGTAAAAGGTCTGGCCTGGTAGGGTAGTGCCGGTGGCACCCCTCCCCAGTGGCGACACCCCAAATGCCCCAGACATTGCCAAGTGACCCCTGGGGAGGGGACAAAATCACCCCTGGCTGGGGACTCCTGGTCTCGGTGATTTTTTAACTTTTTTACTGAATTTACTGGGGTGCCATTGTTTAAAAAATTACACGGGTTCCAGGTGTACAATTCTAGAGTGCGTCATCTGTGTGTCACACTGTGTTCCCCACCCCTAATCCAGTTCCCTTCCATCCATCCAGATGATTTCTAAAAAACCATTTTTTTTTTTTTTTGCTCAGAACTAACAGAAAGGTGTGTATTCACTGAGCAAGACGCACTGAGGTTTTGACACAAAGAACCTCTCTGCTGAGACGGTGGTGACCACCTGGGAGCCAGCTAGACCTTGCGTCAAAGCCCCACGCTGCCACCCTCTCGCTGGGTTACGTCAGGCAAGTCTGTTGCACTCGCTGAGCCTCAAGTTCTCAGCAATAAAGTGGGAGTCATGCAGGGCAAGTGCTTGGAGCACAGAAGCACCCAGGATCCGTGGGCGAGGGCATCTCCTGCAGACGGGAGGCGGGACATGGGAAGGAGGCATCGCCTGTAGGGAGGCCGCTGCCCCTGGAACCAGACACTGCACCCCCGACCCCAGGAGGATGCTCCGGAGACCCCGCCTCCAGGTCAGGTCCAGCGGGGGTGGGGCGGGCGATGGGGGCACTGCTGGAGGGATGCAAGGGAGGGGGGAGGCGAGGGAGGTCCATCCATCCGGAAACATCCATCAGTGCGGAAGAAGGGGCCAGGCAGCTCCATGCAGGAGGGTTTTGCAAGCGGGAGTGAGGAAAATTGATGCCCGCAGGAGACAATGGGGGGCGGGAGCCTGGCCCCCAGGCCGGCTCCCTCCACAGGTGATAAGATTGATGGGCGGATGGAGGAGGCAGGCTGAGTGATAGAGAATTTCCAATCGCAGTACACACGCTGTGGGGACCGCAGCCTTTCTAACAAGTGTGACACGGTGTGGAGGGGAGATGAGGTGACTGATTAGGGAACAAGACCCTTCTGAGAGGCGGTGCCTTGAGAGGGAGGCTCGCGGGAAGGAGCCCGAGATGGACGGCCGTGTGCGTGGGGGCCGGGGCCCGGCATCTCAGCCTCTGTGTGTCGTTTCCATCATGCACCCAGCAGACATCTACTGAGCGCTCGCTAAGTGCCAGGCACTGGGCTGGGTGCTGCGGGTCCGGCGGGGAGCAGGGCAGATGCAGGCTCTGTCCCATGGGTCCTCTGTGCCTGTGGGAGGGACAGTGAACGATGAAATGAAGGAACAAGTCAGTTTCCCATTGTTACCGCTTCTCAGAAGAACCTGAGGCAGGGGCTGGGCAGGGTGACTGAGGGGCTCCTGGCCTGGGGAGACGCAGGCCCGGCCCCTTTGAGATGAACTGAACTGTGAGGAGCACAGATTCAGGGACCAGCCTTGTGGGGGCCCTGGGGTACATGGTCTCCCTCCCTCCCACCCTCCCTGTTTCACCCCAGCCCTCATTGAGCATGCCCTTTGTGTTGGGCACATTCAGATAAAGCCACGCCAAGCCCTTTAGGTGGATGCTACGCTCTCCATCTTCCAGGCGCAGAACCGAGGTTCAGAAGTGTTAAACGTTGTTTGCCAAGGAGGAGCTGTGGCTTAAGCCTGACCCCAGAGCCCAGGGGGAGAGAAACCAGCTCCCCGCACCGGGGAGGGGGTTACCTGAAGGGCTTCGGCCCTGAAGATCCCGGGGAGAGAGGAAGCGCTAACCTTCCAGGAGCAGGTGCCAGGGGCAGACTCCACGCTGGGAAGTCTGCCCATTACAGGGTCGGCAAGAGGACCCATTTCACAGATGGGGAATTTGAGGCTCTTAGCAGCGAAGCCCTAGGCTGGGCCGTACCACAGGGTTTCTGGAAGAGGCAGAGCTGAGATCTGAGCCCAGTGTTTTCCACTGTGTCACAGATCCTAGTGTCGGAGAGCTTATTGTCACAGACACGGGGGCAACTGTCCTGAACTGACCAGTGAACATTTATGAAACATGGAGAAGCAAAGCCCCTTGCCATCCAGGGAGAAAAACAAGTCCTGTAATAGCCCTTACTAATAACTCTGCTGATCATAATAGCAGCCACCACCCAGTGGGCACCTACTCAGACCCAGGAGCTGGCTCTCCATTTCGTCCTCGTGCCAACCCCGTGAGGAAGGTGTTATCATGCCCACTTTACAGAGGAGGACAGTGAGGCCCAGGGAGGTTAAGTAGTTGCCCGAGTTCACACAGGGAGCCTGTGGCAGGGTTTTAAGTAGTCTGATGCCCTTTCCAGGAGCACTGTACCAGTCAGCTAATGCTGCATAACAAACTGCCCCAAATCAGGTGTTATGTTTCACTTCTCAGTGGTCTGGCTGGGATTTAGCTCATCCCCGCTGGGTTTGCTCATGCAGCTGAGGGCTTGTTGGCTAAAAGGGCCCACACAAGGTTGGTCATGTCCTTCTCGTGGCAATGACAGATGCGCAAGAGAGCAAGTGGGAACATTCAAGGCCTCTGAAGACCCATGCCTAGACCTGGACACCATCCCTTCTGCCGCGTTCTGTTTGCCACAGCCAATCAGGTGGCTGCTGCTTCTTAGTTAGAGAAACTGCAAAGTCAAGTGCTGCAGGATGTGGATGGAGGGGAGAAGGAGGGGGAACGGGGGCCAGTGAAGCGCTCGACCAGCGCCCATTGGCCCGAGGTCTGGATGGGGAAGCGCCACTGACAAATGACGAGAGGCTCTCAGAGGGGCCCCAGGAAGGCGAGCATTGCCCTGCTTGATTCTAAAAGGTGCAGGGGTTGCAGGAGGTGGTGTCAGAGGGGTGTTTGGAGGAGGCCAGATTGAGGTCTCGGGGAGAAGGAAGGAGAGAGGACATGTTTGAAGTTCAGGATCAGGGCAGTGCAACGACTCGTAAGCTCAGGGCCATCTTACTCACCATGGCCTGTTATACGCAGTGCCATGCTCAGCACACAGTAGGCACTTAATAAGGAGCAATGAGCACGTGAGGAGAGTGTGGGGGTCATGTAGGGGGGTGGGCTTCCTCCTCCCTGGGAAGTTTGGGGAACTTAGGTGGCTACTTGGGGCGGCTTAGGACAGCCTGGCCAGAGGCAGGAGAAGGGACCAGAGCAGCCCAGTCTCTGGACATTGGACTGAACGGTGCTCCCAGAGTCCGCACGTGAGGCCCGTCAGCGCCAGTCCCGGGCACAGCCTTCGCACACGGAGTTGGCGTCAGTGGGTGTCCGCTGATCAGACTTGTCACATTTCCCCTCATTAGCTCCTGATAGCATTAACCACTCTGAGCCTCACTTTCCTTCTCCGTACCCTGGGAATAAGAGGACGCACGTCCAGGGCATTAAGGGGGTGGCACGGGCTAATTCCCAGAGGACACTGGGGCACGTGGCCTGTGCGAGCACGGGGCCATGTGAGAGCTGCTTCTTCTACCCCCGTCCTAGCACATTTCCCCTTTAACCCAGACGGCAGCTTTAGGAGCGTGGCTACCCTTCGCGGATGCCACCATAACAGTAACCCTGTTCCCAATGATGCTACCACACATGCCAGGTGCCCATCCGGGGATCGGGGGCTAAGCTCCGTGCATGGACTAACTCCTCGACTCCTCCCAACAACCCGATGAGGTGGGTGCTACTGCTCCCATGGTGCAGCTGGGGAAACTGAGGCACAGAGTGTGCTCCTGGCTTTTCCTCTATGGTATTATATTCCTTCTTGGGACAGAGGCGGGACTGGGCCCTTTGCTTGCTGCTGGGGCCTGGGAAAAGGAGGCCCAGAGAAAGCAGAGAGAGCCCAGCCTCCCTCCCCAGG
The DNA here is from genome assembly GCF_964212035.1 of Myotis nattereri. Taxonomy (NCBI): domain Eukaryota; kingdom Metazoa; phylum Chordata; class Mammalia; order Chiroptera; family Vespertilionidae; genus Myotis; species Myotis nattereri. The sequence goes on along the minus strand of NC_138095.1, from coordinate 9,061,340 downwards.
CCCCATCCCTCTGCCCTTCCTGTGTCCTTGACCCCACACTGCCAGGGGTCACCCTCTCATCTGTATGGCTCCGCAGAAAGCCAGCGACGGCTCCCAATGCATCACCGGGTGGCAGTCACGCCAGAGCCGGCGTGTCATTTCCATCCATCTTTTTCCAACCGCTTCCTGTCAGGGCCAGGCTGGGGGTGGGGGGTGGGGAGGGGAAGATGGATGGGGTGGGGGCTGAGAGGCTGGATGGGAGGAAGGAACAGAGGAGGAAGAGGATGGCGAAGAGAACGGGGAGAAAAGAACCGAGAGAAGGAAGCGAGGGAGCAGAGGCCCCAGGGAGAGCTTGCTGGAGGAGGTGAGAAAGAACGAGAAAGGCGGAGAGGTGGGTGTGACGAAGAAGGCAGGGGTGAGTGAGAGAGAAGACAGGTGCCCCAAGGAAGACAGGGAGAGGGGAGGCAGGGGTGAGGAAGGAACAGGGAGAAATGGGCCAGGAAGGATGCTAGGGGACGTAGAAGTGTCAGGGAATTCTGTTAGAGAAGGTGGGCTGGAGTGAGCTTTGAGGGAGGGGATGCCCAGCAGGGGGGAGGAGAGGAGGGGTGCTGGAGAGCTGCCAGCCCCTCTGTTTATTTGTTCTCTCAATCAGGGCTGCCCCGCCCCTCCATGGCCCTGAGCAAATGCTGAAAGGAGGGAGGTGGCAAGGGTGTGTTTGTGTGGGATGGAGAAGCAGGAGGCTCCCAGCAGACCTGCCTCCAGGACTGAGCAGTGATTCATTCCCAGCCCCAAGGTGGGGGGTTGGGGGAGCTGGCTAATGGAGAAGGAAGGAAGTGAAGGGGATCCCTCTGCCCCCACTGGCCTGGATGGAGCTGGTTGGGCCTGGGGAGGGCATTGACCCTGGGGAGGGCTGGTCTATGCTTCATCTGCAATGACTGCTACTTTCTGCCTCTGCTTTGCAGATCCTCCTCACCCCCAGCCTCCCCTCCTTCCGGAGTCTCCTCTGATTTCCCATCCAGGAAGGAGTCTCTCTGGGCCTCAGGATTTAGAACTTATTGAGGAGTCTCAGACTGAATGATCACAGCGACCAGGAAGGTAACATACAGAAAGGTAGCTGGTCAGGTTCCCTCAGGGCAATAGGGAATAGTGGGGACTGTGGCAAACTGGATACTGTGCATGTATCCCAGCAGGGTCCCACTAGGGCTGTTTGCTTTTTAAAAATATCTCCACAATAGGCCATTCACCATAATAGGTGCTTAAAAGAGTGGATGCCTGGACTTAGAGTTCCATTAGCAGATTCTATGGGGTGATCTGGAGTCTTTGCATGACACAAGTAGCGATTTGTACTTTTGTCAAGGTGGGCCTTTGAATCTCACCTGTGTGCAGGGGAGCATCCCCCAGCTGCTGAGTGAGCCTCACAACCACCAGCATCCACCTTTCATCACCTCTATTTGCAACTCGGTAAGTCTGGTTAATGGATGGAAATGTCCCACGTGAAAAATTACCCCAAGAAAAAGGAAAAGGGAGCCTTGAGTGCGGGTGAGATCTGTGTATCAGTTAGTGTTGCTGCGTAACAAGCTGCCCCCAAAACTTACTGGCTTAAAACAACACCTACTTTATTTAGTTCTTGATTCTGTGCTTTGGTGGGGATGGCGGGATGGCCGAAGTGGCTTTTCTGGTCTGGTCTGGGCTCAGCTGGGGCTGCTGGTCTAGGGTGGCCTCATGCATGTGACTGCCAGTTGGCAGGCTGTTTGATCCAGGGGACCTCAGCTAGGGCTGCTTGTCACTGCTCCACATGGTCACTTTCCCTTCAGGTCTCAGAAATCCCAGTGGCCAGCAGGACAAGGATGGTATGCTTTCTGGGGTGGAGAGGTGGGGAGAGGAGGGGGAGATGAATGGAGTGGGGACCTGAGGCCAGATGGGAGGAGGGAAGGTTCTATGTGGTAGAAAGAGCTCTGGATTCGGAGCTTTTTGTTTCCATTATAGGTAACACCACACGGACATCTTTGTGCGTCCATCCTCTGGCTTCTGAGGAACTGCTTCTCTTAGGATAATTTGCAAGGGAGGGTTTACTGCATTGGGCAGGGTGCTGGCGATGCCCTATTGACTCACTTATTCTCTCACTCCCTCTGCCAAGCTCTCGCCCTGGGAGGCTGGTCCCTGATTCCAACTGGAAATACTTCCTTGTTTCTGGCTTTCCCAGGGCTCGGCCAATGGGAGGCCCCGCAGGAGATGGGAGGCAGCAGGAGAGGACAGTTGGGGTACCTCTTCCTGGCCCCCTTCCTGCTTTGCACGGTGTCTTGGGCTCTGGTTGTCCCTCCAGTCGACACCTTCTATGATCCCTCATTGCCTCCCCTTCAGCACTGCGGCGGGGGACAGCTCCCCACTCCTGCGATTCTCTGGGTCCCCTTCTTGTTGATTCTCCCAACCCTTCCCACATCTCCCAAAGCAGACCTTCTCACGAACCATCTTTTGATTGGAAGCATCTGGGGATGAATTCTGTGTCTAAGGCCTTGACTGATACGTGGGTTTACCACGTTTAATGACGGGAACATTCCCACGCTCACAGCTCTGAGCGGAATTCCACCAGCTTGTACCAACGGACCCTGCAGGAAACGAAGCTCGCCTGCACCAGCGGTATTGTGAGTATCGGCCTGATAGTTTTCAGAATAGCGCAGGACTGGCAAACGGTGCCTCCCACTTTTAATTTGCCGCTTTTGGATAATGAGTAAGCCTGCCCCAGAGCTTCCACTGGTGATGAAAACAGCATCTGCCCTGGAGGCGATAGAGCCCTCCCAATCCTTGGCAAATATGGCCCAATCTGGAGACATTTTGGTTGTCCCCCAAATGGGGAGGTGTGACGCCTCTGGAATCTAGTGGACAGAGCGCAGGAGTGCTGCCTAACACGCTGCAATCCACAGGACAACCTCCCGCAACACTCAATCCGCCGGCCCCAAATGCGCCAAGGCTGAGAAACCGCGGGCTACCGCTTGCCACAGACCACGTGCCAGGCACCGGTCACTCCTTTGCTGCAGTCAGCTGCTTGCATCCTTGGGGCCATCGGCCTGGGATTTGGCCGATCCAGGCTCCAGGCCCAGCTCGGCCGTTTCCGTGTTCTGTGATTCTCGCTGATGTTCCTCATCAGCTCAGCAGGGCCTATTCCCCTCGTCCTGGGCCCCCATTGAGCTTTGGTGATGACCCCATGGGGCACCAGACAGGAACGGGTGTGGAAAGTATGAGCTACCTTCCAAGTCAACCTCATTCGTACCTTCTAAGCACCTACTGTGTGTTGGGGGTTCAGATCAGGAATTCACTGTCCTGGAAAAGTGTACCAAGAGGGACCACTGGACACATGGCAACATGAGAAGCATTTTCAGAGTAGGCGAAGGGAGCAGCAGCCATTCATACTTGGCCTTGAGGCTGTATAGCCTAGTGGTTAGATTATTAGCAAGAGTCAGACTTTCTGGGTTTGAATCCTGGCATCCCCGTGCCCCCCCCCCCCCCCCCCCCCCGCTCCACTGGCTATGTTACTTTGGTCAATTGACCTCATTTCATTTACACAAAGACACGGGCTACACCGACAGATATATATACACTAACCACACACACAATAGCCCCATTCTCACACACACACACACACACACACACACAGGCACGTTACAAGTAATCCTCACACGACTAATCGCTCTTTGGTGTGTGGGTGTGCGTGTGCATGTGTGTGTGTATGTGTGTGTATATCCCAGCATCCGCCGGGCAGGCACACGCGGCCAGCCACCACTTGAATTAGCACCAAAGGATTATGGGACCCTGGGCCATTAATCTAGGTGACAAACAGGACTCAGAAGGCATATTTGCACCCCGAAATTGAAAAGATTAGGCCATATTTGTCAAGGATTGGTAGGGCTTTATCGCCGCCACGGCAGATGCTGTTAAATATTCATGAGCCGCATAAGTGGGAGAAACCCTAGCTAGACCTGACGACTTTCAGCTGGAGAGGGAGAGGAGGGGAGATTTATCTGAACTCGGCAAGGGATGAAAGGTATGAGCGCCCGTACCCTGGCTGGCCGGGCACAGCCCGCTGCTGTCGGGGGAGGGGCCGGGCGGGGCCTCAGGCTGCTTTGTGAGGCTGAGCCTGGGGCTGGGCCTGGGAGGGGGGACAGGAGGGGGCTGAGCAGGTTCTTCTCCGGGCTCTTATCTCCCTGCCTATTCACCTGCTGCCCCCCGGAGATGAGCTCCCACCTTCCCGTCTCTCTGGGGTTCTGCCCAGTGCTCGCTATGTGGTCAGCAGGTGAAGCGAGTGCCTCCTGGGCCTGGACGGGTCCCTTGAAGAAAGGAGCAGCGTCGGGGTCACGCTGCCAGACCCTGGGACTGGCTCTGAGATTGTTCTAGAAGCCAGTCTGAGCGTGCAAACACCCATGAAAAGATCAGGCGTCACAGACCCAGGCCCAAATCCTGGACCCGTCACCTGTTAGGGGTGGGAGCTCAAAGAGGTCACTTCATGCCCACGCCCCTCCCCCACCCCGCCCCTGCCTCTTTCTTCACCAGGAAAGCAGAATTGCCAGGGAGAGGACCCGCCTCCTGGGGTTGGTGGTTTAACTCAAGCTCTCGGTGAGGTGCCTGGCATACAGTAAGTGCTCAATAAGTGGAAGGAGACTGTGATTCAGGAAGGGCTCGTTCCGTGCCAGTCACCATGCCCAGCTGGTCCAATCTCAACAGGGAGCCCAGGCATCGGGCAAAAAAACGAGACGTTATGCTGCCTGATAAGGTAGCGAGCTACTAGCCACGGGGGTTTGGTTAAGGTCAAATTAATTAAAACAAAAACCCTCATTTCTTGGCCGCAGTGGCCACATGCCAAGTCCCCGCAGCCCCACGTGGCCGCTGCGTGGACAGCCCAGATCAGAACAGTCCCATCACCGCACTTGTGATCGGCAGCATCTCCCTTCAGCTCCAAAGCGTTCAGACTCGAGTGACCTGGTTGGCCCAGTTTCTCGGCCCGAACCTCGGAGGGTAACTGTGTCAGAGATGTGTGATCAAGCCTGGGTGCCACAGAGCGAAACCCATTTCTTTCCTGCAGGCCTTGTCAGAGCCTTTATGATGGCCTGAGGATTGTGAGCGGTGTATGCAGTGCTTCCCATGTGACTTGAGCACAAAATCCTTCCTCTCCACTTCAGAGCACCTCACGGGAGGAGGGGTCCCGGGATGCAGAGGAACTGGCCCCTGCACACGACACTTCCTGTGTGCGCCTCGCATGTGCTAAGCATCCATTCCCTCCCCCTCACCATGCGTCACCAGATCGAAAGTTTAACTGGTTTACGCCCCCCTCCATAGATTCACGGAGGAGGGAGGGAAGTGGGGGTGCAGGAGAGGAGAACGGAGGGGCAAAGTTGAAGATGGTGCCCCACCCCCAGCGTGGCCTCCTCAGCGCTCCTCCATCCAGCCGCTGGCCCGGCCTAGCCCAGTCCTGCCCCCACCCCGAGGCCGGGGAGAAGAAAAGGAGCGGAGAGAAAGGCACGGGTGTGGTGGAGGCGCGTATTCTGTTCCTCGGCGACACAGCCGGCTCTCGCGCCGGCAAAATGTCCCTTGATCTATTTCCCCTGGTAGTGATTTCAACAACAACAATAACAGAAATCCATCATTCCCTTAGCGGGAGCGGAGGGCGGCGGGGGTTTGTTTTTCTTCTGGTGTGGACAGAAAGCTCTTTATTCTCTGCTTGTTTGGGAAGACTTCGCGCCAGAGGAGCCCAGCCGGGCCCGGGAAGGGGACGGGGGCGAAGAGACAGTGGGAACCAGGGAGTCCCTCGGGGCCTCTGACCTTGGACAAGCCACCTCGGTTTGCTCTTCTCAGAAATGGGGAGAAGCGCCCAGCGCGGAGAGAGGGAGGCAGACAGCACGAGGCAGCCCTGGGAGTGGCAGGTAATGAATGAGGCAACAGGAATGGAAGGAATAACAAGCTGATGCATTGCGGCGGCTGGCGCGGTGCTGGGCGTAATGATTACAGCCTTCACGTTCTGGGCTCTTGCCTTGTGCTGGGTGTTTTTGTGTTCAGGAGCTTTGGGATTTTCCAGTTAACCCTGCAGAGCAGGCCCCTGCCCCTCCATTTCCTGCATAAGCAAATGGAGGTTCAGAGAGGTTAGGTAACTTGCCCAAGATCACACAGCACGCAAGTGGTGGTGTCGGGATTCAGAGGCAGGACTCTTTGCCAATAGGCCTTGTGCCTTTCTCCGCTCAGGCAGTGGTCCTCAAAGCGAGTCAGCACCCCCTGGGAACCGGCCCGAAATGCAGATGCTCAGGTCCCGCCCCAGACCTACTGGATCCTAAGTGCTGGGGGTGGGGCCCAGCCTCTGTTTCAGCGACTTGCCCACTCCAGGCGACCCAGGTGCACGCCCCGTGGCTCCTGTTGCTACAGTAGCTCCCGCCAACTAGGAAGGCAGACCAGCCCCACTGGCCTCTGCTGGCTCTGATTTCTCTTCTCTCCAAAGGAGAGGCAGGAAGGGCTCGGGGTCTGGCCTGGGCTCCGCCACTTACTAACCAGGTGTCTTAGGGAGGTGGCCCTGGACTAGCCCCTGGGCGGTGTCCTGGGTGTGCTCTGGGGGCGAGTATCCGGGAGAAAGGAGGGCAGCAGGACCAGCAAAGGGGAGCATGGGAGCTGAGGTGGCCTTTCAGGTGGAAGCGAAGGGGGCTGGGCCATTACCCTTGCATCACCCGGTCATTGTGTGCAGATGAGCTGCTCTGGGAGGGGCAGAACCCTGACCGGGGCGGGGCGGGGGGGACCCCCCCCCAGCAGGTCAGGGGGAGGGCTGACAGCTGGGAACCAGCATCTGGGGCATAAGGCTCAGTCTGGGTCAGGCGGCACAGCCCAACTCCACTCCTCTGGGTACCTGACTCTCCTGTGTCTTGGCCGTAGAATGGGAACAGTGGTAAGTTTCAGCCCAGAGGATGTTGATCAAGCTCCGTGATTGCTAACAGCACCGTAGGTTTGGGCTGTGGGCTGCACGCCAGGGTGCCCTTAAGGACTTTGCCTGCAGTCCCCGGCGACACGGCGAAGCTCGTATTGTCCTCACTCCCCTGGCGGTGGGAGCTCCGTGGTTCCTCTCCTGCAGAGGGGACAGAGGCTGAGAGAGGGGCCACCATTTTCCTGAGGCCCCTCAGCTACGAGGGGGCGCAGCTGGGCTTCAGAGCCGTCCTCCTAACCACTGCGTCTCCTTCCGCAGCCCAGCGCAGGCGACGGCGCCATGCAGGTGCGAGCCAGGATCTCCGCCCCCCTGCCCCCACACACACCCCGAGAGCGAATAATTTGGGGGATGTGTGTAGAGGTGCGTGCACACGGGCATCATGTTTTCTGATTAGCCTGCCTCCCACTCTTGAGGCAGACCAGGGCCCCTAGCGTGAGTAATGGGGAAACTGAGGCACTAAGTCCCAGAGTCCAGCCTGCCCCTGGATTCTCAGCCTGAGGCCCCGAGGCAGAGCCAGGAATGCTCAGTCTGGACAAGAGACCTGCTCTGCAGACAACACCCTGAACGAGGGCCCACAGCCAGGACTCACTTTAGACTCAAGCGAAGGGTGCCAGGCTGGCTGCCATGACTGAACACACCCAGCTCCTCCAGTCTACCTGCCACTCCCGGGGGTGGGCCTTCTGGTCAACCTTGGCCCCAGCCATTGCTCGATGGGACAAGTGAAGGTGGAAATTCCTTTGTCCTCCAGATACAATCCCATGGAATTAAGCAGAAGGAACCCAGAGAGGCTGCTGCCAGGAGAGACCTGGGTAACAGGAAACCTCTAGACCAGGGGTTCCATGCTTCAGGGCCAAGTTCAGCTCTGGCCAGTTTTTGTGAATAAAGTTTTATTGGAACACGGTGATGCCCATTTGTATTGTCTTCACCTAACAGCTGGCGGAGTCGAGGAGCTGCAACAGGGAAGCCTTGGCCTGCAGAGCCCGACATTCACTCTGTGGCCATTTGCAGAAGGAGTTTGCCAACCCCTCAGGCCCACGGGGTAGGCACTGTGCTTGAGGCTTGAGTTGGGTTGGAAGGGGACAAGAGGGGGTGGGGGTGGGAGTGGGGGTGCTGGAACAGGCTGGGGACCACGCAGGGAACCTGAGAAGCGAGCCTTGCACTTTCCAGCAGGCAGCTCTTTGCACATCCCAGGCCCTGGGCCGCGTGCCTTCTGCTCGCCTCCTCCCCAGCGCTGTCTCCCTCATCCCGGTCCCAGGGTCTCACACAGTGTCCGACACTGCAAAGGCGACTCCATAAATCAGAGGTCCTCAAACTACGGCCCGCGGGCCACATGCAAATACAAATACTGTATTTGTTCCCGTTTTGTTTTTTTACTTCAAAATAAGATATGTGCAGTGTGCATAGGAATTTGTTCATAGTTTTTTTTAAAACTATAGTCCGGCCCTCCAATGGTTTGAGGGACAGTGAACTGGCCCCCTGTTTAAAAAGTTTGAGGACCCCTGCCATAAATATTTAGCAAATGAATGTGCAGACGACCCTGGACTCATCCTTCCACCTCAGGCAAGGCTCACCCTTTCTGGGCCTTCATTTTCACATCTGTAGAATGACCGTGACCAAGGTCTGGTCTGCAGATCTGTGAATCCTCTTTTCAGGGTTTTCCTCTTTCATATGTTATTGATTTCAGAGAGGAAGGGAGAGGGAGAGAGAGCTAGAAACATCAATGATGAGAGAGAATCATTGATTGGCTGCCTCCTGCACGCCCCTACTGGGGATCGAGCCTGCAACCTGGGCACGTGCCCTTGGCCGGAATCGAACCCGGGACCCTTCAGTCCTCCGGCCGGCGCTCCATCCACTGAGCCAACCTGGCTAGGGCAAGGGTTTTCCTTTCAAGGAAAGGGCGAGGAGGGGCTCAGGGTTCAGGGTCTGACTCAGGAGCCGCTGCCAGGAAAGCCACTTTGAGAAGAAAGAGGAGGAGGTACTATGAGGACTCGGAGTCCGAGGGGCGAGGGGGGTGGTGGAGGGGAGCAGAGGGGAAGGGTCTGGAGCGGGAGGCAGATGGGAAGGAGTGGCCCCCGGTGGGACCGCGGGGAGGCGCCGGCCGCAATCACAGGCCCAGCAGTGGAGCGTGAGGCCGCACGCCGCACTCCAGCTTCTGCGGAGAATGAGGCCCGGAGCTAATGAGCTCGGAAGGTGCAAGGGACGTCTCCGTGTTAATTCCCGTCCCTGGGAGCAGCCGGGAAGGGAGAGAGCGCGGGGCCAGGCTGGGCAGCTGGGCCCCCACTCGGGGGCTCGGCCAGCTGGTCAGCCGCCAGCTGGGGCTTCGCGCCAGGCCTGCGGATGCCCGACCGGCCGGCCGGCCCACTCACCCACCTCGCCTGCTGCCTCCGGCTTCGGGCAGGGAAAGGGAGGGGCCATCCTGTGGCTTGGTCCCTGGAGCCAATGCTGTGACAGCCGTGTGCTCACCTGAGCCCGTCAGCCGGTGGCTTCCGTGAGCTCAGACAGCTGACAGCCTCTTCCAGGTTCAAAAAATACTCAGCGCTTCCCCATTGCGGCGGCGGGGCTACCACCGCGAGGATGGTAATCATGGTGCCGTGGGCACAGCAGCTTCTGCAGCCCGCGCCTCCTAAACTCTCACAGCGGCTCTGGGAGGCGGGCAGGGCCGATGCCAGCCAGGGTCGTCATCCTTGGCCCGGCTGACATTCACTGGATGATGCTTTGTTGTTGTTTAACTTCACCCGAGGACATGTTTCCATGGATTTTTAGAGAGAGTGGAAGGGAGGGGGAGAGACACAGAGAGAGAAATGTCGATGTGAGCGAGACACATGAATTGATTGCTTTCCACACGGGGATCGAGCTGCTACTGAGACGTGTCCTTGACCGGAATCGACCCCGGGACCCTGCTGTCCATGGGCCGATGCTCCATCCACTGAGCCAAACCGGCTGGGCATTAACGGGAGGACTTGGGGGGTGGGGCTGTGCTGTGTGCTGTAGGACGCTCAGCAGCACCCTCGACCTCTGCTCAGCAAATAGCAGGGCTAACCCCACCCCTCAGGACAGTGAAATGTCTAAAGAGACCGCCCAGTGTCCCCAGCGGAGAGCCACTGGGTACATCCTGGCTCACAGATGTGGAGACCGAGGCCCAGGAAGGTGAACGTCAGTCTTCAACCTGTCCCCCCGCCCGCCCCCACTGCCCAACCGCTTCCCAGCGTTGGTGACTTAAATTGTTCGGATGTGGAGTTCCGGATCTTCTTCTGTGCGTATTGTTATCGAATTGGGATCAAACCAAACCTGCCGTTTATGTCACTTGCTTTTCTCACTTAACAACCTAGCACATACATGGCTGGTGAGAAAAGCGAGTTGCTGTTCGGCATATCTAGCATGACACCCTCTGTGTACACACACACGCACACACACACACACACACACGGGTGCAGTTGCATGGAAACTGTCCAGGAAGACACACACACAACTGTGGTCCATGATTCATGATTGCTCCTGAGACTGGAGCCATGGGAGGCGGGGGGGGGGGGGGGGGGGGGGGGGAGGGAGCGGGGCGGGGGAGGCGATAGGAGCTTTAAGTTTTCATTACACACTTCTGAACTGTTTGAATTTTTACATCAACCACGTATTTCTTTTGAATGTTGAAAACGAAGACAGTGACCCGAAGGTCCCCCGTGGATGCTCAGTGGGCACAGAACACGGATGTTTAGACACTGCGAGGTGCTCCCTCGCATGGGCGTGCCTCGGGAATCACACGGGCCCTGGTGGGAAGTCACGGTTGCGTCCTGACTTCCCAGCTGCATATGATGCCCCCGTGAACCCCTTAAGCCCGCGCTTCCCAATGGGAGCTGGCGGGGCGGGTCGCTGGGGGTTGCTCTGCCCCGCGGCATGCTACAGCGTCATCTATTGAATCCACTCAGCAGCGCGGTGGGTGGATGTGCTGTGCTTATGGTTTCCACTAGAGCAGCAGTTCTCAACCCTTTGGGGGTCGAATGACCCTTTCACAGGGGTCGCCTAAGACCATCGGAAAACACATCTATAATTACATATTGTTTTTGTGATGAATCACGATGCTTTAATTATGTTCAATGTGTAACAATGAAAATACATCCTGCATATCAGATATTTACATGACGATTCATAACAATAGCAAAATTACAGTTAGGAAGTAGCAATGAAAATAATTTTATGATTGGGGGTCACCACAACATGAGGAACTGTATTAAAGGGTCGCGGCATTAGGAAGGTTGAGAACCACTGCACTAGACAAAGGAGGGATGGGAGACATCAAGAGGCCCCGGGGCATTGGCCAGGGTGGAGGGTGTATAAGAAACATGAGTTCTCCCACCATGCAGTTCCACTCCTGGGTCTCTGAGGAATACAAAAACCGGCTCCAAGCTCTCGGCACCCCTGTTCATGGCAGGGTTCACAATAGCCAAGACCCAGACGCAGCCCCCGTGTCCGCGGACGGACGCACGGAGAAAGGAGATGTGGTCCATTGTGGTGCACAATGGGATACTCCTCAGCCGGGAGAGAGAAAGAAGCCTCGCCGTTTGCAAACACGGATGGAACCTGAGGGTATAATGCTAAGTGAAACAAGTCAGAAGGAGAAAAGTAAAGACCGTATGATTTCACTTGCATGTAGAATCTAAAAAAAACAAAAACCAACCCAAACAACAAATAAAACATCTGTCTCAGTGACTAATCTCCTAGGCAAACCCACCCGGTAGGTCCTGACCAAGATTAGCCCCATCTTGCAGCAGAGAGAGAGAGAGAGAGAGAGAGAGAGAGAAGAGAGAGAGAGAGAGGCCCAGAGAGGTGAGGTGACCTTCCTGAGCTTGCACAGCCCGGAGTGGCCCACGGGGGTTGGAACCCAGATCTCTCGTGCTAACGCCTGGTGGGAGGCCACTCCCTCGCTGGATTAACACAGGCTGCTCAGAGGCACGGCTACTGCGAGCTCTCCTCCGTGCCAGCTCAGCGAAGGGTGAGAGGGGCTGCCCAATGCCTGCCCCCCAGACAACACCCTCCCCAGCGGGTGTCATTAGAGAATCTGATTCTCTCTGCCCACCCCCCTCCCCAGCTCCAGCCCAAATTCCACTCCCATAATCCCCGTGGATTTTGGAGGGCAGGGGGGGCTGGCAGCACCAGCGGACTCACCCCTGTGGTCAGAGCGAACTGGGAGCCTGAGTCACCTCCACCCCCCTCTCCTCCTCCCTGCCGCCTGGGCGTCAGCGCAATTTAATGTCTCGCCGAGCTGGCCCTATTTGACAAACAGGTGATTCTGCTAATGAGGAATAAATGGGTCCAGGGGATGGGAGAGGGTGTGCAGCAGCTGGCGTGAGGGCAGGATGTGCCGAGTTTATTAAAATAATATCTGGCCACATGCTCGGGCCCAGGGTCCCGGCTGCAGGGGCGCCTCGCTTTTCTCTCCACCACCCTCTGCTCCTCTGAGCACCGCCTCGTCCCTGTCCCCTGCCCACTTCCGGGAGGGGCCTATCCCCACCCCAGCCTGGCAGTGCCCACTCCCCGGGGAGGCAGGGATGGGGGCGGAAGGGTTTTCATGGGCAGATGATGCGGCTGGTGGGCGGCTGGGGTGGGGTGGGGGAGCAGGCGCGCGTGTAGGTGAGCGTGTGAGTGTGTGAGTGAGCATGTGGGTCGGAGTGGGGGAGGCGCTGGAATTGGATGAGGGTGGGGAGGAGAGGGAGGCAGGGGGAGGTGGCGGAGGGGGACCAGAGGGGGAGGCACGCAGAAGTAGAAATGCACAGGAAGGCAGTGAGATGCACAGAGAGCTAGGGACATGACGGGAGGCAAAGCCCCACACAGAGAGCCCACAAGGCTGGAACAGGGGAGAGGGAGAGGGACAGAGAGGGGAGACCTTTAGAACCCCAGAGAGGGACACAGAAGTGGGAAGGAGAGAACCAGGCGCCTGAGCTGCAGGTGAGGGGGGGGGGCGGGGGAGGGGGAGGGGGTAGATGGGGGAGGGTCAGGGGCTTGCAGGAGGGAGCGGAGCAGGTGGCCCAGGAGCCAGGACAGCAGGAGGCCAGGAGCTCCAGCTCTGGGTGCCCATGACAAGGGGCTGAATATGCAGAATAGAAAGGGGGAATAATGGGCACTGGGATGGGAGGGAGTGTCACAAAACTGGTGTGACATTTCCTATTCTAAAGAGGGGACTGGGACAGGGGCAGGGGCAGGGGCAGGGGCAGAGTCTGGAACGAAGGATCTGGGATGAAGGGGAACTGGAAGGCTGCCCCCCCCCCCACCCTGCCCCATCTTTGTCTTTGCTCATGCTGTTCCCTCTGCTGGGGACGCCTCCTCCTCCCTCCCTCCCTGGGCACCTGGATTCATCCTCCAGGCCCAGGGTGCCTCTTCTCTGAAGCTGCCTGCCATCTCCTAGCCCTCCCTCCTTTGAACCTGGGGAGCAGTCCCAGGAAAATAAGAGTGGGGCATCCTGGAGGCCTTCCCAGAGGAGGCGAGGCCTGGAAGTGAGTTTCAAATGAGGCCATGACTTCTGAAGTCAGGTGCCACCTTTGGGGTCTGGCCCTGCCTGCCCGTGACCACATTAGCTCAGCATCATCCCTGATGCCGCCTGCCCTTTGCACTTCATGAATGGATGGAGGAAGGAGCAGTGTTCTTCCTGCAGCGGCAGGTGGAGGGTCAGGGCCACACGAGGGGCTTGCTGACGTGTTTTCTCAGGGGAATTTACTTTCCTGCGTGACTTGTGGGCATTTAGGCAGGTTGACTGGGGCACAGGAACTCAGGGATGGGAGCAATAGAGGTCCCTCATGGGGGCCTGGTTCAAGGAGGGAGCAGGTGGAAGGTGGAGGGATGGAGGGACAAGCAAGCCTGAAGGCCTTGAACGCCGGAGAAGGGTGTGTTCCGTGTGGGAGGCAATAGGGAGCCAGAGAAGGTGCATGCCCATGTCGGAGGGTGGCTCCCAGTTACCAGGCGGCAGCAGGTGGGGTGGGGTTTCACGTGGGCCATGCCCTTGCTCCTGCCCTGCCCCCCTGTCAGTCCTCTGTGCCCAGGTTGCCATCCTCCCTTGGGCCATCTCTCCAGTCACTCCCTGTATCCCCTTTCCTTCCAAGTGCCATTTTGTCTGTCTTCTTTTTACATCTCTGTCATTTCCCTCTGGGTGCTGGTCGCAGGCCTGCCCCCACCCCCACCAGGCAGGCTGGTCCCCCACTACTGCCCCAGCCCTCTCCTGCTGCCCCCTCTCCCTGTCTCTTCTCACCCCAACTCTCTCTCTTTCTCTTTCTCTCTCCTTCCCTCCCTCCAGCATTGCTCTGTGTCTGCCTATCTCTCTGTATGCCTCTCTGGTTCCTCATCTCTCCCCCACCTTCCTTTGTCTCTTTGCTTATCTCTCTGTCTCTCACTCTTGCCTCTCGGTCTCTTTTGGTCTCTTCCTCTCTCCCATCCCCTCAGAGGCTGTGACCCACCAGCCCCCCCCCCCCCCCCCCTCAGCGCATTGCCTCTCACACTCCCACACCCAGATCTCTCCCCTGGCCGGCTGTCCTGTCTTCCTTTGTGCATAATGGCCAGATCCGAGCCTGGGGCACAGCACACAGCACACAGTAGGTCTTCAGGAATGGTTTGAAGAGGAGTTGCTCAGGCTCTTTCCTGTTCCTCTGTATTTCACCCCCAAGAAATGCACCCTCCCTGGGTGTGGAGGAGGGAGCAGCACACACACACACACACACACACACACGAGATCCCCCACCCTTTCTTGACAGTTTTCCTGTCTCGGGCTGTCTTCCTTCCCATCCATCATTTCCTCCTTTCCGCTCCCTCCTCCGGTCCCACACCCCCATCGCTCTTGCTCAGGAGAGCGGGGAGCTGCCCAGTCGGCCTCCTCCCGGCCCTCCCCCACCTCCATCAAAGCCAACAGCCTCCCTCCCAGCCTCGTTCATCAGGGGCCGTGATGGGGAGGGAGGTGTCTGGAGAACCGAGATTGGAGGTGATTACAGGACACGCTTAGAGCTCAGTTAATAGCCCCGAAGCCACTCAAACACCCCACCTCCCAGACACCCAGTCCCCCCAGCTCCCCGGACACCCCTCCCTACCAGCCGCACGCCCTGGGTTGCAGGGAAGGGGGAGGGGCAGGATTTTCTTCCAAGATTTCTCAGGCTTGGCATCACGAGCAAGGCCCGGCCTTTGGGGGTGACGCTCCAAGTTCTGCCCTATTGTAAACATTTATCCTCGTTTAGGTCTTTAAAAAGCAATCGCTAAAGCTCCCACACAGAATGGCCCAATCCACAGCACTGCCTCGCACAGGCACAGAAAAATAAAAGGAATAAGCTATATTCATAGTGGTAGCTTCGAGTGATGGGACTCCGGGGAAGACATATATATTTTTTTCCCTGCTCTCTGTGTTTTCCAAATGTTTTTTAATGAGCATCTTAACATTAATTCATTGTTTTCAAACGGCTGGCTTTGTCCGACCATCTGTATACACACGTAACACATTGCGCCCTGATTTAATAGTGCTGTTTGGAGAGGACTTTATTTTCACGTTTAAATTTTATTTGCTCGGTTGGGCAGGTGATCCGTTCATATGGTTTATAATTCAAAAGGTACCGAGAAAGGAAGAAAGTGAGCCTGCCACCTCGTCCCCGCCATCGCCAGCCCCCGGGCTCCCCTTCCTGGAGAGAAAGGGCAGCACCGGCCCCCGGGGGTGCTGCCAGCCTCACGCTGGGAATTCAGAAACAGACGTGCTGGGGATCGAGCCTGAAACCGCGACCTCCTGTTCATAGGTCAACGCTTAACCACTGAGCCACACCAGCTGGGCTAGTGGTGTGTGTGTGTGTGTATGTGTGTGTGTGTATAAATATATATATTTAAAAATATTTTTAATATATTTTTGATTGCAGAGAGGAAAGGACAGGGAGAGTGAGGTAGAAACATCAATGAGGAGAGAGAATAACTGATTGGCTGCCTCCTGCACGCCCCACAGTGGGGATGGAGCCCACAACCAGGGCATGTGCCCTGACTGGGAATCGAACTGTGACCTCCTGGTTCATAGGTCGATGCTCAACCACTGAGCCACACCAGCCAGGCTCGGAGTGTATTTTAAGTGGGATTGGACTGGGCAGAGAAGGCTTTTTCCAATTTTTCACTTGATGTATCTTCACTGACCTGCCCCTGCCAGGACCGCGAGAGATGGGCCTCCTGGAGAAGATCCGTCTTTGAGAGGTGTCTGGGGGAAGGGAAGGAAGCCATTGTGCCCTGATGCCCCTTGTTGCTGGGGTGGTCAGCCAAGGAAAGAAAGCCTAGGGAAGAGGAGAGGCCTGCCTTGGCCCGATCCAGCCCCCGGGGTCCACACTTGGCACCCACGGGAGAGGTCTGAGAAACTTGCATAGGCTCTCAGGCTCCCGAGCTGGCCTGGGCCTGGGCAACCCCAAGATGAAGGCGGCCTGGGAGCGGGGAGCCGGGATCTAGTCGCGGCTTGGTGTGACCGTGACACGCCCCACCCCCCATCTGCAGAGTGAGCGGGCGGAGTGGACGTTCGCCTGTAATGCGTGCTTCGCAGACGCCAAGTGCTCGCCACCTTCTTTTTATTTGATCTCATTTTATCCCAGAGCAACGCTACAGGAGGAATCGGAGTTGCGATTACCGCCATTCTACGGGAGAGGGACCACGGGTCAATGAGGTGAGAGCGTTCTTCCGAATTCGCCCCAATGCTAAATGCAGGAGTTGGGATTTGGACTCAGCGATGTCTGACAACCGAACCCAAGTTCCTGACCTCCCCAGCCTTACGCTGACTTCTCCACAAGGACCACCACCAATGGGCCTGGGGCTGTGAGGGTGGCGTCAGCGGGCTTGGATTTGACTTTCTATGCCTTTGTGCTCCTGTATTCCTTTATATTCTGACACCCCTGAGCTCCTGGAGACCAGGGTCTGGGTCTTACTCCTCCTTGCATCTCTAGTATCTTGAGCATTGGCCTGTATGCAGAAGTTCCCATGAAATACCTATTGAATTACTATAAGTGGAAGTCATTCATCAAGCCCCTCTTGAACTCGTTATATGTTGGGTACTGTCCTTGATGCCAGAGCTGAACAGATGAGTGACAGTGAATAATAACAGTATCCATTGCTATGGGCTGGTTAATTTGCGACATGTATGTATAAATACATATATCATGTCAACCTGTTTTGTGTAAACCTCAAAAGCAACCCTAATATGTCCTCAATTTTCATATGAGAAAAGAGCTCAGAGAAGTCAAGAACTTGCCTAAGGTCACACAGCTTCTAAGTAGTGAGCTGGGATTGGAAGATGGGTCTGTCAAGCTCCAGAGTGTTCCTTGTCACTAAACTATATTCATTCCCTCAGCAATCTCTGGCCTCCAAGTGTTCCTGCCTGATTCAGTAGGTAGGATGTGGGCACAAAGAACTAGAATAAACAGTAGCAGGGGGTAGGTACCTTTGGAGAACTAGAGAGAATGAATGAATGACATGGGTTGCTTGTGCTGAGAAGCTGGAGAGCCTATTTGTGGTTGGGGGAACAGGAGCAGTTTTATAAAAAAACACAGGGGATTTACATTAGTAAATAGGTCGGAGTTGTACCTACAGGACCTGCAAGGAAGGAGCTCGAGGCGGGTAAAGGCCCAGGGTGTGACATTGCAGAGCAGGTGCCAAGAACAGAGGAGACTGGTTTTCTTGGTGTACTGGCTGTAAAGGCAGAGAGGGGAGGCAGCAGTAATGAGATGCACATGCTGTGTACTGTTAAGTTTAATAGTTTGTCTATTGCTTCTTTTGTACCTTTTAGGTAACAATCATGTCACATATCTATGTAATGACAGATTTGTCTTTCTTTCCAACATTATACTTTGTGGCGAACCGGCAAGGACATGGCATACTCAGCCCCAGGGCGTCTGATGTTTCGCACCAGCTCGGCCAGGTTCAGTGACCCTGAGAGGGGCGGTGAAGGATGGAGAAAAGACAGACAAGAGACTAAAAGCTGGGTCTCGGTGGGACACTGCTCCCGGATGGAGAGCAGTGGAGTGCCAACGCCCACAAGCCGTGTCTTTATTTTATAGCAGATGCCACGAGGCAAAGTAAGGGCGTGGTCAAGATGTTTACAACATTCTCGTGGGTTTCGATCCTACTTAATTTCATGCACCTGAACTCTATCGAGCCCACATCACTCAGACATGTGGGGCCACGTGTTCGGACCATAGGTACAAGCTTACAACTACAGCTATTGGCTATAATTGTGCTGGGAGGGCCCTGCCCTCCAAGCTGGGACCTGCACGTGGCCGTGAGAGGACTGTGCCCTCTCATTAGTCCGAGGCTTGAACCTGTCCCAACACTGTAGCCGCTCTCCACAATACTTCTACTTTTTCTTGTCTTTTTGCTTTGGTTAATGCCTGAAGTACAGGCTGAATGCCAGTGGGGATCCTGGGTAACTTTATCTCAGTCCCGAATGTGAATGGAAGTGTGTTTAATATTCCCTCGGATGCCTTGCTTGATGAGTTTTTATCAGGAACGGAAGTTGAAATCAATCGTATCGGACACATCGAGGAGCCTCTTCAGATTCTCTTGGTCGCACCTGCTTCCCAGACCTCAGCTCTTTGCTCGGTCCCAACCGTCATCGCAGCCAACCGATTCTGTGAAAGCTCACGCAGTTCTGCGGCCCCGGGTGGATCGGCTGCAAGCCAGAGTCGCTGGCTCCTTTGGCCACTTCTGGGCTTAGGAGAAACACCCCACCACAGGGCATGGCTCCCCAGGCAGCTTGCAACGGGCTTGCGTGATGGGACCCAGGAAAGCGGGAGAATTCACACAGGAGGGACACTTGGACCAATGGGAGGCAGAAGCTGAGGAGGGAGCTGGGCTGATGAATGCCTTCTTTCCTCCTCAGAGGCACACCCACCTGAAGGTCCTCTGCAGAGCTGGGGCGGGGCTGGAAGAGGGGGTGCGCCCCGGGCCAGTCACCTGCTCTGCTTTTTCCAAGAAGCACTGAGCATCACAGCCATAAGTCGCCTTGCCTTGTCCCCACCCTCTCCTGCCTCAGTTTCCTCTCCTCACTGCCCAGGGATTGCACCTTCTCCTGATTCCCTGCTTTCTGGAACCTGGGCGAGGACACTTTGCATCGTCTTTTCAGCATTCATTGAGATAACCACATCAGTTTCCTGTAACCTGATGATGTCGCCGCTTTGCTGGGAAACATGTTTATATTCCTGGTGTAAAGGCTGCGGGTGAGTGGGTGTTCTTGCAGGCGTGTGAGGGTCTCTCCGCCCCGCTGTTGTCCACCCTGAGTGTGGCTGCGCACACCTGGGTCCACAGGTCCACGGCCTCTTGCCACTGGGCCTGGGAAGCCTCCTCTCTCAGCTTCCAGCGTTTCTCCTCTGCACCTGGAGCCAGGCAGCCTGCAGGTCTAAGGAGAGCTGGGAGGGGCGGGAGTGCAGAGAGGGAGTAATTAGGGGCCAGGCGGTATCACAAATCTCCCAGCCACGCTGACACCAGGGAGAGCGATCACACACTTGGCGTCAGCCCAGACAAGTGCGAAAGCCCTTCACTCCGTCTCCGTCTCCGGGAAGAGAGAGGAAGGGAAGAGGCTGGCTGCGCAGCCACATGACGCTTCTCCCACCAAGACAGCCATGAGGTCATCTCACACTCCCCCGCCCGCAGGGGTGGCCTGGGTCGGGGAGCTGTGATGCAGGGGTGCAGGGGAGGGCCCTGCAAGACCAGGGGAAGGTCGCAGAGGGACGTGGCCAGAGAAGGAAGGTGAGGAAAGCCCTCATCACGCCATCCAATCAGAGCCGGGTCGGCTGCAGCAAGCCCTGGGCGCACTCCCCCTGCCCTCACCAGGGGCGGCAGAGGCGCTCAGCGTTGGCCAAATTAGTCCCGGAGGACAGTGGAAATGAACATGGGCTGCAAGGCGCCCACGGACCAGGGATGGGAGGTGCGTTATTTCTTGACAGTCGTGCCTTTTGCTTCATGAAGAAATGGAAGATTCCAGAGAAACACGTGCCTGTGTTGCAAGTAGCAAGGACAGGGGTGCTCATCGCAGGCCTCTTCGTAAGGAGAGAAAAAACAGGAAGTGACCTGAAGATGCTGCTGTTGAAAATCTGAGTGACCTAGAGCTCCACAGGCCTGGAGGGTCTCCGACCCGGCCTTGCATCAGGAGGGCAGGTTAGAGAAGGAAGTAGACAGTGGCCAGTGGCGATTTTGCCTCCCTCACCCCCAGGGACATTGGCAGTGTCTGGAGACATTTTTGGTTGTCACCACCTGGGCGGGGAGCTACTGGCAGCTATGGTAGAGGCCAGGGATGCTGCCCAGCATCCTCCTGTACACAGGACAGCGCCCCCCAACCCCCCAACAAAAAAATCATTCGGCCCCAAATGCCAATCGTACTGAGGCTGAGAAGCCCTGTAGTAACACCATCTACTGAGTTCAAAGACACGTTAAATAAACTATATGTTGTTTCGGGACGCAGACATTTCTAGCCAATCCCAAGGACATGCATCCCATCAGACTGTGCTTTCCATGAGAACAAGATTGGGGGGTGGGGGGTGTTGTTCCCACTGTGTCAGACGGTCCATCATGAATGAAATAATGAACAATAAACACCAAATTCAGGATAATGATATTTCAGGGTAAAATGAAGATAAAAATGCTTTTGGGGGGGCATGTCTTAAATATTTTGTAATTTAAAAAGTCCACCAGGGAGGTGTGTGTTTTTGTGTGTGTGTGTGTGTGGGGGGAACTTTTGAAAACAAACAGTGTCCCATCTGCTTTTAAAGAAAAGCTCACCTCAGATCTGGGCTCCCCCACAGACCAGCTTTAGGGCCTGGGCACATTGCCTGTGGGGGCCTCATCTATGAACTGACTTTTTCCTCCTGGCTCACTACTCCTGGGTACAGCACAGCTCCACGGCGCTGCGGGCTGCAGAAACGCTCAGGCAGGTCTGTGGAGGTGGTATTACTGTCTGTCTAACTTGCTCCCCGACTTCCAGCTCTAGGTCATCGGTGAGGGTCGCCCCTTAATCTCCAGTGGTACCCGGATGCTAGACGCATGTGAACAGGCTTGCAAAACTGCTAAGGACTTTTTCTAAATTTTGGACAGAAGACAGCCAGCCATGGGGTCGGGGGATGAAGGCAAGCAAGATCGACCATCTGTATATGAATATGAGATGCTCACCTGTGTACATGTGACTGTGAATGACTTCATGTGTGTGCCTGGGTGTCGGCATGTGCATGAGTGTGCATGTGAGTTTGTGTGTGATCTCCGAGCACACACGTGTCTGTGTGAGTATCTGATGAGGGTGTGCGCCATCGCACGTGTGTGAATATATGTGTATGCATCTTCGTCTCTGTGATTGTGCACGTGTGTGTGGTTCTGTGCCTGGAAATGTAGACGAGTGGATGAGACAGATGCACACAAACATTGGTGTGTGTGGAGAGTTCCCCATTCACACGCGTGTGTATCTGAAGGGGCACTAGTGTCTATGTATTTGTGACCGTGTGCATACATGTGTCTATACTCTTCTAAAAGGGTTCATCCGAGTCTTCCTCCCCTTTCCATTCCATCCACCTCTCCCCACCTCCCTGCCTCCTCCCTCCCCCTCTTTCCTTCCTCCTCGGGCTCCCTTTGTCCAGGTGTGACTGCCTCAGGTGGGCCTCCCTGCCTCTGTGGCTTCAGGCCTTCCCAGCAGGTGGGAGGCAGCTCAGGAGGGCTCTTAGCAGGTGAAAGGTCCAGCTCCAGCCCCCACGGAGCCCCAGGGACAAAGGAATCCCCTGCAGGCCCCTTCCTAATCCCCCAACAGACCCCTCCCCCACCCACCTCTGGCATCTCCGGGAACAAAGGGCCCTTTTCATTCTGTGCGCGCGGGTGGTCACATTCCTGACAGCTGCTCGGAAGGAAGGGTGGGGGACAGGGAGCTCTGGTGAGGGCAGTGGGCAACCTCTGCAGGTCTCAGTTTGCCCCTTTGAGAAATGGGGGAGCCACGCAGGAGGGGCAGCAGGCAACGCTGTCCTGCCAAAGTCGTGCTTTAGCCACCTCCTCACGTACCCATCAGGAAGTGTTTACTGAGCACCTAGTGTGTGCCAAGCTCTCTACCAGGGACTGAAAACCGAGATGAGCAAAAGGGGTTTCTCTACCTTGGGGCGTCCATGGTGGGAGCTGAGGTGGGAGGGGAACCCCAGAGGCACAGACCATGAGAATCCTGGATCGAAAGTGCTGTACCAGGAGGCAGGCGCAGGCTTTCAAACCTTCCCTTAGCGCCATCTCACCTGCCAAATACACATATAAATGTTTTCTAAATCCTCACCGGGATATTCCTCAGAGAGAGCAGAGCGGTGGGGGGGAGGGGAGGGAGAGAGAGAGAGACATTGGTTGCTTCTGCACACACTCCAACTAGGGCCAGGGATCAAACCTGGAACCCAGGTATGTGCCCTTGACCAGGAATCGAACCTGAGACTCTTCAGTGCTCGGGCTGATGCTCTAATCTCTGAGCAACACCAGCCAGGGCTCACCATTTATCTGGCCACCCACCCATCCACCTCTCTCCATCTCCCTATTCACCATTCCTATGCAGCCACTCATCTCTCCACTCACCCTCTCGTCCACCTCCCCACCCATACATCCCCTCACCCATTCATCTACTTCCCCACTATTCAACTATCCTTACACACCAATCTATACATTCATACACCTGCCTGCCTATCTCCCATGTACCACACTCACCCATCAATGCCCTCCTATCCATTCACCTACTCACCCATTTACCAATCATCCACTCATCCACCACAGACCCACCAACGCATACTCCCACCCATCCAAATACCCACTCACCCTCCTACGTATACCCACTTACCCACCTACCCACTGTCCATTCTCGCTTACCCAGTCACCCATTTATATACTTGTTGGTCCACAAACACATTGATCCATCCACATATCCACTCCTCTCTCCATCCATCCGCCTGCACATTTGATCACCGCCACACTCATCTATCTCCTCACTCATTTATCCATCCTGTGACCGATATTTACCACTGCTTTATCCATCCTCCACCAGCCACTCACCTGCCCACCTATCCAATTACCGATCAACCTGACACTATCCACCCATCCACCTTCCCATCGAGTTGACCAACCAGTCAAGCATCCAGCCAAATACCCAACCGACCACCTACCCACGGACCCACTCACCCTCCATCTACCCAGGACCCACTCACCCTCCATCTACCCACGTGCTCACCATTACTCCAGGGCACAGACTCCACGTGGCAGCCCAGGGGGGCCCAGGGAAGCCTCTGCTGTGGGCTCACAGGGCTCGGGCGGACGTCCCCGTGAGCCACCCCCATGCAGAGCCCGGCCGGACTGGCAGGTGGCGATGGCGGCAGGGCAGTAACTGGGAGTAAAGCTCACCCACCGAGCTCTTTCCTCCAGGCCCCGAGTAAGGATTTGGGGGACAAAAGGAAACGGGAGGCAGACACCTGCCCTGGGAAGGTGGAGGAGAGAGAAAAAGAGAGACCGGTCAGTGAACTAAAGACGGAGATACATAGAAATTTAGCCCAGCTGGTGTGGCTCAGTGGTTGAGCATCAACCTATGAACCAGGAGGTCATGGTTCGGTTCCTGGTCAAGGGCACATGCCTGGGATGCGGATTCAATCCCCAGTGAGGGGCGTGCCGGAGGCAGCCGATCAATGATTCTCATCACTGAGGTTTCTATCTCTTTCTCCCTTTCCCTTCCTCTCTGACATCAATAAAAATATATTTTTAAAAGGAAATAGAAATTTATATAGAGAGAAATAGGAAGTGGAAGAGAGACATGAAGAGAGAGACAAAGGCTAGAGAAATGGGAGGTGAAAGAGAATAGATTACCTATTGGGGCGAGAGAAGGACCCATGTCATGAATATCATGCCCTCCGCCCTCTCTATCTGGCCTTGGAACTCCCATGGAGGCCCCAAAAGATGTTCCTGTCACCCCTTCCCCTCTGGAGGGACCCCTGGACGCAGGGAGGGAGCAGGGAACCTAGGCTGTGTGGGTTTGGCCCACTGCTCCATCAATGAGGCCGCGTCTGCGGAAATCACCTTTTAATTCCCTAATTACATTTTTCTCTCCTGCAGCTCAGCCCGCCTCCTGGGAGCAGTGGGTGGGCGTGGAGCTGACTCCCATGAGCAGCTCTCCTGGCGGCTTCCGCTTTGATAAGGCAGGAGCCGGGGCCTGGAGCGCCTCCTCCGGGCACAGCACCCGCTGTTTGGATCTAACTTAGAGGAGTTTCTGCCAACATTGTCCCCACACCAGGCGACCCAGATCCAGGCCCAGGCGCAGAGGGAGATTGGCTCTGGACAGGACCGCGTTCCAAATTTGACCCCCGCTGGGCACGCTCTGGAAGAGGATGGTGATGATGAGGATGGGGAGGATGAGGATGGTGATGATGACGATGGGGAGGATGAGGATGGGGAGGATGAGGATGGTGATGATGAGGATGGGGAGGATGGGGATGGGGAGGATGAGGATGGTGATGATGAGGATAGTGATGATGAGGATGGGGAGGATGAGGATGGTGATGGTGAGGATGGGGAGGATGAGGATGGTGATGATGAGGATGGGGAGGATGAGGATGGTGATGAGGAGGATGGGGAGGAAGAGGATGGTGATGAGGAGGAAGGGGAGGATGAGGATGGTGATGATGAGGATGGTGATGATGAGGATAGGGAGGATGAGGATGGTGATGATGAGGATGGGGAGGATGGGGATGGTGATGATGAGGATTGGGAGGAAGAGGATGGAGATGATGAGGATGGGGAGGATGAGGATGGTGAGGATGAGGATGGTGATGATGAGGATAGGGAGGATGAGGATGGTGATGATGAGGATGGGGAGGATGAGGATGGTGAGGATGAGGATGGGGAGGATGAGGATGGAGATGATGAGGATGGGGAGGATGAGGATGGTGAGGATGAGGATGGGGAGGATGAGGATGGGGAGGATGAGGATGGTGACGATGAGGATGGGGAGGATGAGGATGGTGATGGTGGGGATGGTGATGATGAGGATGGGGATGATGAGGATGGGGAGGATGAGGATGGGGAGGATGAGGATGGAGATGATGAGGATGGGGAGGAAGAGGATGGTGATGATGAGGATGGGGAGGATGAGGATGGTGATGATGAGGATGGGGAGGATGAGGATGGTGATGATGAGGATGGGGATGAAGAGGATGGTGATGATGAGGATGGGGAGGATGAGGATGGTGACGATGAGGATGGTGAGGATGAGGATGGTGAGGATGAGGATGGGGAAGATGAGGATGGGGAGGATGAGGATGTTGATGATGAGGATGGGGAGGATGAGGATGGTGAGGATGAGGATGGTGAGGATGAGGATGCGGAGGATGAGGATGAGGAGGATGAGGATGGTGATGATGAGGATGGGGAGGATGAGGATGGTGATGGTGAGGATGGGGAGGATGAGGATGGGGAGGATGAGGATGGGGAGGAAGAGGATGGTGATGATGAGAATGGGGAGGATGAGGAAGGTGATGATGAGGATGGTGATGATGAGGATGGGGAGGATGAGGATGGTGATGATGAGGAAGGGGAGGATGAGAATGGTGTTGATGAGGATGGAGAGGATGAGGGTGGTGATGATGAGGATGGGGAGGATGAGGATGGTGAGGATGAGGATGGGGAGGATGAGGATGGGGAGGATGAGGATGGTGATGATGAGGATGGGGAGGATGAGGATGGTGATGGTGAGGATGGGGAGGATGAGGATGGGGAGGATGAGGATGGGGAGGATGAGGATGGTGATGATGAGGATGGGGAGGATGAGGATGGTGATGATGAGGAAGATGATGATGAGGATGGGGAGGATGAGGATGGTGATGGTGAGGATGGGCAGGATGAGGATTGTGATGATGACGATGGGGAGGATGAGGATGGTGATGGTGAGGATGGTGATGATGAGGATGAGAGGATGAGGATGGAGATGATGAGGATGGGGAGGATGAGGATGGTGAGGATGAGGATGGGGAGGATGAGGATGGGGAGGATGAGGATGGTGATGGTGGGGATGGTGATGATTAGGATGGGGATGATGAGGATGGGGAGGATGAGGATGGGGAGGATGGGGAGGATGCAGTTGGTGATGATGAGGATGGGGAGGATGAGGATGGTGATGATGAGGATGGGGAGGATGAGGACGGTGATGATGAGGATGGGGATGAAGAGGATGGTGATGATGAGGATGGGGAGGATGAGGATGGTGATGATGAGGATGGTGAGGATGAGGATGATGAGGATGAGGATGGGGAGGATGAGGATGGGGAGGATGAGGATGTTGATGATGAGGATGGGGAGGATGAGGATGGTGAGGATGAGGATGGGAAGGATGAGGATGATGATGATGAGGATGGGGAGGATGAGGATGGTGATGATGAGGATTGGGAGGAAGAGGATGGTGATGATGAGGATGGGGAGGATGAGGATGGTGATGATGAGGATGGGGAGAATGAGGATGGGGATGATGAGGATGGTGATGAGTAGGATGGTGAATATGAGGATGAGAGGATGAGGATGGTGATGATGAGGAAGGGGAGGATGAGAATGGTGTTGATGAGGATGGGGAGGATGAGGATGGTGATGATGAGGATGGGGAGGATGAGGATTGTGAGAATGAGGATGGGGAGGATGAGGATGGGGAGGATGAGGATGGTGATGATGAGGATGGGGAGAATGAGGATGGGGATGATGAGGATGGGGAGGATGAGGATGATGAGGATGAGGATGCGGAGGATGAGGATGAGGAGGATGAGGATGGTGATGATGAGGATGGG